>NC_045722.1:11876255-12578223 GCF_009834535.1 Camelus ferus | reverse complement strand
TCATACTACCTGTTCCCTAAAAGCAAGCCAACTACATTTTCTGGGGCTTAACTACCAGTCATCTGGTCTAACCCCGGAGGAAAATGATTGGATTGTATGGCTTCAGAGATGGTATGTCCATTCCCAATGTGACATGTTCCTGAAGAACTGGCCAGGTGAACACTTCTCCCTATGGCCTGTCTACATCCTGACCCCCATGGTACCCAACAAAATGTATGTAGGGGGGAATCTCTGGATCAATCTGTTTCTTTTTTCTTTATGGTAATCTATAGCTCCAAGTTTCCTAAAATGAACATGTATTTATGTAATACATTTTTAAAGGATAGGAAAGACCCCTGTCCTCATAGGTACTTGAGGTTCCCTCCAGAAAGTCCCCCATTTAGGGATCTCAGCTTTGCCAGCCCACAGAGGCAGCTTCCTGTCAGGGTTCTGTAGAGCCGGCTGTCCTGCCATGGCTTGCAAAGCTGCTCTCTCCCTTTCCCTCGGCCCTTATCAGCAAGGATCTCCGTGGGTTATAGCATTAGGCCAGGCTGGGCAGCACTGGATGGCTGCAGGGCCCAGGGTGCCAGGCAGCTCGGGGCCATCTCAGCCCATCGCTCCAGGGCTCCATCAACCCTTGTTAGTCTTCATTACCAGCCCGTGCCCAGACAGGCTGCCTCCATGCTGGGTCCTTGATTTTTCTATTTTGAGAGGGCCAAATTATCAAATCAAGTTACGCCCCTGACATCTTAGGTTTGCAGCGCCCTAACAGTTCCCTGCCTCCCGCACCAGTCTCCATAGTCCAGGGATGGTCCTACCCCAGTCCCCCTGCAGCGTATAAACACACTTTCTCACAAACACACACCTCCATGTTCGCATGCACACACACACACCCTCACAGGCCCACAAACACACTCTCTCACTCACACGAATAAGCATCCTCAATCACAGTAACATAAACACCCACACTCAGGGGTCCTCAGAGGTCACAAGAGACCCAGACCACTTGCACTTTTGAGGCTTACAGAATATTAGAGAATGAGAAATTGTTCAACCAAGTCGCTATATTTGTAGCTGTTCTAAATGTTTACATTTAACAAATTATCATCATGTGTTTTAAATGTAATGTAATTGTGTTAACCACAAAATAATGATAGGATTTATGAACTATTAATTCTTAGGGCCCTGCAGGCAGCGTGCTTCAGTAATGCAATGTGCTCAGAGCTACATGATGAATGTCCTCTCCTCTCCATCTTGTCAGCGTATCTCGGACTGCGTGTATAACCACATTTGGGGATAATATCAAGAGCCTATATCTAGGCCCTTTGTGCGCATGAGGCCCAGCTAAATGGGTCCTGTCAACTCCTGAACGCACACGAGCTGGAGAGGCCTGGCGCTCACATACAGTCACACCCACGGTTCCCACCCGCACCTGCCAGGAGAAAATCCGGAGCCCCATGGCTCACTGGTCGCCCCAGCCCCCTCTGGCAGTCATGGGGATGTCCCGGAGCTGGGGAAGACCCCCACGCAGACGGTTGGCCACCCTGCCCCACCTCACGCTCTTTCAGCTCCTTCCTGACACAGCGGCCTGGACCAGCTCTAGTGGAAGGAGTGTGAGGCCGGCCATCCTTGAACTTCCACGCATCAGCATCCTCATCCTCTTCCACCGAGCAGCCCTGGCACATGAACCATCGCCGCTCCACTCAGGGCTTCCGTTCTGTCCACCTGTGTCTGGGAAAGTTTTACAAATACAAACATACACTTTCTCACACACACCCATACATGTAGACACACACTTTAAAAGACAGTGTGGCGTTAGGGGAAGACCCTGGCCTTTAGAATCGAACAAGCCACCACTTCAAACTCTCTTTCACCCCTTATGAGTGGCCACTTACAGAGTCATGTGTCCTCTCTAAGCCTCAGTTTTCCTTATCTTTAAAGTAGATCCAGAAAAGATCTGCCTTATAAGTCATCAGTAGGGTGTCCCTGAGATACCTGTAAAAGCACCAGGCAAAATGCCTGGCACATCACTTCTTTGCTACAATTGATCCTCTTCTCTATCCACTCCACTGCTTGGAACTGACATTAAGAAATGACCATCCCTCTTGGTGAAAAAATCCTAAATTCAAAGAAAAACTTGCTTGTCTATACAGTGTGGAGCAAAAAGTATCAAGATTGGAATCTAATATCTGAATTCTGGCTCCAGTTCTTCCAAATATGAGTTGTGTACAATTGGTTTTCCCACCTAGGAGAGGGGTACACTGGAGTAAATCCCTCAGGTCCTTTTCAGATTCAGTGTTCTAGAAGAATTCTCAGGGGCAACTCTCTTATTCAAAGTCAGTTCAACTGATGAAATTTCACAGCTTAGACCTGAGACCAGACATGTCTAATCCTGTCCACATCTCCAGGCCCTCAGCAAGACCATGACTCTGTCATCATAAAGGAAGCCTTAACACTTTCTGGGTCCTGCCCACCGAGCCAAAACGGACCTGGCGGGAGTAAAGGCCATGTAGGCTGCACTGAGGTAGAGGGTTTCCAGAACTGGAGGAGACTGGCAGCCAGGGGCAGGGAGGGGGAGGAAGACTCCAAAAGGGAGTTGAGGAAAGAAGTAAAGTTGAGTTTGCGAAGTCAGAGATAGGAACATCAGGAGCTGGGACAATGTGGAGCAAGCTGACGTGTGGCATGTGAAGTGGGGAAGATGGTTCCAGACCAGTTTTAGGTGGTGCCAGCGGTACGGCACAGGCAAGCCCCAAACCTTGCAGCGGTTGGCAAACCTTTGGCCAAAGCCCTGGAGATCACTAGGGCTGATGTTTATAGAGCAAGGCTGGAAGAGGAAGGCAGAAATGAGGAAACATCAGTGATTAAAAGGGTTGGTTCTCTTCTCAGCATTTTCTAAATTAACAAATCAAAGACATTCACAAAGAAGATTCAGTCTTGGATTTGTCTCATCCAGGGAATGAGGTGGCAAACATAGAAGACATATAAAAACTTGCCATTCCTTATCATCCTTTCTGGAGACTATTTGCACTACACCCTCTAAATAGATGCCCTTCCATGACTGGCCAGTGAGAAGGCACCAGAATGATGCATCGTTAGCTGTAGCTGCAAAACCTAAAGAACAGAAAGCTTCAAGACCTTGGCCAGCATCCCCCAGCCAGTGAATAGTGGAACTAGGACCAGTCTCAGGATTAGCACACACTGTCTAACTCTTATATCAAAGATGCCACTTATTGTCCATTATCAGTACAACTATACACTCAGTAAAGTAGGCAAGTATGGCCTTTGGAGCCAAGTAGACATGGGTTCAAATCCCAGCTTTACCCTTTACTAGTTGTGTGACTTTGGAAAATTTTCTTAACCTCTTCATTTTCTATTTAGCATCTATAAAATAGGCATAAATCCTATCTACCTCTCAATGTTTGTGAGGTTTTTATGAGCATCCAGCTTATGTTGGTCACATAGTAAATACTCAATAAATGGCTATTTTCTTTCCCTCTCCTTTCCCACCCCCGTTTTCCCCATCACAGGTTTTAACGTGGCTGTCTCCCACATGCCAATGAGAAGCAAACTGTGGTATCCCTGAGTCTACCTGTGCTTCAAGTGAGCAGACCTGAGCATTCATATTCCTTCTATCTTAGGTTTAGAGTGTCATGGGAGAGGGTGTCCCATAAGTGTCAGGGCCCCTCCAATTCCCAGGTCCTCTTCCCAGGTCACCTGAGCCTCCATCTCCTTGCACAGCTTGGGGCAGAAAATCACTGGCTGACCTGGGAAGCCCTCTGCTCCCAAGCTCACCATTGTGTCTAAGCACACAGCCCAAAGCCATCCTTCAAGGCCATTAATTAGCCACAGTCATTTGGAATGTTTTGGGGTTTTTTGGTTTTTGGTTTTTGGTTTTTGGCATGGTTTGCTGATAATAGTTTCAGAACTAGGTTCCTTCCATCTCAGCCTCAGCTGTCTGTTCCCCTCATGTATGTTCAGTGGCACAACAATTCCATCAAGAAACATCTCCTGAGGTCATTGGCCAATCCCTTTGGTCAGAGCTGAGCGGCTCACCTGCCCTTTCCTCCTGGCCAGGTAAGTCTTCTGGACTAAGAGTCTCTCAGCTTTATGTATTGCTCTCTTTGATTAGAATGTCTTCCTTTTCATCTCTCAGCTCCTCCAGATCAGGGACAGCTTCCTGGAGGAGGTGAGCCCAACGGTCAGTCTGGAGGGATGAGCTGTATCCCTATTTACCTCCCTAACTCCCATTCATCCCTCCAAGGCAGCGCGCACAGCTTCTCCTTCAGAAAGCCTTCCCTGATCACTGCCCCTGCAAGCTCGCTCAGATGCTCCATTGGCAGCACTCTTCAATGACTGTTTTTGGTTTGGGGTTGAGATGTGTATCAGGAAACAGATGGCACATTCAAACTAGGTAACTGAGAAGAGTTTAATAAAGGGGCAATTTATAAAGGTTTATGCAGGGTTTAGAGAAAACAAAAGAGATATAGTGTCACACATGGGACTAGCAACAGAGGGCAACCTCAACCATCCATAGGCCTAAAGGAGAAAACGGAAGGAGCTGCCAGCAGAACCAGGAGACAAGGCATGGAGCAGAAGCAGCAGGGCTAGTTGTGGTTAATATCGTATATCAGAACGAAGTTAGCTTAGTAATGTTTGTATAAGGTTAATATTTCAACTTTAGTTGATGTTTTGTAATATGTTTATAAATATTTCATATTTGAAGGTATTAAAGTTTTAGTTTCACTGATTATTTAAAAATGAATTTTAAATGCTTAATTTTAGAATACCAGTATTAATGCTTGTATTTCAGCAGCACATAAAATAAATGCTAAAATATACTATTATAATTTTGTTCTGATATTTAAAATCAGTACTCTTGTGCTTACAAATGATAAGAAACCCAACCCAAATTGGCTTAAACAAGAAGGGAATTTATTACTACATGTTTGAAATTCTGGGGGTGAGCTAGCTTCAGTCCTGGCTTGGTGCAAGGGCTTAAACAATGTCAGGGGGACTTGGGTGACTCCATGTTTCAGCCTAACCCTCTTCTCCATGGGCTGTCTTGATTCTCAGACAGACTCTCCCCTCAGGGTCGCCAGGGACTGCAGCAGCTCTGGACCTCATACCCACTCAGCTTCACGTTTGATAAGGAGGAGCCTCTTTCCCAGAAATCCACTGAAGTCTCACTGCCTCTCATTGGCTCTGGTCGGGGGTTGTGTCCTTTGTTACGGAAATCTCTGTGACCACCCTGGGAGTCTGGGGGTGGGCTAACTTTTGCTGAAATATAGAAGACTGAGGGCGGGAAAGAGGTGGTGCCCCAAAGCACAGGGAACTACCCCCAAAATGGGAGAGCGATGCTGGGTGACAAAAAAAATCTCAGATGTGCCCCTCAGAGCTCCCAAAGAATCCTGGACCTCCCCCTTAAACGACTCCATTTATGCTACTGGGGAAAAAACAAAAACAAAAACAAAATCTTTCAGACGAAATTCCTAAAGGACGGGACTCTCTGTATCCCCAATCCCTAGAAAGTGCCTAGCACTCCCTAGTTGTTCCATAATTGTTTGTAGAGTGAACATATGATTACATGTTCTATGTGAGGGTGGCGTGGTGGGAGGACCCTCTTTCTAACGGGCTGACAGGACAAAGCTTCTTAGTTACATTCTGGGTTCTGAATATAAACTTGAGTGTGCCTAGGAATTTCCTGGAGAGTGTTTTAAGACAGATTTCTTGGCCTCAACCCCAGAAATTCTGATTCAAGAGGTCTGGGGTGGGATCTGTGACTCCACCTTTTCAGCAAGCTCCCAGGTGATGCTGATGCTGTGGGTGTGGGGCCATACTTTGAGCAGCACTGCTCAACAGAACCTACGAGGGAGGTCCTGAGCATCAGGGAAGAACGTTGTTCTGGCCAAGAGTCAGGCTACCCTTCATGATAAAATAACTACATAGATTCAAAATGATGCAGTGACTGCTATATTAGCTGAGCATTTTCAAATGGCTTTGCTTGATGGGGCTCCTAATGAAAGAACTAGAATTTTCAGAACTATCTGGTAAAAGACTTATTCAATTAAAGTGACTCGATTTTTAAAGGTATTTGTCCCTTCATGAAGGCAAACCTGTGCTTTTCTAATTAAAAGCTAATTACTGGCTAATATGCCAGTCTCACTGCTTTCAGCACAATGAGGCATAGGGAGCGGGAGGGCCTGGTGGCTGTGCTGGAAATCCCAACAGTAAAGGGTGAAGGGCCTCCCTCACAGGCCTGCAGAGTGAAGCTTACACCCAGTGTCTTCAATCATTCAACAAGCATCTTAAGCATTTTAAAAGACAGATTTAAAAATACCTATGTAAACTGTACCACATGACTCGTCTACTTAAGACCCTTCAAAGCCTCCTGATTGCATGAGATAAGGGCAAACCCTTTAACATGGCCCATGAGGACTAATCAAGCCCCTGCCCATCTCTCCAGCGTCATCTCCACTTACTCCCTGACTTGGTGGCCAATCACACAGGCCTTTCTCTGCCAATTCCTTTAATGCAACCAAGTCTTTTCCTGTCTCAGGGCCCTTGCACATGCTGTTCTCTCCACTTGAAAGGCCCTGCCAGCTTCAGCAGAAATATCACCTCCTCTCATAGACCTTCCCTGATCACTCCTCCTTCGATCTATCTTTTACCTTTAGAAAGCCCATCAATGAAACAGATTACAGATTCCAGAAACATACGCAAATACATGTGAAAATATAGCACATGGTCAATATGACATTTCAAGTCAGTAGAACAAAGGATGCAGTATACAATAAATGTTGTTGGGATAAGCTGTGTCACTACCTGGGAGAAAAATGTTTGATCTCAGCCTTATTCCTTACACCAAAATAAATTCTCAATAGAAAAAGGTTCAAATGCGTAGAATAAAACCACAAAAGTACCAGAAGAACTTTTACGTTCTTGGAGAGGGAAAGATCTTTTTCAAAGTATGACATAAACCCAGAAACTATGATAGAAAAGACTGTGTACACTACCTTCACAAAAAATAAAAAATTTTCTTTATGAAAAAAATATAAACAGTCATAAGAAGAGTAACAAACCAGAGAAATACTTGCAACATATATCACAGACAAAAGGTTAATTCCCTTAATGTATAAAGAGTGTCTACAAATCAATAAGATCAGCAGTCCAACAGGAAAATGTGGACAAGATAAAATAGATAACAATAACTGAAGTAAAACAGATTTTAAATATATAAGGAGATTTGATAAGATACCATTTCTACCTATCAGGTTGGACAACTTGACAAAGCTTACAAACAGATTGTTGGCAAGCATGTGAAGAAACAGACACTCTCCTTCTATGCACTTTCAAAGCATGTGACCTTTATAGAGGCAATAAACCATAATATTTAAAACGTGAAGAGTCCTTAATCTAGCAATTGCAATTTCAGAAAATTATCCTATGGATATGCTTGCACACATAGGAAATGACATACGAATAAGAATATTCATTGTGGCATCATGAAAAATTCAAAAGACTGGAAACAAACTAAATATCCTTCATTATCAGACTGGTTAAATAAATTATGATGCAATCCATACAACTGAATATTATACAGCCTTTAAAATGAATGATGCAGCTCCCAAGAACTGATGTGGAGCATTCTCTAAGATGCATTAATATGTGGAAAAGCAAGTTATTGAAGAGGGTGTATACCATGTGAGAATGTGTCTAAAAATAAAAGAATATGCATGCATACACTTATATGTGCATTGATTAACTTTGGAAGGAAACTCAAGGGGCTGGTAACCGAGGCTGCCTTCCAGGAAGGGAACTGGGAGGCGGGAGACTTCTCTTTCACTGCATAACCCTCTGTAACTTTTGAATTTTGTATGTACTATGTATCGGATTGAATTTTTGATTAAGAATAAATGCATTAAAAGCCATTTCACAGAGGGAAAACACCAAGAGGAAAAAAAGCAGAAACAAAATGTTACTAGTGATTGTGCGGTGGTGGTACAAGGAGTGCCTTGTTCTTTGTATTTTTCTATATTTAACCTTATTTCTTTAATAAGTGTGTACTGATTTAAAATGGGAAAAGAATCATTTTAAAAAGCATTGGCAGAGTCACTAATCACCATCTTTCCCGTTGAGCCACGTGTGTTCCCAGCTGGATGTGGCATGAAATCCCCCAGCCACATCTGTTAATCCTGAGCCATTCTTGTAAAGACCATCAGAGCCTCTGCATGTGGCTTTGGGGATACAGGTCAACCCAGCTGCTCCTCTGGTCCCACTCCAAGCATACTGCGGGTTGGGCCTGTGTTTAAATGACAGCAGTGCTCCATCTCCAAGAGCCACAGTGGGTCCCTGCAAACTTGGAAAGATTGCAAAAAAAACAGCATTTGAACAACGCTCTGGGGTTGGCCAAAAGCACCTTATACAACAACTGCCATGAGACGTAGCTCTAATTATCTTCCCCTTTTGAAAGCTAATGGAAATGACGTTCTGAGAGAGAAAGTAACTCATCCAAGCTCACACCGTTCCATGCCATGGGGTCAGGAGTTCAATCCATGTTTTCTAACTCCAAACTTTGAGTTCTTTCCACTTAATTAAGTTGCAGAGGTAGACACTAATAAATGTGCCCACCAAAACTGATCTCTTTTTCCTGGGCACATGGCTAGATTATATTTCCCTGCCTTTCTTACAATTAAGTGTGGTCATTGAATTAAGCATGCCTTTTTATTCTGATGTCCTTACTGACCCTGGGGAAACTGCCCTCCCAAAGTAAGCAGATTTCTAAAGACAGTAAATTCTCCCAAGAACACACCTCTCATATGCAAACTAACCAGTCCAAACCCAAACCCCCAGCCCTGGCTTTCTCGGGGATCTTATCCTATGGGACACTGTCCCTCTGCCCTAATCATCCCAGGACCAGGCATCAGACAACTAGGGGCAGCCCCTACATCCTGAGGCCTCTGAAATTATTGAAACTAGCCAATCCCAAACCTGCTTACCCTGCCACGCCCAATCCTCCCCACGGAAAACAGAATAAAGGCTTTTCTGCAGTTCCCCTTGCTCTCTCTCTGCTTCCTAACTGACCCTGCGGCTTCTCTGTGTGGTCCCATATGGCCTAGCATGCCCCCACATTGGGAACTGTGAGTAATTAACTATCTTGTCAAAGGTAGTTTTCATCTTATCTGCTAGCGTCCCCAATGGAATGTGATCAGAAGTGAAAGATGACACTGCCAGGGCTGGCCCAGAAGAGCCCCCATACAAGTTTCCCTCTCTCTGTCTCTCCGTCTCTGACTCTCACTGTCTCTGTCTGTCTGTCTGTCTTTCTGTCTCTCTGTCTCTCTCTAAGCTGGATGTAGAGCATCCATCCCATCCAGCAGAGTATTTTGAGGTCCTAGGGGATGGTAGAGCTGCAAAATGAAAGAAGTCTGGGTGCTTGACTCACCACATGGAAAGCCACCTGTCAGACACACATATACTGTTATCTGAGCAAAAAATAAACTTCTATTGTGTTAAGACACTGCAATCTTGAGCATCTCTGCTGCAGCAGTTGGATGATTCTGACTAATTCAGTTGCCAAAACGTATCTTTGGTTACTTCCACCTCCTACCATAGCCCTGCCTGTCTCCCAGTCTTCCATTCCCCCTCTTCTCCATTCCCCCAAGACCTTGAAGCTCTACAGCTCCCCTCAGACTGCCTAAGTCCCCTGAGAAGAGCATCCTATTATATCAGGTATATTTCCCCCCAGATTCAACGCAACAAATGTCTCCTAGCACCTACCATGTGCCAGGTACAGAGCAGAGTGCAAGACACAGGTCCCAGCCTGATGAGAGGCCTGGGGACCAGCTACTGGAGGTCAGGAGCTAGGCCAGGCCTGGGGCACACAGGGCTGAAGCAGAAAACATCTGCCAGCTTGTATTACAGACTCTTCGATTGGTAGGGATGCAGGTTTCAACATCAAAAGAAAAGAAGGAGAAGAAAGAGGAGAGAGAGAACAAGATTGCAGTCCACTGCAACTCAAAGAACTGAAGCAAGACAGATCAGGGGTCCAACGGGGGACCAGGGAGCAACTTGAGAACCTCAGGTCACAGGCAAAGGGAGGCACAGGGGCTCTAAATGTGTGGGTAAGGACACTGGAGAGCACAACGCCCAAGTCCCATGTGGCTTCGGGAGGAATACTAGAGCTATCTGCCTTCTGTCCCTGAAACCAAGGCCCCTTAGGAACATCCCGGAAACATACAGCGGCTCACCCTCCCCAATGTCCCCTCTCCAGTTAAGAAGCTTATGTCACCAGCTCTGGTCTTGGACCTTGGGCCCACTGGATGGCTGAACACTCCTCCGTCACAGCTGCACAACCTTCAACTGTACACATCTGCATTCAGCAAACATGCAGAGTTTGCTGTGAGGAGTTGGGGCTACAGCACGTGTAAGACACTGTCCTAATCAGAGATCATTTGGTTGCAAGGACCAGAGATGCCTCAGATTAGCGCAAATAATAGAGGATGTTACGGAAGCGCTACCAGGGAAACTCAAGGAAATGTTGAGCAGGAAGTGAAAGTAACGCTCACAGGATCTGGAAAATCATCCGAAGCTTCTCTCTCCCCTTCTCTCCCCCATCCCTGGGTGGCATGACCGTGTGTCCAGTTCTCTCTGTAGAATGGCTTTGTCTAGCTACTGCTGCTCTGGCCCACCCACAACGCAGGCTGTCCATGGGCTTCCGTGTGCCTCTGGCTTGAGCTCTGACTTCACAGGCCCTCCCTGCCCAGCGCCCCACAGCTTGTCAAACCATCTTCTCAGAGTCTTGATTTCAAATTCTTAGGAGAGGAAAATTGATCAGATTAGGTCATCTGTCCACCCCTGGTCTAGTCAGCTGAGGCCAAGGGGGAGAAAGACGTCATGGAACAAAGAGCTCTCCTTTCCAGTGACCAGGAGCACATGCGCTGGGTAAGTAGACTGTGCAGGCAGACGCACTCACAGATCCACTGCAGACTGGCCCCGGCTCTCAAAAAGCTCAGTCTACTGGGAGAGCTTGCCCTCAAGTACACTCTCCAACAAGGAAATGAGAGCAAGGCATCAGTCCCATTTCCCAGAGCAGAACAGTGAGTCCCAGGAAGAAAGCCCCTATGGCAGCTGAGGAAATCAGCCATGGCAGTGACTCACTCCCACTCCACACAGACCCAGCCTGTAGTCCCCCACTGACTGGCCTGACATTTGCCCACCTCAGCCTGCAGCCCCACACAACCTCCCCATCCTCAGCATGCCGTCAGAAACTCCTGCTACACTCTTGTGTGAGCAGAATGCCAAATTAGAGGTAGCTTTATGATTCAGCTGAACAACACCACCCCTGCTCCCTAGAAGGGTAAATGTCAAGACAGATCACCTTGATTTAAGTGCATCTAGGAGGTGCACATGCAAAAACACAGAATGTAAAAAAACTAGTCACACGGTGGCAGGAGGAGGGCTGGACAAGAAATGCAGAGACATCGTTGCTTGTCCTGATGCTGGCACTGGCTCGCTGAGTGAAGACAGACACGTCACCCCCTCTCTCAGCACCTAGATGACTTCTAAGATCTGTCCTTCCAGCTTCTTTGGTTGAGGAGCATCTTGGACAGGGTTAAGTGGGGGTGGCACGTGAAAGAAAAGATGATTCATGCCTCCCCCTACTTAGTCAGAAAAGATCCCCTGCATGAAGTCAGGTCCCAGAATTGGTTAAAAGAGGGCAGGGAGAGGGCAGTAGACGACAGCCAGAAAGAGTTTTCAGGCCTGGTGCCACCCGGGGGGAGGGGACTGACTTATTGTCACAGGACAGGTGCATCCAACTGAACAGCAGACTGCTCGCCTGGTGAAAGATTTGCTCAGCCATAGAAGGAGGGGGCGGAGAAGAAGAAAGGGAGGAAAATCTTGCCATTTGTGACAACATGGATGGACTTTGAGGGCCTTATGCTAAGTGAAATAAGTCAGACAGAAAAAGACAAATACTGCATAATCTCACTTCCACGCAGCATCTATAAAAGGTAAACTCATAGAAACAGAGGAGATTGGTAGTTGTGGCAGGGCTGGAAAGGTGGAGGGAAATCCCAGAGTTAAGTCTCAATGGTTCTGACTGGCCAGCTTGAGCTGTGTGCTTGTTCCTTAAATAATCACTGTCAGCAGGGGAATGAAATGCACTGGCTGCGTAAGACTGACCCTTCTGCTCACTCCACCCCTGGAGCCAAGGATGGAGTCTGCTCAAACTACATGGGCTGAGAGGGAGGAAGAGGTGGACCCTCAGATAGCAATGGGTGCATACTACTGCCAGAAAGTGGGGAAAGAATACTTGACAGGCAAATAATACATGTCCACTACAACAAGTTATCCTAAACCACATGTAGTGCTAAAAAGTGCATTTCCACTGCAGACGTAAATTCACATAGAAAATAATTCCATCACAGCTACTTTTGATGTATTTTATCTTCCTATCAAGGGCTGACTCTTATTCATCATTCTGCCCCCTGAAGTGCCTAATACAGGACTTGCCTGGTAAACAGTAGTGCTTAATACCTGCTTCTTGGATTGAACTGAGTATCTTCAGTGAACCTAATTAGCACGTACGCAACACTTTATATAATTTAGCAAGCATTCTTGTGTCCATTATTTAATTTCATCCCCCCAAAAACCCTATGAGAGAGGCATTATTAGTCTATTTTGTGGGTGAGAAAGCTGAAGATCAGTGAAGCTAAATAACTCATTGACTGTTAAGTGACTTGCCCAGCTGGTGAGTCTCGGAGCGGTCTCAACATAGGACTTCTCAACCAAAAATACGGGCTCTTTTCTCCCCACTGTGTGGCACCCAGGGGAACAAAGAGAGGACATCAGCACCATGCTTTGGGTCCCTGCTGCCCCAGTCCAGCTAGATTCAGACGCAATAAACCACTGCCCACCCACAAGCCTGGCCAGCAGGGTCTCCATCCCTATACATCTGGAGATAGTCTTGCTGCCATGTCGTATGGCCTGGGGACAAAGCCCTGGAGGCAGGAATGAATGCTGAGCTGAGCACTGTGGTGCCAAGTGACCTAATGGATTCTCTGTTAGTACCCCACCTCCAGCCACACTTCAGGCTTCTACTAAGGCTGAGGCAAGGGCAGGGATGGGTTATGAACCTAATTTATTGACGTATAAAATCCAAAGGCTTACTTCCCCAAGATTCCACTGATCATGCATTTTTTAAATAATAACTACAGCCACTGAAAAACATTCCTACCCATTTGGTGATGGCCTCTGAAAGAACTGATATGCTTCTGAGAATTTGTTTACTTAATATTTCTAAATTAAATGTAAGATTTTTACATATTGATAGTAAATATGTGTCACCTGTTTTGAACTGTATAGAAAAGTGTTTATAAGAATTATATCCATTTCCAAGTGTTTAATCTTCTAAATTAACATTTGAATTTCTACAAAGTGCCTTGTTAAGCATGTCACTTAGTTTTCTCTTACTGTAGTACATAAAAATATTCACAAGAATTGCATTGTTTTCTGCGTAGCCAAAAGTCTGTATGTGTTTGTACATATACTTAATTAAAGGTTTTAAATTTTCAAGAAGGGCAGAGATGGCTAACCAAACATAAGAACTCTGAGAAACCACAAAGGAACTGCTTATGCAACTTTAGAGAAGCTATGAAATAAACTGTAAAGAAACAGTCACAATAAAGATGTGCAGAAAAGAGTAGAAACGGAGAAAAGAAAATGCTGCAGAACTGACTAGACAGAGAGATGGTGTGGTATAAATCATCAGTAAGTACCTATGGACTGAATGTTTGTGCCCTCCCAAAATTCATGTATTGGAGCCCTAACCCCAATGTGGTGGTGTTAGAAGATGGGGGCCTTTGGGAGGTAATTAGATTTAGATGAGATATTATGGATGGAGGCCCCATGATGGGATTAGTGCCCTTAAAAAAAAAAAAAGAAGGAGACACCAGAGCTTCCTCTCTCCACCTTATGAGGACACAATGAGAAGGTAGCCATCTGCAAGCCAGGAAGAGAGGCCTTATCAAGAACTGAATCTGCTGGCACCTTGATCTTGGACTTTCCAGGCTCCACAACCATGAGAAGTACTTGTGTGTTGTTTAAGCCTCTCCGTCTTTGGCATTTTGTTATAGCAGCCTGAGCTATAATCACTATGGTTGGGACCCAAGATAGGAAATACGTAACAAATCTGAGCATCACAGTGAAGTCAGACACTGTTCACCTCTCACTCCTGCTGTTGCCCTCCATATTCAAAAGAACAGGCTCCTGATTTTTCAATGATCACCTATAAGCCCCCAGGGAAAACTTCTGGCAGAACTTCAAATACTGGAGAATGATATGTTCTGTCAAAAGTTTCATCATAGAGCTCATTAAGGGTTATATCTGAGAAGAGTCAGATTAACTTTTCACAATGAGATAGATAAAATATATATGTACATGTGATTTTATTAATACCAGGTGAGATCTGCTGAAATGAAGTGTGTTAGTTACATTGGATATGGCTCATTTCCCAGCCCCTGCCCCTGGGGCTGTTCTCTATCTTTTGGATCCTTCTAACAGACTTCCTGATCCATGCCTCAGGCTCTCACTGGACTTAGAAAAAGAGCAGCCTTGCATTCTGTCCAGGTCCTTAAGATTATACACTACTTTGGACTTGACAATTTGGATTACCAGTTAGCCCTAAGCAGCTAATTATTTTTCCTAAGTGCTTCCCACCTCCCAACCCTACACACACACACATACACACACATGCAAAAACCCCTAGCAACCTCAGATCTTTCTCTTCTCCCCACAAAGAGATCCTTATTTGCATGCAAGTTGGGACTTGTTGTGATTCGAGGATATAAGTGGTTGAGGGACTGTTGACCATGAGCACCAATGACCTTAACAAACAGATTCTGGACATTTTCTCTTATCATAACACTTGCGAAAAATGTGAAGAACATAAGCATGATAGACTCCAAGTATAAGAAGATTTTAACAAAAATCTCAAGCCATTTTTCAGAGAAGTAAGATATTACAATAATTCACAGTTATCACATAATAATAATGAAGTATTTTAGATCAGGAGATAGAAAGTTATCGCCTTTGGGCTAAAGCAGTCTAGCCCACAGAAGCCATTCCTTCATTCCTTCATTTGTTAAACATTGTAATGTTTTGCTACCTTGAAAACTTCACACTAAAAGAACAACATTTGGGCTTTCAGTTAATAGAGAAGTTCATGAAAGATAGTCATTCTCACCATAAAAATGAGAAAATATCAGATAAACCATAAAATCATATTTTGTAAAACTAACAAAGAATTTAGGATGCAGAGAGATCTAAATAACTAAGTTCTAGACAGAGATAAGCTACTCATAAATGAATAGAGGCCAAAATCATAGGTGAATATTTTAGTTGGTAAAACAACTAGTCAAAAACCAAGATATATGTAGAAGATTGGAACAACATTATCAACTACCTTGACCTAATCAATATTCATAGAAAATAATACTCAAGAACTGCAGAGTAGAACATTTGTTATATCCATATGTGGCAGTCACCAAAATAATCCATATGCTGAGATATAAAGCAAGTCTTGATAAATCTCAAAAGGTTAAAATCATAGAGTATATTCTCTGACCATAATGGATTAAAATAGAAATCATTAACAAAACAAAACCTAAAAACCTCTAAATGTGTATGAATTAAGTAACATCCTTAACAACAAAAACTCCAGGCATCAAAGAAGAAATCCCAAAGAAATGAGAAAATAGTTTGAACTGAACACACAGTATACTAAAATCTGTGGGATGCAGCTGAAGCAATGCTTAGAGGGAAATTTATAGCTTTAAAGGCATCTATTAGAAAAGAATAAAGGTACAAAATCAATGGCCAAAGATTCTACCTCAAGAAGCTAAAAAAAGAAGAACAAATTTAACCCAAAGTAGGAGAAAGGATATAAAATATATGAGAAAAAATATCAGTGAAATAGAAAAGAGGAAAACAATAGAGAAATCCAAAAAGCAAAAACTTGTGTTAAAGATTAATAAAACTGGCTAATGTCCAGTATGAATAACCAAGGCAAAAGGAGATAAAGCATAATATTAATATTAGGAATAAAAAGGAGAATATTATTACAGATCCTAGATACACTGAAAAGAAAACCAGAGGATCTTATGGAGCACTTTGTTAATAAACTTGAAAACTTGAAGTAAATGAACTATATCCCTTGTAAAACACCACTTTCTGAAACCGATACAAGAAGAAAGAGGAAATCCTATTTTTGTTAATTGAATCTGTATTTTAAAACCTGATACAAATTAAACTTCAGATCCAGATGGCTACACTGATGGATTTTACCAAACATTTAAGGAAAAAAATAATAGCACCACCAAGAAAGTGAAAAGGCAAGCCACAGACTGAGAGAAAATATTCACAGCACACACAACTGACAAAGGGTTTGTGTTCAGAATATATAAAGAACAGAGAATATATATCATGTACAATACATAAAGTAATAATAAAGCACCCCAATCTTAAAATGGGGGCAAGGAAATGAAACAGAACACCACAAAAGAAAATGCTAAATGGCCAATATATTTATATAAACATATAAATATACATATATAGTCACATACATATATATATGTATGTGTATATATACACAGGGTGCTCAATAGCATTATTCATCAGGCTATACAAACTGAAACGACAGTGAGGTGCCACCACACACCCACCTGAATGGCCCAAAGTGCTGGTGAGGATGCAGAGCCACTCACATTCTCATACACAATGGCTGGTAAGAATGTAAACTGACATAACCTCTATGGAAAACTGTCCATTTCTAATAAAGTTTCACAGACCTGTACTATGGCCCAAAAATACTACTCCAGAGCGTGTGTGCGTGTGCGTGTGCATGTGTGTGTGTGTGTGTGTGTATCTATGAGTGTGTGTATATGCATACATATCCAAGATACGTGTGTGTGTGTGTACACACACACATCCAAGAGAAATGAGTGCATATGTCCAGAAAAAAGACTTACACATGAAGGTTCATAGCAGGTGTATTCACAATAGCCAAGAAGTCAGAACAATCCCAATATCCCTCAACAGGAGCACGGGTAAACAAATTGTGGTATTTGGTAGTATTCAGCAATAAAAAAAAAAGAATGAACTGAGAACATGCAAGATGGATAATCTCAAGAATAGTATACTGAACAAAAGAAGCCACACACAAAAGAATACATACTATAAGATGGTAATCATAGGAAATTCAAGATCAGACATAGCTAACTTATGGATATAGAGGTTAGTGGTTACCTGGTGAGGGAGGGGTAGCTACTGACTTGGAAAGAAGCACAAGGGAACTTTCTGAGAGATGAAAATGTTCTATATCTTTATATGGATGGTGGTTATATATGTAAAGCGTACACATATATTAAAAAATCATTAGGATTTGAGTAGTTTATTGTATGTCAATTATGCCTCAAAAATAAAACCCCATATATATCCTGTTTCTTTTGAAAACATGAGAAAATCTGGCAACACAGGGAGCACATTTGGCCACAGTTGGCTGGGGGAATGCACATGCCACTTCACCACAGACCCCACCACTCTCTATTGCCACCCACAACCTATCACACATATTTCTGCCACCTGCCTGGCTCCATACTACTTCAGATCCAACCACTTTGGCACATGGGTCAGTCTGGGAGTCCTGAGTGAGGGTACCACAGCAGCCACTCACCCAGCAAGCCAGCTAGCCAACTAGCCAGACTCTGGTTGTTTTTCTGCCTGGCATTTGGAAATAGTTCTACTTCCTTCATACTGAGCCAACAATTCAAGGGGGCAGGAAGCCTCAAAAGAAAGATGCAGAACTTCCAAATAATAAAGACTGCTCAAGCAATTAATTGAAGAAATAAAAGAAATGTGATGGTATTTGCATTCCAAGCTGGTGAAGCAGGTCACATTGATTACATTTTTAAATCATTGAAGCAAATCATGTGCAAACTCTAACAGAAATGTGCACTATTGCCACAGTTCAGCCTCCAGATAGATACATGGCTCCACCTTTGTCTTACGGCTGTGGTGGGGAACACCATGGGGTTGGGGCCTCACTGGTAGCTGACAGTGCTGGGCCAGGCATCATGTCCACAAGGTCATGATGAGTCACTCAGCTTACTGGTCTGACACTTCTAGGCTCTTGACTTTGACACTCAAATAATTTATCTACTGGTCTGGTACATCCCTAACCAGTTAGAACTAGCCAAGTCACAGGAGCAGGGTCCTCATAACTCTTTTAGTTAATGGGCCAGTGGGGGTTTGGGAATTTCACGAGGAGAGGGCCAGGGTTAGCAGAGTAGTAGGAGGACTCTTTGAGGCAATGGTTTTACCAACCAGTATGGAAATATTTATTAAGCAGCCTTATGACACCAGTGGTATTGGGCCAGAGCTGTGCAAAAACCAGCTTGCCCCAACTCCTGAGAGCCTCCTGTGAGCACCTCTTTCCAACCCTTCATTTAGTGACACCACAGTGGTGGCTCAAAACTCGCCACAGTGGGAGTATTTACACCAGGGAAATTGGCAAATGCTACAGAACAGCACTCCCTCCCCACCGCCTACCACCTCCAAGAACCTGTTAACCAGCATACCCCTACACTGGCTAAATACAGCCACAACCCCATACTCAAAACAGTCTCTGGACTCAGGGACCCTGGTGCCAGGCAATCTTCTAAGTGCTTTGAATATGCACACTCATTTGATCCTCACAGAAACCCCACAAGCTATGTCCTATTTGTATTCCCATTTTGCAGATGAGACACAGAGAGGTCAAATGACTTGCTCAAGATCACACAGCTATCAAGTGGCAGAGCTGAGTTCAAACCTTCCCATCTGGAGCCAGAGTCCACATGCTTCACCCCTACATCACAATGCTCATCTTCTCTTCTTCCTCCCTCAGTGGGCTATGGGTTTTCTGTCAGCCATGAAAGCAGAGCCCAAATTACTAGCTACAGAAAACCTAACCTCCCATTCCCTGGAGGCAGGGAAGGATTGGGCTTCAGAAGCACACTCCACCCCCTCAGGTCAGACTTCTTATGGAGAATGGGAGATCTTTGCATGTTAATCTTGAGAAAAATTCCCCTCACCACCCAACCCCAGAAATGTGCCTAATGAGGTCTTCTAAAATGCAAGGTTGAGTTTTCATTGCAAGAGCAGGTGGACCATCCACATGCACTGGTAATGAATGGGTTTCCACATTGCTGCTGGAGCTGCAGCTGCCCTGCCCTGCCTTCCTCTTTCTGGTACTTGGGGTAGAAACCCTTCCAGGACCCTTGGGAAATCCTGGCCTGGCCCCATACTCAACAAGCACATCCAGCCCTGGCCCCAGCCCTGCTGGGAGGTCCTGGCTAGTGATGCCAAGACCAGATGGCCAGGAAGATTACTACAATTTGATTTCCACATAACCCATGAACTTGGATGAGCTAATGTTCCTTCATATGCATTATATTGTAATCCCAGGGAAGGGTGCACAGAGCAAAGAGCCCAGGGCCCTGGTAGGCTGAGTAATCCCTGCCCTACTGGGCGGGGGTAAAGAAGGCCAAGGAGCCCTGCCAGGGGCCCGGGGAGAGCTGTCATCAGGGCCATGCTGGCTCCTCAGAGCCTGGTATTTGAGAGCAGGCAGGGAGTTCCCTACGCTTCCAGAAGGCACTAGGCCTCAAATTGGAGCCAGGCAGGCCTCGTATGGCATCTGGGCAAAAGTCTAGGGCTAGGAGTCGAAAATCCCTGGGTCTCGCACCTTTGCCTCTGGCTCTGTATGAGGCCCAAGATAAGAGGCTCTCCCTCCCTGAGCCTCGTTACCCCAAATGTAAAGAAAGGAAGTAGAAGACAGGTGATTTGAGGCACTCACCCACTTCACTGCTGCCATGTGTGAATCCGGCCAGCGCTGCCTCCCTGTCACAGCTGATGTGATCACACCAAACCACTGAGGCAGGTGCCCACCTCATTGACTGATTCCAGTACCTGGAGTGCCCTTCATGGCTCACGACGACCTCAGTTTCAGTCCCAGCTTCACTACAGGGCCATGCCACCTCCCTTCCTAGCTCTTGGTTCCCTGCGTCTGTCATTTAGGGATACTTGCACAGCCCTGCTCTCCCAGGGCTGACTGTAAGGATCACATACATTCAGGACACTGGACTACAGGAAGAATATAGCATATCAGTCAGCTCAAAGTAAAAATATATTAAATTGAATCAAATATGTATGAAAATGCTTGGATGTTGGTGTCATTACTTTTTCTTTCCCGGCTCTGTGTTCCCTGTCAAATTTTACCTGTCCTGAGTGTCCTGATCCTATTTAATCCTCTGAGCTCCCTGAAATGTGTTAATGACTTGGTGACTTCTGCCTCGCCCTGTCATTGCATATTTGCAGTGGTCCTCAATGCTTTGACTCAATTTGTAACAGGCAGAGAGCCATGCAGAGGCACTCGCGTGCAGGGAGGCTCTGGGGAAGGGGATCGGGGGCTTTCTGATTCCGCAGGCAGCACGGTTTTTGGCCTGGAGTGTCACGGGCTGTGTATGTGTTTGTGTGTGGCGCCTCCCTGTGGACAACACATGTACTGCCTGGGACCCACCCTGACTACTGTTCACCAACCCATGGCAGCCCCCACCAGCATCGTGGCGCCAACTTCCTTAGGTTGCAGGTGAGAAAGCCCAAGCCCACATGGGGGCATATTACTTGTACAAGATCAAATAGCTCCTTAGACATTCTGTAAACAGTAATAGGTGATGGGTACTGGTTCCTCATGATTCTATAGGCAAGAATGCTGAGACAAAGAACAGTTTGCCCAAGTCAGTTTCAGAATGAGCAATTTACATTTGGTGGCATTGCTCAGACCACAAGTGCACCCAAATCGTGAGGGACGGATACTCTCACTCTTTCCTATTTATCTCAGGCATTGAGAGTCCCCTTGCTTCTTAAACCACACCTGGACCACTGATGCAAAATCATGCGGCTCTGTGAAAGCTTCCACAACCCAGTTGAAGGCCATTCACCCTCCATTTTCCAAATGGACTCTGGCTGAGATAGCCAGGACCCCCGTGAGGAGGCACTCATTGTCATCTGTGGTCCATCTAGAGGTTGAAGGTGCCCCCTGAGCCAACTAGTTCAGGGGTACAAAAGCTCTGTCCCAGAAAAATCCTGGAATAGGGAGGGGGAGCACTGTACTCCTGCATTCAACAAATACTGAACACGTATTCTGTTCCAGGATTCCACCCAACAGAGACCTGAGCACAAGCGGAGGAAAGTCTGTCGATCAGGGATGAGAATAGTTTAACGTGTAGGTGTTCGCAGAGCAGCAGTCAGGGTCCAGTTAGGCAAAAGTCACCTACACCCGGTAGTTCAGGAGAGGGAATTTAATACAGATAACTAGTTCCAGAAGTGTTGGAAAGACTGGAAAACAAAAATGGGGGATGATGAAGCAACACGAGAGATTAGCAAGAGTAGAAGCCACCACCACCCCTAGAGCTGGAGGGACAGAGGAAGGAGGTGGTGCTGCCAGGACACTTGGCCATCTGGCAGGAACTGGAGTCATGAAGAAGCCTGCTTAGCGGGAGGTAGGGGCACAGAAGGGATGCTGGGAATGTCGGCTAAGCAAAGAATGAGGAGAAATACCCGGCTTCTCCCGTCACCCTCCCACCTCTCATCAGTACGTCTTATTGGCCAAACCCAACTAGATTCCAGTGGCAAGAAAGCTTGGAAAATGTAATTTTCAGGGGTCAGCATTCCCCTCAACACAAACACACACTGCAGAGCAAAGCAGGGGACGGGCAGGGAATAAATCTAAGAGCAACAAGCAAATGACCCGAACAGTGAACAGCATGTGAGGTGAATCTTCAAGAAGTCTACATGTGATGTGAATGCTCAAGAACGTGCATGTGTATTCCCATTTCAGTTTCAAAGGTGTGTGCATGTAGAATGTGCACATGTGTGTTTTGGTGTGATTGGTCAAGGGTATATCAGGTGGATTTCAGGGGTTCGTATAAATGTGTGATAGGAGCAAGCATCCGAGGGTTTGTGTGTGATGTGAACATTCAAGGGTATGTGTATGTGTGACAAGAATATTTAAAGCTCTTGGTGTGTGTGTGTGTGTGTGTGTGTGTGCTGTGCATGCTCAAGGAGGTGGATGTGTGCTGTGCATGCTCAAAGCCAGGGGTGTGATGTGAATGTTCAGAGCTGTGTAATGTGATGTTCAAGGGTGTGTGTGTGTGTGTGTGGCTGTGTGAGAGTCTGGTGAGAAGTGGGAATGGCAGACAGAAAGTATACTGAAATGTTCTTGATGGACATGGGGGAAGATGTGGCCATGTGACTTTGTTGGGGACAGATATGTATGCAAAACATTTCCTGCTCATATATGCACACAGAATGGCTAAGAGGGTGATATTCAGAGAAGGTTGTATATGAGGTGTGACTACAAGAAATGTATTTTTTAGCAAAAATAGTTTCCCCTCCAAATGAGTGTCACTTGCTTCAAAGCAGCAGTCCTGAGGGGAGGGTATAGCTCAATGGTGGAGTGTGTACTTAGCATACACGAGGTCCTGGCTTCAATCCCCAGTACCTCCAATAAAAATAAATAAATAAATGAATGAATAAACCTAATTGCCTCCCTCCCCTCAAAAACAAACAAAAAGAAAATTCTTTTAAAGTTAAGTTCTTATTTTATTGATACAGCCACAGCTCAGTGAAGTTTGGAGGCCTGCTTTCAGTCAGTGTGTGTGCATACGTAAAACCAACTCATTGCTACAGTCATCATATATTCTTATTGGCTGAGGCTAGAATGACCCAACTTAATCACTAGATCACTCTCCTCACTAGCTTGACGTAGAACTTTTCCAAAACCCCCCTCTCTCACCTTAAAAAAATATGTTCATCTGTCACCTTTGAGGCCCAGTCTCTTTCAGGTATATCGGGTATTTGGGTATAAGCTTCATTGCTTGATAATTAGCTGCTGCAGGTGGAAGCATACAGGGAGCTACAGAAACAGCTGGGGACCCAATGAAGAATGCTGTAGAATCGCATCAAATGCACATTGGACTTTCATGAATTCAAACTACTGTGCTGGGATTTTTAAAGGGGAGACAAATAATCTGCAAACAGAGCAAGTATTTTCATCCACTACTGAAGAGCTTCCCGCTCCCAGGGCTCCTGCTCCGGAGTGAGCCTGAGATGGGTGAGGCAAGTCCATCTTGGATCCCAAATGCCTGTCTCAGCGTGAGCATCTCATAGGTCTGAATGTGACTATGAATCCCCTTCACATCCTCCCAAACTGTCCCATTCAGGCCTTCCTAGGCGGATACAGACCTGCAGTCAACAGCACCTCAGTGACAGGTATGGAAACCCTAGGAGTTTATATAACATGGCCCAAGCCAACCGGTTAATCTTACGCTGAACCAAATAAACCTTGACTGGTTCCAACACTGGAGGAAACACTGGCCATGTCGGATTCCCCCCACAGGTCTGTGTCGGTCACAAATGTGACACCTTTCTAAGGGATAGTTCAGTGGTAACTTTTGTGACTACATGATGCCCACCTTTAGAATTCAGCCCCCGAGTAAGATGCGACTCCACTGTAATAAAAGATCATGGAACTCATTTCTTGCTTTCAGACAAAACAATTATTATGCTGCCGTGGACACTTAAGAATTTAAAACACAGTAAAATAATTCCCACACGCACTGCACTCCAGCCCCACAGAACTTCTTTCAGGCCTCCAGGGGCACATGCTCCCTCCACCACCCTCTCCCCAGCTCACTCCTTCTTACTCCTCTGGCCTGAGCCTTTTCTGTCCAGGAGGTGTTCTCTGAGCGCCTGACAGGGTTGGGGCACAGCACATGAGTTCCCACAGCATAGTTTCCCTTTGCTGGTTGATGGGTCTGTTTCCTGCCCACATCCTCAGCACTAAACCACCACGAGCACACTGGCCCAGAGAATTTTGATCACAACCTTAACCCCAGTGCTTGGCAGTCAAACCACCTCCTCCACACACATTTGTTCAATGATGACAGGAATATTTCAGGAATTCACTTTAATGTTTAATAATCCTAAACGTCAAGGAATTCTTCCCATATTGTAATTTCCCCAAGTTCCTCTTGCTGCATTTCAAGGTTTGTGCCTCTGATTCAAAGAAGACTGGTCACTTCCCCTGTATAAGTAATACACACCCACGAAGTCCACGGCTCTCACCACTCCCTTCTCCACGTTCAATATTTTCGATCTCTTCCGTCTCATTGTTCTCCACTCCAAATCTTCATCTTCTCCCAAGGTGCCCCAGTTCGGGCCTTTGCAGGGGTCCGTGGGCCTGCAGCAGATTGCTCCTTGGTGACAGGTGTGGGAATTCTGATACACAGGTAGTTGTGCAGGTGGCACAATGCAGTGGGTGGCTTTACAATCACACAGCTCTGGGTTCAAATTCTGCCTCCACTGCACACTGGCGATGAGACCTTCAGTCTCTTCACCTCCCCAAGCTGCTGATCAAAACATGGCGAGAGGAAAAGTTGCCACAAGGGGCTGACATAAGAATCAAGAGAGGCAGAGTGTGCGAACCCATCCTGGCTGGCCAAGTGTCTCACCCCAGAGGACAGGGCACTGGGGGCTCTGTGGAGCCTGGGCAGGAAGCGTCTGCAAGGGGGCAGCCTAAGGCCAGGCCCAGTGAGGCTTCAGGGGACAAAGTGGTTGCCAAGCAAATCCTACCACCTTGCGGTGCCTGTGCACAGGAGCCCATCCCACCCAGCCTGAAGCCCCACCTTCCCCCTCCGCCTCCAGTCGGCTGCTGCTTCTGGGGGTATCCCCCCCTTCTCTGCCCTGCTACCCCAAGGCTTCTTGACCTGGACCAAACCCCTAGCCCCAGGGTGTTCTCAACTTTATCTACTAGTCCTGTCATCCTCAAAGACCCCTGCTCTCAATGGTCCTCATCGAACAGTTTTAGGGCTGCTTTCTGCCTCTGGGGTCTTCCCCCACCTCAATCCTTCTTCAGCCATGAAGCAGCTACTTGAGGCCTGGGTGAGTGACGTTCCCGTGATCAGCGGTGTGCCTGTACTCCCCAGTCTTTACAGAGTATCCCTATTCTGGATACTTCTGGAGGCAAGGACAAGAGCCGTTTCCTCCTTCACTTCCTGTGGTCTGAAGCCCTGACATTCCAAGGCAGGCAGGAGGTGAGTGACAACCTGAAGTGACTGGCTATTAACCAGGCTTCCAGGAAATAAAGCAGAGAGGGGCGGTGGACCGAGGCTGTCCTGAGATTTCAGGCAAACAGGCTTTAACTTGCTGTGTGTGCTTGCAGCTTAGGGATCTGTGAGCTCTCAATAATTGGGTTGCTGACCCTTCAGCCACGCTCCTTTTCCCCCTGCTGGGGTAATAGAATGGGTCAGCGAGTCCATTCTGTTTTTAGTGCCCCCTAATTCTGTGCCTAACAGTGGCTCTGGATTTCCTGGCCTAGGAAGGGAAACACGCCCAACCAGATGGATGTGGTTGGGACTGACCTGCCATCCATCCATTTTGAGACTGCCTGATGGAATCCATTAATGTCCAAATTACCCATGTCCCTTTCCAAATAGGTCAGAAATGCTTGGCTGTCACATGTATAACCTGGAAAAAGGTGAGAACGGGAGTTGTAAAAGCTAAAGATGATACAGCTGAATTCCGGAGAATTTTGGAGCTTAAATATGTTGGAAGGAGGGTAACATTTACTAAGTGTTTATAACAAGCCATGCATGGTGCTAACTACTTTCACATAAATTATCACATTACCTGTGAAATAGTATCATCTTCGTCTTACCAACGACAAAGACGAAGTTAAGAAAGGTTAAGAACTAGCTTTGTATGCAGATCTGAGTTCAAATTACTAGTGAGTAACCCTAAGCAAGTTAACTAAACCTCTTTGAGTCTATTTTCTCATCTATAAGAATAGCAGTGCTCGCTCTGCTGATTTAAATAGAAATATAGGGGTAGGGATGGGCTCCAGCCCAGCTCCTGGCACTCAGGGGTCTCTCCGCTGTTGTAAATAGTAACAGTAGTTGTAATCAGCCTAAGGTCATAAAACAAATTCAAACCCAGGTTTTCTGATTCCCAAGTTCAGTGTTCATGAGAAAAGACGTTGATTCACTTAAATATTTTTTGACTATGGTTATGAGGCTGCTCTGTCCCAGGGTTTGGAAGTTCAGTTATGCATAGGAGCCAGCCAACAACTCATTGTCCTACAAAGTGCCAAGGTGTAAATTCAAGATGCAGAAATGGCCCAGCAGGAGGTGACTCTTGATGACACATTACCAAGAAAACAGGTTTATAAAAGTGGTGATATTTTCTCCATAACACCAGCAAAGGGGAGAAACAGAAATGACTGAAAATCATTGGGGAAGAAATGATCAGATGGGGGCTAAAATTCTGCAGGAGACTTCTACTGAGCTGGGACACACACACACACACAGAGCAGCATTTCTCTTAGGTACACAAACACACCTCAAATTGTAACTCCCAACACCCACATCACGCACTGTACTCTTTCATCCTCCCACTGTTTTCTTTAAAGACAGAAAACATCATCTTTTACTTTGTTCCTTGGCAATCTTCCACCCAAGGATATACTAGAAACATTTTTTGGTCTTGTCTGGCAGCCAATGGAAGATTCAGGCTGGCACTCAGCATACACGGTCACTTCTGCTATAATGCCGAAAACACTTGGATTCTGCAAAATCACACTCTGAAAACAGGGCTTCTGAGGAGTAGGGGCTGGGGCGGATCACTAATCATCTATAGAATTCTGTAGCCAGGGCACTAACAAAACAGAACCTAGTCCCACAAGGATGCTAATGCAGTTAAGCCCCTGCTGGCATGTGCCCTGATCCCTAGCAACCTTAAATCCTGGGGTTTCATTCTTCCTCCTGAGATGTTGGTTCTCTGAGGTGTCGGTCCTAACAGAGACCAGTTTCACCAAAATCAAAAATGTAGTCCAGGATGGGCCCCCTCTTCATCAATTTTGTAAAACAAAGTGGGGTGGGTGGGGTGGAGCTAGGGGATCTCCCTTCCACTCGGTTTCCCCAGACAGCCTAACCCAGTTAAAAGGCTGGTGGGTAGTCTTGAAGCTACTAAACTAGCCACTACTTGCAATAAAGGAAAGCACTTCTATATAATTTTCAGCTTTTCTTAGGGTATTCCATCCTGTTTCTGGTCACTTCAAAATATTAATGTCTGGGGAAAAAATCTCACAGGAACTAACCTAATTTCAGGTTATCCAGACACCATTTCTCTACTTACCAATTTTACATATGCCATTTCCCTTTAAAGAAACAACTGTAACAAAACAGACCATCTTATGAATGGTCATTAAAATTCTGGTACCAACTCAAGTGTGGGTTTTTTTTTTCTTATATCAAGCAACTCTCAGGCCCAGCTAGGTGTCCTACAATTCATCTCAGTTCTGACACTGTCTACCTGAAGAAAGCATCAGATCCCACGAGTTAAGGACTCCATCCTACAAGACTCCCCTTCGCCCCTCTTCAGGTGTCAGTTGCAAGTCCAAGTGGTCACTTGTGCTTCTGACCAACTGGCTATAAACTGGAGATTCCAAGGACCTCATCTTGGGTGCAGTTAATTTGCTAAAGCAGCTCACAGAACCCAGAGAAACATTTTACTTATTAGATCACTGGTTTATCACTGAGGATATAACTCAGAAACAGGCAGATGGAAGAGCGCACAGGGCAAGGGATGGGGAAAGGGCTCAGGGCTTCCATGCCCTCTCCCAGGACACCACTCTCCCCAGAGCTCCATGTGTCCACTAGCCCCGATGCTCTCCAAACCCCTTCCTTTTGGGTTTTATGGAGGCTTCATTACATAGGCATGACTACATCACCAGCCACTGGTGATAGAACTCAATCTCTAGCCCCTCCCCGGAGGTCAGGGGGTGGGACTAAAAGTTCCAGTTGTCTAATCACATGGTTGGCTCCCCTGGCAACTAGCCTCCATCCTTAGATTACCAAGAGGCTTTCCAAGTCACCTTATCAACATAACAAAAGACATCCTTATGCTCTCATCACAGGAAATTCAAAGGGTTTTAGGAGCGCTGTGCCGGGAATGGAGAGGAGGACCAAATATATATTCCTTCTTGTACATCATGGAATCAGTCATGAGAATAGTCACCACCTCACCCTGGTGATTCCTTCCCTTCCAGGTTAGAGGTCCCTGAGGTGAACATGCAGTGAGTTCACACACACAACTCACTCCGAGACCCAGGAAGGGAAATGCGTGCCTGGTCCCACGGCTGCCCTCACCCTCTCCCACTGCCTGGGCTTCACTGCAGAGGTGTCACTGCTGCCCATGAAATCCGCAAGCCTTAGCTGGGGCATCATCCCTCTGGAACAAGTGGAAAGCAGGCATGCAGGAGGCAGGGGAAGGATGGACTATCATGACCAGGCACCTCAACTTCAATCACCAAGAGCAACTTTCCCAACGCTGTGTAAGAACACGAGGCTACACGTGACGCAGAAACCCCATTTCACAAGCTTACATCATACAAGCCGGTCCGTTTCATCCAAAAGGCTTTCTGAGAGGAAACCAGAAGTTTGATAGGACCCAGGACTGCAGCCTTGCTACTGGAACCACTATTCTGAGCAGAAAGACACATGCTGAGACCTTCCTTCTCTTCCTCTCATTTAGCAAATGCTCACTGAGTGCCCTCCATGCGCCAGGAACGGGGACAAATGGTGACCCAAGCAACACAGTGTGAGAGGTCAAGAGCCTCGACCCAAAGGCAAGAGGTCAGGTTCTCCTCCTGTACCATCAGTCACCTACAGTAAGACTCTCAGCCAATCACATCTGGCCATGACCCTCAGTTCCCCAACCACTGTCTGTAAAATGGAGACACAGGCTGACCTCACATACTTCACATGACTGTTTCAAAACACATAAGCCGTGATTAAATTGTTTAAATATAAAATGCTTTAAAGAAAAAAAGAAAGAAGGCATGAAAATAGGAAGGAGGGGAGGGAAGGAGTGAGGAAGGGGAAGGGAAGGAAGCAAAGTAAAGCAAGGAAAAAAGAAGGAATCATTTCCTAGGCTAGACTGATACACTTTTACATCAAGTAAAAAGAAATACAAAACAAAATGACTAAGAAACTACATAGCACTGGGTTTTGTTTCATGAGCCTTGAAGCTTTCACAGAACTCAAGGCTTTTGATTCATTTCCTTCTGTGCTTTCTTCATGGGCCCAGGAAGCCAGCTGATTCACTACAAAGTAATGCAACACAACTCAGTTACCAGCCTGGGAGAAAAGGAAGGGCACCCTAAAAGGCGGCTCTCTCTTCACAGGGAGAAGCCAGCAGTCCTCAAAGGACAAATCAGCCTGAGACCCACACGATAATAAACTCGTTTATTTCTCAGAGTTTAGTTTGCCACTTGACATTCTCTGCAAAGATGAGGCAACCCCACGACATCCGTTCTTCAGGCCAAACCGCAGACCCGTCCGAGCACTGACCACAGGCAGCTCAGTCCATCAGAGGTCCAAGAGAAACCTCTTAACCTGGGCCAGGTATTTTGGTTTCAAATAGTCATCCAGCTCCTCCTTACTGACCCATACATGATGGCCCTTCTTCCCGGCCTGGGAAAAGTCTCCAGTTAGTAGTAGTGCTTTAAAGAAGAATATTTTGGCCCCAAGCCTGCTCTCTGTCCGCACTGCCTGGGGGAACTTGAACTTGTAGTGGCCACAGGGTGCATTTCCCAGGAACTTGGCTTCCATGTTGTTTTCTGAGGGAGGAGGGGAAACAGAATCGGAAGATGAGGACACACCCACCTGTTTACTCTGGTGCCCAAAATCATCGGGGTCTCTGTGAGAGTCACTTCCGGCCTGAAGTAAAAAGCAATCCCTGGGAGTGAGAGCTCGGGTCACTCCTGAAGACCCTTGTCTCCTCTCAATCCAAAGGCTCCCGATTCAGAGTCCACTCCTCGTGCCAAGCTACTGCTCTCAGGCTGAGGCCAGCAATGCAGCTCAAACACCACCACCGGGGAGTCAGAGCCCCGAGCTTCTAGACTCAGCCGGGTCACTAGCTGTTGACAAAGGATCAAGACACTCGGTATCTGTAAAGCAAGGTTCGTCAGCCTTTTAAAGGGAGTGTCTCATGGAAAGCATAAAAAGGACCCGATTTGACTGCTGCAGGGTGAAAACCAAAGTTAAAAGGCAAAGACAGATGGACAGATGATATCTGCAATCTACAACAAAGGGTTAGTAACCCCAACCCAGCTTTTCAAAGGATGAGGAAATGACGAATGAATTACTAAATGGCACTGGGATGATGGACTAGCTAACAGGAAAAAATAAAGCTCACTCCCCACATCAAAACTGATACCATACAGATCAAGGATTTAACAGAAATGTAAAATTTTCATAAACGGTTTGTACATTCTGGGTGATGGTTTAATGGATGTTTAACAGTTTCTGAGTTTTCCTGTATTTTAAATTTTTTCATTAAAAAAGAAACCATAAGAGTACTATTTTAAAATGTGGGATACTTTCTGTATCATTTATGAGAGGGGGAAGTCCTAACCAAGACACAAAATTCAGAAATCCAAAAAGAAAAAACATATTTATTCACATAAAAACTAAAATCTTTCTGCAAGGAAAAATGAAGCATAAAAATGTCACAGACCCAAAAAAACACAAACAAGGAAAAATATTTTCAACACATTCAACAAAGGAATAATATCTTAAGGTATAAGTAGTACTTAGAAATCAATGAGGAAAAAAACCAACAACTCTAAAAGAAAAATGAATCAAAATATGAATAAGAAGTTTACATGAAAATAAGTATCAATGACCTATAAGCTCATTAAAAGATGCTCAATCTCATTAACAATCCAAGAAATATAAATTAAAACACAAACAATACATCATTATTACTGAAGCTCCAAAACTGAGCTATACACTGCTCGTCAAGGATAAGAGGAAAACTGGGTTCTCTCACACACACTGTGAGGATGTAATCAGTATAACTGCTATGCTTGGCAAGAGGTATCAATTTTAATTACATACACCCTTTGATCTAGCTACTCTGCTTCTAGAATTTCATCTTTCTGGGTATATTTATTTGCCCATGTGAGCACAGCGGAGTATACACAGATGTTCACTGTAGTTTTATTTGTAAAAGCAACAGACTGGTTAAAGTGCAGTACACACATATATGAAATGGTACACTGGCATTAAAAGTATAAGATATGTTTTCACTTGCTGATAAAGAACTATGTTTAAAAGCTGTATATAAGAGAAAGGAAGGCATGTAACTGTGTGTGTGTGTGTGTGTGTGTGTACACATGCTCCCACTATGAAAAGAAAGAAACATAAAAAACCTATGTGCCTGCAAATTCTAAATGGATACACAAAAAACTATTCATGGTGGCTGCCTCTGAGATGGGAAAATTACTTATTATTTCCTATAGTACTACATTTACTAGACACTGTTAGATATTTTTTCACAATATACAAGGAATTGCTCTTCTCAATATTAAAAACACCACCACCATGATCAGCATGAGATGAGGAATTCATGTATGACATGAGTTCTCCTATAATACAGAATGTCAGCAGTGGGGATCTGTAGGTTGTGGAATTATCTTGACATGCTTCTTTATACTTTTCTGAACTTTCCACTTAATTAAGTGAATACATACTGCTTTTCTATATCTGGAAAAAGTGGATTAAATGTAATCAAATTTTTTAAAAAATTTCATTACAAACACAAGCCAAGAATCTAAACGGGTGGTTCACAGAAGAGATACAAACAGCCATAGGAAATACGAACATATGAAAAGATGATCAATCTCACCAGCAATCAAGAAACTGCTAATCCAAAAGAGATCATTTTTTTACTGACTGGACAGGCAAAAATTTTAAAAAGAGACTATTTCACACGTTGGGAGGTCGAGACAAACAGGCACTCTTATACACCATTCCTGAAAACGTCAAATGTTGTGCACATTCTGCAGGACACTTGGGCAGTATCTATCAAATACTGAAATGCGTCATCCTTGACCACTACTTCCACGTCGAGGAGTTCCATCTTGCAGACACACTTGGGAAGTGTGCCAGCGGGGAGGAAAGGAACATTTGACTTTTTTATGTATGTACTTTTATATTGCTTAAGCTTTCCTTTACCGTTTTAATTATTTTATATTATTTGCCACTCTAATGAATTTGAAATAAATCAACATATTTCATTTTACGTGCACCTATAAAATACTGATGTATCCCTTCACACTTATTTATGACAATGGGAATGTTAAAAGGAAAAAAGTGTGGTGCTAAGGGGAGCCCCTTCCACGTGGCGCACGACAGGTGGGGCGGAGCATCTAGATACAATAACCCCACAAGAAACCCAGCTGCCAACTCCAGTGTGATGGTTGAAAAACTGAGAGCGCAGCACAAGCTCCTCCCATTCCATCTGTCTCCTTACCTCTCCTGCAGGCCACAAGGCCCCTCTCCGGAAAGGATCAAGACAGCACACCCGGCTGCTGACATTTCATTGGCAGGTACTTACGCTGGTGGCAGGGCCAGTTAAGTGGCTGTGCGCTTACACCACCGAATCATTTACTCAGTACGCACTCAGCAAGTACCTACTATGTGCCAGGTACTTTGCTAGACACTAACTATATTTTCAAGGGAGTCAGAATTCTGGCTGGGGAGAGACCATGTGGTACTAATTATACAGCAATAGAATAAATGAAGAACGTCTTCTCCGCTGAACGTAATCTCCCAGGAAGCACAGGCAGTGCCCTGTTCATCACTGTGACCCCACTGCCTGGGGAGTGTCCAGCAAACAGTGGGCACAGAGTAAATGTCTGCTGCATCAACTGAGTAAGGGCACACACAAGTGCTAGGAAGCCTAGAGGGAGGAGTAGCTCCCTCTACCTACAAGGCTCCACCACAGAAGACAGAATGTACGAGCTGCATTTTAAAAACTGAGCAGTCAGACTAGAGAGGAATAAAGCCTTCCAGGCAGGGACCAGCAGGCCCCAAAACAGAGACACATGAAAAACCACATTATTCAGGGAATACAAAAGGTTTGCTAGGTTAGAACTTAGAATATACGTTAATGAGAGGCAAGATGGAAGACTGATGAGCTTGAGAACAGAGCAAAAAGGATCTGTAGACCACGCTCGAAAGTCTGCTTTTATGGGACACCCTTTAAGAATTCTAGGCAGAGAAGTGACAAGGGAATTGTGTTTTAGAAGGCTCATCCTGGGGCACTGAAGATACGACACGAAAGCAAGGGGGAACTTATTTGGCATCTACTTCAATGGTCCAGTGTAGTGGTTCTCAACCACTGTGACTTCACTGCCCCGGTAACATCTGGCAATGCCAAGAGATATTTTTGGTTATCACACTAGGAGGAGTGGGGATGGGTTAGTGCTACCGGCATCCAGTAGGCAGAGATCAGAGATGTTGCTAAACGTCTTACAATGCACAGAAGCCCCCACAAAGAATCATCTCGCCCCAAATTTCAACAGTGCTAAAGCTGAGAAACCCTGGTCTAGTGAGAAGTGAAAAGGGTCACAGTTAAAGCCACAGGAATCAACAAGGGACTACTGAGAACAAACCATGTTGGATTCACAGACTTATGGATGCTAGAAAGAGGTCAGGGATAACTCTGAGGTTTCTAGTTAGGTAAATGGGTAAAGGGTGGTGTCAGTAAGCAAGGCTGCAAGGACAAAAAGAGAAGTAGCTGAGAGAATGGTAGAAACAGCAACTCTGAATGTACTAAATATAAAAATCTCCATGGGGGAGAGGGAGCACGCAGGGATGGTGCCTGCCAGCCTCTGTCCATGAAGGGTATTCCAGTAGGCCCCTAGATGTGTGCTGAATTGGAGGCCTGCCCCCCCAGGCCAATGCTTTATGTTAAGTAAACAAGCCTTTTTCACAGAAAGTCTGGGTGCTTTTCAATTGGCTGCCTCTGTACTGGGCCTTCAGGGGCAGAATCTCAATCATAGCTGTCAGGGACAATACAGACTGTTAAAAACCAAGCAAAATGGGGCAAAAGAGAATAACCAACCAAGATATCTTCCTCAAAATGGTATCAGATGACCAAGAAATGAAAAATCTCATTTTCAAAGGAACACCCAAAATTCAAAGTCAATCTTAGAACTAGGCAGCGGATTACCTAGACACAGAGGTTCTGAAAGACTGAGCACTTCTCCAAGATCTGAAGTACAGGCTGCAGAGATGGAATGTGACAGACCACATTCGAGATGTGACAGAACTGAAGCTACTCCACATCCTCTAAGTTCCCAGCACAATGATGCTGCTTTAAAAAAAGAGGGGTAGCTCTATGTAAAGCAGATCAGGAAAAGGTCCATACTCTGCAGAGGTGAAAGAAAATCCACTCCCCTCAAGAATCCATAAATTATAATAACCAAAAATGTGGGAAAAGAGAAGACCAAACAGCAAATCCTGATCATTTTTATGACAGGAACCACAACAATAAATAATGACGCTTTCAGTGCTGTAAAACCTGAAACACATCTCAACATAAGTACTAATTATCAGAATCTTGTTGGAACTAACAGTTTCACTGGTGCTCCAAATGGAGAGACAAACATGCCACTGAAGGGAAGGCCAATAGGACCTATTAAGCCAGACCCATCATAGCTACACCCTATTGATGATAGAACAGTTTACAGCACTGCACCCAAAAGAAGATCTCGGTCAATTAAACCAGAAACATTACTGGAATCACTTATTTCTATGGAGAATGCAAAACTGTGGAAACCTGGAGGAAAATGTTTTGCACTTTATTGGAAGACACAAGTTTTACCAAGCAGAAGCTGCAACTCCATTCTTCAAGTATGACAGCAGTGTATGGAAACTGAAGTGCTACTAAGCAACATTCGGCCCATCCAAATAGAGGCAGCGAGGAAGACCACATCTAAAACCAAACTCCTGACCTCTGCAGAGGAGGTGATGGCCACCCAGGATGATGCACTCAGCCAACCCAACAGTTCTACCAACCTCCCCAGGCTCAGAACTAATAATGAGAAGAGTCTTTGTGAAGAAAGCAGTGGTGACTGAAATATCCTGGTCAACACCTGTTGCCAGACCTCCTACTTTCCCAACAGAATAAAATGCAGCCATGGTGGATATTATCATTTGGAGAATGAAAAAGCAGATTTTAGGGGAAAAAGAATTCAACCCACACAAAGAATGGGAAAAAATGTGCAGTTAAATAAAGCAAAGAACTTTTATAAGTGAAAGAGAGAATTCTTCCTTCTGCCATCAATAAAACCAATGCACTGTTATAAAATAAATAAATAAATAAATAATTTAAAAGAAATAAAATAGAAATAAAATTTTAAAGTCTCAGTGATAGAAAGACTCTCACTTGATCTAAGATTATCTTCCTAGCTGAAATTTTTATAAATACCCAAGTTTCCATTAACCTTCCCACCTTCGATCCTTAAAGTCATGCCCACAGTCAGCCTGCATATCCTCTGGCTGAGTCCACAGTGTGTTTTGTGGTGCTTAAGGGAGGCAAAGAACTCACCTGAGAGGTTCGCCAGGCTTCGCTCAGCTGTTTGTCGCAGGGTCTCCCCAGGCTGCCACTCTGCCTGTGGCAGCATCCACAGATCCTGGTCTCCAAGCTTCTCTTTTATCAACAGAATAAGGTTCCTGTCCAGTTTGCGGTGCAATGAGGTTTGGTCATTCTTTTCATCGGCTTCTGCAAAGAAAACAGGGGGTCAGAGGAGATAAGAACTCTATGATCTGCCAGAACCAAGAAGATTAGAGTTTTACAGTTCTCCTTTAAGGTAGAGCCACAACCTTGGCCCTCAAAGAGCTATTAAACAAATTACAACCCTGACCCGTCACTCAAACTCTGGCCCTCTCTCAAGATACTCTCCCAATCTTGAGGAAACTAAAATGTACGGAAGAAACCAGAAGCTGAACTCCTCCTTTGAAGAGCAAACTATAAGTACTCTGAACCTTTGGAAAAGCAATATCCAAACACTATTTCTTTGGTTTGGACACTCTTACTGACTTAACCAGTCCCTACTTTCTCTGTTCTTTGGTCTTCATCATGAAACAAAGATAAGAGAACTCATTCCCCTGCTTTAGGATATATTTCAGCTAAAACACAGGAAACTAATGGGAAAGGCTTAATTCCTGCACTCTTAGTCCCAAACTAGGAGTTAAACTCAGATAATACCCATGATTTTTAACTGAGACAGAAAAGGCTATCCCAAAACCCTTACCTCCCAGTCAAAAATAATAGACTTTTTAAAAAGTAAACTAGGGTAGATGTGAGGAACAGGGAAAATAATTCATTTTTCTTTTACCTGAAAGAAGTCTTGTCATCTGAAATCATTTGTAACTTAATACACAAAGCAGGGGTGAAGCAAATGTCCTCTGTTTGGGAACCATACCACCCACCTTTTCCATACCTCTAACTGGCCTGAATATACCACAAACCTGTTATTCGAGCCCCAGGTTTGAACTGTAGGAATTTCTGCTCCCACATGTCTTCCAAATCCTGAGCCAGCAATATATTTCGCTCATCTTCTTCTTCTTCATAAAGGTCACTTTTCCTCTTTTCCAGTTGCTGGGCTTCATCCAAAGCTCGAAGCTCATGATCTGAATACAGACTTCTCTCTATCTCGAACTGAGAAAATTAAAAGGGCAAAAATCTACCCCAAACTGGGAAAATTAAAAGGATCAAAAAACAGGCAGACTAAAACAGAGCTACAGCACACTTGACAGACTCAGACTGTTTACCACCCAACATAACCAGACACATAATCAAAACACCACAGTGAAAACAGAGAAAGGATAAAGGTCACCTGCACTTTGGGCCTAAGTTATATTTGCTAAAATGTCTAATTGTGACTGGAGGTCAGGGCTACTACAAAGAACAGGAGACTAGGACAGGCATTGCCTACCCAGTTACCACCCTCTAGTCATGTAAGTCTTTGATCAGAATCTCACTCATCATGGACTTTCCTGCCTCAGGAAGTTTACAGATGCTGATCCTTCTTCCTAGGGTGTTTTAACTCATGCTTTACTGGGAGATTACTACTCACCCTTTGGAACTCAATTTAAATATCATTTTCTTAAGAAAGATATTTCTTGACACCTCCCATAAAATCAAATTAAGTGTCTCTGTTAAACACTCTTTCTGTACCCTGTGTTTTCCTTTACAACGCTAACCAGAGACTGCAGTTCCACATAGGATTACTTGGTTATTGACTGACACCTCCTCCACTAGCCTGAAGATGCTCTGAGAACCAGAGCTATGTCTGTCTTACTCACCACTGCATCTCTAACAGTTAACATAAGGTCTGTATCAAACAGCTGCTAAATGATTATCTGTAAAGTAATTAATAAAATATTTACAGAGTAAATTAAAGTAAAAAGCACGTAAGTGAGGTTTATATCTCTCAGTAGCCAAGACAAAAACATCACAAGTTCTGGGAAAACATAGTATCTTGTAATCACTCTCTATGGGGATTTAACCCCCTCAGAGCCATTACACTTGTTTTTGCCCATGTTTCTTCATTTGCCCCTCATACAAATAAACTTTAGTACTTACTCTTGCATGTAAGTATACTGAAGTTCATAGAACTAAAGTGACTTTCCCAAGGTCATACAGATTAATCGGTGCCTGAGTCAGTCTCAAACTCAGGCCAGCGTGCCTCTACTGCTTCCCCAACTGTGGCCTTGAAGCCACGGCCCGCACCTCAGTCTCACCTGCTGCAGCAGAGCCGCCATCTCTTCCTGCAAGGGGGTCAGCGGCTTCGAGACGAGAGGTGGCCGCTGCAGGCACAACGCGCCCATCAGGCGCCATGGAGACCCGCTGCTCGAGGGCGCGGCAGCAAGGGCCAGGCTGCGAGAACCCAGGCTACGGGGCCAGGGGCCCTCGAAACGCCGCCAGCCTCTCGCCACCCCTAACACAGTCCGCTTTATGGGCGCTGCCATCTTACAACTTTCCCACAAGGTACCGCGCTCCCAACGGGGTTTTGGGCCAATCCCTTGTTCCCACAAGGCAGCGCGGGAGCGGCCAGAAGGGAAGAGCTCGGTTCCCCAGAACTACTAGAACGAACCATTCCAATTTGGAGGGGTGGGCGAAGATCTCATATTAAAAAATTAGGAAAAGTGGGGGATTCCCAGTTGCACTCGTAACGATAGTTATTATGGAGCGTATAAATGGGAATACAAATCTTTAATGTACCTTATGAAGAGGAATCAGGTGACTTTTCCTCTGCACACACCCCCCACTAGCGCTCGTGGTGCTGGCGCCGCTGCAACTCCACCAAGCTCCGCGGTCGCCGCGGCCGGGGCCTGACTGGGGTCAACTCAAGTCATGCAGGTTGTAAGAAACGCGGGATCTCAGCTCTTGAGGTCATGGGCTTGGCCACCGACTGCCAGGTAAGAATGATTACCCTCTCCGAACCCAGAGCCACCCCCGGGAATGTGCTCCTGCCCATGTCGCACGAGCCATCTAAACGCCAGTGGTAGTTAGGCCTGGACCTCACCGAGCTTTCCTTCTCCGCAGGGTCGTGGCAACAGTGCCGGCCCCCACCATCCACACGGGCGCCCAGCAGCTGCAAGACGCGGCGGCCAAGCAGGAAGTTGAGGCGAAAGCGGAGGCTCCGGCTCCGAGTCGCAGCAGCTTCAGGTGAGGGTCGCTTAGGTACAGCCCTCAGGAGACTAGCACCACCTTCCAGAGTCAGAACCGTGAATTCCCAACTCTGTCACTTGCCATCCGTGGGACCTTATGCAGATTAATCTCTGAGCGTCAGCTTTTTCGTCTAAAAATGGAACTAATGCCGATAGAGGTTGTGAGGATCAAATGAGAAGAGCTTTGGCACAAGGTGTACGCTCATGAACTTTGTTTCCCTCTGAGACGGGGAATCACAGACTAATGGCCTTCTTGGGCCTCGGACACAAAATTGCTCGGTGAGGAAGTGGGGAGAGGCGGTGTTTACACTAGGATATAGATTGTTGTGCACTTTCTAGAGTTGGTCCAAGGTCAAGGGTGGTTTTTGTCCTCAGTCCCAGGACTGGCATCTTGCTTTCCACCAGTACCACCGCCTCTATGTGCTAGTTGTCCTTCACATGCGTTTAACAAACATTTACTGAGAACCGGCTTGGTGCCAGGCACCATGCTGGGTACTGGGGATACAAATACAGGGGATGATTTCTCCCCACAAGTAGTTCACAGTCTACCAGGGAAGACAAACATGCATAATCTGATCAATGGTGTGCTGGAGGTAAGAGATGGATACTTTGAAGTGTGAAAGAAAGAGTGTCTCACTCCTGAGGAAGCCAGGCAGGAGTGCTGGAGAGATCTGAAGCTTAGAACTGAACTGAAGGGGAGTTCAGCTGGACAAGATAAAAGATTGTTTTAGGCAAAGCTATCGGTAAAGGCGTGTGGTATGACAGAACATGGTGTATTCAAGTGTATGTGAGAGGTGGCAGATGAGGCCAGCAGAGCAGGAAGAAATCAGAAAGACGAGGGTCTTTTCTGGAACACTGGGGCTTTTACTCTGCCTCCACTATAGGCAGTGGGGAGCTGCTGAAGGAATTTAAGCCAAGATTCTGTTGTAGTCATTCAGTGACCAAACACACAAAAATCCCTGCCCCCATGGAACTTAAACTTGAGTGGATAGGGGACAGTAAACAGAAAACAAGTGAAACAGATACGACAGATTGTAGAGGTGTGCCTAGTGTTTGTGAGCAGCAGCAGGAAGGTGGATGTGGAGTGAGGGGTAAAGATAGGAGAAGGGGGCAGAGCGAGCAGCAGGTACACAGAGCTCCATCCTGTTGGCCATGTGGACCATCGCTAGGACTTCAGCTTATTCGCTCAGTGAGATGGGAAGCCACTGGAGAATTCTGAATAGAGGGTTAACACGATCATGCTTACATTTGAAAGAGTCCCTTTGGCAGCTGTGTGGATATTGAACTGTAGGAAAGCAAAGATGGAAGCTGAGAGAAGTCTCCTAAGCAGTTAGAAGACTAGTGAAATAACGTAGACAAGAAATGATGGTGGCTTGGACCAGAGTGACAGCTGTAGAGCTGGTCAGACTAATATACTTAGAAAGTGGAACGAACAGGATTTGTTAGCATAAGATGGGAGAAAAGGACAGGAGTGAAGAAAACACTCTAAAATTTTTGGCCTAAACAACTGGAAAGACAGAGTTGTCACTAAGACTACAGGAGTTTTGATTTGGGTCGTTAAGTTTGAGACGCTTAATTAACATCCAAGTGGAAATACAGTATTGTTTATTAGAAATGGAGTTCAGGGGACAGATTTGGGCTAAAGATATACTTTTGGGAGACTTACCACATAGACGATGTTTAAAACCATAAGATACAAGGTCATCAAGAGAGCAAGTGTAGATGAAAAGAAGAGGTCCAAAGACTGAACCCTGGAGCCCTGTGGCATTTAGAGATTTGGGAGATGAGGAAGAATCAGCAAAAGAGAAAGAATGACCCTCCAGAAAAGTAGTAAGAAAACCTGGAAAGATTTTTCTTTTTTTTAATGATTCAAGATCAGAGAGATCAGCTATATCGAACGCTGCTGATATGATAGATCCATAGACTGATGACAGAATTGGTCCTTGGATTAAACATTGTAAGTTGGTTGGTGACCTTGACTAGAGCATTTCTGGTGGAGTGTTAGGGGCTAAAGTCTGAATGGAGTGGATCCAAGGAGAATAGAAGACAGGAAGAAATAGCAAGTATGGTCAGTTCTTTAAGGGGTTTCTGCTGTAAGGGGGAATAGAGAAATGGGTATGAGCTCGAGGAGGCTTTGAAATCAAGAGGTTTTTTTTTTCCGTTTGTCTTTACTTTGGGAAAATGACAGCATGTTTTGCTGATGGGAAAGATGCAGTAGAGAGGAGAAAGGATGATGATGCCAGAGCAGAAACATTGCCGGAGTGCTGTCCTTGAGAGGCTAACGCACAAATGGAGCATCATAGCAGGAGAGGAGGCAGAGACTGTGGACACAGATGTTTGGTAGTGGGAGCTGGAAGAAATTCTGATTGCTTCTATTTCTCTGTGAAGGTCATCAGCTGGCAGTGAGGAAGCAGGAAGGAGTTGGCGGTTTGAGGAGACAAAAGAAGGTATAAAACAGTCATCTAGGACAGTGGAAGGATAATTGAACTGGGGATGTGCTGTATGATTGCCAGGCAGTGCTGAGGGCCCACTTGATGTTAGAAGTCATTAAAATAAAGCAGTGGTTCTCAACCTGGGGCAGTTTTGTGTCGAAGGGGATTTTTAGCAATGTCTGGAGACATTTTTGGTTATCACAAGTTGAGGGACAGTATCTAGTTAAGTAGAGGCCAGCATGCTGCTGAACACCCCATAATGTGCAGGACAGCCCCCCTCCCCCAATAAAGAATTATCTTACCCAAAATGTCAATAGTACTGAGGTTGAGAAACCATGGTACAGAGAGAGAACAGTCGGCACTACTGTGTATTTTTCTCTAGCCAACTGTGCAGGTCCATGCACAGGCTCAGAGCGGCTGGGGAGGGGATTTAACCAGGGTTAGGGGCTTGCCAAGACAACACAATGAAGTAAGAGGGGTCAGAGAATTAAAGGTATATGCAAGGGAGTGATTATAATGATTGTCCGTGGAATTCACTCAATGTCAGGAGAGGAGTGAAAGTGTGAGGGGTGTGAGGGCAAGTGAAAGGGTGGTAGGATCAGTGCGACTGAAGGGTTCCTGGAGGGAGGATAGGAAAGGAAGCCAGTGGGTGTGCCGACGGGTGGTGGCCAAAGTGTGATGCTTGCAACCAGGGTAATGATGGGGTTGCAGGAATGGTCGTGACAGGGACTAGCTGTGACCACCGGAGTAAGTAGCCAGGGTAGGATAGAAAACACAGGAGTACTGGAGAAAAGGAGGTCAAAAAACGGAAGCCACGCAGTTGGAAGGATCTTACTGAAATCATACGTATAATCATGACAGGAGTAGTGAGCAGGAAGCTGTCATCTTTGCATTTTTCTATATTATTTGCATTTTTTAAAAATCATCTCTAGCTGCAATTAGAAAATGGGCTGAAGAGCATGAAGTAGAGCCTTCTCTAGTGAGAGCAGAACTACAGCTTACCCACCCCAGATTCCAAAAGCTGCCACATTCATGTCAGGGTCAATGTGCGTTGGCTTTGCCCAGGGATCAGCAAATTCTCATGCCTGGAGTGCTAACAGCAGAAGTCAGCCCCCAGACCCTCAGCCAGAGAGAACAGCGGGCTGTTTTCAGGCCTCTCAGCCATTTGGAAGAGATGCCATGTGTGCAGACCTGGTGTGTGGATGGGTATGAAGGGGCAGCAGACCAGCACCCAAAAACTTTGTCTTTCCTTTTTCTGGGCTGCCTCAGGATGAACCACTTGTTCGTTTGTACACTGGACCTGGGAGGCTTAAAAGCTTGATCTTACCTGTACCTTCAACTAAATGATTCAAGCTCTAAATCCTTCCTAGCTCAAAAACTTTGCTCTACATAAAAGGCATCATGCTGGTATGTTCAGACTTTAGAAGGCTTAAGCTTTTGACCCCCAAGATAATAGAGGAAGTTATCGATGGGGAAATGATGATGTTTTAAATGTTAATGTCATCTCAGAGCCTCGAACACTTTCCGTCTCTGCCTGCAGGCTGAGAAGCTGGCAACCTGATGGGATGCTAAATCATCTCTAAGATCAGGCCAAGCAGGGAAGAATACACTTGTAACTTTGAATGCCACTCTGTTATTGTTTTGTTTTTAAAAATACCTCTAGGAAAGCGGGTCAGGCTTGGGGGAGGACAGTGCTCAGAGAAATAGCGTATTCTCTAAACCAGAATCCGCTGTAGTTCAGGTGGCCTGAGGGAGTACATACTCGGACATGATCTGTGCACGTGGGCAGGGCGCAGCAGCGGGTTTCCTCAAGCCTGGAGTGCTGAACAACATTTGTGTGCGTGAATAAAAGAAAGCACAGGTGGTGAGGAGAGCTCTGAACCTAGGCAAGTCCCCTCAGCCCACGGCCTGGCTTCCCTTGCTAACCTTGTTCCCCTGTTTGTCCTCAGTTTCTCCACCTGCAAGTGAAGAGTTCTGACCTGGAGATAGCCAGAGAACAGATCTGACTGAGATAGAGACAGATCTTGAACTCAACACGATGCCTTGGCCATGTGCTGAACCCTGCATTCACCTCGGCTATTTCAAAATGGATACTTCCCGGGTCCCATCCAGAAGTCCTCAGTGGAGCTTAAACATCAGAATCACTTGATTCTGCTGTTCAGCCCCGGGGGGACAGCCACTGGTCCGGGGGTTGGCAAGCTGAGCCCTGTCCCCATCTGGCCAGTTGCCCATGTTTTCTAAATAGAGCTTTATTGGGACATAGTGACACCCATTAACTCACCGTTGTCTGTGGCTGTTTTCGCACCACAGTGGCAAAGTTGAGTAGTTGTGACTTCATGGTCAGCAAAGCCTAAGCTATTTACCATCTGGACCTTTACAGAGAGAGTTTGCTGACCTCTATTCCAGGCAGTAATGGGTTTTCTTTTTTTACAATTATATTATTGTAAGTATTATTGAGATTATTTTGTCTTTTTTTTGATTAAGTAGAGAGTCAAGATATCTGTGGTTGTTGAAACAAGAAATAGAGGGTTGCCTTTATTTAATTGCAGGAAGAGTAGCCTATAGTAGACTGAAAATAGTGATCTGATGATATTAGAAGGGACAGGGAAGATGGGGAGTGTGGGTTAAATCCTCTTCGCTCCTAGCAGAAAGTCACTAGCTGTGTCTAGAGTCAACAACTCGAGAAACGGCCACTGAAGCACAGTGCTCACAGACGGGCCACAGCCCTGGAAGGACCAGGGGCAGCGACTGTAGGAGCAGGTCGGGTGGAGGGCTACCGTTTGTTATTATGAGTTCATCTGTACTGTTTGATTTTTTTAAAAAAACATGTAATTTTTTTTTTAATCAGGATAATTTTACCTAAAATGTTTTTTCTAATTGCAGCATTTACCCTCCAGTTCCAGGACAGGAGAGCTCTCTGAGGTGGGCAGGAAAGAAATTTGAGGAAATCCCAATTGCACACATTAAAGCATCCTACAACAAGTAAGCGGGGACGGGGGCAGGTCTCAATGAGCTTCTTTCCCATTCGCGGGGAGGACGCGTCAGGTTGGCCCCGGGCACTCTGGGGCGGAAGTCAGGGTGCCGCGTTCTGCATGATGGTGCTGATGCTGGGGTTCCCCCCAGGCTCCCTCCTGGTTTGGGGAAACCCACCTCTCTCTCTATAAAGTTTATCCAGATTTCATGAAAATGTGAAGTAGGTTGGGCATATTGTACTGATAAGATTTCTTTGTTCTCCTTGGAATTGTATTTCCTGGTTCTGCTCAGAAGTTGGAGAGAGTGTATTTTAGGGCCGGGGTCCCTCCATGAAAGTATTTGTTAGGTGTTAGTACTGGGGATAGGTGATTACTAGATAAGCAAGATTATTGAAGAATATGGTTTATTAACAAACTAAGCAAACCTCCAAATAAAGGTCGCTTTAAAGTACTCACCTTGGGCGACTGCAGCAACCTCTGCCTCGCAGGGCTGAGCGTGGGTGGAAGGTTAGCATTGCCCATTTTCAGATGGGTGCGGGGAGACTTCCTGACTGTGTGTTGGCGACAAGCCTTGCTGACATCTTTGCAGGCCACCCCTAGCTTGTAGATTATGGAGCTATGTTAGCTCAGGCTACTGTAACAGAATACCACAAACTGGGTGGCTTAAACAAAACACATTTGTTTCCCACAATCCTGGAGACCAGAAGTCAGAGGTCAGTGTGCCAACATGGTCAGGTTCTAGTGAGAGCTCTTCCTGGTTGCAGGCGGCTGGCTTTTCATTTTGTCCTCATGTAGTGGAAGAGGCAGGGGAACTCCCTGGGGTCCCTTTTAAAAGGCACTGATCCCCCTCATAAGGGTTCCACCCTCCTGACCTAATCACCTGCCAAAGGCCCCACCTCCAGATACCATCACATCAGGAGTTAGAATTGCAACATGGGTTTGCGGGGGACACAAACATTCCGTCCATAACAGAGCTCTCTTTAGAGTATATGACTTGTCAGTTTTTGATGCAGTTTAGAGGTTGATCCTGACCTTTCCCGACACCTCTTGCGGTGGTTCAAAAACACTCATCTGATAAACTCTTCGCAAAAGCATCTGTCTTCTTTACTACTTGGACTTTTGTGGGCGTAGGTTAGTGCTCTCTTACTTCCCTGAACAGTCATTATATTCTGAATGCCTCCCTCCTCTCCCAGCACACAGATCCAGGTAGTGTCTGCCACGCACCAGCCCCTTGCCTGCACTTCCTGCGGCACAGAGGGGTTTCGGAATGCCAAGAAGGGGACGGGCATCGCAGCGCAAACAGCGGGCATAGCTGCCGCGGCGGTGAGTGTGTGTGCTTTCCCCGGGCTCCCTCTCTGGTGGGCTCCGCCTTCTGCATGGCTGGTCACCGCAAGGAAAATCATCCTTGAAGTAGTCATTCAGAGCCAAGAATAATTACCAGCTCTTGTTGGATACCCTAACTTTGGGGCTGCTTTGAAGAGGTCTGTGTGAAAAGGCTTCCCTTGTCTCTCTCTCTCTCTTAGCTTCAGTAGAAGTGAAGCACTTGGTTCATTCTAGAAGAGGCAAGAGCCAGGTGCTGAAGCCCTTACCAAGCCTCCTCAATTTAAAGACCAGTGGGGTGGGGTCGGGGTTGGCGGTAGTTGCCTGTCTGGAGAAGATGTGGTGTGGTGAAGACTCTCATGCAAGTAAGTTTGAGCATGAGCTGTTGCAGACATTGCTAGAAGCCATTGGCAGTATGCTGCAGTTAGTATATTTACTGTGCGCCTACTACATGCCAGACACTTTACATTTATTACCTTGAGTCCTCAGAAGACCCTCACATTACCCACGTTCTTAAGTCAGTGGATTTCAGAGCGCGACTTGCTCAGAGCCATGCAGCCAGTTCACTTCCCTGGGATGACCCCACCTGGTCTGGGACCAGAGCCTGGGCACTGTGTGCTGCAGCGCAGGCCTCACCAAGGTTCACACTCCGCCAAACCAGGAGTGTTTCCTGAAAGAAAACCTTGACCTTCAAACAAAGCTCAGTGCCCAAAAGTACTTATAGCTGTGTACTAATGATCATCAAAACGCACTAAATGGCCATCAATGGACACTTTATATATATATATATGTAAAAGAAATATGCCAGTGTTAACAGTGGCTTCTGCATTGAGTGTGTTGAGGTACATAGAGTGACTTCTGTGTATTTTCTAGACTTTCTGTAATAAACTGCCTTTGTAATCAAGAAAGAAAAATTTAACTATAAAGATTTAGAAGATAAAATAACCGTTTTTAAGTGGGTATTGAGGCTTAGCCTTGGAGTCCAGGGCCCCTTACATTCTGAAATTCTGCATTTACCCACCTGAGAGAAACCTGAGCGATATTTAGAAGTCTCCATTAGGTGGCAGTGCTGTCCTGGGCTAAAAGGGATCACAGCTGACTTCAAATCTGTGACTTGACAAGTTCGGTGCTGTCCTGCACCGCAGTCATCTGTCCTTTGCTTCCTTCCCTGTCTTCTGCCTGTTTACATGTGTGGGTGCCTGTTCCCTGGGGCTCGTAACCCTGTTGCTCCAGGTGGCAGTTCTCCCTCCCTCCCTCTCTCTCTCTCTCTGTGACTCTCTTGAGCACTAACCACTTGCTACTTCTCTCCAGAAAGCTACAGGGAAGGGCGTGACCCATGTCCGCGTTGTGGTGAAAGGCCTGGGGCCAGGGCGCTTGGTAAGTGACCTTGGTTTTCCCCAGCCCAGTCAGTGAGAGAAGTGGGGGTGAGAGCAGAGCAGGGAGAGTGGACCCTGCCGTGGATTTCCCTGACAGCTTGAAGTTTCTTTCAGTTGCTCTTCTAATCTGCTAAGCTTCTCGAAGCAAGCCCTGATCACTTAGTCTCAATTCATCAGACACTTACTGAGTGCCTGCTGTATGCCAGGCATCATGAATAGAAAGGTGGTCCCTGGGGGACTGTCACAAATGTGTCCCTCAGTACAGACTAGTGAGTGCAGTGGTAAAGCTCGTGCCCAGGGTGCTGGGAGCCCATGGGGTGTGATAAAGAACGCTTCCGCAAAGAGGTGACATCTCTACTGATATTTCAGGAATGACAAGGGATTAGCCAGGAGTGGTGTGGGGTTGCAGGGGGTAGGGGGGGCCACAGTCCAGGCAGAGGAATCTACAGAAGCCTAATGCTTAAGATGTGTTGAGGTTTACGGTAGCCGTTGTTCTTAGATTGTAAAGCACACGGTGGGCCGTGGCAGGTGCGACCAGGGAAGTGGGAAGCATTGAGGACCTGGTTAAGGGCTTGGTTGGCAGACCTCTGTGAGAGAAGAGGCTGGGATTGCAGGTGTCAAAGCCAGTGAGCCTCCCCACTCTCTTCCCTGCCGCACCCCACCCTGTCCCTCTCCAAACCTGTGTGGACACGCGGGGTCATCGTTTCTGGGACCGTGCCATTCGACTCTTCCTTCTGCTCCTCCCAGTCTGCCATCAAGGGACTGACCATGGGGGGCCTGGAGGTGATCTCAATCACAGACAACACCCCCATCCCGCACAACGGCTGCCGCCCTAGGAAGGCTCGGAGGCTGTGACGGGCAGGAAGCCTGCACCTGAATCTGACCTCAAGTCCCTCCTCCAGCCTGGAGCTCATAGAAAGCACACTGTCAGAGCTCTCTCCGGAGGAGGGCTTGGTGGAGGTCCCTCAGGCACTGAGGGAGAGCTCTGCCCCCTTACCTGATGGCCTTTGTTGTTCTTCCAACTAGAGACCAGTGTGCCCAGTAGTGAGGCCATGCCTCTCTTGGACATGAGGGGAGCTACAGGGGTGGCTGTGGCCCAGACTCCAACCAGTAAACGCTGCCTCTGCTCTGTGAAAATAAAAATATCTCTACCGTCTGTAGTAATTTGTTAGGTTTTTTGCTTCCAGAATTGCAAACAGTTACCCCCACTTCCTCCTGAAAGTGAGATTGTGAATTGAGGGGTGCCCCTGGATGGAAGGATTGAGTTGTAAATGTGAGCTGCTTTGTACCAGATACCTGCCTCGGGTTATTGCTACGAGTGCCTCTGTGGGTCAAAGCCAGTAGCACAGGACTGGCTACAGAGGGAGGCCGCTCCTCTCCTCCCCTCCCCTGCTCTCCCCTTCCCTCCCCAGGCAAAAAGACAAATAGAATTTCTTTCCTTTCAGTGTAGATGCAGTGTTTTCCCTTCTTTCAGCCAAGATCATCACCTGACACCAAGCTGTACCGTCACCACTAAAATAAACCTATTTAACACTAGAGTACCTGGATGCTGGCAGAATATCCCTTGGCATTTAGGAGAAACAATTTTCCAGCCATCTGCCTGCAACCTGGCTCTGACATGGCCATAAATTTTTTTTTTTTCCTAAAAAGCATATATACCCTCCCCCGGGTGCCTTTATTCCTTCTCTCTAGTCATTCTTCTCCTACCCTGGGAAGACGCATTGCTTTTTAAATCTAAGTATTATCAGTCCAAAGTGATGGCGCGGCCACTGCCAAAGCAGGAACGGTCCATCCGACCAACGTGAGCAGACGCGGACTACCGCACAAACACAGGCTGAGCACTGGGGGAACAGGTGTGGCGCCGTCATTCCTGTCCCGGAGCTCACAGGCATGTGGCTGAATTAGTCAGAAAGAGGTTCCATACGAGGCATGAATCTTATCGGTGTTTGAGTGAAAGAATGATCCCCTCAGTTCATCCCATCAAGGGATCAACCGATGTCTTCAGGATTAGAAACTGGCAAAGCAGCATGGCCACAGGCTGAGGGGTAAGAGATCATCAGGTTACTGGGTCTGGCTCAGTTGGCATGTGGGTCAGGGGTTTAGACCAGATAGGAAGACAAATGGAGGTAAAAGCTTACCAAAGCGTTGAGAGAAAAGGAAGGAGGAAAAAACCTGTGGTCACACTAAGAACTAGGTTCGACAGATGTGATGGAGAAAGGGAGGTGAGCATGTCAAAGGCTGCAGTCAGAAAGAATCTTGAGAGTTAAAGAGATGTTAGAGCTAGCTCATTTACCGGCAATGAAGTTGGGTACATAGGCATCAAAAAGAGAGTGAGAATAGTCACTGAGGTGGACAACAAACTATGAGAGGTGGACAAAGAAAGTTGTCAGCCTCTATGCTGAAGCGCCATAGTGGGCATCAGGGCCGGGGATAGAGAAGTCTGAGAGTGAGAGTCCGCAAGCAGCACGGAGCAGCCAGAGCGCAGGAAGGAGTACAGGGGCTTAGAAGAGGTGGGTAACATGCACGAACAGAAGACAAGGACAGTTGGGAGGAGATGGCAGAATGATGTCCCAGAAGGGAGGAGGCGTTGGCAACACGCTGATTCCCATCCCGGGCCACTGTGGGTGAGATGTGCAGAGTTGGGAGGAACGGGGAGAATGATGGTAATGAACTGAGCCCTAGGGACTGCAGAGGAAAGGGCAGGCTGATGAGAGTCCTGGAGAACACAGGCTGCAGGCTGGGGCAGGGGTGCCTGGTGTGGTGACAGTGGAGATGCTAAGAGGATGTGGGGACAGAAGAGGCCGGGGAGTGCCTGGAGGGGGTGAGGACAGAGCGCCACCATGGCCATGTCTGGATTGGAACCTGTGTCCAGTGTCTGCTCTGCCTCTAACCTGCTTTTATAAAGGATACTGAAGGTTAGAACCAATGGGAAGATGCTCAGTCTTACTAGTAATCAAGGAAATGCTAATTAAAACATTTAATGCGCATGACCATCATTCCCCAAGTGGTGCTAATCCAAGCCACAATGGTGACAAGATCTCCCAGGAAAAAAGTAGAGAACAGGGAAAATCAGACCCGGTGTTCTATCCTGCGAGAAGGACGAGGCTGCAAGGAGGCAGGGATGGAGCAATCAGGGAGACAGCAGGTGCGGCATCTCAGAAGCCAAAGGGCTGAGCACTTCAGGAGGGAGGGGACAGCCAAGGTGCAGACTGCGGCTGAGAGGCCAGGTAGGAGCTCAAGCAAGGTGAGGACTGGGCAACGCCCGTGGATTCGGCAGTATGGAGGTCATGATTCACCAAAGGGGAAGAGGGGGGAAGATTCCACGGAGGACGCCAAGTCTTCTGGTAGAAGCTGTGTCATGGCCATGGGGCATGTGTGAGGAGATGGCGGCCATGAGTTGGGGTGTGCAGGAACCCTGGACCTGAGGGAGAGGGGAGGGGAGAGGCTTGGAGCTGGGGGGAAGCAGACCTCAGTGTGGCAGTGGCAGAAGGCAGGGCTCAGAGGGAGACAGCGGTGTGGGGCCCCCTGTGACAGGCGCCTGGTCTAAGTCGGGAACAGCAGTGTCTGACTCCAGCCACTAGGGCACCGACAACAAAAACAAAGTCCCTGCAATCAGTAGGCAGGGAAACTTTTTTCCCCCAATATTCCATAAATTGTTCTGAAATAAAAGTGCTCTCCCTCTCTGAGCTCTTACTGGGGTGGGAGGTGCAGATATAAATAGCCAGAGCCTCGTCAGAGGGAGATCTGGCCACATCGGTGAACACCTAAGATGGACAGACCTTGGGCTTCCCAACTCCCTCCTAGGAATTTACCAGACGGAGCAGTGCTGTCCCTGCTCGGGGACTCCTCGCTCTACGTCAGTGCCCTGTAGCCACACTGCCAGCCCAGCAGCCGGTAGCCCCACGGGACTCTTGAGCACCTGCGACGTGGCTTGCTTGACAGAGGAGCTGAGAGTTCAGTTTTATTTAATTTCAATTAACTGAGATATAAATCCAACATGCGGCTGGTGGCTACTATACTGAACACCGTAGCTGAGGTCCGCTTTCACGTGGGTGGGAGGACGCAGAGATGAACGCTCACCAAGGCACCGTGAGGAGCAGTGGAAGACTGGAACCCGACTGTCCATCAGCAGTTAAAGAAATTACAGTCCATCCACGTAATGGAATGTTAGCGCTGAAACAGGCCAAGATACACTGCTAAGGGAAAACAGTGTGCATAGCATAGCGACAAATTTCATAGATAAAGACAGGATGTGGGTACGTAAATGTATATGCATCGAGTATTTGGAAAGACACACCCCAAGTGGTAGCGTTCTCTACAGGCAGAGAAATTAAATGACTGGGAAACAGGCAGAAAGAAGACTTTTTACCTTTTTCACCTTTGGAAGAGGGTGCCATATACAGTTGCCCCTTGAACAACGTAGGGGTGAGGGGCCCAGACCCTCCATATAGTTAAAAATGTGAGAATAACCCACAGTTGAGCCTCTGTATCCACAGTTGTACATCCAGGGATTCATGTAGTATTGTATGTATTTAAGGGGAAAAATCTAAGTGTAAGTGGACTCTCGAAATTCAAACCGTGTTGTCCAAGGGTTAACTGTCCATGTTGTTTATTCAGATTAATTAGTGAACCAATTAAAATAAAAAATAGAGAAGTAAAGAGCTAGTTGATAAGAAATGTGTAGAAGCTGCAGTCAGGCATCATGTAAATTTTCTGAAGTATGCAGATAACATTTTTTTAAATAGACATTTTGACACACACAGACCTGAAACAGCCCCCAGTCTGCAGCTGGCCTGGTTCTTGGGGAAAGACATCCGCCTTAGCTCTGAAATTTGTTCTGGTAATCAGTCTGCCCTCTCCCCTCTGCCTGCCTGGGGTTCAAATTAAATTGTGCACATGCTCTGAGATTCAGCGTAACAAGTCTTGCCAGAAAAGTCAGTCCAGGTGTCATTATTGCTTGGCTGGAAGGAGGGGGCAGACGGAGCGCAGAGCCTGGTTTCCATAGTGCCTGGTGGCAGCTTAACCCCCCTGGATTTGTGTAATCCCCTTGAACTGAAAGGAAATGTCAACTGAGGGGCAGCATGGTGTCGCAGGGGCCCTGGCTGCAGGACACCTGTCGTCTCAACCCAGCTTGAGCACAGACTCAGCAGGCTGTCAGCCACACTACCCTCCCCACAATGGACCTCAGTTTCCCCCTCAGGAACAAGAGGCAGTCTAGTGGGCTGTGGCTCTGGCACCTGGGAGCGCACAGATCAACCACAACGGGGAGGAAAGCCCAGGTTCCCACGCGCTGGCTTGCACTGGCGGAGAGCCTCAGCCTGCGACACAGGCCTGACTGGATGCCCTGGAAATGCCATTGGCTCTTCTCCCCACGTGCTCTCCCCAGGGCTGCGGGCTGCCATTCCTCCCAGCCTGCTTGCAGCCAGGAGGGCAGGAGCTTCAGGGACACCCAGCCCCAGCTGGAATCCTATCTCTGCATCAGGTGAAGCTCAGCCGCTCCATCTCCACGGGGCTGTTAGGGGCATTTGCTCAGACAGCCATGCACTCGCTTGAACACCGCTGGTGCTCATCCTGGCTCCTTGGTTCTCATCCTGCACCGCTCCCTCCACTCCAGCCTGCAGGGTCCTGGCTGGGAACAGAGGTGGATGCAGATGCAAGCCCTTGCTGTTGTTGTTGTTGTTGCTGTTGTTGTTGTTGTTGTTATTATTATTATTATTATTATTATTAATTATTCTCAAAGCTTTTTTTCCTGTCATTTTAATCAGAAAATATTCTGTAGGAGCCAACCTCCTACTCTGTTAAACCCACTCAACTGTAGATTAAGCCAGATTGTTACAAATTTGCAGCCAAAAATTAAATTAAATTTAAAAGCCAAATGACTCAAGAGTCTATCCTTCAAGAATCTTTCCTCCGTCCCTCCTTCCTTGAAAATCTATCCACACTCAGATAAAATACATGTAGAAGCTGGTATCTGCCCTCAGCAGCTTCGAGGCTGGCAGGGAAGACATTTTCAGAAAAAGTCCATTGTAATCCCACTGGTGCAGGTGTGTGTGGGTGTGATGGTAGTGGTGATGAGAAGAGGTATCAAGGAAGACTTCCTAGAGGAGGTGACACTTGAGCTCAAAATATGAGTAAACATTAGAAGGGAAATGTGGGGGATGAGGGGTGATGGGGAAAGTTTCCAGCAGAGAGGATGGCGTGGACAAAGGGCAGAGTGCAGAAATGACAGTCTGTGCAGTAAACTACAGACAGTAGCGAGCATCATGTGAGGGAGTAGGGAGGCTGCAGCAGGCTGAATAATGGCCCCCAAAGACATCAGATCCTAACACTGAAATCTGTACATGTCACCTCACATGGGAACAGGGTCTTTGTAGATGGACAAAGGATCTGAAAATGAGGAGATTATCCTGGATTATCTGGGTGGACCCTAAATGAGATCACAGGTATCCTTAAGAAATGGAGGCAGCAGGAGATCTGATGGCACTGACAAGGAGGGGCAGGCCATGTGACCACAGAGGCAGAGCTTGGAGTGATGAAGCCACAAGCCAAGGACTGCCTGGAGCCACCAGAAACTCCTAGAGGCAAAGAACAGACTCCCACTAGAGATGAGATGAGAGTTTGCTGGAGAACAGATGTCAGGACTGCCTGGCAGGTCTCATTCAAGAAAGGTTTAGAGGCAAAATTGCTCTGGGTTGAAGAGGACCAAGAAGCACCGGAGCTGCCACAGGGCGTGTCTAACAGGAGGGACTCGGGGCTGCGGCAGCCTTGACTCCGCACCAGCGCCCCACCTCTGCGGGACCGACGGGGCTCCCTTCCTGGGTCCTGCATCCCGGGCCCCTCTCCAGCCCCTGGGCTGTGTGAGAGGAGCACAAAGCCGCCTCCAGGAGAGGACAGTCAGGATCCTGGCGGCATGTCCCTGGAAGCAGGCAAAGCACATTGTCCTGTCAGGACTGGGATAATTGGGGCAGCAACGGAAATGCACTTCTCACCTATTTTCTGCCTGATTGAAGAGAACTTTGCAGTCATTTAGGGCCCTCACACCCCTATAATCAGAGCATGTGTCACTCAGATGAAGGCAGAAAACTGGGTCACCGTGTGGGCTCCAGAGCCTCCAGGATGTGACAAAGAGAACAGGCCCACCAGGTCCTGTGCCCCGCAAAGACATGGCCCACTCCATGCAGCCCCTCAGCAAGGGCCACGTTCAGGAAGCAGGCCGAACGCACATCACTGCCTCAGATCAACAATATCAGATCTCCTCTTCTGTACGTCAGGACCCCTGTCTCAGGAAGATTCCATGGCGTTCTGGTTGCTTTTATTTTAAGCCTAAGTACCATTATGATATTCAATTCTCTCCAGGGATCTAAAATTCAGTCAAATCTATAACAAAACTGCAGTCTCCAGGACTTTCAAAGCTTCTCCCCTGGCCGCTCTGCAGATTCTGTCTTCACTCCTCCTTGGTCGGCATGGGGGGAGGATAGAACGAGAGGGAAAGTGCAAAGCTTGTCCTGCTCTCCGGGGGGCTCTCTTGGCCGGCACACTTCCTTTACAACAGGCTGGCTCTCATATGGGCCCCTGGTGGGTTCTTTGGGCCCAGTCTCCATATGCCACCATGCCGAGACCTCTGCCCTGGGCCTTTCTATGGTGGACATGATGTGCTGCCCCAACACCCACTCCCCCAGGGAAGGGCCTGTTGCCCAGCCGCTGTCAGCCCCAGGGAGAGCCACAGAGAACTGCAGTGCCCAGGTCACACCCTTCCAACGGCACGCCCACCTGCTGGCTGATGGAGGCCCAGTGTTAGGGCCTGGTCCCCTCTGACAGGCACCTTGGGATTGGTTTAGGTCTGCAGCACAGCTCGCCTTCTATCCACCCACCCTGCTTCCTCCCCTCCCTTCCACAGGGTCTCTCCTGGGCCGCTCCCTAACAAACATCCCGCACACAGGAGTGTCTCAGAGTCTGCTCTCTGGAGGATCCGAACACAACCCCTTAAGCGACAAGCTCCCGGCCCTGTGGCTCAGCCCACCCAGCCTCCTACTGCAGGGACCCCTCAGCCCCAGCAGGTGAGTGGGCTCAAGCCCAGCTCCCTCCACAATCCCCACTGAGCCACAGGAACCGTGGGGATGCCCCACTTGTCCTTGCTGCACCAGCTGCTGCCCCTCTCCCCTGCCCCGCTTTGCCAGCATCATCCCTCCTGGAAGCAGGCACCACTCTCCATCTTCATGTGTGTCCCCCACCCGCACGCTCTGTGAGATACATCAATGTTTTGCTGTCAGGAACTCACTTGAACTCTGCCTTAGAGGTGGCACGGAGCAGGCTCTTAGGTTTTCTGCCGCTCAGTATGTGGCCAGCCAGGGCATGAGACACTACTCTCCCCTTCTGATAGATGCCCCAAACCCCCCAAGTCCTTCCCCCCAGCACTTGACTTCTGAAGCAGGGGAAAGCCGCCATGGCTGTCTGTAGGGTCTCATTAGTTAGCTGTGCTCACACAAGATCTGGAAGGAAGAACAGAGGTAGAGACCACGCCCTCCCCGCTGCTTCAGTTGCAGAGATGTTGAATTTTTTTCCCCCGGCAGCTTTGCCAGTGTTGAGAGGCAGTTGTAGCTGTGGCCGTGGCAGCGTCCCCATCCTTGGGTCAAGGAGAGGCAGTGGTCTGAGGTCTCCCACGCCCGCAAATGCTCCCGAAGCCCTGTCTTCCTTGTGAGGCAGAGGCAGCATCTCCCGCAGGGTCTGCAGGGGTGTTCTGGGTCCTTGAAATGGTGTTGTAAACACCAAATTTCCAGTAACAAATCCTTTCCTACCCAAAACAGCCAGAGGGCTTTCTGTTTGTCTTGCATGTACGTGACTAGCCTTTCTCTTTACCACCCCTTCTCATCCTCAACTGTGCACATGGAATCCTTGGGGACCCTTGTCAAAATGCAGGTTCTGATCAGTGGGTCTTGTGTGAAGCCTGAGAGCCTGCATTTCTGACAAGTTCCAGGTAATGCCTTTGCAGTCACCCCACCTAAGAAAGTGCTAACATGCAATAGTGCTCAGCAAACACTGGCAGGACTCACCGAGGGGAGGAGCCGAAGCCAGTGGCTGGGGTGGGAGCCTCACCTCCAGCCTCACTTACCCAGGGCTGCCCTGACTGGCCCATGCTGCAGGGCAGACAATATGCAGCTGCAAACTCAGCCATATTCCAGACAATGCCGTGAGAATGCTGGTGAGCGTTAGACATGCAGTACTTAACACAGTTTTGTAGAATATTTCTGGAGAAACTTTACAAAACAATAAGGAAAAGACTAAATTACCAACAAGATGAATAACTAAAATGATATGTGGGAGTGGATTCTTGAGTGTTGTCTAGAATTCAAAATATTAGTCATTGTCAGATACTGAAAGGACACACCTTACTGATGTCTCTAAAATGTGACAAAAGAATTTAGAGGGGGGAGGGTATGGCTCAGTGGCAGAGTGCGTGCTTAGCATGCATGAGGTCCTGGGTTCTATCCCTGGTACCTCCACTAAAAAATAAATAAATAAACCTAGTTCCTCCCCCCAACCCCAGAAAAAGAAAAATTTGGAAAAAAAAAAAAAAGGACAGGAAAAACAAGAGTTTAAAAAAAAGAGAATTTAGAAATTAAAATGATGGGGTTATTTTTCTTCTTTTTTTACATAGGTACTTAAATATTTATTGAGTGAATTAACTGCCTATGTAATATGAAAAAGAAAATATGCCCAAAATGTCATTCTAAGCTTTAAAGTATGAGACAGACTAGAATGGTTCCAGAGGCCGTATTCTGGAAAGGGGTCACTAAAAAATCCCAGCATTCCATACTTACTTCCAGTAGCTTACCCATATATTCATCTGGCCCCAAGTTATGCAAATTTTTATTTCATTGTCCTATTATTTTCAACGTATTTTTGAGAACTGCTTCAAATCCTTTGTGAAACGAGGCAGGAGACAGAAGAGCAGACAAAACCAATGAAATCAGCAGCCCCAAATCGAACGGGATATAGACTATGGATGTGGACGAGAGAGGGGTTGCGCATAAGACAGGAGAGATACCGTTCACCCCAGTTACAGACAGCCTCCGGCCCAACGTCTTAATTTTACATCTTACTTTCTAAAAGGGCAGGAGGTTCTCTGATCATTTGGAAGAGCTCCCTGGCCATCAAGAGGTAGGAGATTCCACAGCCTTGGCGATGGCCCAGTCACCTCCTGCTGCCATGGGGACAGAGATTAGCAGGCACTAAGCTCCCTGGGCTCGGAGGTGCTGGCAGGGCCAGGCAGAAGGGCCCACTGTGCCTCTCCGCCCGGGGGTCACTGAGGGTGCTGGGTACACCTAATCCAGCTGCAAACAACAGCTGCTCGGGGCTGGGCTCCACGGCTGCCCATCTGCCGCCCTCCCTCCTTGGCCAGAGATGCTCAGGTGTCCTTAAGATGGCCCCTATCCCTCACAGCATCCCTCCTCGTTCCCCCAGGTTTGGATCTGTGTCTGGGATGGGGATTTTCCTTCCCCCGGGCAGGGTGGGTCCCGGACATGCCATCTGCCCTCCACTATCCCACGCCCTTCCCCAGGGCCCCTCACCACGTGCAGCAGGAGAGGGAGGGAGGGGCTGAGCTGGAGGCTCTGAAGCCATCTGAATCCTGGCTCCAGCTTTGTGACTTTTGGCAAGTTACTTAGTCTCTCTGTGCCTGATTCCTTAGCTACAGTATGGAGACAGCAACAGTAGGCGCTTCAGAGAAGCGGAGCTAAGTCCATTAGATAACGTGAAGACGTCTACAGCGTCTGGCTCAGGAGCCCGCGCCTGCTAGCTCTTTGTAGCCCCCGCATTCCCTCTGACCCTCCAGAAGGCACCCCGGCAGCATACCTCCCCTCTAACTCCAGCAGGGCCTTCAATTCCATCTGTCTGCGCTCTGACAAGGTGAGCCAGAGGCAGCCTTGTATATATAACCCTCTTCAGGAAGTGTCCTGAAATCTATGAATGGACCTTAAGAATCTAGTGGAAGACTATAAAACTAAAGGCCTGCAGCTGAATTCTGGCCCTGTCAGTGAGCCCTCATCCTAGTGGAGATCCCGTTGCCAAAGCCTCATCACCCCGGCAGCAGAGTCTCAATAATTGTATGCTGCTTCCTGTTGGGAACTGGATTTAGAAAACACAGTTTTATACTAAAATATGAGTATCTGGGGGCCACTGTCCTAGGAAGGGGGCTCCGCCTGCTCTCCCTCCTGTCCGGCAGAGTCGGCAGGCTTGCACAGCCTCAGCTGTGAGGCCCCTAGAGGGGAGCTGGTCTTTGTTCCTTATTAGAACACCTAAAATGTAGAACCCCACAAACCCAGAAAAAGGTTCAAAAGCTGTTTGAAAGGATCAAATGATAATGTTATGCAAAACGGGGGAGCCCACTGAAGTCAATGGAAGGGTGAATGGAGGCCATGAACCTGAATCTGTAGGGAGCTTCTGAATTAGGTGGCCTCTGACACCCCTTCGAGTTGTGCCTCGTGGCAGTGACGCCTTCCGTTCTGTGATACTTGCAGCCCCTAGGGGCCCCAGCCCAGCCTCTCCGTTCTGTTCTTGAGAGGAGGGATTGTGGAGCGGTCACACTCTTCTCTGGCCTCCCTCTCACTGCACCCCTGGGCCGGGCTCACACAGGCTAAAACACGCACCGGGAAGGTGTCTGCAAGCTGAGACAAGCCGGCCCTCGCCTGTGCGGTGGGGCAACTCGAAGGTGGTGGCTTCCTATTTTCACCTCATCAGTGAGAAGCAGCTGGAAGGGAAGCCAGAACCGAGGGTCGCCATCTCCCAGGTCTCTCCAGAAATGGAATGAGCTAGTCCTTTCTCACCAAGGTTTGAATGACTTGAAAATGCAGATTAACCCTTCACACACTTACTGGCACCCACCCAGACCCGGGGGGGAGGATGTGTGCTCCTTGGGAGGGGGGCTGCGGAGCCTCAGGCTTGACTCGTGCTTTCTGCCGTGGGTCCTGGGCACCAACCACATGTCAGACGGGAGCCAGAGATGCAGTCTCTTATTTCATCCTCACAACAACCCTCAAAAGTTGGTATTATTATGCCTTTTTATATGTGATGAAACAGGCTCAGGGGACACTAGAGAAGTGTGGAGTCAGAATTCCAGAGACCAGAGTCTTAGCCGTTCCCTCCCTCCCGGAGAGGTTAATGCCTCTGGCTGTTCTCTTCCCTCCACACTGCCCCCTTTTCTCACCAGGCTAACTCCTCTCATCCTTCAGATGAGACCCCAGCTCAGGTCCCAGCTCTGCCAGAAGCCTTCCTGGACCCCGCCAGTCTGGGTCAGGCGCCCGGGGTCTCTGCTCCCATAGTCCCTTGTGCACCTGTCTCTCACCTGCTCTCAGTGAACCCCACCCCAGCCTGCTGCTTTCTCTGCCTCCCCATCTGGTCTGTAAACTTGGGTCTGCAAAGACCACACCCTATCGCCCTTTCAGCCCAATGCCTTGTTCAGGCTGTGATACTCAAAAAGCTCAAGAAATGTTTGTGGAAAGAATTAATGAGGAAATACAAGGGGACCCCTGCAAACCCAGCCTCACTCACCACTGTGGACACAGAAGGCTGCAGGGGCCGCAGGGCAGCAGGCCAGTGGCCGGGTGAGATGGGTTACGCAAGCCGGATGCGCAGCCACCCAGTCCGAAACGGCCCCAACCCTGGGACTGTCCGCCAGCCTCCTGCCGGCAACGTGAAAAAGCAGGCTATTTTACAAACCTTCAAAATTGTAAAAACACCACGAATACCCAAAAAGCATGTCACTGAGCTGCATCTCATCTCAAAGTGTCCAGTTTGCAACCACTGCAGAAGCATCTGGGAGGAATTAGGACCTAAAGTCTGGCTCCCGAGCAGTCATCTCCCACTCGCCTTGAGAAGTGGCAAGTTCAGCCTCAGGACGGGGCCTGCTGCCGACATCTACCTCCCCACGCCCTTTTCCAAAGCCCCTGGAAACCCAGAGCAGGTACAGGGCCACCAGGGATGAGGTTTTCCTTTTCCCCTTGCCCAGGACAGGTGCTCCCAGAGCCTCCAACTCCCCCAAGTCCATTCTGAAAGGCAGGCTCTACCTACTGCGGGGCAAGATCACTCTTCCCCGAGGTCTCTCAGCCGCACTTCACAATCCCAGCAGACTTTTCTAGACCGTGTCGCTCTGTCTGAGTTATAGCTGGTGACATTGTCTCTGCTCTGATCATGAACTTGAAGACGAGGGAAGGAGTGGATAGTTTAGCACCATACCGGGCTTTGCAGGAATAACACTTTCGGGTCACTCACTTCCTCTGGAGAATTAGCCCTAGACCCAGGGACAACTGCCTCACCCCCACCCCAGGCTGTGACAGCAGGTGGGCCGGCCACCCACCTTATCTGGAGAGCCGCAATCAGATGTGAGTGCTGCGCGTTGCTAGGGAGCAACTGGCAACAGCTGGCTGAGAAACAAGTCGTGTCCTCGGGAAAGCATGTTCTTGGCCTCTAATTAAATGCTGCTGCAGCGTCTTCTCCTTCAGGGAGCTATAGAAATGTGCCGAATTAATGCAGGCAGGAGCAGGCAGGGAGCAGCAGGTTCACAAGCCTGTTAAGGCCCCTCCTGTCTGTGCAAAGGAAAGGCTCAGGGGGCAGGAATGAAATTGCTAAGCCCCCAGGAGGTTGCTAAAGAAAATCCTGGCCTCAGACTACTCAGCTCAACTAAGCCCACAGAGAGTCTATCTAATACCACTTCTGTTGCTACAGCTAAATTCATTGCTTAAACACTTTTAGAAGCTTATTAAATCTCACTTCTGGGTATATATCCAAAAGAATTGAAAGCAGGATCTCAAAGAGGTATTTGCACACTTATGTTCACAGGAGAATTATTCACAATAGCCATGAGGTGGAAGCAACCCAAATGTCCATCAACGGATGAATGGATAAATAAAATGTAGTATATACATATAATGGAATATTATTCAGCCTTAAAAAGGAAGGAAATTCTGACCCATGCTACAACATGGATGAACCTTGAGAACACCACGGTAAGTGAAATAAGAGACACAAAATGACAAATACTGTACAATTCTATTTATATGAGGTAACTAAAGTAGTCATTCATAGAAACAGAAGGAGCTGGGATGAGGGGGAGATGCGGAATTATCGTTTAATGGATATAGAAGTTTGCAAGGTGAAAAAGTTGTAGAGATTCGTTGCACAACAATGTGAACGTACTTAACACTACTGAACAATACTCTTAGAAATAGGTAAGGTGGGTAATTTAATGTTTTTTACCAAAATTACAAATTAAGAAAAAGCTCATTAAAAATGTTTAAGTAACACATGTTCACAGTAAAAAGAGTTACAAAGATAAAAGGAATAAGCTAAAACATGAATGTCCAGCCCCTCCACCCCCGGGCCCCCTCTGCAAAGGTAACTAATAGCACCTTGTGTGCCTTCAAAAGGGTTTATGACTCTAAGAACATGTGTGTATTTATGTCCATATTGATTTTAATGTCAGTTCAGATTTTAGTCTTTTTTTTTTTTTTTTTACAAAAAATAGCATCACATTAAACACAGTTGGTCAATTTAATACGTCTCAGAGAGCTTTCCAAATCAGTACGTATGGGTCTGCTTCAATATTTTTTAACAGCTGGATCAGATCCCATGTTACTGACATTTTATTTAGTCTGTCCTCTATTGATGAACATTTAGTAGTTTCTACTTTTTCATTTTAAAAAAAGTTGCAATGAAAAGCTTTATACATATTATTTTGCTCTCATATGCAAATGTTTTGGCTTGATACATAGAATTTGACTGGGCTAAAAGATACGCATATTTATTAAGATACTGCTCTTTGTCTTTCAAGAAATCTGAATCTACTCCCTCTCCTACCAACAGTGGAGAGCGCCCTACGCTCCTGACAATACTGGGTCATCAAACGTTTTTAACCTTTGCTAATCTGATGGGTGAAAAATACATATTTTAAGCATTTTTCGTATTGCTGTTGACCATGTATATTATTTTCTGTGAACATCCTGCTAATAATATTCTGTGCCCATTTTTTTCCCTTGGGATGTTTCATCTTTTTATTGTATATTTTTTTAAATGTTTTAAGCTAAGGAAATCAATCCTTTGATAAATGGGCTGTCATTTGATTTTGCTTTGATATTTTTTTGCCACACGTAAGTTTTCATTTGTATGTATTCAATGTTTTGGAGGTTTTGTCCCCTTCTTAAAAGGGGCTTACTGCAATTATAAACAGAAACCTAGAGGGCAATGGCACCTCAGCAATTAGAGGTCTATTTTGTGTCTCTTATCTTTCTCTGACCTTGACACTTGCTGCCTGCCCCTCCCTGAATCTTCTCTTGGTGAGACCCATAGAAATGTTCCTTCTCCATCTCTCCCCATTCTACCTTTTTTAGGAAACTCGACATCTTTCTAACAATGCTTTCCAGCCTTCCAAAACTCATCCCCCTACTTGATAACCAGGAAAGAAATCTCCTGTCCCTCCAGAATCTTGAGGGGATGTGTCACAGTCATGAGGCTGGCTGCCACAATGTACCACTAACAAAGAAGAGCCCAGATACTTAAACCATGACAAAGCTTTTTCAGTCCTTGCAAGCACTATTTTATACAGTATTAACTATGCCTTTTATTTTCTGATGCTTTGACATCTTGGGGCCTTGCTGACCCTGTAGGGAATTCCAGTCCCAGAGTTCGGGAATTCCTGGATTAGCAAACAATTTCCTGGGAGTGTGCCTTTCATAACACACCAACCAATCCAGAGTCAATACCCAACCACCTCCTACATGGGGCTCTCACACTCTGAGCCACTATCCAGCTGCCCTAATCACCCCAGGGCCAAGGATGAGACAACTAGTGACAGCCCTCCGTCCCAGAGCCCACCCGAATTACTCAGGGCATCCTGAAGAACATCCAGTTTCATCAGCGTTTCCCATTTGACTTCAACCTTAATTTCATTTTCTTCCTATATGGAATCACATATCCCTGGAAGTTAATTCACATATCCCAACGTCAGCATGAAGTTTCCAACAGATTGGTCCATGCCTTGATGATGAGTCCTGTGCTTTGCATGAACTGGTCACACTAGGCCTCTCACTGCATTAGGAACATCTTCATTTATTCCAAGGGATGTGACAGTTTCCCCTTCATTCTTTGCCTTATCTGGTGTTTGACAGGCAAACGTTTTGCACCCATCTCAGCATGTCAGTAAAATTTCAGTTACTAGTGTGTATCTTTCTTTAGTTCCAAAAAGCACTTAGTTGCTGCTTTGCAACAAATATGGGTTCATAATATTCTTCCAGTGGCAAAGCTTTGCTTCAGTAATACCAAAATTAACCCCTCTGCTCTACTTCTGTACCTTTCTCAGTACAAAATAACCTTTCATTATATTACGAAATCACAGTATAATCTTTTTGAAGACACCTTAAATAGCACATCCATTTAACACACGTGGTATCAGTAATGCATACGACCGGACAGAAATGATGGCAACATGCTCACTGTGCACACGCACCTTGAGTATTCTGTCCAGGTGACGACAGCAGTGACATCACAGCTGCTGCCTGGCACTGATACGATGACAATTTTAGATACACTCCGATTTCGAAAAATGCATCCCAGAATTGACGCGATGAAGTAAACACCTTCCTGTGTAAAGTACTCATTAGCATCATTTCTGGTCCATAGTAAGCTCTTAATGTTAACAACAGACTCTCAGCAAACAAAGCTCCCTCTATCCAAAGTGTCTGGCTGCAAAGAGGGTTAGGGATGGTCTGATCTTTTCAGACCTGGGTAACTGGGGACAGCAGTCATAGTAGCAGAATGGTACCATCTCAGAGGCCACCAGCCTCCTGTGGGTGATCAGGGGCTGGGCCTGGAAAAAGGCAACCGTATGTCGCTTGGTCATCAAGGAATGAAGTATTTAGTTAATACTCATTTAGTGCTCACATCTACCTGCAAAGTGGAAATTATCTTCATTTGACAGAGGGGACACAGAGACTCAGTAAAGTTTTTGTTATCAACCCCAGGGTTACATAGCTGGTAGGCACCAGACCTCATCTGCCGGCCTGAGCTGTTCTCATAATTCTGTCAGGGCACCATCTGTAAAGAACTGGAGTCCTACTATTCATCTTTCTGCTTCCTACATTGTTTCTGCCTCTGGTAATCAAATGTTATATGAGGGTGAAAGCTTTCAGAATTTTCTTTTTAAACAACAGAGGATTGTAGCTATAAAGGGTATACACTGAGCAGATTAATGTTGTAAACAAAATTACCCCCTAGAACATCAAAATCACTTAATATGCTCAATTGCTTTCGGAGCACGCATTGCCGAGAACCGTTATGCTGATTACCAATAATTATAATCTACTCATTAAGGAAAGTCCCTAAGGGCTTCTACAAAGGAACACTTCATGGCTAAGATGGAGTTACTCTGTGTACTTGAAAATAATGAAGCTACCATTCTTTTAAAAATTATCTAATTTAGGCTTTTCACTGATTTATGTGCTTCTCTGTAAGGCCTCAAAATGAAACATTTTGCTAAATTTAAATGGAAGCTTTCTCTCAAAGGTCTAGAGCATCTTCAAACTGATGGTTGACATGCTACCTTCCTGTGTCAGTAGGGCTGAGAGGAGAGAGGTTCAGGGAAGGAAGAATTTAGATCTGAAAGGTATATACCTTGAAATCTCTGCTTTTCTTTAACATTTTGGTTCCAAAGAACTTGTTTCTCCAAAGATTCTTGAGATTCACTGGATCTTTGTGGAAAGAAGACACTAGAATTTACATAAAGCAGCTTTAAATCCTTTAGAAACAAAGTTAGTATAAACAAACACATAGGGGTTGAGAACTAATTATGGGTCAAGTACACAATTGGCTGAGTGATTTATCTCCCATTTTAGTTAAATCCTTTTAGGCACAAGAAACAGCCAGGCCAGCTCATGTACGACTGCAGAGGGCTAAAGGGAGAGCCAGAAATCGAAGAATAGGAATCGAAGAATAGGAATCATAACGGGCCTCACGGGAACTGGGACTGACTCTAAGAATGTTCCCAGACAGCAAGAATTTCATGACTCTTTCCAGAGGTGACCTGCCTTTCTCTTTGTATTTGCTTTCTCAACTGTAAGAAACAAAAAAATCCAATTCAAAGTGGCCTAAATAGTAAGGCAACTTACTGTCTCACAGAACTAGAAATCCAGATGTACAGAGGGTTGCAGGGGTTTGTGACCTAGTCAACCGACTCTGCCACCTCTGAGCTGGCTTCTTTCTTCTCCATTTCGCCAGGCAGAAGGCCAGCTTCATCCTGAAACTGGCTCTTATTGAGTATGATCACAGGGTACTGGCTGGTGGAAATGTAAGCTCTATGTTTCTTCACTGACATTTTCAAGAGAAGTGTTTCCCCAGAAGCCCCAGGAACTTGTATCTCAAGGTATCACTGACCTGAACTAAGTCACATGACATTCCTAATCTCTGACGACGACTGGTCTTAGCCTAGTTCTAGTCACTAGCAAAGAGTACAGGACTGTCATGACTGGTTTAGACTGCTCGGGCACATCCCTGGAGTGAAGTCAGGTATGTGGGGGATGAAGGGAAGGGAGGGGTATGGAAAAAAGAAATCGAGAATAACTCCTAAGTTTTTGTCTCAAGTAAATGAATAGATACTGAAGTCATTTGGGAAAACCTGGAGGAAAATCAGGTTGGAGTCGGGTGCGGGAACCAAGAGCATTATTTTGGCTATGCTAGTTTTGAAATGCCTTTTAGACATCCAGATGAAGGTGCCATGTCAGCCATGGGGTATATGCATTTGGCTCAAGGAAGGGGTCAGGGCCGGAGTTAGAATTTCGATAATCATCAGCTTACACCTAGAATTTAAAAACAGAGGAATGGATGAAATCAACTAAAGAAAGAGAAAAAGAGGTGAAGACCCATGGCCAAGGGCTGGGGCACTCCAACAACTAAAGGTAGAGCAGAGGAACCAATAACTAAAGGGGGAAATGGGGTCAAAGCAGGAGTTTTTAAAGAAAGATCCTAGAATGTATCTTTATGCTAATGGGAATGACCTATCAAGAGAAAGATGGAGAGAGAAAATAACTGCAGAAGCAAAGACCTTGAGAAGTCATAAGGAGGCAGGATTCCCTGAACAGGTGGAGGGGGCTGGCCTTTTATAGAGGGCTATTTCATTCAGGAGGAAAGGCAGAGACTGACCACAGAGGTAAGGAAAGATAAGGAATTCCCACCTGATTGTTTCTATTTCTGCCATGAAGTAGGTGGCCAGTTGATCAGCGAGAAAGGGGAGGAGGGACTTTGAAGAGAGAAATGAAGGCATGAAATAAAGAAAACAGCAGTTTCAGGGGGTGGGAGGGTACGTGAGGACTGCTCAGCTTTTAGAGGTGATGGAAAGATCTAAGACACGACAAGGGAATGCATGACTGAGATGGGGGAAAGGCTGGGAAACTGGCCATGGTCACACAGCGAACGAGCAGAAGGGCCGGGACTCACATTCAGGCCCAGGTGACCTCATGTTCTGTGCTCTTGCTACTCGACCAAGCCTTCAGATACAATCAAGCCACCTGATACAAAGAAAAAGCTACAGGTGAAGCGCCTCTACAAAGGTGAACTCAGCCCCACAAACATGTGACTGCTGATTTCCTCATGGCCTACTCCTTCCTCATGACTAGGAGAATGCTGCAGCACGTCACCCACCCAGATGGCCAGAGAAATTGTTCAAGCCCTACCTCTGGAGTGCCACTGACTTGTCTGGTCTATCTCTAGTCTCCACTCCCTCCAAACCACCTTCCAGACTGCTGAAAATTACCTTTGTGGAAACCCTATTACGCCTTGACTGCATAAAGCCACGCACAAGGCTTCTCTGTGTTTCAGTCATTCCCCCAACCCCAACCCCGGTTTGTGCTGTAGCCATTTAGATTACTTGCCATTTCACAACTGCGACAGCCCTCTTGATGCTTCTATGCCTTTGCACGTACTGGACCTCTCCCTGAAATGCCCTCGGCCCAGTTCACACAACACATTCCCACCCATCCAATTTCAATATCCCTTCCCCAGTATAGCTTTCCTTCTCCACTTCCTTCACTCCACTATTCCCAGATATACACCACTGGGGCTTTTACCATTTTGCATTATAATTCTATTTGCCTATTTCTCTCCTCATCCTAAGCATCTTGGCACAGCATCTACCTGACACATAGTAGGCGCTCAAATCTCATGCTGAATGCTGAGTGAGGATGAATTTAGCTGTTCAAAATTGGAGATGATGAAAGCAGCTGAACTGTTTTTCATGGGGCTCAGCATCTCATGTCACATTTCCCAAGGGAAGCCAATCTAGATGGCAGAAGGATAGAGGATCCACAGCACCTTTCACAGCCTGCTTGGAAACCCAACATTTCAATGGTGTCTTCAAAGTCAGAGGCTACTACATAAGCTTATCACATAAACGGTGGACACATCATGAAGATGAAACATAAACACCCTGACAAGCCCTGTGGTGGAGACTGGCTGAGAACGTGACAGAAGGATGCTGGCTGCAGGCCCGCAGGTACCTGCAGGAGAGCTGTGATGGCTCAGCCATCCAGGAACAACCAGTCTGATCTCTTCAGGGACACCTGCAGCTTGCCAGCTCCCCCTACCCAAATTACAGTACGTGCTGCACAGTGTTTGTCTCTGCTATGGCCAAAGAGAACCGCTCGCTCTTCCACCTGCCCAACCCAGATGGTACAGATGGGAGCATGCTTCCACACGAGGATGTGCAATTACGCCCTGTTCCTCCAGCTGTAACAATTACCAGGAGAACACCCGAGGGAAGGAACAATCCTGGCAGATAGCTGTCTTCCACACCGGCACACACCACTTAGTCCATGGCCTCTGGTCCCTCTCAGTCCTTCCTGGACCCCATGTATTTAAAAAGCACTGGGTGAGATCACAACATAAAGCAGTCTTCAAACAGGATATTTTTAAGTAAGAAAATACCAAGACTTTATTTTTTTTTTCTTATAAAGACAGCCCTGCTGTTGGCTAAGTGGAAAGGATGTACACAGTTCTGATGAGTAAACAAGATTTACCTGCTTCAGGCTGCAGACCATAATGCCAAAGAAGTGACATGAAGGGGTAGAGGTATAATGCTCTCATCTTCATAGCAATAAAATGCAAAATAAAACAAAAATGAAACGGACTTAATTAACGCTGGACATTCCCACAGGGAAAAGGCAAGAGGACTTTAGGTCAATCAGTAGTGGTACTGTGTCTGATAAAAAAAATCCAGCAGGCTAACCCTCCCTCGCTCCCCTCTCCAGCTCTCCTCTCCGAGGTGTATCAGTCTGGAACCGACAAAGCTGGGAATCAGGAGCTTTTGCTTTGCAGTCCACTGAGATAAGGAGGGGCAAAGTCTTGGAAGACCAGATAACCTGGCTTTGGCGAGGCCCCTACGTGCAGCAGTGTCGCATGTGGAAGTTGACAACGTACTCAGCGTTAGTCCTCTGCACAGAGATAGCAAAAGGCTCGAAAGGGTGGAAGGTGAAGGCAACAAGGCGTCGCACGGTGTGGTTGATGGGGCGGCCCAGTAAGCCTGCCTGAATCTCAAACTTGAGCAGACCAGAGTCCCGGGCATAGAACCTAAACAGAACAAGGAGAGAAGGAGAGGATGGATGGGATAGATATTCATCACCATCTCGAAATCTGAACAGCGGGGAAATGTGGCAACTCTTCATTTAACTTCACTGATGAAATCTCCTCTTACATCAGCCCCAGGTTATTGGAACTGCAAAAGCACCTTTATCTGCTCAGCTCATTTTATGCCAGGCTGATCATGAACTTCACTATGCTGTCCTGAGTCACTGGGTCATTTCTCTTTCCCAAGATGACCTTTAGTTACAGCCTCCCCTTTTCCAGAAGATTGTCTAGACCAGGGCTGGAAGGGAAATGTGAGCCACCTGTATGATTTTTAATTTTCAGGTAGGTAGGTAATTTTAATTTTCTTAGAAGAAAAAGGTGAAGTTAATTTTAATAATATTTTAACCAAATATTCATATCTAAAATAATATCACTTCAACCTACAACTTTACATTCAAGCTTATATTGAATAAAAGATATTAAAGATATATTTCTTTTTTTTTGTACTAAGCCTCTGAAATCTGATGTGTGTTTGACACCTGAGCATACTTCAGTGCTCAACAGCCAAAGAGGCTAATGGCTACTATAGGACAGTGCAGATCTAGGCCTGTATTTGAGTTTTTCATTTTTAAGAATAAATACTTCTGGAAGGTTCTTCTTTTTCAGAGACAAAAACAAAATACTAAGTAGTTTTTACTTTTTCATCTAACACAGTTAAGACTAAAGATGTTTCCATCCATCCCAGTACTTAAATGCCTTTTCTACAGGCAAAATAAGTGCCCTGTGAACCTGGGAACCAGAGATGATCAGCAGGGTTGGGGCTGAATCGGGGGAAGTTCTAGAAAATAAGGAGCTCTGAATTAAAGAGTTCTATAATTTCTTTTTTGGAAAGCAAATATATAGTAGACAGAAAGATATTCATACCCTTTGACTTAATAATCCCATTTCCAAGAATTTATATCCTCAGAATTTAATTTAAATGAATTCAATAGTGACATGAATAAAGATGGCAACTACAGCATTAGCTCTAAAGCAAAAATGCAGAAAGAGAATAAATGCTCAGTAACAGGGGATAGTTAAATAAAGTATGGTGCATCTACTTGATGGAATAATAGGCTATTGTTAGGACTGCAACTGTAAGGACAACGTAACAACATGAAAAAATGTTTCTGAAATAAAAGCGGACTACAAAATATTATGCCAACCATGATTCCAACTGTGTGAACGTAAACATGCACAGCGGCAAAGACTAGAATGGAATATACAATAAAGGTGGTAGAGTAACGGCATTATCTCTTCAAATGACTTTGATATCCTTACATTTCTCACTTTAAATTAAAAATAAATAAGAATTGGGGGGGTATAGCTTACTGGTAGAGTGTATGCTTAGCATGCATGAGGTCATGGGTTCATTCCTCAGTACCTCCATTAAATAAAGAAATAAACAAACAAACTTAATTACCTCCACCCCTCAAAACAACCCAAAATTTTAAAAATAAATAAATACATAAATAAATAAATAAGGATAACAAGAAAAGCCTTTTTAGTCAGGGGCAATGGCATTTCCAGATTTGTTCCTTAGGCCCATCTTTTCAAATCACAAAGGCAGGGAAATGGAAAAGGAGAGAAATTTATCTCGTGCTACCTAACAAGATCAAATGAGGCCCATTATGCGCTTTTATGTGTGACAAACACATTCACATTACCCACACAGTCCCCAGCACACAAAGGGCTTATAATTTAAAGCAAGTTGTTGGAGCTACTAATTCTAACTACCAGTTTACAGGAAATACGGGGGAATGAGATAAATACTATACCAGGATGCAATGAGCAAAATCTAGAATGTGGGGAACACTACAGGACGAACAACCTGGTTTCTTCAACAATTAAACTGCAAGGAGAGTAAGAGGGAAGCAAAATCTATAGAATAAAAAAGACTTAAGGGGATAGCGGCCAAATACAATGTGCTAACCTTGTTTAGCTCCTGACTGGAACAAACTGTAAGAAGAGTGTGTACAAAGGATACGAGACAATAGGGAAATGTGAAACCTAACTAAATGTTTGGCCACCTTAAGAAATTTTTGTTTAAACTTTTAAAATTTTGTTAGTGCTTGAGATGGAATAAAATGTAATTAAGGTTGTATTTTTTTAAGTCCTAATCTTTTAGAAATTCATACTGAAATATTTACAAGTGAAATGCTATGATACCTAGGATTTGATAATCTGGGGGGCAGTTGGGAAGGGAGGAGTAGTGGTGGTGGAAAGAGATGAAACAACACTGACCACGAGGTGATAACTGTTGAAGCTGGGTGACGGGTCTGTGGAGGTTCATTATACTTTTTTTTTTTTTTGAGGGAACAAGATTCAGCCCATAACAGGAGGTGTTTTGCTCATGCTCACATCAAACAAGCAGAAAAAGTCTTTTTGGGGGTGGGAAGGAGATAATTACATTTATTTTATTCATATACATATTTTTTAATGGAGGTACGGGGGGGATGAACCCAGGACCTTGTGTAGGCTAAGCATACACTCTACCACTGAGCTGTACCCTCCCCTCTACTCTTCTACTTTTATACATTTAAAAATTTCCATAATAAAAAAAAAATTTTAACTGGTTTTTGGAACTTGACTGCAATCTCCCAAAGGAAATACCACAAATGGTGATTAATTATACAAAATACGTTACCCAGACCTATTTAATACACAATGAAGCTGGTTTATGAAATACTAACTACCACTGTTTCTAAGGGATGAACCTTCCATAATCCAGCACAGGGCACCAGGAACACACCTGCCTCATAATAACCCCACTCGTGACAGTGGTGCCAGCTCCTCTCCCTAGTATCACCACAGCACACGGAACAACACAAGCTCCCAACATGGAAAGACAGGTGGGTCTGTGAACTGGACATCTGTGAGGGAGGGACTGTTTATAAGAGGTTAGTTTCAAGGTTCTAGCAGTAATACAGTAATCTGCATTCCAAAACTCTTCCAAGTGAGGAAACTGCCTGTTCTCCAAATTGTCTTTGCTATCTTTTCTACTAGGTAACATGAGGGGATAAACTAATTTGAGCTGGATAAAATTTAAGTCTCAATTATAAACACTATTATGAAATGGTATTAAATTATCAGACTGAAAAAATATGGTTTTCTCCCCTGGATACCTTTAAAAAGGAACAACACTCATCTGAATTCCATGTTTTAATGAGAAGCAAAGAGCAGAACTAATTAATTTATGAGACTAGTGCCTAAATGATCAAAGCACTCACCACATTATAGAAACAGCCAGCCCTCTGAATTCAACCCATGAGTACAAGTGGATAGAATCACAGCAAAATGATGTTCAAGAAGAAGAGAAAAACAAAGCCGGCCATATTCAGCCCTTAGGCAGTGTGCAGCTGAAGCAGTGACGTATACCTGATAGGGTGATCTCCACAAGTCTTGGGCCGCTCCATGACTGACACCCACTTGTCATCGTAGCTGAAGAGAGACAAATCAAGGTAAGGGCTACCACTGTAAGACTGGGCACTGATGGGGAGCTGACCCAGCAGCCGGCGCACTGCCTCCGTGTGCCCTCCATACTTGGCATTTACAATAGTGTCTTTAAACCTACAATAAAGCACCAGTGAGGAAGGCTGTGTTAGTGGGCACACAAGCGGCCTTGGATTTTAAACTGACAAACGTAAGTCTAAAAACAACTCATTCTGAACACAGAAATCTAGATATTGAACTCTCACACATTACAAGTCTGCCTAGCTACAAATACTCTCAAAAAGCAGAAAACAGAATTAGAAAAGAACATCAAGTTACTTCACAGAAGTTAACAGAGATTCTGTACAAGTTTAAAATGAATATAACTGATCTATGACAACTATTTCTACTCATACTTACTTCCCCCAAGTAATAGCCTTAGATTGCGTTAAAAAGGAGTCACCGAAAGCAGAGCATCCTGAAGAGGAGCAGCCTGACTCTTCCTGGGATCAGTTATAAGTCAACTTGCATCAAACCTTTTGACAAATTACTCATTCTTTGTTTAAATAAAGTTTGGGAACTAGCTAACTACACTCCTGCAGAAACACGAGTATCTAGTAGATAGTAACATGGACATAAGAGTCACCCATCTGACTTATCTTGAACAATAGTAGTAGTAGTCGTAGTAGTAGTGGTAATAATAATAATAATAATAATAATAATAATAATAATAATAATAATAATAACAACAACAACAACAACAACAACAACAATAATAATAAAGCAGTTATTTCTCACAATTATAATGAATACTAAATTTAATACCCTTTGAGTATTTCTGTTCATCTGGAAATTTGCCTCAGGAAGCAATCTTATATGCAGAAAAATCTCTCTGCATATTCAATACAGCCTTGTTTATGACAATGAAAAACTGACAGAAAAATTAACCTAATGGAAAACTATAATTTTCAAAGATTATATGGTAACAGAGGAAATGTTCATCATAATGGTGAGTAAAAGAAGTAGGCTAAATTCTGTATAGTATGATAAAACACACAAATTTTATGCCCCAAAATTTAAAAAACTGGTGGAAATACATCAAAATGCTAATAGCTGAGTTTGTGTAATGACATTTTAGATTAAAAAAATTTTTTTGCTTTCCTATAGTTTCTTAGAAAAAAATGTATCAGTTCAATTTTTTAAAATCTCTGTATCGAAGCATATCATATGGTTTAACAATCAAGGGGAAAATAAACTATTTTTTTAATCCAAGGAAGAAAATGTAACACCTCATCCCTAAAACTAATGGAGTAAAAAACTTGAATGACGAGACCAGAAAGATTGATCAGACGGGATTTGATTTTTGCTTCCATGTGAACCTGTGGTGCTAGATGGGCATTAGCACTTCTCCGCTCCCCCTGAAGAAAGCCTAGCATCAGCACTGCTTTTCCATTACTTCTCTTGACAGTAGTTTTCACAGCCTCAGTGTAAATCATACAATTAAACCCTGGGCCACAAAGAACTTCTTTCTTTCCCTTTCATTGGAGCTAATATCAGATCCTGGGCTCTTTGGTTTTCAGCCCATTTTCAGCAAAGATCTTGTATTCCAACCATGCCTGGCTCACTGGCTTCAAATATGAGGCTGGCCCACATCTTTGTGATGACCACAAATCAAAGCCTCCATGACAATCTATAGGCTGAAGCAATTTCTACTCCCTAGCATTACCCACCACTTCCAGTCTCCAAGGTCCCCAATGACTGAAAGTAAAGCAGCCATCTCTCTGATGTCTTCACCTGATTAACTTCTGGCTCACTGTCACTCTGTCCAACTATGCCTCTCTTAATTTACAATTACACAACTGTCAGAGATGATCCTTCCAACACCACAGCCTCCTAGTTCCTGGATCTCCTCTCTGCCTCAGCCACTCATTCCCATGGTCATATCCTCATGTCACTATTACTAATGACTGCAACCCCTCTGTAACCTCAGGGTGCAGCACCACAGTCTCCAACTACCTTCTCTCCTAGCTCTCCAGCTAACTCCCTCTACTCATCCCAGCTTCAACATACTTCAACCCCAATGGGACCTAATTCCATTGATTCTATCAACTTTTTGCCATCCTACACCTGCATCATGTCCTCTTATCCTTCCTTAGCCAGCTTAAATTCCACAATCATTAAAGTCACTCCACTGCACTCATCCTCAACAACTTTGTCTTCTCTTGCTTTGTGGTACTTACTTGAAAAAACTACAACTCTAGTTAACCTCAGTTCTGCCTGTCCCATGCCTGTATCAACTCAGTTTTCTCCATGGCTGGAGAAAAACATAATTCTCACTTTAAAGTTATAATCATGAACTCATGTGGGCCTTTAATGTTGCAGAGCACTCGTGCTGCATTCCCACGGTCCAGCGAGTCTCCCACTCTCTTTGATGACCACTTCATCCACCCTCCTCCATGCTCACCCTCCTGTAATGGCACTGCCTACTTTGTAACTGACAAGCAGAAGCAATGAGAAGAAAACTTTAAAGTTCCCATCAGCACATCTGTACTGTGCTGCCTTGTAAGGCCAGTCCCTCCACTTGGGCACTAGGTCCCATCCTCTGATCTCACATACTTAACCAATTCTCCCCCTCCCCCCATCACCCCACTGTTCCTAAACTCAGTTCCCCCCTACCCATCTGCATACAAACACACCGTTTTCCCCTCCCATTTAAAAAATAACAAGAACAGAAACTTAACACCATTTGCCCCTCCAGCTAATGCACCATTTTTTAGCTCTCCTTTACAGTAAAACCTCTCAAAACACTTTTTCCTACTATCTCCAATTCTTTTCCTTCCATTCTTTTTTAAACCACTCCAAACAGGCTCCCCTTCTCCGCTACCATCTCACTGAAACTACTCACTGAAACTACTCTTATCAAGGTCAACAGTGACCTCCATGTTGCTAACTCTAATAGTTGATTATCAGTCCTCACTGTACTTGACCTGTCAGGAAGCTCTCATACTCCTTCCTCTGAGAAACTACTAGACCTCTCCACTTACAGAACCTCTGATCTTCTCCGCTAAACCTGCTCTACTCACAAGCTTCACCATCAGAGTTTCACAGTAACTCAAAAAATGTTAGAATCATCTTTGACTTTGCTCTTTCACAGCCTATAGCCCATCCTCCACTAATCTTTTGGGCTCTATCTTCAAAATACATTGAGAATACAATTACTTACCACCTCCAATGTCACTACCCTGGATCCAAGCCACCATTATTCAACCAACAAAGTATTACTGACAGCCTAGTATGTACCAGGAGCTCTTCTAGGTGCTTAAGATACAATAGGTGAACAAAAAAGAACTTAAATCCTAATGTCAGGAAACAGAATGTAGGAATTTTATTTATTGGATCATTGCAATACCACCACCTTCACATTCTTTTGAGGTTTGGGAAAATACATCTTCCAGAGGCTTCCTTAGAAAAGTTACATGGGAAGTAATTTTCTGAGGCCGTGTATCCGAAAATGTCTTTGTTACACCCTATTATTTGGATACAGAATTCTAGCTTGAAAATCATTTTTTTCACAGAATTCTGAGAACATGATTTTAATGGCTTCAAGCTTTCAGTATTAAGTCTAATAAAACTGATGACTTAATTTTTTATATGTGAAATGTATGTGTTCTAAAATTTCATGGTGATATGCCTCAGTATGGATCTTTTTTTAATTGACTGCACTGGGTGCTTGATGGAGCCAGTGATGTGCTAATAAGTTTAATAATTATTTCTCTGAAGGGAAAAAAGCCAGGATTTGCAGCGCTTGCCCATTTCTATGATGTAAATCCTCCTGCTGTCGTCAATCTCAAGGCACTAATGTGACATCACAGACGGCAGAATTGTCAAGAGATGAGCAGCAGCACATCACTGTATAGTATTTTCAACAAACAGATAAGACATACAAATAACTTCAAGAGCTTAAGTGATAGTAAAATAATCATGAATTAATAATTTGAAAATAATTAATTGTTAATGTCTGTGTTTTGCAACAATCAGCTTGCAAAAAGTTCCTGAAAGTTTAACAACTGGCTCTCACAAGCCAGTATGAGCCAGCTCCAGCACACCACTGCATGGTCCTTGCCAATCTGGAAATGTATATTCTTCACACTAGAAAACTGCCTTACATTGCTTCCTCCTCTTTATTTTCTCTACTGCTCCTTTTGGAATTAGCCAGATACTGGACCTCCTGGGCAAATCCTCTAAATTTTTTTTTTACCATTTCTCTCCCATTTTCCTACTCTTATCTTTTTATTCTACTTTCCTGGAGAATTCCTCAACTGTATCTAACAAAGCTTAAATTTCTAAAGCACCTCACTGTTCTAGCAATGTTCCTGTTTTTATAGTTTCAATTATTTCAGTGAACACCATGTTGTTTATTTTTACACTGTTTTATTTTAGTCACTATCTTTCAAAATAAAGGCTTTTCTTAGTAACTCATGATCCCTGGTGCCCATTTTTTTTTCCTTAAACATTTATTCTAACCTAAAATAAATCAATTTTCATTTCTTTTTAACAAAAGTTTACTGAAGATTATAAAATTGAGCACTTGGACCCATGTGTTCACAAGAAATAATTTCAATTTATATATACATTACGTTTTCAATGCAGCAAAGTATAAGATGATTAATAATTTGAAAATAAGAAGAAAAATATAATGTAATAATATAAAATTTCAAACAGTATGAGAATAATTTGCTGTATACTTTTTATGTCAAATATTGAAAACTAATTTGACTATGGCATTTAGATTCCCTTGGCTATATTTAAAAGTGTGACACCTTAAACTTATACAATATTACATGCCAACTGTATCTCAATAAACCTGGGGAAAATAGAAATGTTATAGTAATTTTATTTTTAAATGTAAATGTTTAATATACACTGAAAATTAAATCCTCTGTAATTATTTAAATTTAATAGTAAAAAAATTTTTTAATCGACTTAAAAATTAGTATGTCAGGAGATCTAGTTTTTCAAAAACTTCTGCTGGTATGAGGCAAAATTTTGAAGAGATCGCAAAGCTAGAATGCCACCCTTCTCTTCAACCTTTTATTTTCTCCTCCTGGAGCCTCCTACAGTTTCACTTAATTATGGGTGCATTCTGAAATGAATTTTTAGAAAACACTGCTTCCTCTCGTTCCTGATGACATCATTCATTCAACAAATACCTAATGTGCTCCTCCCACATGAATGACACTGGCCTAGGTGCTGTGGACAAGGCAAAATAGACAAAAATCCCTGCCCCCATACAGTGTACCTTCCAGTGACTTCTCTGATGTTTTGACTGAGTGTACTCAGCTTTTGTTATTTAGTTAATAATAACCTGCTTAATTTTAAAGTTAATTTTAAAAGCAGAAAATTCATTTCAAAATGAAAAAAGGCAAAATCTGTCCACGTTCTGCTTTCAAAACTCCTTCTATACTGATTAGAGACGTTAACAAGGCAGAAAATTTGACTAAACCAGAGGAAAAGGAAAAAGCGTGTTTAATTTTCTGAAAAGCAATATTTATCTATTTTTAATCAAGTACTGTCCTTCTACATAAATGTGATGCCACTGAATTAGGTCTCTGCTTTGCTCATTTTCCCCAGTGGCAGTAAGGCTTACTCTGATTCATCCACTCACTCTATTCTGATTTATCCTGGAACCTAAAACAGGTATTTCCCATAACTGGCTGAGGTTAGGGAAGAAATAATTTAGGCATGTGGAATCTGATGAGGCACTGACTGATTAAAGTAGGATTGAACTTAGGCCCTTGGTCCAAAATAACCAGTCATTTCACAATAAGGCACCCAGACAGCCATGAGGAGCTCTGGTTTACAGGAGGTGGGGATCAGCTTAGGGTGACCTAGGTGTCCTGTGAAGAGCCTCCAAGTGTCTCTTCTTCAAGTCGGTCAGTTTCCCAAGGGAATTATCTCTAATCTCCCGCCCAGGGAGTATAAGCCTCGATGCCATCTGTGATAAGGGAGATGGGAGTCTTCCCCATCAGCATATCAATTTTCACTTAATTTTTGTTTTAATCGTGACATGTCTCACCTATCTGCTCAGCCATGCCACATGAACATAAAAACCAGAGCCTGCATGGTTCAGTTTCTCCAGAGAATAAAGCCTTTTGCTGAGGTGGGGAAGAGGCTGTCATTTGGCAGTGCAGGCTTAAGGAAAGGAGCTAGAGTATCTGATTGCTCCTGTTAAGACTTTAATGCAATCCTACTGATTTCAGCCTCATAGGTATCTTCGAAGTGTGGAGGGCCTCCAATTTCTTAGCCTTTTCCAGAGCTCTCTGGTGCAAGGCAACTTGTTTCTTGACAGCTAAGCTCTGGAGTCTTAAGTTTTTGTTCCCAGAGGTATGCCCAGGTAGTTATCACTCCTCCACTGGCTCTTCAGCTTCTAAAACTCTGTTGTTATCTTCTCTCCCATTCTCCTTGTTCTTGTAGGGTTATACCTCTTCTTTTATTGTCATTTTAGTGGGGTTGAGAGATGGAGCAGAGATAAACATAGCTGTTCAACACACGTTTAATAAGAAGTTATAAAATTATTTCCCTAGTCATTCACTCAAAAAATATTTAAGTGCTTGACAGTGCATCACTAAAGATAAAGCAATAAATACCAAAGACACAGTCTCCATCTTTCTGCAGCTACATACAGTCTACAAGGAATAATGGACAACACACAAGTAATTCCTCAAGTGCTGAGAGAAAGGAGAAGGTTAGGACGACAAAAGAGGTCACAACAGGCGGACCGCCCCAAGGCCTGGTGGGCAGAAAGAATATGGGAAGGTTTCCTGAGGTAAACGACTCAATTTCCTAAAGAAAAATTCAGCCTGTTAAGCCTAGTGGAACAGCTTACCGGCGCTGGATCTGTCTTGCAAAATTGTTGCTGGAGGCTGAGCAGGGAAACTGGACTTCACTATGCAGGGTGGCATTACGGAAGAGATCACAGAAGTTCTCAAAGAGCTCCAAAAGCTCATCTGACGTGTTCTCAAACACAGCGATCACCTCTGTTGTCACCATATTATACACCACAAAGAAAGATGCCTGCAGAAGAACAGAGAGACCTGAGGGGCAGCTGAGTATAGCATCATGCCTAGCAAATTTATTAGTTGGCTAAAAATGCAAGTTACCCAAGTAAAACAACCAAACACCCCTGCTCCAGCAGCAGGGCAGAAACGTGGCGCCAAGTGGTTCTGGAAAAGGAGGAAGCCTCAGTGGGCTTTATCCATCAAGAGCCTCGGTGTTCCCTGATTTCCCACTGTACCTGTGCAGCTGGAATTACTGAGCTGTTCAGCATATATGTATAAAATAGTTTCCAACCTTTTATTTCAAACTGTGCAAATTTAGTATTTTTTCCTTCCAAGTGTTTATTCCTTACTGGCTCCCCAACTCACCTTGAGATTAAAAACATTGTTTTAAAATGCCAGATTTAATTTTCCTTCCAGCTGAGAAAGTGATTTGCAGCTACAAGTCGCCTGTTGGTAAATTATTTTCTCTTGTGTATCTATACTTGAAAGTTCAATTTAGGGGCATTTCTTTTTCCTCTCAATATTTCTAACATGCAGAGGAACACCTTAAGTATACTATGTCCACTCAGGCAAATTGTAACCAAGCAGGGTGCTACTGCTAAACAAATGAAAAAAATCAAAGCAGCATTTTCCATTTCCTTCCCATAAATGTTCTTTCAGCCAAGAGCATTTGTAACATACATTTGAGATCTGTAGCAATTGAGATCAGAGGAGGAGCCTGAAAAGCATTCAAATGCCATAGGTGGCAGAGTTACTGCTTTCTCTGAAAAGGCCCCTGGGTGACTGGCCCTCTTTAAACCCCCAGTGCAGTGCTCTGCTCAGCCTAATGAGGAAGCTCCAGGCACCCCTAGTTTTTGTCAGAGTGGATGCAGCAGTATGAATCAATCTGCAAGCTTCCAACAGGATTCTATAAGTTTTCAGAACAGTAGGATTAGTACTCCCCCTCCTATGATTAAATTTAAATCTCCATTACCAATTTCTTGAGACATTGGCCCACCTGTTTCACTGGTAATTAGTCCTTCCCAAAGCTTATGTTACATGACTTTTGTGGTCACCTGGAAATTAAATTTGGCTGTAAATTAAAGAGGCTGGAAGGTAACCTGAGAATAATACCCATAATATTAGCAAGGCTTTGTGTTTAGGTGCACTTTTTACTCATTAACCTTACTGGAACCTATCAAATTAAACTGGGGAAGGCGAGGGGAGGACAAGTAGGGCAGAGAGATTTGGTTTAAAGTTACAAACTCTATAAGCAAAGCACAGAGCCCTAGTAATATTTCTGGCTATAACTTACTGTAGGTACTGGAAATAAGTAGGTCATGTTTTAGCAAAGGCAAAAAGGATAATCTCAAATGCAACAGTCACAGACAACTTATTCCCTCCAAAATAAAAAGGTAATTATAGCTCAAGCCTAAATAAGAAACTGACTCATGTCCTTTCTATAAACCTGGACAACACTTTGATCATATCAGGGCTTCACCAGGATTCATCATAATTATGTGAATATAGAATTATACAAACATTTACTAGCCTTTCCTCTAGTGGACTGGGAAATACAGGGCAGGAAGGTACAGAAATCAAGGGCTTCACCACCAACCTCCCATGACACAAAACATGAACTAGATGCTCACCCATGATGGCTCAATGGGTGACTTCACCTTTAATAGGGAAGAAAAAGAATCCAGAAAAAAATTATCTCTAACCATATTACTCACTCCGCCCACTCCCACCCTTTTTTTTTTAGAATACACAAGTTATGATTCAGAAGACAAATGTTAGAAAACATTTTACCATGGATGGCTCGAAAGGTCTTAGGAGACAATTTCCTGTACAGCCTCTCTTAAGGGTAGAATCAGCCACAGGTCAGTGAGAGATACCAGGCTCAGCTGACTTCATAGTTTACTGGTTTGCTCTGCTCTGAATTTCCAAGCTAGTATCTAAGAGACAATCTGGAAACAGGAGAATGGGGGGCAAATGTACAGAAAGGTAGTTCTCTTATTTGGTCAACACTACAGTAGAGCTTCTCAAAGGGAAATGCCCAAATAATCCTGAATTTCAGCATGGTGTTTCAACTCAAGAGTCAGAGCTCTTACTGTGATCTTAATACCACCTTGTTCCTATTGTGAAATGCCTCTCTCCCCTACCAACATCTTTCACCCAAACTGAAAAGCCCTCAGGACCTGCAGTCTGGATGATCCACTTGGCAGATCAGATATTTTGGCTTCCTTTTGATCTTGTCAATGCTCTGCAACCTATGTTCCAGCACATGGGCAAGGTCAGGGTAAAGTCATAACACTTAACTCTGTCAAATGAACTTACCTGATAGTTACATCCTAAAGAAGACTTTGTGAAGAAATATATTGACATTAACTACTTAAGCAGGAAAGAAAAGATCACATTCTTAGAAGACTTTCTTTTTTGCATGGTGGGCTCATTCTCACTGCCAGAACTAAAACAGTCAGACCAACAAGCACAATCTAATACCAAATCAAGGCAGTATCCATAGGCAGTCAAACCTTGACCTTTTAGCATTTGGGCTTCCATCTCAACAGTACTGAACATGCTCTGCAGAGGAATCAGGGTAATCATCACAGAGCTGACTACCTGCATGTCAACAGCTTGGGATTTGGCTTCTGTTTGTCCAAATTACTACATGTGTCCAGAGAAAAATGGAGCTGTTTTAAGTTTGACTGAACCCTAGGAAGGCAAAACTTCAAGACTACAAAAAATGTGCGTTTCTAGGATGTTGGCCATAGGCAAAAAGAGAAATCTTCCTGTTTTGCCAAAGAAACTGGAAAGGTAAATGGCAAGAAGGCTTCTCATACCTGTGACGGGTCTGTGACCCGCAGGGTTACGACATCCTCACTAGTATACTTGATAAACAGATGGTTTTCATCTAGAAGCTGCATTTTCCACATGCGCAGCTGCCGTAGTTGGTCAAAATACTGGAAGAAGCGCCTCTTGGCCATCGCACTCCCATCCTGTTCTGCTCGGCGCCACAGGTATACGAGCAGCCGGTGTTTCAGAGAGTTGATGAAAGGATCCCTGAAAGGACTGGCCATGCCCGTCTGGCTGTCGCGCTGTACCTCAGGGAAAACAGCTGACACAGTGAGCAGATCATCCTCATAGCAGAAGCGGCCAATGGTCCTCACGTCGATGAAAGTGCCTTCAGGAGTCACCTGGAAGACATGGATGGTCTGCTGCTGCACTGACAAGATGGCCAAGATATTCTTGTACAAGTACAGCCCCTGGTTGTGTGACAGGACGACTTTATCACACTTGAAGGTACGTGTGTCACATAAGCGGCCAGTGTGGAGGTCAATGATGTGCAGGGAGTAGTCCTCCAGAGGGGACCGTGGGTTGGGGGTCACAGATTCACTGTTCCGATAGACCTCATAAAAAGGAGGGTGAGGTTCGTCCGGGAGGTAGGCAGCTGAGCCCACGATGACACACCGGCAGTCGTCAGTGAAGAGACTGCACTCCCGGTTCAGGTGCTCACCATTGGCTGCTACATTGGTAATGTGCAGCAGGACAAAAAAGCGTTCGAAGAGCCGACCGCGGATGTTGACTGACCTCTGGTCATTGCCATTGGACAGGATCTCCCCCTCATAGCCCTGCAGTAGGTCCTCGGCTGCCTGGCAGCCCTGGTACTCATAGATTTCGAGAGATGTCTGGTCTGAAGAGAAAGCAATGAAGTAGCGTCCATCAGGTGAGAATTTACGCAAGAAACAAGGTGGCTTCTCAACGTTGACAACCGTGAAGTTGGGGAAGACATTCTGGTGGAACACTCGAACCTGATGCCAGTGGGTGCCTGCCTTGCCTGAACTGATCCGCCGGCGTTCCAAGCGGTGAATGACATTTTGGTTTTGGATTCTTCGAGGTTTGATAGTAGAAACATGATGATCCATTATCACATCGCTGCATGGAAAAATAAAGTACGAGTCAAGCAAATAAAAGACAATTTCTCAAAACATAAATACAGTTGACCTTTGAACAACAAGGGCGTTTGAGGTGCCAACCCCCTGCAGCCAAAAATTCAAGTATAACTTACAGTCAGCCCTCAGTATACACAGTTCCTCCACATTCGCAAATTCAACCAAATCTGTGTTTTCAAGGGTCAACTACATACGCAAGTCAAATAGATTTCCCTCCATATATCCTGGGCCTAGGGGCTCCCAAGATGATAGTGATCAGCACTTCTCCTTCCCAGATGATAGTTAGGAAGTGGTCCAGACATTTCTGAGTCTAGAAACAGGTTTTAGGGAAGGATCTAACTCACTAGGAATACGTTCAAAGCATGCTTAGCTGTTGGGAATACTCAACAGAATAAATCTATAACTACACCGAATTTGTTCAGTGTAAGCATCACACTCAATGCACATTCATTAAATAAAACCATATTTATTGGGCTGTTAAGATGTCCATAATATCCAAAGCAATCTACAAACTTAATGCAATCCTTATCAAAACCCCAATGTCATTTTTTGCAAAAAGAAAAAAAAAGGAGAAACAAAAGAAAAATTCGTCCTAAAATGCACATGTAATCTCAAATAGCCAAAACAATTTTGCAAAAGAACAAAGTTGGAGGACCCAGGCTTCCTGACTTCAAAACCTGTTACAAAGACACAGTAATCAAAAAAGTGTAGCACTGGCATAAAGACAGAAAAATATACTAAAAGAACACAATTAAGAGTCGAGAAATAAACCCTCATGTATATAAACTCAAATTAAGAAGTTCAGAGAACCCCGAACATTATAAACCCAAAGAAATCCATGCCCAGACATATCATAATCAATCTGTGAAAAACTAAGTCACAAAGGAAAAATCTTGAAAGCAACCAGGTAAATGACACATTACCTATTGGAAAACAACAATTTATATATCCATGATGTCTCATGAGGAACTACAGAGGCCAGAAAAAAAAGCAGAACAACATTTTTAAGTGTTGAAATGGCTGTCAGTTTCATCATTCATATCTCAGCTAAAAATAGCAGCACTTTAGAATTTTCCGACTACCTTACCTAAAGTCATGCCTTTTTCCAACCACATCAATCTATCATTTTGCCCTATTTTCTTCAGCTCTTCTTACTTTCTCAAATTATCTTATTTGTTTACCTTGTTAGTATCTGTCTCCCCATATCAGACAGCAGAGACCTGTCGAATTCCTTGCTGAATCCCCAAGACCTAGAACAGTGCCTGAGACAAGGTAAGTGTTCATAAATATGTTAAATGAATGAATGGAACATCTCACAAGGGACTCGAAGGATAAAGAACTCACTAGGCAAAGTAAAGGATGAATATTCCAGAAAGAAGGTAGCTTTAAGATACATTTAGAAAGAGCACAGCATGGCACATTTGGGAAACAATAATTCCAAGAGGTCAGAACACAGGAAGCACAGAGTGAATAAGAGGAGATAAGAAAAGTAGAACTAGAGCCAGATTGTAAAATAAAATACTTTTTTATGTCAGGCCACACAAGTTATTACAGGTTTTAAGCAGAGGAGGGACTGATCCAATCAATCTATATTTCAGAAATAAAAACATACACACAATGAGGGAATTTATTTATATTGTCTCCTAAGAGATTTGAAATTCCTTATATAAGTACATATACGATCTAGTCAAGCTAAAGATGTACATACCTCTGACTGAGCAAATCAAGTTTCTCAGACTGCTAGTCATAACTCACTAATGGCGCTTTGAAATCAATTTACTGGATATACTGATTAACATTTTTAAAAATGGAATGAGAAAGAGAATACCAAACTGTATCACACATAGTAAGAGTAAGCACTGTTGTGTGAAACTTCTGTTTCAATTACATATACGAGTTACAAGGGATGGGAGAGGCTGCGCCATCCAGGTGATGAGGGCAGACCAAGGGTGTACCAGGGAGCCCCCTTAATGACTGGCAGGCTTCTCTTAAGGGTGACAGGCAGGGAACAGCCTGATTCACCCCCTCCCCAATGACTGAAAGAAGAATGTCCCCTAGACAAGGAGTTCTTAACCATACAAGCACTGGGTGAGGATATAAAATATATTTCCTAATGATCCAGACTAGAGCAAGAGACTGCAGACTTCTACCCTCAGGCCAAATCTAGCCTGCCTGCCTGTTTTTATAAATAAAGTTTTACTGGAACACAGTCATACCCCCTCATTTACATCTTGCCTATGGCTGTTTTTGCCCTACAAAGGCATAGCTGATTAGTTGAGACCAAAGAGCACACAGCCCACAAGCCTAAAATAGTTTGTCAGCCCCTGATCTTAAGCACTGATTCCCAACTGTAATTGGGCAATTCTGTAATATATGGACATATTTTTGGTTGTCCTAACTTGGGAGGGAGTGAGGGGTGCTACGAATGTCCAGCAAATAAAAGCCGGGATGCTGCTAAACATCCTACAGTAAACAGGACAGCCTCTCACATCTGGCCCAAAATGTCAATAATGCTAACGCTGAGAAATCCTGATCTAAGAGAAATGTCTGTAGATATATTAACAGGAGACATATACAAGAACATCTGTAGCAGGACTGTTAACAACAGCAAAAACTGACAATACTCCAAATGCCCATCAATGGTAGACTAGATAAATTTATCCAGTTCTATTCATGCAGTGGAATCTTATGAAGCAATGAATTAACACCCTACAGTTATATATAACAACATAGATGAATCTCAGGCACAACGCTGAATGAAGGAGGCAAGCTGCAGGATATATACACTGTGATTCCATTTACGTAAGTTTCAAACAATGTCTATTTTAAGAATACAAATATGTATGGTATATATTTACAAAAGCAAAGGAATTATAAAATTCAAAATAGTGCTTAGCTCTGATGAAGAAATGTGATGGGAGTTAGAGATACACTGGCAATTCCAAGTGTTATGTTTCATTCATTGTACTGTTACTCTTTTAAAAATTACATGTTTTGGAAGTATTATTTGTACATACTCAGAAATTTTTTTTAAATTAGAAAACAATCATTGTAAAGGGAAAACAAAGCTAGGACAATAAAATTAAGCCTGAAGTACACAGAAACGCATACCATGAGGACCTGCAGAACTGCCAAGCTTCTAATTTGGCTCTGACTTTCTCAGCAGACAAGGCACAGGAAAATACAATCAGTTACAGAATTTGCACTGCCAATAAGATAAAAACTTAATAGCTGCTTGGAAGGAGCACAGCAATTCCGAGCACTGGATTTTAAAAGAAATCTCTCTCATGAGTCTTCTCAAAGGACCTTGGCATGATACGGTGAACAATATCCTCCACTTCGGAATAATAAACACAATATTGAGTTTCATAAAGCTACTCCTTTAAACAGTGACAGAGCTGATGTGACTATTTTGATACAGTCCAAAAAACACACTATTAAGGTTTAAGCACTTTAAAATACCAAGTAATGCACAAAACTGCCTTTCTCAATCCCTGCCCAGGCCACCTCTGCCACCAGCACCGTGCCAACTTAAAATGGGGCTTGGAGGCAGAGAGGGAGACCAGAATGGGATGAGAGAAGTAGGTAAAGCCCAAGAATGGGAGAAGGAACAGGCATTAGGCACCATCGAGCAGATTAACCACATATAACTGAGTTGAATAAGGGATACTAGTGGTTCCACTCAGAAAGAGCCACTGATCATTTTAAGCAAAGTAGATGCTTAATTCTAAAAAAAAAAAAAACTTGTGTACCTTTTGAGCAGTCCCATCTTAAACTCTCTGATTTGCTTTTTTAAGGGAAAGACACCAGTACTAGGGTGGAGAGAGTAGAGGGGTGGGGTGGGTGGAGATGAAGGCCTGTTAGCTTCAGCTCCAAATTGTACAGGAAATCCTCACTGAACTTCCTAACACTTCTCTCGGTGTGCACTCCCCCGCCCCCTGTCTCTCTCTCTCTAAATTTTTTTATCACACAATTATGGTTTCTAGAGACGATGGAATTCTAAGTCTTTTTCAACATGTCCTGTTATTATTCCAATTATAAGATACATGATCATAGAAAAATTCAAATATAAAAAAAGTACATAATGAAAGTCCTTTCTAGTCAGAGTGGGCATTAGGAAAAAAGTAGAGTAATTTAGGATATTCTTCCCAAAAGCTGCCCTGTTCCAGTGAGTGGCCCATGCTAAAAGCAACCAGAAACCTGAGTGTCTTCCTTGATACCTCTTTCCTTCAGCCCCTATCCCTGATCAGTCACCAAACTCTGGAGATTTTCCATTCTAGATAGTCCTCTACTGCACCACCTTCTCTCTATCATGATCTGCCAGAACCTTCATCCGAAATTTATAATTTCATGTCTACATTACTGCAACTGCTTCCTAAGTGGTCTCCCTAAACCCACTCCTGACCTCTTCTAATCCATTCAACACCAGAGTAATCTTTTCAAAATGCTTTTGTGATCACATCCTTTCTCCTATGGATTAAAATATGTACCTTCCAATTGCTCTTAATGATAAGGACCAAAATCCTTACTATGCCAACCAGATGCCTCAAAGCTCTCAGCTCTGCCTCTCCAGCCTCATCTTTTTCCATTTAACCCATTTCTCCCACAGGTGTCCTCCCTCCTGCTTCAGAACCTTGGCACCTGCTCTTCACCTCTGTCTCAAAAGGCTCTTTTCACTTTACCGACTTAATTTCTATTTCAGATATCAGCCTAATCACCACTTCCTCAAAGAAATCTTCCTTCACCCTCCCCATCAGTTAAATACCAACATATCAGCCATACCTTTCCTTCATAGCACCTACCACACTTGCAACTTTGTCTCTGCATTTTACTTATGTCTATGGCCCTAGATGATGAACTCCTGACCAGTACACAAGCATACTCTGTATGCCCATCACAGCACTTAACTCCTTGCTAGGCCTCCTTTCCTGAATGTTGGAAAGTTCTTTGCGAACTCAAGTATCTACTGGGGCTGTTCCCTCTGCCTTGAATGTGTTTCCTCTCGCCCTTGCCATACTTCTCAAGTTGCAGCTTGAGTGTCATCTCCTTCAGGAAGTCTTACTCTGACCACCCTTTCTAAAACATATTTTTTGCTTTCCCATTACTTTTTCTGTTCGTCTTCTCCATAGTACTTGTCACAGTTTGAATCTATACTTTCAGTTGCACGGTTAGGTGTTTAATGTCAGACTCCCCCGTAAACTATACTCTCCAGGCAGAAGTAACCATGTCTACTTCAGTCCCCTTAGTTTTCTCAGAGCCTAGCACTGGGGCTGACCCGTAGCATGTGTTCGGTACGTTATCTATGAAACGGAAGAAGCAAGCCTGGCTGAACTGGGCAACTCATTATGTGGTACTAAGCAAGTCCTTTTCCCCTGCTGGGTCTGTTTCCCCGTGCCGGCAGGTGCACCTAACCCTCAGTTCCTTCTGATGGCTTCCTAAACGGGAAGGGGATACCTAGGGGCGGGCACACACGCCCAAGGGGGCGCCCCCGGAAAGAAAAGCCCGGGGCGGGGCCTCAATGGGAAGAGAATTCTGAAGGAGGGCGGGGGCCGCTGGGCCTCCGCGTCATGCGGGGAGGGGGCACCCCATGGCGGCAATCCGAGGAGGCCCGGGGAGGGCCTGACGGGCTTGGAGTCTGGGCCAAAGAATGAGAAGTCCTCACCTGTTCGGTCCGGGTTCAAAGGGTCGAGGCGAGGTACCCCCCGGACTGCTGGGCGCGCGCCTCCCCCGGCCCCGCCCCCGCCATGCCTCGGGACTCGGCGCCTGCAGCGGCAAAGCCCGCTTCCGCTAGCCACCGGAAGTGCGGCGCAGCGAGAAGGGAAGTGGGGAGAGCGCCATGCCGTCCAGCGGCACTGAGAGACATTACAGCGCTCCCTGGTGCCCGGAGGAGGCTAGAAGCCGTAGGGGCCCAATGGCAGCAAAGGAAAAATTTAACCAGGCGCCTTAACCCGGGCACCTGGGTGATCTGTGGCAAGGTCTCTGCCCCTGCTGGGCACATTTGCAGAACCATGAATAAAAATTAACTTTTCACCTTTTGATTAGTTGCACCATTTTATCAGCTGAGAAACTATTTTCTGTTTTCCCCTCCTAGACACTGAGCACTTTAAAGACCAGGGCTCCACTTATCTCTAGAGAACACTGCCTAATACATTTACCAGCACACAGAGGACGTATGGTAAAATCTTCTTGCACTAAATTAATCTTGTAACATTTACTTTCACTTACATTATGTCATTTGGTCTCTTACAAGCTGGTTCCTCCCTTGAAGTGTTTGCTTTGTCCCCTTTCTGGATAACTTGCCCCCAAATTTCCCCACAGCCTCCTTCAGGTAATTCAGATCTAAGTGCAAATGTCACCTCTTCAGAGGGCTTCCCTGTCCACTCTCATTCCACTGCCATCAAGCTATTTCTGCATAGCACTCATCATCGTCTGATATTACCCTGTTCTTCCTTTTGTTTCAATGTCTTTCTTTGTTATGTTTCCCTTGCCCCCATTAGAATGTAAACTCCATGAGAGCAGGGGGTTTTGTCCTGTTTTCTGTTATATCCTCACCTAGATAAGGATTTGGCATCTTGCCGATGCTCTCAATCTGAGACAGGACGGGACCTGGGACCTGGGATACTTTGCTGCAGTGCTTGCACCTTGGACAAATAATGTCCCCTCCAGCAACATAATATAAGGAAACTATAAGGGACTAAATATGAATGTGCAATGTGCAACTGGGGCAAATTATAAACAGCAAGATACAAAAGGGCAAAATCCCAACTGCCACTTCTGAGGTGTTGGAAACAAAAGCAGGGTATTGTGCACGATCCCTGCACATAGCACCACCAGTGGGTGAGCAGACCACCTGAGCCACCCCTCTGGCCTGACCCATGAATCTGCCCCTACCCTCACCCCATTTAAGGGACAAGCTCATCCCCACTTTGGGAACCAGCAAGGGAACCTGTTACTTATTTTCCATCCCTCATGCTTCAGCACGAGTCCCAATAAAGCCTTGCCTGAATTTCTGGTCTGGCTTCTTATCAATTTCTGTTGATTAGGGAGTCCAAGAACCCTGGTCAATAACAAATGCATGAATGAATGGCTCTGCTCACAAGGCTCACAGCATCTCTATGAGGATGAATATTTATTGGCTCTTTTAGAGGAGGAAACTGAGGTTCCAGGAGGAGAAGTGACTTGGAGATGAAGGGTGGATAAGAGAAAACAGTGTGGTTTGTAGGCCCCTCTTGACATTTCCAAGCTGAGTGTTCTCCGATAACAGACCTTAGAGTCTCTGTTTCCGCTCCGTAAAATGAAGATATCGTATGCAGACAATACCTTAAGTTTAAAAAAAAAAAGGAGGATTTCTACATTTCAGGTTGTCCCTAGCTTCGTGGCTGGGGTGGCCCTTGGAGCCAGGTCTGAGTGAGCTGCTGGCCTTCTCCATTCAGCCTATCAGATGATATCCCTCTCCAGGGGTCAGCTCTCTCTCACCCCTCCATGGCCCTCCCTGGCCACTCCTGCCCACCATGAGGGAGGCAAGACTTTCTTGAGCTACTCTGATTTTTTCAAGGAGAACCATTCCTGTCGAGTTGAGTGGTTTAGACCAAAAGCATTCTGGGACATGGAATTCATCACACTTTTCTCCTTACTTTTGTATGGGTTTCAAGTGGTCCATAACAGCAACAGTAACAAAAGCTGAAGCTTCTCTGCAACCTGCCTGGCACCCAGTTTATGTTTCTGTTTACAGATTAATTTACTCTCATGCTTGATCTACGAGAAGAGAGAGCACCTCTCCTAGAATGTAGACCCATACTGCCCTGTCCCTGGCATGCCACTTCCTGGGGATGACAGGAAAACGGGGGCTGTGCCTTCCCTTCTCTGCTGACTCTCAGCTTATAAATTTTGCTTAAAGGGGAAAAAAAAGGGGAGTTTTGCAGTGAAGCTGGTACAGTTCAGAGTCCAATATTTCATACCTACAAATTACTTTACTTATCTATACCCCAGTTTCCCCATCTGTAAAATGGGGTTAATAATTGAACTACCTTTATCATAGGATCAGTGGGCAATAAGATTGCATGTAACACTGTCTGATACATATTTAGCCTCAATAAATGTTAACTGGTATTAATTTGGCTCTTACCATGTGGGACCACCTTGTCTTGGAATCCTATAGGTTCGTCCCATCAATGAGGCTGTAAGCCCCTGGAGAATGAAAACTATGTTTCATACTCCCATGCTCCCACCTCATACTGACAGATATAAGTTCTCTGTGAGTCAGCTCCATCCTGTGGTCCTGCCACTAGCTTACATGGCCTTGGCAAATCACTTTTTTCTGTCTGCTTTCCCATCTGTGAAATGGGTACACTAGGGAGTTAGGGGGTGGGGAAGCCATTGTGTTTGTGAAAGATCTAATTTTTACAAGAACTTTCAAATCAAATAAATAATATATGAATACATTTACACAGATTTAATTACACAAATAACAGGAATATATTACTCTTGTAAAACTGCCAATAATATAGAAAGTATAAAAAGTGAAAATCCTCCTTCACATCTTCAATCTCATCTCTCCCATTGTAGTAATTGTATGTCCACCCTTCCCGGCCTTTCTATAAATTATCATTATATATGAATGAATATACAGAGATCTATAAATAGGACTTTGCTTCACTTTTTTCTTTCAATACAAATGGACATTGCCTTAATATTGTTTTGTAAATTGCTCTTTCAATAAACACATTTATCAATATGTTTTGGAAATTGTTCTATGTCAGCACGTACACATGTGACTCATCCGCTCTATTTCACAGTATGAATGTCCCATCATTTAACTATACTACTATTTATGGGCATTTAGATTTCTTCCAGTTTTCACCCTTATAAGCTGTCTCGGTGAATACTCTTCTGCATTCAACCCTGGGCAACTTTTTCAACACCCAGTGCCTCCATCAAAAGAAATAAATAAATAAACCTACTTACCACCCTTCCTCCCAAAAAAACAATAAAAATGATTAAAAAGAAGAAAGTAATGTAATATTTACATTGGGCTACATTCGAAGTCAGCTCCGTGAGGACCAGACCATTTCTCTTTTGCAACTCCTGTTTTACAGGACTATGCCTCTGTGGGGCGGGCCTCAAGCACACCAGAGGACACTTTCTCCTTCCACAGCTCTTCAGCCTGCCTCTCCCAGATGTTCCAACTCCTAATTCTCCACTGCTCCCTCTCAGTGTCCTCTAGCCCTAGGTCCTGAGCTCCCACTGCGCCCCATACCCCTTCCTCCTTTGTCCCTCTCAGGAGTCTCTATGCACACAGGGTCCCCAAGTGAGTGGGATGATGGAGTGGCAGAGGAGGGGCCTGAAGGACTTGAGAGCCTTTCTGTTCTCACTCCGGTCCTCCTGTGGCCCTTCTGCCGAGGCTTTTAGCAACTCTGCTCGCTATCTGCATTAGCCATGAGAGGAGGAGATGGGAACAAAAGCAAGTTGAGAGGCTCTTGTTCTATCTCCCTTTCCCGACAAGGCTGACAGAGCTCTTTCATTTCTATACTCAGTGGCAGACGTTCCTTACCCTGAGTATTAAACCATCCCACCATCATCATCATCAATCCTTTAATCATTAGTACATGTTTACTGTACACCAGACTTTTCACCCATCATTTCACCTCCATGGGCTCACTTAATCCCCTGGGTAACCCTGTGTTAGGTGTTATCCCCACTTTACAGACACAGAAACCGAGACTCAGCTTCACTCCACCCTCTTGTGAAGCCCCGACCCTATTCTTGCTTTTCAAGGCTCTCTTCTTCATAAGTCCTTTATGGATAGTTGCAAGAAATTCTCAGTTTCTGCTTGCAGTTCTTCAGCCTTTAGATTTCAAATCCAAATTCTTATCAACTGCTTGAAGACATAGCTTCCCTCAATGCTCTCTGCTTAGTGCGTCTTGCCCCAGGAGTGTTGTTGTCATTGTTGGGGTTTTTTTGTTGCTGTAGTTTTGTTCTATTTTGTTTTAATCTTCAGTGACCCTGCAGGCTTGGGTCTTTCTCAGACAATCTTCCCGCTGCCTCTGGCACCTACGGCTTAGTGCTCAGGCCACAGGATGAGTTTTGTTCTGTTCGGTTTGGTGGGGGAAGACTAACTTCCAGATTTGGATCAAGAGGAACACGGCAGCAGTGTCTGACCCATTTCTTACCCAAAATCTCACACACACACACACACACACACACACACACACACACACACACACACACACACAGAGCTTTCTCTTGGCTTGAAAACGTTTAGGGAGAATTGCTCTTGTTCATATAGCAGAGAAGTATGGGCTTCAGAGTGAGACTGATTTGCGTTTAAACAGGCTCAGCCTTGCTGTCCTGTGCTGGGCTGCCCAGGGAGCAAGAATGGGGCTGAAATTTAGTTCTTGCTGACACCCTGGGATGTAAGGACCCCTGACACAGGACTGTATCAGCCAGGGAAGGAGTGTCTTTTTCTCCTTGGTTCATCCAGAGGACTTGCCTCTTTTGCAGTCAATCCACTCAGAGAGGGAGCTTTGTCCTAATTCACACAAAGGTGCCTTATGGTAGCAGCAACCATGGTTCAAATCTCATTTTTATCCTATGCTAGCAGTGTGACTTTACACAAGTGATTTCACCAATCTATTCCATTCAGCCAGTCTTTTTAGAACACTGGCTCTGTGCCCAGGTGCTGTGCTGGGCGTAGCAGAACCAAGGTAAGTCAGTCATGATTCCTGCCTCAGAGAAGCTGTCAGTCTAGTTGGAAAGACACAAACAGCTAATTTCTATATAATGTGGTGAGCACACAGTTGGAGGTCTGTACAACGTGGATGGATGGACACCTAACCCAAGACTCTGAGAATGGATGCTGCAGAAGATGCTGAAGGAGAGATGGGGATGGTGTTCCAGGCAACAGGGACCATGTGGGCAAAGGTATGAGATGCAAAACAGCATAGTGACTACAGGCAACAAAGCACAGCTGGGCATAACTGAGGCAGAAAGGGTAAGGTAGAAAGCAATGGGAGAAAGGGCCAAAGGCCCTGAGCCTCACTTTTCTCATCTTTAAAATGAGGGGGCAACAGTATTACTTCAAACAGTGCTAGATCCAGTTAGGTTATTCAATCAACAATCACTTCCCTGCCCAAGCAGATTTGAAACTTCCCAAAGACAGCTACTGTGTCTTAGAATTACAGCTCAGGCCACACCTCACCTGGACACTGTGCTGAGAATAAAGTCTGTGTTAAGTAAGCAGTTTTTGATTGTATAGTGCCTAGTACATATTAGAGACCTAATGAGAATTTGTTGAATGCGTGCATGGATGAATAAGATAAGCCAAACCTGACATCTCCTCCTAGCCGTGCCTGAGGTACGGGGTTGGAGGAAGGTCTCTGGAGATGAGGAGAAATGGGAAAGACATCAGCCCCTTCCTTTTCCTGTGGAAGTAGCTCCCCCTTAAACCAGGGGTCCCCTGGGTACCTCAGGGCTGCCCTGTTCACTTCGACTCTCAGGGGCAGGACAAGGGAGCACGGCTGAGGTGTGCGTGGCAGGGCTGGAGAAGGGTGCAGGCGGAGCTCCCAGAAAACGATGTGTTTGCTCATGTTGCTTGCTGGAAATGAAAGCAAGAGGCTGGGGGGCTGAGAAGGCAAAGCCCAGGGAAAATAAAAAAACTTAGCTGCAGGGAAGAGCACTCTTCTTCCCGTGAAGGCAATGAAATTAGAGGTAATTGTGAGACACAGAGATTCGATAAAACCCAGGGAGGCTATCAGGTGAGGGGGGCCAGGACTGGCTGGGGACGTGGAACAGCTGGTCCTCCCCTCCAGCACCCGGTAATCGCCCCTCTGTTGTGACAATTGAACAAACAGTCCTTCCTGGCCCCGCACTGGCGCTGCCCCGTATTGGGGGCAGCTGGGACAGCTGGAGGAGCGGGGTGGCCTGGCTGGTACCCACAAGGCACCAGCCTAATCCTAACCCACCCCACGCCTGGGGTCTGGGGGCCCAAGAACTGTGGAGCTGAAACCTGCTTGGAGGCGAGAGACTAACTGGAGTGGCTAAACTAGGACTGACCTTGACTTCCTATCGACCTGCAGGTGACAGGCCCCCAGAGGGGGGAGGATCTGTGGGGGAGGGGCAGGGCATCCCCTCCCTCCCTTCCTTTCCCCCATTGTCCTCCCGTTCACTCACTGAGGACCCAGGGTGAGGAACTCATACAGTAAAACAGAAAATGCGGTGCGGAGAGTGCTGGTTATGGAAGCATTGGCCCATGAGGATACACGCAGCAGGTGAGAGTGAGCCCAGATGCTCCCTAGTTAGGGAAGAAGTGATCTTTAACCAGGTCCGGTGCATGGCTCTCAGCTCTTGGGGGAGGAGGCAGAAGAAGAGGGCAGCAGGGGAGAAAGCACAAGGCAAGGGATGCCTTCTGTTATTTTTATAATTTACAGTTTTCACTGTATTTTCAAAACTAAAAATGTTGCAGGTAAGGCTGGGAACAACGTAACCAGCTACGAAGAAGACACTGGTGAAACAAAGGCGGAATATCAGGCAGTGATCAGAGGTCTGGGATGAGTCTCTGTGTTGACTGGAAAGAGTATTCGTGACTGCTGTGCAGTGAGGAAAGCAGCATGTGGAGTGTGGACCCATTTCAGGGGGAAAAAGTTTATGTGGATAAGAAGAAGTCAGCAAGTTTGTACACTGGTCCATTGACAACAGTTATTCCTGGAAGGAGTAATGGGAAGAGATTCACTTTCTATTTCACACACACACATCGCTGCTTTTGATTTATAATGAGTGTGTTTTATTTAAATCATCAGCAAAATCAGTACAGATATGTAGCTTGAAGTATCTGAAAAAAAAAAAAAAAACACAAGTAACAGCCCCCAGAAATGGTAGGTTGAGAAAAATGCTGAGTTTTCATACTGCTTATAATCCCCCTTTTCCCTCAGAACAATGCCATCCATGGCTGGAGCATCTCAGGGAGGACAAACTGTGTCCTTCATGTCACAGCCTAGAGACCTTGCCTTCAGCTCAGCTCAATTTGGCTTGACAAGCCCTGTATGTGAGCACCTTTATGCATGATGCCTGGTTAGCAGGGCATGGGGAGGCAACACAGGAGGAGCAAAATGAACCCCTGTCCTCAATGTGACTGACATATAGGGCTGGGGAGGAAATTCAGTTAGAAAGAAAAATGTGGAGATGTTTTGGAAGATCTCCACTGTCTGGACTTGGTCTGCAGGGAGAAGGGCAAGTGTGTGACAGGATTAGTGCTGATCCTCAGGGAGCTCATTCGGGGTGCTGTGGGAGGATGGGCAGGGAGGGTGGGGACAGGGCCATGAGGGATGAGAGAGGCGGGCTCATCCCTCCAGGTGATGAGTACATCCAGGTCAGATGTGTACCAGGGAGCCCTCTCTAATGACTGACAGGCTTCTCTTAAGGGTGGCCGGCAGAGAACAAGCTGATTCAGCCCCTCCCCGATGCCTGAAAGAAGAGTGTCCCCTAGAGCAGGGGTTCTCAACCATGCCTGCCCAATGAACACAGCTGGGGAGCTTCAGAAATGCTTCGCCCTGGGTCCCATCCCCACGTATTCTGATTTAACTGATCCAGGGTTATCAGCCTGGGCACTGGACTATTTCAGAGCTTTCAGGGGATTTTAAAGTGGCATAATCAAACACAGTAAGAGCCTCAGGGGTCTGTCCCCAGACAGGCTCTCTCACCTCCCTCCTGGAATAGATGCCAAGCAGCTGAATGCTCTCTTCATAAGACTCTGAATTTTGGAGCTTTTCTGGGGAAAGTGACAACTGCATCCCCTGCAGTGTCGAGAGTATTCAGCTACCGTTGTCCAGTGTTACCCATTACGTTCTGCCTTCCAGAAATTCATGAATCACTTAATCCGCTGTTGATCTGTCTTCCTGTTTCCCTCGTCACTATGGGTCTATTTCCTTCTATACATCATCGCCTTCTGCATGGGATTTCAAGAAAGCAGGAGGAAAACACATGTGTGCAGGGAGCCTCCCTAACCTGGAGGCTCTTTTCTGTCTTTTATGGGAACAGAGGTGCTGGGAAGAATTGTGGTCCTGGGGACCGCCAGCCTCCATAGTCCTTGGTGGTTGAATATAGGAAAAGGATACCATTTCAAGTATATTCATAAAGAAGCTGGATTCGGTCCCAAGATGCTAGGGGTGGGCTTTTGGAATTGGAAGTTGATATGTGTGGTCTGTAACCAATAACCACAGTAGCTGGATGTCAAGTTGGCCACCCCGTCCATGGTGAAGCCACCCAGAGTTACTCTCTTCTTCCCTCCACCCCACTGACCAAAACTAAAGGCTGGAAGCCTGGGCTCAGCACAAGAGGGCAGAGTGTGGTGTGTGGGAATGCCCAAGCCCTCCATTGTGACTGCGGAAAGGTTAGTCACCCTCTTCTCTAATTTTTTTTCATTTCCTTTTTTTTAATTAAAAAAAGTTTTTAAAGTTTTTTTGTGGGGGAGGGGAGTAATTAGGTTTATTTATTTATTTTCTAGAAGAGGTACTAGGGATTGAACCCAGGACCTTGTGCACGCAAAGCATGCACTCTAGCCCTTTGAGCTATACCCTCCCCTAGTTACGCTCTGCTCTAACAGGAATCTCCCACATAACCTGTCCAGGGAGGGATTTTTACAGCCCATCCCCCTGCCAGTCCATACATGATGAGTCTGGGAGACATCCAAGGTCCTTCTGGAGACTAGCCAGCCTTTGCCAGGGATCTGGTACAATGGGGACAGAGTGAAAGCCCGCAGCTAAGGACCACTGGATGGCCTTCTGACCAAAATGGGGCAGGCCGAAGGGATGGGAGGAAGAGAGGGAAGAGTGGGTATGCCTTCCCCTGCCACCTTCACAAAACATTACTGTCTGCTAGGGGCTGGGCCCCTCGGGGCATCTGATAAGGTTGTTAAGTCAGCCGGAACACCTGCTTACCATCTGGCACTTTCATCCTCCAGACAGGGCCACCCAGGCCTCCTTGCTCACCTTCTTGAGGCCAGTGGGCTGCAGGGGTCCCAACCACCTGCCGGGGTGAATGAAACCCCCAAAGCCCCAAGAGCTGTAAGTCAGGGTTCTGGGTTCTCAGGTACCACTTCAGGAATACTTCTTTGACTTCGTTAAGAGATGGGTTTCTAGCGATGATGTGCCCTCTCTGAGGCTCCCGGTAGTTTACACACAGATTGATTCTGACCTCGCTGAGATAACAGAGCAGCGTGGTTGCCGGGGCTGGAACAGGGAGAGTTTAAACAAGGCTGCCCTCTCTCCATATCAGACTGAACGGGAGCTGCCGCCCAGGGACCATCAATCATCTCAAATGCTGAGCTTCAGGATTTTATCTGCTGTACAATCACCTCATCCCTTCCTCTCCTGGGCTCTGGAAACCATAGCATTTAGGGAGAAAGCACAGTACCTATGTTAGCAAATCTTGTTAGGTTCTATCTAGTGGCACATGATCCACTGATGTATATACTTAACTGTTTCAATAGAGTTCTGATTTGTGCTAAGAAAAACACAATTGGGGCTGATGGAAATATTCTGTATCCTCCCTGGATGATGATTATGCAGGTGATTATTAATGATTAAACATTATCCAGCTATATGCTTGTGTCCTTTATTCATGTCCTCTCTATATTATCCCTCTACTTATAAATTTAAAAAAAACAAATCTATTTTTAAAAAAAAAAAAAAGAATGTAAAACTGAATGATGCTAAACTATTCAGTTTAACACCCCCACTCCACAACCAAGGAGCCCAGGATGTATGTGCACAACTGGAGCCTTAGTGCTTGGATCTCTGCCTGCTTGGGGGTAGAGGGGTCGGCAGCAAGGTGGAAAGAGGTGAAAAATTTAGAGGTGGCACATCTGTATTTGAATCTTGACTCTGCTGTTTCGTGAGTCACTGGGCAGGTCACTTGACCTCTCTGTGTCTCAGTTTCCTCTCCTGTAGAGTGGGGATAATATTCCCTGCCTTACCAGTTGTGGTGATGATCAAAGACATTAAATGGAAAGCACCTGAGACATCACAGATGACAGCGCGGATCACGGAGTAACAGCTGGTCCTTCAGGAGCCTGCTTCTCCTGCTGACCTTTACTTACCTTAGGTTGACACACCCACCATCTGAAATGAACTCTGATGTCACGTGGCACCAACTCTTCTCCTTCCACCTCCTCTAATGCATTCTCTGATTTTCCAACCTTATTCCAACTGCAGAAGTCCTGCTTATAACCCTTGACCTGTCCCCTGTTCATGCTGCCACCTGTTCCAGCAAGAGAGGGTCAGTCTTTCCTACTGTTTATTCTCAAGACCACCCAAACCCTACTTCTGTGCTCAGTGGCCCCAGCAGGAGCCCAGGCCACACCAGCTGTGGCCCCAACCCTACCTGTGGATTCAGGAGACCTTGGGCTAGGATTCCCATAGTGGATGAAGGGAAGGTCAAGAGTATATTCAACACTTGCCAGTGTATACCAGAGGGTGGCCGGTTCTTAGGACGCAGGGTACAGCCTCAGTGCCCGCACACAGAGCTACCTGTACCCACTCAGACCTGTCCAGGTGAGGTGTCAGAGATGTGCATGGACACATCAAAGGCATCAGTGTCCATCTGTACTCGTCCTTCCCCCAGCAAGCATGCCTGTGCTGCAGAGAATTCACTGCCTCCCCCAAACTAACCCTTTCCTCTATGGACCACGCAGTTTTCAAAACCACTCCCTCATCATGGACCCACTTTCGTTTCCCTCTCATGCCACCTAGAACCAGGCTACCCCCTTTCCTGCACTCTCAGATTCTGAATATTTAAAAACAACCATGTCTCCTGTTCTCAAAAGGAGTCTCCTCCATATTAAAGATGCCCCATTCCTTCAACAGTAGCCCAGACATGGGCCTAAAAAGATCCCCTTTGCAATGCCCTGCTTGGGTTCCATCATGGAGGCAGTAAGGAGCAAAATTAAGAAATAATGGCTGTTTTCACACCAGCTCCCAAGTGCCCATCCCAGGCCCTCCTCTGTGCTCTTCACACCCTTTTACCATCCTGCACCACTCCTCACCTGCCACCAGCTTCCTCTATGATTGATTCCTGGTTCACACTAATTAGACTTTGCTTGCAATGTGACAGGAACGAGAGCTTTGCCATTTTCTTTAAGGAAACCAGTGTGAGAGGCCAACCTGCTGGTAGTTTCCAAGCAACCCTGATGAGCCTACAGGAAAGACAAACTTAAGAGTGATAGGGCCAGAGAGCCTAGTTAGCAGCTATTGAATACCAGCCTCTGGTCCACTGAGAGGCACAAGTAAGGCCTGGCTGGCATTGGCTCCCATTGCTCCAACTGTCTTTTTAGATGGAGTGTGTGTGTGTGTGTGTGTGTGTGTGTGTGTGTGTGTGTGTTGTGGATGCATATGGAAGGGAGCTGGGAAAGACTAAAGGAGTGTTAGTCTTTCAGGGGAAACATAATAATGTATGCCATGGCAGGACAATTTACGAAATATCACATTTTATCAGTCTACTCTTTAATTTTCCTTCCTGCCTCCTTAATTCTAGAAACTGAGGCAGGACTTGTAATTCTGTACCTCAGAACAGGACAAAAAGCAGAAACAGCCTATTGGCCAAGACCTTTCCCCTCTTGTAAAATATTAAGCCACAAAACAAGAAACAATGTGAGGAATCTTGGAAAGGGTAGGGAAGAAGTGTTACAGTAGGGAAGGAGGATTTCCTGGGGTCCAGGAAGGAAACAGAGGTCTATGTGACTGCTGTTTAAGGACCTGGACACACTCCTCAGCAGTGCCCTAAGGTGATGGCAAGATTTTGTTAAAACCAAACTTGGGTCCACTCACCCAACACACAGCAAAGCCAATCAGCTGACACCGGGTTGTGGTGAAGGAAAGTACAGAATTCATTGCAGGGCACCAAGCGAGAAGAATGGGCAGTCCATGCTCAAAAGACCCAAACTCCCCAATGGCTTTCAGGGAAAGATTTTAAAAGACACTGTGTGTTGGTGGCAGGGGGGTTATAATTCAGTGGTAGAGTGTGTGCTTGGTGTGCATGAGGTCCTGGGTTCAGTGCCTCTGTTAAGGGGAGAAAAAGACAGTGTGAGGGAGAGTCACAGGGTATGTGATCGGCTTGTGCACAATTCGCTGACTGGTTAATGGTGAGGTAACAGGGTGAGGTTTCAGGAATGTCAATCATCAACCTTCTGGTTCCAACCAGTCTGGGGTCTACATGCTGGTGGGCAGCATGCAGTGAACTTCTTCCACCAGGTGGAGGTTTCAGTATCTGCAAAACTACACAAGGATATGCCTCAGGATATTATCTATAGTCCTTGAGGAGGAACGAAAGATCCTTAACTTTGTTTTATGGTAAACTATTATTATTATTTATTATTGTTGTTATTGTTATTATTTTGTCTTGCTTGACTGCTTTTCTTTGTTTCTGCATTTTCTCACTTCCCTGATTAAATCTGCTCTTTGGAACTCAAGAAAGGCCTAGGGAGCTAAAGATTTTCTAACAAACAAGAGATGGGGGACACAAGGGGTGACAGGGACAGAGAGGGCTCTGTCCCTGGGAAGGCCCAGCAGAGTCCTGCTCCATTTCAGTTTCAGGTGGGTCCGTGCACCTGAGCTCCCAGCCTCACCAAAGGGCTCCTTAACCCAGAAGTGGCATAGCACCTCCTGATGAGAAGAAACCACAAGGGTGGCTTACAATGCATGGCTTCAGGGAAACTCATGTGAGCTGGGGAATCACAGAGGGGCCACCCTTATGCCTTAGTAACCCAGAGCCTCTGCACAACCCTGGTGGATGGGAGAGGAAACAATGACTTAGAGTGCATTTCCCTCACACTGAGGCCAGATGGGGACTCAGCAGAGTGGGCTTGGTGGAGAGCTATTCAAACTTTTTAGGTGGACAGCATGGTGGGGCTCACACCCACTAATTTCACCTGTAATAAGAGGTCACATTTATCACACCTTCAACACGTGCCAGGCAATGCTCTAAGGACTCTCCTAGTTACACTCCCAGCAGCAGCACTTGGGACTACCTACGTCTCCCACACACTTGCCATCAGAGAATGTTACCAATTTTTAAAGTTTTTGCCAATCTATCATTGGGAAAATGGCATTTTGTTGTTGCTTTAATGTGTATAATACCGAGTTCTGATCTTTTACTTATATTTCTGTATTGTTTGCATCTTAACAATGAGGCTGCATTTGTGTATTAACTTGTGTATAAAATAAAACTAAATAAAAATCATGATTTCTTATGCTCTTAATAGGTTGGCTTTGAAGTATATAGAGCAAAAATGGATAGAAAAACAAGGTGAAATTAATAAATCCACATGGTGGGAGGTTTTGATAGTATCAGATAATTAGGTAAAAATAAGAAATTTGGTAACATAATTAAATTTGATCATATATAAATGTATATTGCATATGTATATATGTATGTGTATACACATTATACACACAAATACACACAAAAATCCAATAAAATGATGCACATAAACACAACATATAAGCAATAGTCTCAAAAAATTGACTCTTCCTTAGGAAAAGTCAGGACAAGGAAAGTGGACAAATTCTGAAAATCAAAACCCATAAAGAGTCCACAGTCTCTGAACACAATGAAATAATATTCAAGATTAATAATTTTTTTTCAGTTTTCTGTTTTATTAGGTAGAATTGTTACAATTTGACTGCACATATACAATATATTGCATGTAAATACATATGCACAATATACTGCACATATTTTTTAATTTACATATATATATATATACTGTTCATTATTTCTAAGAATGTTTAGAGTGTTAGCTTTTTAAACCTACATAGTTATCAAAGGAATAAAACCAACCACAAAATAAGAATTAATTTAAAAAGATGCATACACCCTGCTATTAACAGCAACATTCTTTATAACTGCCAAGATATGGAAGCATCCTAAGTGCATATCAACAGCTGAATGGGTAAAGAAGATACAGCATATATACGTAACGGAGTACAATTCACCCATAAGAAAGAAGGATATTTTGCCATTTGTGGCCATTAATTCACTTTTTTTTTAATTTCAAAAACCAGAACTTTATAACTGGCATAAACACTTCCATTGCATCAAAAACAACAAAATATCTAGAAATAAACTTAACCAAGGAGGGTACCCTATCCTCTGAAAACGGCAAAATATTGATGAAGGAAACCAAAGATGATACAAAGAAATAGAAAGATATATTGTGCTCTTAGATTGGAAGAATCAACATAATCAAAATGGCTGTACTGCCCAAAGCAATCTACAGATCCAATGCAACCCCTGTAAAAATACTCATGACATGCTTCACAGAACTAGAACAAACAATTCCAAAATTTATATGGAACCATAAAAGACCATGAACTGCCAAGGCAATCTTTTGTAGGTCATTCTTTTTCTCTCTCTCCTCTTTTTGTTCTCTTTTCTTATGATTTGATGACTAGAGAAGTTCCTTTAACATTTGTTGTAAAGCTGCTTTGGTTGTGCTGAACTTTTTTAGCTTTTGTTTATCCGTGAAGCTTTTGATTTCTCCACAAAATCTGAACAAGAGCCTATCAATAGATGCAGAAAAGAAATCCAACATCCATTCATTCATGATAAAAATACTCTCTGTAAAACTTTAACTAGATAAAGAACATCTACAAAAAAAAATCTATAGCTAACATCATACTTAATAGTGAGAAACTAGAAGGTTTCCCATTAAGATTAGGAATAAGGCAAGGATGTCTCCTCTCACCATTACTTTTCAATGTCATACTGGAAGTTCCAGCTAATGCAATAAGCCAAGAAAAGGAAATAAAAAGTATATAGTTTGAGAAGGAATAAATAAAACTGCCTTTGTTTGAAGATCACAAGATTATCTATGTAGAAAATCCAAAAGAACTGACAAAAAACTCCTGAAATTAGTAAGTGACTATAGCAATGTTGCAAGACACAAAGTTAATATCCAAAAGTCCATCATTTTCCTATGTGACAGCAATGAAACAAATGGAATTTGAAGTTGAAAACACAATACAATTTACATTAGGTCCTACAAAAATGAAATACTTTGGTGTATATCTAACAAAATCTAACAAAATATCAAGATTTATGTGAGGAAAACTACAAAACTCTGATAAAAGAAAGCAAAGAAGAACCAAATAAACGGAGAGATATTCCATGTTCATGGACAGGAGAATTCAATATTGTCAAGAGGTCTGTTCTTCCCAAATTGATCTATAAATTCAACATAATCCAAATCAAAATCCCAGCAGGTTATTCTGTGGATATTGACAAACTGATTCTGAAGTTTATGTGGAGAGGCAGAAGACTTAAAATAGCTAACATAATTTTAAAGGAGAAGAACAAAGTTAGAGAGAGAACAAAGTTACCCAATTTCAAGACTAAACTGTAAATCTACAGTAATCATGACAATGTAAACTGGTAAAAGAAAAGTCAAATAGATCAAAGGAACAGAACAGAGGGCCCAGAAATAGACCTACATAAATATAGCCAATTCACCTTTGACAAAAGACCAAAGGCAATACAATAAAACAACGATAGTTTTTTCAACAAATGATGCTGGAACAACTGGACATCCACATGCAAAAAAAATGACTCTAGACACGGACCTTATGCACTTCACAAAAATTAACTCAAAAATGGATCATAGACATAAATGTAAAATGCAAAACTATAAAACCTCTAAAAGATAACATAAGAGAAAATCTAGATGACCTTGAGCATGGTAATAACTTTATAGATACAATACCAAAGGCATGATCATTGATAAGCTGGACTTATTAAAATTAAGAATTCTGCTCTGAAGAAAAACACTGTCAAAAGAATGAGAAGAAAATGGAAGAAAATATTTGTAAAAGAAGTATCTGATAAAGGACCATATCCAAAATATACAAAGAAGTTTCAAAACCCATAACTAAGAAAATGAAACACCTGATTAAAAAGTGGGCAAAATAGCTGAACAGACACTTCACCAAAAAGACATACAGAGGAACAAAACGCAAGCCTATGAAAACACGGTCCACATCATATGTCATTAGAGAAATACAAATTAAAACAAAAATAAGATACTACTATACACCTATTTGAATGGCCAAAATCCAGAACACTGACAATACCAAAATGCTTGTGAGGATATGGAACAATAGGAACTCTCATTCATTGCTGGTAGGAATGTAAAATGGTAAAGACACTTTAGAAAATAGTTCAATAGTTTCTTAAACAAAACTAAACATACTCTTACCATAAGATTCAGCAATTGTGGTTCTTTGTATTTACCCAAGTGAGTTGGAAACTTATATCCACAAAAAAAAACCTGCACACAGATGTTTATAGCAGTTTTATTCATAATTGCCAAAACTTGGAAATAGCCAAGATGTCCTTCAGTAGATGGATAAATGAGCTGTGATACATCCAGACAATTGATATTATTTAGTGCTAAAGAGAAATGAGCTATTGAACCACAAAAAAGACATGGAGGAAACTTAAATGCATATTTCTAAGTAAAAGAACCCAATCTGAAAGGTCTACATACTGTATGATACCAACTATGACGTTCTGTAAAAAGCAAAAATCGGAAACAGTAAAAAGACGATGGTTGGTGGAGGGGTGGGTGAAGGATTGAAGAGGCAGAACACAGAGCAGTTTTAGGGCAGTGAAACTGTTCTTTACGATACCATACTGGTAGAGCCATGTCATTATACATTTGTCAAAATCCATAGACTGTACAACACCAAGAGTGAACCCTAATGTAAGCTATGGAGTGTGGGTGATAATATGTCAATGTAGGTTCATCAGTTGTAACAAATGTACCACTCTGGTGAGGAATGTTGACAGTGGGGGAGGCTATGCATATGTGGAGGCTGGGGAAATGTGGGAACTCTGTGCTTTCTGCTCAAGTTTACTGAGAACTTAAAACTGCTATAAAATCGATTTTAAAAGGAAAAATTACATTTAATGCTAATTCTGAATGGATGGGGGCACTGTCTTGATAGTCGCAACAGGAGTCCTCAAGTCATTTTGTAGGGCAGTTGAGGTTGTATATGTGTGTGTGTCTTTGACACAAACTGCAAACCTCCAGTTCACCCCTGGGTCTCCCAGAGTCAAAAATTCATGAAGGCCATTGAGCCGCAGAGCCTGGAGCAACAAGAAATTTCTTTACCAAGAGGAAATGTTATTTTAGAAAGAAATCCCAGCCAAGGCTGCCAGGAGCTGTGGAACACAAACCCATAAAACCAAGGTCCTTAGAGTACTTAACAAGATTTCCACCTGATGATAGGAAAACAATGATTTTATTGAGATTTCCCCAGGAAACTGGTTTTTCCCAATCTAGCTGAAAGGCTGAGATCATTTTAGTAATAATAGTGAGGATCAGAAGCAATGCTGCATCTCCTGTGCATATTAATTAACTCATCAATTTCCTTCCCAAGGGCAGGGCAATATGAGCTGCTCAGAGGCAAGTCTTGCAGGCCTTCCTGTCTCAAGAATGCCAAGAACTCACTGGTATCCTCTCTTAAATGATTTGCCCCCTGGATAAATGAACCGATCACTTCTGCAGGCTGCTTTCTGTTGCCGCCTCTGGCATTTTCCACTAAAAGCCTCCTGTGATAGTCCAGGAGACTGTCAAAGGAGTGATTTATGCTCACCATTAAACCCAGGACCTTCTCACCCACCTCCCTGGGCAAAACGCCTTTATCTGCACTGCTTAGAACACCCTGGGGAAACATGAAGGGGAAATTGAGTACCGTCTCTTTATCTGCAATCTAATTCAAAATTAGTGCGTGCTCTAGTTGTAAATCTCAGATTAAGCCGTTCTTAGCTCATTATGTTTTCGCCATTTCATTTTATGTGATAACAATAGTATCAGCATTAAGCAGAATTTATAGTTTTCAAAGTGCTCTCTTGTGTGTGAGCATATTTGATGCTTACTGAAACACTATTGAAAAAAAAAGAAGGGTCACCAGTCCTATTTGAGTAAAGAGAACCTGTGACACAGAGGTTAAAGGGCTCCCTGTGGTCAAACATCAATTTCTACCATCAAACAACCCTGTGCAAGGGTTGTTATTTATTTATTTTATAAATAAATTATTCAATATTACAAAAATATGTTAAATATAGAAAATATAAATCATGTTATATCCCAGTTTCAACAACTGTTAACATATTTCCTTCAGACGCTTTCAATAAGAAATAAAATGATACAGATAGTTAGCATCACTCCACTTCCTCTCTTTCTTGCTAGAGGTACAGGTTTTCTAGATGTCCAAGCTGACTAATGCAGAGCTACAAGTCAATTGATCTCTGTATTTGTTCATTCAACTATAGTATTTCATTGCATAAACAGACCACAATCTACCCATCCTCCTACTGAATGATATTCAAGCTGCTTCCATGTCTAATTATTTTCAAACAGTGCTGCAGGGGACACTTCTGCTCATTCTTCCTGGTGACCACACAGGGGAACTTCTTTAGAGTATGTATCTAGAAAGAGGGTTGCTGGGTTGAAGGATATACACACCTTCAGATTTATTAGATGTTGTCAAATTATTCTCCAAAGGGACTGCAGCAATTTATACTTCTAATGACAATGTCTAAGAATTCCTGTTTCCCCATATCTTCACCAACACTGGGATTATTAATCTAGTTAATTTTCCAATTTGATGGGTGTGATTGCTGTCATAATTGTTTTAATTACATTGTCCTCAAGACTGGTCAGTTTGGCCATCTATCCTAAGTTAATTGGCCATTTGAGTGCCCTTTTCTGTGTATTGCCTGGTTATACCTTTTCCTCAATTTTCAATATTTTTGTCCTTTTTTTATTGATTTATACAAGTTTGTTAGGGGCTCTAGATATTAATTCCTTGTTTACGATATGCATTGCAAATATCTTTTTCCAGTTTTTAGCTTGATTTTAACTTAGCTTATGTCACTTGCCTCCACTCATGTTTTAAAGTTTAATGTTATTGAACTTATCTTTTTATTTGTGCTTTTTGTGTGTTGTTTAAGAAATCATTCACTGTTCTGAGGTCATAAAGATATTCTCCTCTACATTTTCTTGTCTATTGTTTTTACAGGTTTTTCACATTTTTGCTTTTAATCCTAAATGCAAATCATTTCTGTATGTGGTATGACGTTAGAAACTAATTTTATTTTATTTTCCTTATTAATGTTTTCATACATATGTTCCAGTTGTCAAATACCCACAGGCCAGTTTCCCAGACATCCATGATTCTATTTCTGGGCTCTCTAGTTGACTCTGTCAACATATTTGGACATCTCTATGGCTATCCCACACAGTAGTAATTACCAAAGCTTCAAGATAAACTTTGATATTTCATAGGGAAGTCTCCTTCCTTAATCCTCATAATTCTCTTGAGTATTCCTGGCTTTTGTCTTTCATATAAACTTTAAGATCAGTTTGTTAAGTTCACATGAGAAAATCCCCTGGCTTTTTATTAGAATTGCCATAAATTTATAAATTAACTTTGGAAAGTTAACATTATAATCTTTCACCATTAAGTATAATGTTAGCTGTGAGTTTTTTGGTAGACTGCCTTTTGACAGTTTGAGAAAGTTCCTTTCTACTCCCAGTACATTGGGAGTGTTCATCATGAGAGGGTGTAGAATTTTGTCAAAGCTTTTTGTTACCTATCGAATTGACCTTGTGGGTTTCTTTCCATTATTCTATCAATATGGGATATTACACTGGTTAATTTCTAGATTTTAAATCAATCTTGCATTGCTGGAATACATCCCTCTTTGCCATGGTGTATAATCCTTTTAGCACACTTCTGGCTTGGGGTTTCCTTTTTTGTTGTTGAGGATTTTTGCATCTATATTCATAAGGACTGTTGGTCTGTAGTTTTCTTTTCTATAATATCTCTGTCTGGTTAGGGTTTGGGTTAGGTTTAGGGTTAGGGTTAGTTGCATTCACAAAATTTTTTTTTCACAGCTATATTTAAACTACCAGGCAGAAAATGTAAAACATTGTTATGTTTAGGTGGTAAGTGATTAAAATTTTCTTCTTCTCCCTATTTTTCTATATATTTATGCATTTTGAAATGTGGAAATGGAAGAAAACCCCAGTCTTACTAGCAGGAAACATCCTGCTGCGTGTTATCTGTGTGGGTAGCACAGATGTCTGTGTCAGTCAAAGGTGTGACCTGCCTGGCACCAAGCAGCCAGTAGTGAAGTAAAAATTTCAGCTTGAGTGAAGTCATTACCAGTTCCTGTCAGACACAGGGGGGCAGAAAGCTCCCATAACTGCAGGGCCTAACAGGTGACATTAAGGAAGTAAGCAGATGAGCTGGGGACAAAAATATTTCACTTTCCTCTTTCCTATTAAAAAAAAGATAGGGTTGATGATAAATGGCCTTGATGACACTTACCAAAAGGAGAGGTAGGCCTAGGTTGGACTGGGCCCAGCCCTTCCTACAGGGGTCAGTGCTTTTCCATGGTGTGCATGCTGGCCCGGTGTTCAAGAGGCAGGGAAATCCCAGTTTCTATGTGAATATTTTCAGTCTTGTAGACAAGTACTTCAAAATTTTAAAATTCTGTGAGAGCCCAGTTAACACTTCTGTGCCCCCATTTGGTCCCCTGGCCACCAGTTTGCAAACCCTAGTTCCATGGTTATTTTCTCGGCAATTTTGGCTGTTTTCTGAAGCAATAGGGTAAGGTTGGAGCCTCAGTTTACCCGAGTATACAAGGAGGATTCCTGCAGGTAGTTCTATGTGGGTGCTAATGCACAGTGAGTCCCTGAAGAGTGAGCCTTTGCCTCCTTGAATTCAGGGAGAACAACTCTGTGTGGTCAGGTGACTGGGGTCTGATCTGCCAAAACACAAGCTATAGGAAATGTCACTGTGGAAATGAGGGCTTCTGCGTGATCACCATTTGTGTCCTTTGGGTCAGGCAGCCCCTCTTGTGCCCTGCTCAGCCAGAGCAGTGGGACAAGGACCAGGACAGAGAAGTGGACCCGGGTCTAGCTCTTAGTGCCTCACCCCGCACGGGTAAGGCTGGCTTGGGCACTAATGCCGGGCCCTACTCCAGCACTGAACACCACGGGGGCTTGGGATCCCGGAGCCCAAGCATGCAGCAGGAGAGGGAAAAGACAGCGAGCTCCTGGCCTGCCAACCTCCACAAGCTGTTGCCATGGCCACAGGGGACTTTTGATGTGAAGTACGGTGACCCCCCTCCATTTCCCTTCTCTGCTATACTTCTGAATGACGTCATGGACGTCCGTGGCCCTGACAGGCCACCTGTGGGTTGGTCTCGGCTTAAAAGCAGCTGTTCTCTACTGGCCCCCGCAGCAGGGGCGATTGTGTCAGCACCGGGAGGACCATGCTGGGACTCTGGACCTGCCTCTCGCCCTGGAGGAACGGCCACCGCTCCGGACAACACTGATTACCCTAGAGAGGCAAGTATTCAAGGGGTGCTTCACAAATTATCTTCCTTAAACCCCAACCCCCTTCCCATCCCAAGACAACACCCCCGCTTCTGGTCTGCAGCTCTTGGGGGACAAGCGACGAGCTGGCGGCAAGGTGGTGAGGGAACTTTCTTCCAGAATGAAGTGGAAAGCAGTGGTCTTTCTTCCTGGCTGTGGCGACCCATGCCAGGTAAAACCCCAACCAGGGTCTCCCGTCCAATTCTCTGTCCCAGGTAAAGGGGTCGGGATTGGAGGAGCAGCCTATTGGAACTGAGGTTCGCTGAGCCTGGGGCTGCTTCGGAGGGCCGTAGGAGCGGGTAATAGGGCTTGGAATCTGCCAAAGGTGCCGAGCCCGCCGCCAAGTTCACAAAGAAGAAAGGAGGCAGTGAGGGCGCCTGGAAAGCGGCAAGCGGCTTCTCAGCCCGGAACCTGAGAGCTCCTAAGGGGTACTCGACCAGCTCGAGCTGTAGGGGCGTCTAGTTTTCGTACCTACCCGCGGGGCGACGCCGAAACCCAGCTTGCAGTTTATCTGGCTCGGTCTGGCGCCGCGTCGGAGGTGGGCAGCATCACAGATTTGGGAGTGCGCGCTCTCCGGACCCAGCCTCTCCAAGCCCACCGCCGCCGCCTCGTCTCCCGCACTGCTCGCCCTTCAGACTCTGGATGCCGCTGACGAGTTGCATGCAGAAAAGCGGCGGGGTTAGGTGTTCCAGACCTCTTCTCTCTGATTTGCCCGCCACAAGATCTTGAGCGCCAGGAGTCCTGGGATTCTGCCTGCAGAAGACCAGAGAGCCCAGTGCCGAAAGATAAAATCTGAGAAGTGCCGGGAGGCAGCTGGGTAACCATCCCAGTGCAAAGGGCTCTGCGTACCCGCTGCAACTGAGGCAAATAATCCCACTAATTCGGGAGGGAAAAGGAGAGGCTCCGGTGATTGCACCCAGGAGGGAGCCAGGTCCGCTGGCAAAGCGCATCTGGTGCAGACACGTTCTTGTCTCGCCTTTTACCCTGGCGGATGGAGCGCCTGTACTTCAGGGCCCTACCTCGGGATTAGAATCAGGCTGCTGAAGGTCCCCAGAGCCCCTCCACTGCGAGTCCGAGACTCCAGCTTCAGCACTAGAGGCTGGACAGCGCCCTGGTCCTGAGAGCGCCCAAGGTGGGTTCCCACGCGCTACTTGGCCTCCTAGCCCGACGACGCTCGCAGGCCCTCAGGTCCCACGCGGAGGAGGCTAGAGTTCACTAAGAAAGGAGGTATTCATCTTCCCCATTTCTCCAGGAGTTTGGGTATCAGATTCTAGGAGGGCATTCTATCTCCCCTTCGCAAAAAGCGGTTGAAATAACTTGGTCCTAAATGCTGGCAGGTTGCCGAAGAGAAAAGAGGAGCGCCTGTAAGTGATGATCTTAGGGGCCAGCGGGGCGGTGGGTCTACCGGGAACCCCAGGCACAGGTGAACTGTGAAAGAGCGCCACTTCCAAGTCGTGCTCTCTCTCGCGACCGCCGTCCCCATCTCCCCTTCTTTCTCTTTCCACAATCTCCATACGCCTTATCGCCAGTGAATGAAGGGAAAAGCGTGGGATGGTGGGAGAAGATATTGAGATATTGAGGCTGAGGATAAAAAGCACATTTTATCAAGGTTGCAATATGTCCAAAACGAACATCAAGGTCCGCATTTTTAGCCAAAAGAGCCTAAATTGATCCTTTGTATGAGGAGCAGAATGACTGTTTTGATGGGAAGGAAAAAAGTCACGGAGGGGAAGACGTTATCACAAAAAGGCTAGCAGGGGTGGGGGAGGAGAAGAGGGGGACAGGACCCCCGCACTAGAGTGTGGTTACCAGGCAACCAGCCCCAGCCTCTTGTTGCCTTGGTTACACTGAGTGGAGGGGCTCCAGTTATTGATTATCCGTGAGCACCTTTATTCTTTAAAATAGCTTCTAGAGAGCCTGGGCCTTCCCAGGTCTCAATGGGTGTCAACAGCCGCTCCTGCAAAATCCCTGGGGGTTAAGAAGAAATCCCGGAATGTGAATTTTTCCTTTTAAGTCAAGGTGAAAGGCGAAGTAGAAGTAGCTACCTTTCCACCATCTCAGTCCTTCCCACCCTGTCCCCGGCCCCCTTCAGAGAGGCAATCATATCCTATTCTGTTCTTTCTCTGGGATTTACAATTAAGGCTTTTCCCCCCATGTGGTTCTTTAGACAGAAGGGCTGATTCCTACCTCCATCCCTCACTTTTTCCTCTAATGAGAAAGACATATTTGTTCTTCATGGATGAACCGGAGGGAGGAAATTATCTAAAGGTGTCTCCAGTAAAAAAAGGCTTTCTCCTTGGTTTGGCAGTGTTTTCTCCCTCCCTAAACACCCCCCTCATGCTGGAAGGGCTGAATTCTAGATCATCCCTTCTTTTCACCTCTTTGCACAGACCACACAGAAAGCACATGTACATAGAAATGGGATTCTCTAAGCAAAAACCACTAGCATCACCAGTATCTGATTCCTCAGAATTCTTTTATCTTTTCTCCCTCTTCAGCTCTGCCTTCAAAATTAGCAAATGCAGCACTTAAAGGTCCTAATCCTCTGAACTTTTCCGTTTCCCTTGATTGACAAATGTTGATTCCACTTTTCACCTGTCAGATTTGTCTGCCTGCATTCATTTGTAGTATCCCTGGTGGAAAATAATTTTACCCATAATTATCCAAAGGCAGCTGTAAAATTCTCAGTATGATTTAGGGGAAAATCACTAATAAGTTAAAAGAATAACCTGTGTTCTGTGCACTGTTTCATCTAGAATACTTCTTAAGAGCCATGAGCTTTCTCTTTTCAAAGCAAAACCTTGTTTTAAACAAGCTCTTACTTGACAACAGAGGAAGGGAAGGAAAGTCCATTATAGGCAGTAACTGTCATATTTTTATCTTTATTGCCCTGCATCAACAAACACACATATCTTTCCTTTTCTCTTCTTCAATTTTTCTTCACTCATTGCTAATGTAAAACTTTTTAAAAAATTATTATTATTTCAGATTAAGTTAAAGGCCAAAATTATCCTGCATGGGCTGGCCAGATATAGTTTTGGAGACATTTACATTAAAATGCTTTACCTGCACGTTATTATAAAAACTTTTTTTTAAGTCCAAACTAGACAGCTGGTCTGCTTTTTGTACTTTTTTCTTTGGTGCCTTCCTTTATGAATTCTCCAGGCAGCTATCATCACATCAATAATGTCCCATAGCAACAGTCTGGTTTTTTAAAAATTATTATTCCCTTTCTGTTCATTTTCTTTATGGACAAAGGGTCTACTTTCCTATCAAGAAGAGAACTGAGATCTTATTGACCAGAAAGGAAGAGGCATTCTTTCATTGGTTGGTATGTATTGCCTTGTCAACCAATCAAAGGGTGCCATTTATCCTTTTCTGACTAGCTAAGTGAGCAGGGTGCCCAGAATGATTGAATCTGCCTTAGTTCCATCAAGCAGCAAAGGATGAACTCAAGAGTTCTGAGACCCAGGATTTGCTATTTGCTTTGGCTAATCCAGATTGTATTTGACTTGTAAGGATGAATTTAGCTACCTAATTATTTTTAGCTTACTTGAGCACATCTGGATTACACATTATTCTATGAATTTTTTTTCATTTAAAAATATATTATGATTATCTTTCCAAGTCAGTGCAGATTATTGGTAGTCAGCACACCAATGGTCCAGGGATCTTTGTGATTTCCTGTAAAAGTATAGAATTGGTCCCCCACCCTTAAAGATTTAGTGAAAATTTGGGGGCATGAGGATTGGAAGGTAGAAGAGTGAAGAGCTATGTTACCTATGATGAACAAATATCTCAGCTTTTGGATTCATTCTGTCCAACTTTGGTGTCCCTGGTAGTTTTGTTTGTTTCTCTATTTTAATTCTTCACAGCTGCCCTTCTGGCCCACATTTTCAGTGACAAGTAGAAAAGCTGGATGGATGGAGACAATGGCCTCTAATTCCGTGTAAGAGAAGACCCATAACGAACGTCCCAGGAAGGCTGTGCCGGTAGGTGGTGGTGATCCCTGGAACTAGGGATTACCCTAGTGTGCCGTGGCACTGGGGTTGGACATGTCTTTTTTTTTTCTTTCTTTCTCCCTCCACCAAATAGTCCTATTTAGGGATGCTGGCACTAGTCTCCATGCTTCTAAAAGGAAGAGGGCATCAAAGTTCTTTCCCTCTTATAACAGAAAACGTCTGACAACAGCCTGAGAAAACTTAACGTAAATACAGACCCTCTTGGCCAGTCTTTTCTTGTTCTTGGCTGGAGGGGATGCTGCGAGGGGACAGATGCTTGACCGTGATGGTGCTATCAAGAGCCACCTCCTTCAGTGACCCCATCTGTGCCAGGATTTGAGTGGACTGTGAGCCCCAGTGTTAGACTATAAGCCCTTCAATATTAGGGGCAATGTCGTGTACACTAGTGATTTCCTGAAGCTTAGCGTCAGGGCTCAGCAAATATTTGAACTGAATCCTACAGGCTAGCATTAAGACAACTCCCTTAACTTCCTTTTTATGACAATGGCAGCTCTAGCCCTGCCCCCTCCCCCATCTCTCTCTTCCAAAAGCTTCATATTCCCTAGCTCTCTTCACAAAAGATAAATGAAGGCTCAGTTAATTGTTACCATGGTTACATGGAGTGGCCACACTGAGGATCCCTATCACCCCTTACTGTCAGAAGGAAAAAGAGAGGAGGGGTTTGGGGATCTTTGTCACAGAGGGAACCATGGAAACAAGCGTTGCTAGGGGGATGGCTCTAAATTCAGGGGAAAGAAACTAGAAGTGGGGAGAGGGAGTTGGTGGGCTCAAGGGCAGGTCATTTTTTCAAGGTACATTTCTCTGAGACTAGAGCAGCCTCTTTCACTTCTTGCATCCTCCCCCAACCCAGATAGAGCCCAGAGTTAAAGAATTTTAGAAAACTGGGGCCACTGTCAGGTTCAAATCCATCTTCATTGGTCCTGCAAGGGAAAAGCCAATGAAAATGGACTTCTTTTGTTCACATCCCAAGATTATACTCTACCTCTGAACTCTGCCTCTTCGCCAATCAGTTTTATATACTATAAGCCAGGCTCTGTGCTAGGCACTGGGATGTAATAGTCAGCAAAAGAGTCCCTGCTCTCACGGTGAGCTGACAGCAGGACAGCCACTTGGCTTGAAGGCCAGAGTTGCTCACATAGGCTAGATTGGACAGTCCTGCAGGGCAGTGTCCAGAGGGCTGCCAGGAGTCTCTCCAAACTCTCTTTGTAATACCTTTAGCTTATCTATTACCACCTGAAGTTTACCTGAGAGCTTGCTGATAAAGGCCTGTTTTCCATGGGAACACCTAGAGTTCTAACCCCTCAGGTGAACACCTTGAATATACCTTTGGTAGTCTTGTCCTGTAAAATTACACTGATGTCTTTTTCTCTGAAACTGTACGCCAAGGATCATGAACTAGTCCTTTCTGAAAAGTGCCAAAGAGATGAAGGGTTGTTATTATTCTTTTTATTTTACAAGAAATTGAAGACAACAAATCCCTCTCTCTTCCTTGATGGGTTAGGTGGGGGCTGAGTTAGGTTCCAAGGTAGGGTATAATCATGGGGCGTGAACACAGTAAGTCCATTTTCATTGGCTTTCATTCCCCGAAGCTTGGAGTTGCACTCTGCTGGGGAGTGGAGAGGGGGTACCCTGAAGAGGGATACCCCTCTCTTACATCCTCCCAGAAGAAGCTGTCTGAGGCCTACCTGTCCAGCTGACAGCTGGGAAGGGGTTGGGCCTTGGAGCTGGGCTCTGCCAGGCTTCTCCAGGACCCCTCTCTAATCTTCAGTTTCTCTGGGCCAGCTCTTCCCCACTCTGGGTGGAGAGGACTGGCCCAAGGATGGAGGGCTGGGCTACAGAGGGGGAGTTTGTAATTAAAAAGAAAAAGAATTAAAAGCAGCACCAAAAGGGAAGGGTAATTATCCTTCAGCTGCTGCAGAAATACAATTAGGGCCGTGCTCTCTGAGCCGCCAGGATATTGTGGCTTTTGCTAATTAAGAAGCGGATATGCCCTGCCAAGCGCAATTAGAGGCCGGCCGGGCAGCGAGGGCCATGCCTCTCCTCCACCAGTGCCTAGGCCTGGGGAAATTAACCCGTGAGCCCAGCGCTGGGCCAGGCTGGGGGTGGGGGGCAGGAGCAGGACTCCACTCTCCCCCTGCCCACAGCCCTTTCCCTTTTTCCTTTCCTCTCCATTCTGCTCACCCCAGCACCCCCACCTCCACTGCATTCTGAGCTGTGGCACTGGGAGGATTTTTCACCCTGGGCCTGGACTGTGAACTCTGGGGCGCGGGGCGACCTGGTAAAGAGGGGTCACCATAACCTGGAGCTCTTCCTTTTTCCCTTCCCCACGATAGTCCAGGGCTTTAGGATGCCTGGAGAAAGGCGGAGAAATGAGCCGCCTGCTGCCTCTCTTTAAAAATAAGCTCCTCTTATTATTAAAGGAGGTATGTTCGCTATAGAAAATTGAACACTCCGAAGAAAAAGAAAATAAGGACATAATCTCCACCCCCGTCTCCACCGCCCATACTGAGTGGAGGTTCGGGACCATGCCGGGGTGGGGGAGGGGCGGCGGGAGGAGACGGGCCGGGCGGTGGGGCGGAGACAGAAGCCGCCCGGCAGGACCGTGGGGCTGGCTGACCGCCGGGTGGACCTGAGGTCACGCACCGCCTGGCGGCAGCGGCCCGGGCGCGGACGTGGACCAGCCAGCCCCATCTGGAAGACTAGTGATTTTGTTGTTGTCTCACTGCGCTCAACAACAAGTCCCAGTCTGCCGCATGGTGCCGGCTACCGCAGCCTGGGAGCGGGACTGGAGCTGGCTCGGCCCGTGCGCCCTTTGGGGCTCTCCTTCCCGAGTGTCTTTATGTGCTTTCTCTGTCCCCTAGAAAGCACACCTGGAAACTATCCTGAACAGCTCCCTAGGCAGCACACCTCAGGCAAACTCTTGCAGAAACAAGGACAGACTACAGTGTGGAGGGGGGGAGCATGAGGGTGGGAGAGGTGGACAGGGTCTCAGTCCTCCGGGAACGGTGGGCTGCTTCCACACCACTAACAATGAGGTGGGGGGCGGGAGAGAGAATCCCTCCCCAGTCACTCACTGACTCACCCAACAGGCTTTTTTGATTGGGTTCCCTAAGTCCGCAGTACCTCCCACCCCGGGACCTGAGGTTTGATTGTTTTTGGCAGGAGACAGCCAGGGTGTGTGCCAGGCTAGGGGTTGGGGGTGGGGCAGGAAGGGGCATGCGTCCATGACCACGGTGCCTGCCATGCTTGGTGCCCTGGCAGCCACCTGAGGACATGCCTGATTCTGGGCAGCCTGGACCTTGCCTTGCCTACCCCAAGGTTGAGAGAGTGGACTTGACTGTATAGAACTTCTTCGTGGCCCCAGTCAGTGCTGCTGGGCCCAGCGGTGTCACCAAAACTGGGCTGAGGAAGCCCAGTCCTCCAACTGAGCTTGGGGCCACCCCACCAAGATGGCAGAAGCATTGATCTTGAAAACCACTTCCCAGCCTGCCTCCATGCCTCTGGGGGGCGGGGGGCACTTTGCCCTAGCATGGTCTCCAAGTCCCAATGATGAGACCCTCAGTGAAGACAAATTTTTCAAGCAACAAACTCGAATGCTCTCCCCAGTGTTTCCTACTGTATTCCCACCCTGGAGAAGGAGGCACTTCTGGGACCCTTGCACCACAGAAGGGAAGGGTTGGTCAGCAGCCTTGGGAGGCAGAAAAGAATGGGAAAGTCTTTTTTCTTCTTTAGAACACTAAAACATCTCACTAATTTAAGTTTGGTTGGGAATTTTACTCCTTTAGGGAGCCCTAAAAAAATGCAACCATTGCTGAGCTCACCCTGCCTCTTCCACTTGCTGGCTGTGTGACCTTTTGCAAGGCACTTAACCTCTCTGATCCAATCAGTCATTCACTTCCACTCAGAGGCTGCTTCTGTCACTGTTTCAGCTTCTCTTTCAGCTGCCTCCAAACTGATTCTCTTCTTCCCCATTTCCTTCTTCTTAAATTTCTCTTTACTCCAATTCTGCCTAAAGCCAGTGGGCAGCCAGTCCTACTAGAAATCTCATTTTCACTTGAGAAGGCTGCAAATTAGTGTCACTCAGCAGGTGCTGGCCCTTCACTGGAGGAAAGGGGCCTGGGTTGGGCCAGAAGGGTCAGCACTGGGGAACAACGGGAGGGAAGGGGAGTCAAATCTCTCCTAGACAGTCTTCAGTATCCAGGGCTGCTGTGGAGACAGAAGGGAAAGAGATCCTGCTTCAGTGAAATAAACATCTGGGGAGTGGGGAGGGATTCCTGGCTTTGAAGTCAGACATATCCCAGTTCCAATCCTGGCTGCATCACTTACTAGCTGTGTGAATTTGAGGCAGTCACTTAACATCTCTGAGCCTCAGATTCCTTTTTCATAAAATTTAATTGATCACATCTACCTTGCTAGGTTGTTAAAATAATTAATCAAAAGTGTCATAACATATAATGGCACATGTAAACACTCAGTTGTAGTATCTTGGGCCTCTTCTTTCATAGTTTTTCTCTTCCCTGATCTGGGGCACCCACAGGTCCTCTTCCCTGAAGAAGGAACAAATGAGAACCACCATCTCTCTATCAGTCTCTCTCATCACATAGAAGTTTTATGCCATTTAAGTGTTTATCCTTCCCCTCCCAGGTCAATATCTTGTCCATTTCAAGAGGCTCCATATATATTTAAAGAATGACTATAGACCAAGTCTTCCCCTCCCACTCCCTGGTACCTCCCCTTTTTAAATATTCAGAAACCAAGACTTATGTTGTATGACCTACCTCTAAGTCACTCAGCAAGATATACTGCTTACTACTTTTTAAGGTAACTTTCTAGAAGCCTCAGAACACAAAAAGGTTGGTGATCCAAGGGTCAGGCATCTGAGTCCCCCTACCTTAACTGCATGTCCCAGTTTATGCAGCCAGCAGCCAGGCCTCTTGCGTCCACGTCTCCCCGGATGAACAGGGAGGCAGCGCCCTCTGCTGGATCCTCTAGGTAGCTGCGCTCTAGCTCCCGTTATCAGGCCTCCCTACCAGCTAGAATCACCTGGTGAGCTTTATAAAACTGTACTGTTCAGGTCACACTGCAGACCAGTTAAACCAGAATCTTGGGGTGTGACCCGAGTGTCAGTATTTTTTAAATCTCTGCAGGCTATTCCAATGTTCAGCCAAGATGGAGGAATAATTACAGATTAATTTTCTATGTGAAGAAACTGTAGTCTAGAATGGAAAAAGTAACAGTATAGAATGAAATTCCCCTGGAACAAATTTGGCCAGTTTTCCGTACAAAATTAGTCATGTGAGACTTGACATGGGTCTAAAAGTCCTGGAAAATCTCAGGAGCTGGGGGAAGGTGTAAAGGTACCATAAATGTTGTGGTGTTAGGCTGTGTCCAGGTAGGTCCAAAGTCAGTGTTGGATCAAGGGCGCTAGTAGAGGGTGAATCTCCTTGAATATAATGAGTAAATCATCTACCTTGGCTCCCAGAATTGCGTCAGCTTCACACCTTCTAATACATCAGATTTTAAAGTGCATCAGGAAGCTGTTACTTAGCTTATTAAAACAGAGATTGCCGGGCCCCACCCACCCCTGAGTTTCTGAGTCAGTTGGTCCAACACATTTCCAGGGGATGCCTAGGCTGCTGGTTTAGGAACACACTTGGGGAAGCGCTGCTATAAAAAATGACCGAAAATGATCAGTATCTGCCTTTATTTCTATACCTGGTCCAGCAGTATGGGAATCCCCACAGCATCCCAAATAGTCCTCAAAGCAGGCACACTAGGAAGGCAGAATGGTGCTTGGAGTGTGGCATAATGATTTTAAGTGCAAGCACATGTCAAGTCCTCTGTACTCAAGTGCTTCCAGATTGACAAGGTGGAGGGGGAAAGGGTGGGGTCCCTGGGGGCCGGGCTTGGATCATGGGCTTTCCCTCACCAAGCCCCAGCTTCAAGGGATCTGTTATAGAGAAGCACCAGTCTTTGCGGAAGAAGATAGTTTCACTTCAGGCATCAGAAGTTGAGGTCTCTAAAGCTTGAGGTTGGAGGTACTGCAATTCACAAGTGAAGATGCCAACATTGGGCTATCCATATTGCATACGTGTGGACCTTCAACTTTTTTGCTTGATCATATTTTTTATCATAAGTCTCAATAGTTACAAAGGATGTATTGTAAATACCAACGTCCTTAAAAATAAATGTACCTGAGGTGGGTGGGGAAGAAAAAAAAGTGTCCATAAATGAATGCAGTGGAGTCTAAATATCCTAGCAATTTGATAACAATATTAGCCATTTTTAAAGTACATGAAACAACTATTACTGACAATGTTAAATTTTACCTGCACCCTGTGCACTTGGAAAAGAGCAATGGTGAACAAATTTCCCCCATTATTTTGTGTTTCAGAAACAACTTACTGTGAAGAAACACCCTGCCCCATAAGACCAAGAAAAGACACCTGGGTTCCCCCATTGTGTATCTTTGATGAGGTATGGACATTCCAAATTCCCATTCTTTGCTTCTTTGGTGATTAGCTGAACTGGTGGGCTCACAGATCAATTGGAATAAAACGCTTTATTAAGCTTTTTTCTTCCCCCTGGTCCCTGAACTATGGCCCACCCTCAACCAGAGCCAGTTTACAATCCCTCCTTAATGACCTCTCCAGGGAACAGGCTGGCCTCAGGGTAAAACAATCTCCATATCTAATATCTGATCTGATCACTTGGCTTCCACATCCTGGTCTTTCTAGCCTTGATTACTCCTCCCTATAAAAGAAAACCTTTTCTGCTAGCTACCTTTGAGAGCTAAAAGAGCATTCTCCATATTGCAATAAATCTGCCTCCTCCCCCCCAGTCCTTTCAAATAAAATCTCTGCTTACTAAATCTGGATTTATTTTTCATTGACATTATTTGTTTTTATTTACATTTTATATTACATTTACATGCAATATTCTTTTTACTTTTTGAACTTATATTTTCATTCAGCTTCTGCTATGGAGCTTTATCCTAGCATAATATATTTTCCTGCTTGGCAATATTTGCTGCAGAATCCAATCCTACATTTTTTTTCATCAAATAATTCTTTGCAGCTTTTGTGTGTGTGTGGGGGTAATTAGGTTTATTTATATGTTTGTTTGTTTGTTTTAATGGAGATACTGGGGATCAAACCCAGGACCTGATGCATGCTAAGCATGTGCTCCGCCACTGAGCTATACCCTCCCCCTGTCATACTTTTTTGTCACCAAATTTTACATATATATATATATAATTTAACTTGTTCACTCTAGAAAAATGTTCTGGGACCCATAAGGCTCCAAGTATTATTATTATTATTATTATTATTATTATTATTATTATTATTATTTTGCCTTCTGGATTGAGATATTGTTGTAATTATTTGTATTACATGTGAGCAAACAATAAACACACAGCATTTCATTATATGAGCTAACCTTTAAGCATAAAAAATAAATTTTCATTAGAAGTGCCATTGAAATTATGTCTCTTCTGGACATAGATTGAGCCAGTTACTTTTCCATTAAGTTTATAAATCTGGGGACGAATATCACTTTTTGCAAGAATGAGACAGAGTTGGGCCTTCTGCTTTGTTTTATGGGTGTAAGCACTGATAAACATTGTTCACATAAAAAACAGAAGTGGAAGGAGGTTTATTCTGGCAATGTCTCTCAGTTCTCCTAATTTCTGATAATTGTCTAGTTTCAAAAAAATTTTTAATGACCTATTAGCTGACAAAATGATTAAATCCTCCTTGGGTCATAGTGAAAGCAAAGAATTAGAAACTAGACTTGTAGAAGGATTTTTTGCCCACTTCTCAATAACAACCCATATTTAGAACAGCCTTATTTTGCTTCTTCTCTGGAGACTATCTTTATTTCCCAGGGTAATGCAACAGAGCAAGATTTAGAATGGTTGTGTGTGTGTAACTTTCCTTTGTAAAATGGGAGACAGCTGATTGTAAAAGAGGAGTGGGCAGTTGGACCCCAAGGACTCGAGGCACATTCCCAGGTCTAGTCCTACGGGAGCTGACAATCTGATTATTGGCTCTCTTAAAAACCCTCTTTGCCCCCAGAGTTACCTCTCACAGAGTCTCCAGATCTGAATACAGCTGCTCTCCATTCTCTTCCCTTCTGCTCTCTTCCCCTCAGCGTTGCCTCCTAAGAAGCTCTGGAATCTGTCCCAAGCTCTTTATCCTCTCCACCACTCTGGCCACCAGGATCTTATCCTGCCTGAATGTCCACAATCACTCCCCTCCACCCCTCTTTCTCCTGGCGGGATCATTCCTCTGTTACTGCAGCCAGAGTGAACTCCTCCCAGTGCAAATCGCTGGTGAACCAGCTCTGGCTTCAACTCTTTCCAGCTTCCCCAAACTTTCAGGAGTCTGAGTAGAAGGACTGATTTTCTCTAGTGGCTTTATCCTTTGTCCTACTACCCTCAAATCTGTACCCTGGTCAGAAATAGCCAATTTCTGGACACACATACCCCTGGTCTTCTGAGTACTTTTGAGATGCCACTACTGCTTGCAAAATGGAGCTAGAAGGAAACTGACTGCCTCGATAAGGGTCTTTGGATCCTAGCTATTTCTCCTTAATTTTTTAAAATGTCAATTTCTTTCATTGTAAAACAGAAATAATAACGGTACATATCTCAAAGTATTCGTCTGATTAAATGGTTATGTTGCCCAGCATACTGTTAGTACTCATATAATAAATGCGAACTGTTTATTATTTTTTTTGTTGTTATTCACGTTGCACTAAGTTGTCTGTTAGTCTCTGTTACTGTACAGACCATGAGCAACCAGGGTCCCCAGTGATTGTGCTTATTCTGTGTATCCCAATGCCGAGCCCATAATAGGAAGCTATTTTTTATGAGTAAAGTATTGTAAAAGGATAAATGAAAAAATAGAGCCGAAGGAGCAAACTTGACTTAAAAAAAAACTTTCTTTAGTGACCATCATGTATATTATTTCACTGAAATCCCCTGACCTAGCTGACGCGTCAGAACCAACAATTAATTGGTTAATGTATATTATTTCACTGAAGTCTCGAGGAGGTAGGGGGTATTATTTCCATTCTGCAAATGTGGGTGTGTACGCTGTAAGTCATTCTGCCTTTAGTGCAGGGAGCTCACAGGAGCCCACATCCCGACCCAGGGAGCGGGATGGACTGGAACCTGGGGACACAGATGAGAGCCGACCCGGGAGAGAGGAGGCCAAGCGCGCCTCACCAGTCTCTTTAAAATTTCCCGCGGGCTTGGATGTCCTGTGGCACCAACCACGCCCCTTTGGGAGTCCCCGCCCCTCCTACTCCCAAGCGCCAACCGGCAGCTAGCCAGGCTCCCGGCCAATCAGAAGAGGTCCTAGGCGGGCGCTGCCATTTAGCGAGCCAATAGGCGGGCGACCGGAGCGGGACTTGCCCGGGCATGTGAGAGCTGCGGGCTGCCTGGACGCCACGTGCGAGCGTGAGGAGAATCGCGGGGCTTCAGGTGATCTCGGGGACCCTGCTGGGGATCGCGGGGTCGGGCGGGCTGACGCCATGAGCCCCTGGCCGCGGGGCCCTGCGCCTTGTGTCCGCCCTCGGCCTGCGCGGCGGACGCCCCGGCCGGGCCGATCCGGCTCCCGGGATCCGCGGTGTGCAGGCCTGGCCTCGGGCGCAGCCTGGTCCCGGCCTCATCTGCTCCGGGGTCTCGGGCCTGAGAGGCGGCTCTGGGCGATGAGGCTCGGCCTGGTGGGCGTCTGCTGGGCGCCAAGAACAGGGAGTGACCAACGCCCCAGTCCTTGCCGGGGTGAGGCCAGGCCTCCCACACGTCACTTCTCGGAGAACGCCGGCGGCTGGGGAAGACAGTGCGGGGCTTTCCTCGGACTTTTCTTGTCTCGTGAACTTCCTGGTAGCATAGGGGACTTTATAGAGCCAACCTTTCTCAATTTCGGGCGATTATTAGTATCATGGCTTGGTGGGGGGGGCGCGCTCTTTAAAATGCAGATTCTCAGGCCCTGTTTCCCCAAATGGCAGATAAGAAGGTGTGGGGGTAGACCTAGAAATCGGCCTTTTACAAGATGTCTTAATTGATTCTGGTAATGAACTGCTTTTGGGAAGCCCTTAACCTAGTTGGATGCTCCGGTTAAATAAACCCTCGTTTTCTGTTAGGAGACTCTGTCTTGGTCCAGTTCATCTAGCTCTGGTTCTGGGCTGGAGAGAGATATGTTCGCCTTCACTAAAAGAGTTGTTATTAGAGCAAAACTCTTCCCCAGCCTCACTGAGCTCCATGTGGGGGCCCAGGATGAGGGAGGCGTGCCCTTCCTGATTAATTGTTGGTTCTGACGCGTCAGCTAGGTCAGGGCTTGTAGAGAGGACTGTTTTCATCTCTTGGAACACAAGGCCACAGAGACCTTGTTTCTTAGGGATCCTAACTTGTGCGACCTTTGGAACCTTGCCAGTAGTGTCAGGGAGGCCACCGACCGACCGTAGCCCGGCCTCAACTCCTGACCGGGAGGAGAAAGTAAAGGGCCCTCCTCTCCAACGGAAGTCATTTATTAGTGGGATCAGTCTGTCTTCTTAGTCCTCATTCTCCCTATTGCTGGGCTGAGGCAAACTGAGGTTCTGTATTTGTCAGGCCGAATATGTGGCTTGTTAACGTGAGGAAGCTGATTATAGTTAAGGAGCCTCTTTAACAAGGAGAAGGCTTCTTGGGGAAGGAATAAGCAAGCAGAGGAGGATGAGTCAGAATGGGTCACCTGTCCCAAAACTCTAGGGAGATTGATGGCTCCCATCTATCTCTGGATTTTAGGGTGGGAGGGGCGAGGGGAGATAATTAGTTTTGTTTGTTTATTTATTTATTAATGGAAGTACTGGGGATTGAACCCAGGACCTCAAGCAAGCTAAGCATGCACCCTACCACTGAGCAGTTAAGTGCATCCCCACCTTCCCCCGCATCCGTCTCTGGATTAAACTCAAATTTTTGCCGCTGTCCAGGGACAATTCTCTCTCACTGTCCCCACTTCACTCATCACCTCATCCCCTACCTTCTTGCTTTCCAACTGCTGCACCAAACTCCTTGCCTTCCCACAGTGGATGTGCTTTGCCTCTTGGACTTTGTCTGTCTGGATGCCCTTCCCTTCCTGGGCTGCCTGGCAGACCTTTCTGAAACCCTTCAAAGTGCTTCTCTTTCCCCCCAGCTCCTGCCAACTGCCAGGCCTTCTCTGATCCAGCGTTTCTGCTTTTTCAAATACCTGGCTTGGTGAGTCAGGCATGAGTCCTTAGTCCATGGCTCCCATCCTCAGCACACCCTTGTAAGTTTCTGACTGTCTCTCACTTTCCCCACCTAGAGTTCCTGAAGATGTTCCTCCAGCTCTGTAGTCCCCACAGGTTGGCAGAGAGCAGGCCTGGTGTCAGCTCCGTTCACACACTTCTGGGGGAGGATCTGCTCCATGCCAAGTCACAGGGTGGCTGTTGGAGAAGGGACAGAGACAAACAAGGCTCTATCCCTGCCTTCAGAGTGCTCTGAGGCAGACTGTAATTACTGACTTTGAAGGGTGTAGTAAATTCTCTGATTGTGCTGTCAGAGCACAGAGGGGTGAACTTCTTTGCTCCCCAGCTAGACTGTAAATGTCTGGGGTCAGGGCTACTGCTCCATATTTCAGTGACCTCCTGAGGTACCTCTGGGGCTCCCTCACTTGACCAGCAGAGACCAGTTGGGGACATTAATTGAGGGTAGGAACAGCTTGGGGAAAAGCCACCAGTGTGCTGGACTTTACCTAGAGTGGGGGCAGAAGGTTAAGTGGTAAAAAGTGGAGAAGAGTAGTTCCTGCAGCCAGGCCCACCTTGTGCCTCACGGCCAAATGGCATCAGGGTGCTGGTGGGCCCCTCTTCCTCCATCGTAGGGGTACTTCTCTCAGGCCTTTTCCCCTGATGTGGCCACTCATTCCTCTCCCTTCCACCTGGAGGGATGCTATTCCACCTTCACCCAGACTTGACCTCCTCCCCTGGCACTTCACACGCAGCCCTTCACACACTTTCTGCTTCATTTCTGTCTCTGCAGTGACACTAAACTCCTTGGAGTCCAGGATTCATTTTTGTAACTCTCTGCCCAGCACTTGGCCCAGTTGGGACCCCAGAGGCCTCTGTGGCATTGGCCTATGCAACCCAGAGGCATAAAGGGTTGTTCCTGAAGGGCTTCCTGGAGGACACAGAAAGGGTATGAGGGATGTGAGTGGGAAGGGAGGCAGGAGGAAGGCCTGTGGGAGGGGCCAGTGAGTCCAGGCTGAGGCAGCTCTGGCCTGGGAAGAGCTGGTAACCAACCATGAGCTGGAGTCCTCAGCTCTCGGGGCAGAGTGGGTGGAGGAGGGAGCAGGTAGTTAGTTATTGAGCCCCTACTGCATGTAATATACACAGATCCCAGCACACATAGATTGGGCCATTTCCTCTTCCCCTAAGAAGGGTAGTCAGGCCATTTTACATGCAAAGAATCTGACACTCAGTGGTTAGGTAACATACAAAGCTGAGTTAGCCCCTGCTTTGCCTACTTCAAAGCCCTGGTTTTCTGGTAGTTTTAAAAATGTGCCAGCTGACTTAGCACAGCAAACAAGAGGAAGCTTTCCCAGCTACATCTGCTGTTGGGAAGATGCTGGCCTGATTGCATGGGATTTGCAAACCCATGTGAACATCAAACCTTTCCTGTGGCAGTGGTTTGCAACAGCATCTCTTCTCAGGGTTGGAGAACTTGTGGGAGGGTATCACAGAAATCTGCAGCACTATAGAGCAGGGTTTTTTTCTGTTTCTCTTTAAGATTTGAGCTGGTTTACCAGCACACCAGTGCCTATAGGCTTCAGTGATAAAACTACACATCCAACTATTTTTAAATGTTTGTAGACATTGTTGTGATGAATGAATTAGAAAGTCATTTAGTGGATTACATCATTTTTGTTAACACATACCCCAAAACAACTATTGTGAGCTTCCTGTGAAATATTTTCTCCAGGTTCTGCTGTGGAAATGTGCCTTCACATTTCATGAAGATTTTTGGTTTTATTTTTAATGGGACTTCATATATATACCTTTTCTGTAACCTTTATTTTCCCGTAACTATACCTTTCTAAAATTTTTGATACTAACATTATTGCAGGTAAGCTACGGCTTGGAGGTTGAGAGCGTGGATTCTGAGTTTACATCAGCCTTTGTTACTAATTGAGCAAGTTTCTTAACTTCTATGCCTCAGTTTTTTTTGAAGATTTAAAATTTTTGTTGAAATATCTTTTATTTAAATTTTTATTTAGCTATTTTAAAATTGAATTATAGTTGATCAACAATGTTGTGTTAGTTTCAGGTGTACAGCAAAGTGATTCAATTATATATACATATATATATATTCTTTTTCAGATTCTTTTTCATTACAGGTTATAGGCCTCAGCTTCTGTACCTGTATATGAGGATAATGATACTTTGTTCAAGTTTTTGGGAAGACTGAGTGATTCCATGTGTGATTCCGCATGTGAGATTGACTGTGTGAGTGCGATTATTATTAAAATAGGTCTGTGACTCCACTTGGGATCCTGAGACAAAGTATAGGGCTCTAGGGCAGCCCGGCAGTAAACACTGCAGGGAGGAAGTGGGGGATGGAGGGGCAGGGCTGGCCTGGCACCCTCCTCACCCAGCCCCTCTGCCCTCTGTGTTCTCTCCCCAGGTTGTTGCCTCACTGGCAGGTTACCTCCCAGGCCTCCCTTGCCCTGAGCGGTGAGCTGATTGGGATGGTACCCCGGGAAGCTCCTGAGTCTGCCCAGTGCCTGTGTCCTTCCCTGGCCAGCCTGAATGCCAAGGATGTGCTTCGGAGGAAGCACAAGAGGAGGAGCCGACAGCACCAGCGGTTCATGGCCCGGAAGGCTTTGCTTCAGGAGCAGGGGCTGCTGAGCACACCCCCAGAACCGGGATCCTCCCCACTGCCCATGCTGGTGGGGGGCACCGCCTGGCAGGGAAGCCTCCAGCAGGGCGAGGCAGCATCCAAAGGCTGAATCTGGAAATGCCTCTGCCTAGCAGAAAGCCCACCCCCAGGGAATTTGCTGGGCCCGTGCCCACCAGGTGCGTGGCTATCGACTGTGAGATGGTGGGCACGGGACCCCGAGGGCGAGTGAGTGAGCTGGCCCGCTGCTCCGTGGTGAGTTACCATGGCGACGTCCTCTACGACAAGTACATCCGGCCTGAGATGCCCATCGTGGACTACCGTACTCGCTGGAGTGGCATCACTCGGCAGCACATGCGCAAGGCCATCCCCTTCCAGGTGGCCCAGAAGGAGGTGAGGTCAGGGCTGGGGGCTTGTCTGGGTCAGTGTGATGGGCTGGGAAGAGCAGTCCCTGGTCTGAGTCAACACTTAGCCAGCCTCTGGAAGCGAGAGACCTCAGGAAACTTACTTCTCCAAACAGTGGGTTTTTTCTCCATAGAAAAGGGTGAATAGAAATCTGCCCTTCCTGCATGGAAGGACTGCTGGGGTGTTCGCGATCGTTTTTGTGGAAAGGCTGTGCGGACTGTAAGATTTGAAATAGCTTACGCTCTGCATTTGCTTTTCTGTTATAAAAGTGTTACATGTCTGCATAAAATTTGTAAGGCCCATGGTGGTATCACCTTCAGGTGTTTTTTCATTGCTTTGAAAAAAATTAATTAGTGGTTGGAACCACACTAACATGCCAGGAATGTCCCAAACATCCTTGAGCATGGGAGATGCCTAAATCCTTATTAACAATTCTGGATCCTTGTCCCCAGACCACTCCATAGAGATTCTAATCCAGCAGGTCTCTAATCCTTGGGAGGGTTCTGGTGTGTGTGTTCCTAAAAGCCATCACACTGTTCAAACTTGCACAATAAAAACCTTAGAGCTAATAGGGAAAATGGGGTTAGGGACACAACCCTCAGAAAACTTCATCAGTGACAGCCAAAAATAAAAAGATAGAAACTTAATAATAGTGGTAGCGCCATTTTGCATAGGTTCAGTGGTTAAGAAATGCATAAATACACCAGTAAGTATGGCACTTTGCCTTGAAAAAGCCCTGGAACTCTCGGGGAAGTGGGTGTCAGGAGGGTGGCGGCCAGCACTATGGTGGAAGGGTGGAGGGAGTTACCAGAAGTCAGGAAGTGGGGACGCCAGGTGCAGGCAGCTGTGGCTCAGCAGGCAGGTGAATTAAGCTGGCTGGTAGGTGTTGGAGGTGTGGGCACTTTGTGGATTCCCTGGTGTCTCGGTGCAGCTGGGTGCGGTTCCTGCATTCACGGGGTGTTTCTCAAGGGCGAAATTTGCGTTATTCTTAAATCAAGTCCTAATACGTTAACCACTGTTGGACCATTTTGCATTTTCAAAAGAAGGGTTGTAGCAGAACTACGTAACATTTCTGGGTTATTTGTGGGATTAGGTAAATTTAGGAGATACCCGTATAAGTCATCTTGTGTCTTCCTTTTTCACATAAGATACAGCCTACGCATATCTTTCAAAAGGTTGTTTATCAAGCAGGCTGATCAGGAGTGGGAGGAACAGGAAAGGAGGCCTATGGAGAACCCTCTAGCTCTTTGGTGCTTCCCTCGACCTGCCAAGAGCAGGACCACTTTTGATCTGCCCAGACTCTGAGCCAGTGTGGAGTGCGCTACATGGCTTGTGTGTGTGTGAGGGGTGACTGGGGTAGGTGGCACTCCCCTACCACAGAAGTCTAAACGCACCTTACCCATATGCTGTGAGAGCTGAGTTTAGCGATAATCCACACTTGGCACCAGCAGAGGCAGGCCGTGGGAGGCCAGCTGGCGGGAGATAAGGAGATCCAAGCCCAGTAAAGAGGGTGTTGCAGGCCCGTGGCTCTGGTTGTGGCCTCCCCGGGGCCTGAGGAGGGTGGAAGGCGGGAAAGAAAGGAACACATTGTGCCGATGGTCAGAGCTGAGCCGGAGGGCAGACTTCGAGGGTGAGAAATGGGAGTCGTGTACAGCAGAGGGGCAACGGGATGGAATCCTGAAGGGAGGGACTGTTCTGTTAATAGTATAGAAGCTGCTGTTGGTGATAATGTCTCCAGTGCCCTGCCCAGTTTTGTGACTTCACCCAGCGGGTCTCCACTGAGCACCCACTGTGTGCTGAGCATTCGTTGATCATCACTAGTCCAGGAAAACATGGTCCCTGCATGTTACAATGAGCTTACAGTAGGGGGAGGTGGACAGACCCTGCTGGAGCTAAACATGTCCTTAGAAAATGTGTGAATCTCCCCCTAAGGAGGGAACAGGAGGAGGCCTCCCAACCTTCAAGCTGAGACCTGCTGGGTGGGGCGGGAGGGCTGGCGAGGGCTTCCAGGCTGAGAGAGAAGGGCCTGTGCCAGCAGGGAGGAGTGCTTTTATCGGGTGACCTACCGCCCGAGAGCTCCCTGATGCTCAGGACCACCCCGTCAGGGCTGTTGGCAGCTTTCCTGTTTTGCAGGTGTGGGGGATGCTTATGCACACCCCTGGGTATGGTGAGTAGTGAGTAGAGGGTCTGGATTCAAACTTGGGCAGCCTGGTTGAGGGGGGGAGCCCATGGTCTCCCCGCTCCGTGCTGCCTCCCTCCAAAGGGGCTCCCCGCACCCCTGATTAGGGTGTCGGGATGTGTCTTGTGCCCACCTGATGGTGGGGCCCTCCTGACTCCTGCTTATAGATCCTGAAGCTCCTGAAGGGCAAGGTGGTGGTGGGCCACGCGCTACACAACGACTTCCAGGCTCTCAAATACGTCCACCCTCGGGGCCAGACCCGGGATACCACTTATGTCCCAAACCTCCTCAGCCAGCCAGGCCTCCACACCCGGACCCGGGTCTCTCTCAAGGACCTGGCCCTGCAGCTGCTGCACAAGAAAATCCAGGTACGTGGTGCAGGAGCATTGGGCAGAGGGTGTGGGGAGAAGGCCTGGCCTCCATGCCCTTTGGACCACGGACAGGCCATGCCTCCAGCCTCCCAGTCAGGTCCCGGGGCTCCCGCGTGTAGCCCTGGGGGTTTTCCCTCCACAGTCCTCCTTCCCCAGTGTAGTGTGACAGCCAGCCACATCCCCCAGGCTGATCTCTTTCAGACCTGTCTCCTGCCCAGTTCCTGGCTCTGTCCCTGTGTTTTCATGTAGAACCTCATCTCCTGCAACCAGAGTGGAGCCTTCAGCCGGGACCCCGAGTAACTTGCTCCTGCTGCACCTCGTGTTCCTTATTCCATCTGCTTTATGAGCCTTTGAAGCAAGGATTTTTTTTTTTTCCACCATGTTTTATATTTGAAGAAACAGGCTTAGAGAAGCCAGCTGGCTTGTGGCACGGCTGAGATTCCACCACTTTGCTGGGTGACTAGGACCCATGCCCTTTTCACTGTACCAGGCAGTGCACCCCCATTCTGAGAATAAGCGCCCCTTGGCTTGTCCACAGAGTCCAGAGTGCCAGGCCTCCCACCAGGACTGCAGGCAGTGATGGGTGGGCTGTCATCCGCAGGTGGGCCAGCACGGGCACTCGTCGGTGGAAGATGCCATGACGGCCATGGAGCTCTACCGGCTGGTGGAGGTGCGGTGGGAAGAGCAGGAGGCCAGCAGCCTCCAGACACACGCTGAGGACAGAGACCCCGACAGCAGCACGGACATGGAGCAGTATATGGAGGACCAGTACTGGCCTGAGGACCTGGCCCAGGGCACCAGCAGAGGAATGGGGGAGGCGCAAGGCAAGAGGGAGTGAGGGAGGAGAGGCTCCCGTGGAGAGTGGGGTCAGGAGAGCACTAGGGCGTCATCCTGGCTGGGGCAGGATGCTGCCAGCTGCCCCAAGAGTCAGTGGAGTTGGGACCATCTGTCCTCTGAGCTCCCTTTGCCCCCAGCCCTCCCCTCTCCAGGGCTGTGGTCTGCTTTTTCCCCCTGACTCCTGTGGTTTTGCTAATGGCACTTTACAGACACCAGGAAAATGTCAGGTGGGCCAGCTGCTGGAGCCCAGCAGGAGTAGGGAAGGTGCCCACAGACAGCCCCAGGCTGTCATGCCTTCCCGCCCCCAAGGTGTGCTCTCTCCAGGGGTAATGTCTCCTCTGGGGGTGGTAGGGGGAGGGGTCAATGACCTGGACCTCCCTTAGCTCAGCTCAGTGGCCTGGGGTAAGGTTTTCTTCTGTTGTTGCCATCTACCTCTTCCTCCACAGTCATTTTCAGGTTCAGAATAAAGATGCCCTGAAGCTGTAGAGATAAGGCCATCTCTCTGTAGACTTCAGGGACATTTCTTCCCCTTCTCTCAGGACTGGCACTCTGGCTGAGCCATTGTAGGAACTACTAGGCTACAATGGAACAGCAGAGCCCACAGGCCCGTGGGGAGCTGGTCCTCATAGCTGCCAGACATCACTATTCTGGGAGGAGGGGAAACAGGCTTTGGGTAGAGACCAGCATGTTTATTTTGACCGAAATCAGGCATTCCTCCTGCCCACCCAGCACGAGGCTCTCTTAAGCAAAAGCCTGAGAAGCAAGACAGCAGTTTGAATTCTGGGACCCCGGTGCAGAATTGCCCACAAGGAACCTTTATTTATTGCGGGCAGGGCGGCGGGGCTGTAGAGGAGCAGAGGGCAGGTCCGCTGGGGCCAGGCTGGGCCTTGATGGCCATGCAGCTGTGCCTGCACTCGGGTGGGTGCCCCTAGTCACCATGGTGCTTGAGTTGTCTCCAGTTTTCTAAAAATGTTCTCTGTCAGGATTTCATCCCCCAGCCCTCTTTCCTTCTTTCTTCCTAAGGGGCAATTCTGGGGTACTGGCATAACCAAGAGCTCAGGTCACACAGGACCTTTGAACCCCATCTTTGCTTGCCACTTAATGGCTTGGAGACTTAGGCAAGTGTGTGACCTCTCTTGAGTCTGTTGCCTCATCTGTAAAACAAGGATAGTGATACAACCTACCTCACAGGGTTACGAGGATGAAGTGCTAACTCCTTGGCACAGTGCTCGGCACATAGTGAGCTGAGGTCAGTGTGAGCAGCTCTTTCTCTTTAAGGATTGGTGTCAGCCTCTTCTGGATAACCCTTGAACATGCCCTCGGGTTGAGTGGCCTTGGCCCAGGCAGAATGGTCCTTGTGGCTGTTGCAGCAGGTGGGGCCCAGGTCGGTGAGGACACAAGGTGGAAGTTCCGGCTCTCACCGTTCCCTGTGCTGCATGACCTGTCTTCACTCAGCGTCCCTCCGCTGCAGGCAGGAAGTGACAATGGATTTCATGTCAGTGTGAGCAAGTTTCCTGGACCAGGAAGGAAGAGACACTACTGAAACCACACTACTGTGAACTCGAGACCACAGATTGTTCTGGGAGCTGATTGAGTCACTGTCTGCTGCTGGCCTGGCTCCAGGACTTAAAAGTGTAGCTGACGCCACACTCACAGCCAAGCTATAGCTTCAGTTCTTTGGTCTGCTGGTTGAGGGAGGATGGAGCAGTGGGGAAACATACTGGATTTAAAATTGGCTTTGTAAAACCATTTGTTCTGGAATAAAACTCAATTGGAAAACTGGGTGAATTGGCCTTTTCTTTGAATTCTTCCACTAGGGTGGGAGGCTGGCTTGGTGGAGGGTTTGGGGGCTACTGGGACACGGAATCTTGCTCACAGCTTTCACCTTTGAGGTGGGTGGCTTTCAAGATGATGCTATGGGATGTGGCAAGAAAATACTAGAACTGCAGAATATGTTTCTTTTTTAATTTTATAACTGCCCTGTTATATAGAGCACAATTTTATTAAACTTGTTTCTCTGAAGGTATGTACTCACTTTTTTCTCTTAAAATTTTTTTAGTTTTAAATGAAAATAGATAATGTAAATTTACCATCTTCACCACTTTTAAGTGTAGAGTTAAGTTTGTTAAATGTATTCACTTTGTTGTGCAACTAAGTCTCCAGAACTGTTTCATCTTGCAAAACTGAAACTCTACTCAGTAAACAATAACCCCTCATTCCCTCCTCCCTTCAGCTCCTGGCAACTACAGTTCTACTTTCTGTTTCTATGAATTTGAGTAGATATTTCCTATAAGTGGAATCCTGTAGTATTTGCCTTTTTGCATCTGGCTTATTCTCAGTTAACATAATGTCTTCAGAGTTCATCTCTGAGGTTGCAGTGTGTGTCAGAATTTCCTTCCATTTTAAGGCTGACTAATCATTTGGAGGTACCTGCCACCTTCTGTTTAACCATCCGTCCACTGGCATTTGGGTTATGCCCCTGTCCTGGGCTATTGTGAATAATGCTGCTATATCTCTTCAGGACCCTGCTTTCCGTTCTTTTGGGTGTATACCTGGAAGTGGGATTGCTGGATCATGGTAATTCTGTGTTCAATTTTTTAAGGACTACAATTGTGTTTTTGAGGAACACAATTTTTTGTGTTCACTTTGCACAGTGGCTGCACACTTTTACTTTCCCACTAACAGTGAACAAGGGTTCCAATTTCTCCACATCCTCTCTGACAATTTGTTATTTGTGGTCTTTTTAAGAATAGCCATTCTGACAGACATGGGGTGATATCTTGTTTTGATTTGCATTTCCCTGGTAGTGATGCTAAGCATCTTTTTCACATGTTTATTGGTATATAGTTTATTTTTAACTCATTCTTTTTATATCTGTCTTAAAAAAATGTATTCCTTTGGTACAGTTTGACCTGTTTAAAGTTGAACCACATACAGTTGCTGGTATTTGACTGCGATGGTTCCATCTGTGGTATGTAACTTACAAATTTACATACATACTTTAGGGGTCCGTGTCTGGCTGAGGTTGGAGAAGGCTGAGCTGGATTTCCAAGGGCAGGTTGCCTGTGGGGAGAGGTATCTGGCCCATTGCTATGAATCATCTGCCTGGCCTGCGCCCTGTACTCTGCTGGGGCTTCAGAGAAGGCCACACAGTGGTAACCTTTGTACCTGCTACAGGCACGAGAGGTGGGCCAACTGTGGCAGAATGTGTGTCTTGTAAGGCTGAGAGGTTTGCTCTGAGTGACTCACTTTCCTGCTGTCCCCTGAACCACTGAGATTCGTGGACTTGGTCTGGCCGATGAGTGACACCAGGTAAAACTGGGACGCATCATCGCTAGGGAATTCCTAGCCCACCTTCCTGGCTGGGGTCAGGGATTCCTCCCCTAGGCACTGCTCGCCAGTGCCTGGGTCTATCCTCAGAGCACAAAGACAATACACTTGAAAACAGTCAGCATGATCCACGCAGGATTCCAGGTGCTGGGGGCCCTCACAGCAAACCAAACAAATGGGAGGGGGAAAGTTAAGTGAACAAGTAAACTTTGCGGTATTTCAGGGGATGCGAATTTCTATGCAAGAGACCCAGGGAAGGGGATAGGAGGTGCAGTTTAAGATAGAGGCCAGGAAGGCGTTGGTGAGAGAAGGGAGGGAAAGGGAACAAACCAGAGAGATAACCTGCAGGAAGCTTTCCAGACTAGGGACAGCACATGTCCAGGCTCTGGGGACAGAAAAGGCCAGTGCTGGGAAAGGAGGTGAGAAGGGGGTGTGGGTGAAGGTGTAGGAGAGGGGCTGACCTTTGTCTCCTCCACCTGAAGGCGGAGGTCTGTCCTCCCCTAGCATGTGGTGAATGAATTAAGGAATGACACACCTCTGAAGGAGAGAGGCCGGTGGTACAGCTCAGTGGTAGAGCGTGTGCTTAGCATGCACAACGTCCCGGCTTCAATCCCCAGTACCTCTGCCAAGGTAAATAAACCTAGTTATTTATTAATTAGATATTAATTAAATTAATTTATTAATTAGACATTACTCAATTATTAACATCTAATTATTTATTTAAAAAATAAGCCTGATTACCTCCCCTCCCTCACAAAAAATTAAATTAAAAATTAAAAAATTTTTAAAAAGTAAAGGAGGCAGGATGACCTATTGAAGCACTGGGAAGAGTCACCATTTTGACAACGTGAAGACAGTGGTCCAAGATGAGATTGAAAGACAGGTACGATGCATGCAAGAGGGTCTTGGGAACTGTGCGGGAGTTGAGGTTTGAATTTTGATTTTTGTTTCTGATTTGACAACACTAAGTTCTTGAGCAAAGTGCTGTGACAAACAATGCAAGATATTAGGTTTTGGGAAAATTAATCTGGTAAGATTTGAAGGACAATTGAGAGCAGGGCATGAAGGAGGTGGGGAGACCCCGGTGCCAGCTGGGGCAGGTGAGGACTGGGGCAGGGCCATGCGTAGAAAAGAGAAACGCAGGGAAGACTTGAAGGTGCAGATTTGGACCTGACCATGGAGCAGGCCCACAACGACCATGGGGAAAAAATCGGAGGGGCAGGAATGTGTTCCGAGTCCCAGGGAGGCCAGTGGAGGTGAGGGGGTGAGGCCTGCAGTGGGGACGTTGATGTGTGCAGTTCAACCAGAGGGATGTGGGGTCCTATGGGGATTGTAGAAACAGAAACCTCCAACTGGATCTTTAGAGGGTTACTTTTTCAATGCACAATCATTTAAAGTAACAGGAATTTTACTTCATCTCCCCCTAAATCAGAATAACAAGCCTTTATGCATCTGAGAAACAAAAAGTTCCCAGTCTGAATTCAAGCAAAAGTTGCTCATTCAAAAATAGGAACCAAACACAACTCCTAACTCAAATTTGAACCAGTTGAACAACAAACAGGAACAATGCCTTATCCTTTAAACATATTTCAGTATCTGGTTTTATTTTTGAGATCTGTTAAATGAAGTTGGATGTCACTCGGTGAAAACACCAAGTACCTGGGGAAATTTCTTTCTAAGCCACAAATCTTTGTGACAACTGCGGACAATCAGATCCGACTGCTCAAAGCTTGTCCTGTATGGATCTGGGGAAGGAGGGAAGATGGGGAGCTCCCAACTCATCATTCAATCTCGTCTGATGAATGATTTCCTCATTATAGCTGATTCTGTTTTTGCCCCAGTTATAACTCACTCATTTATTCAGTAAATACTGAGTGCTCCCTATGTTCAGGCACTGTTCTAAGGGGTCAAAGTTCTAGCCTGGGAGAGAGTAGCCCCTAGGAAATATGGTGGGGCTGGTGGAATCTCCCTCCACAGCTGCTTCTTTGTCCTCAACTGTCAGCCCAGTCAGAGGCAGAGAGCGTTGAGGGCAGACAGATGGCCATTTCTGAGGCACCCCTGAACCAGTGGGGGCTATGAGGCCCCCTCACTGCCTGCTGGCCTTTGCTGGGCCTTTGCCGGCCCTTCCCAATTAATAGCCTCAGTGTCCCAAGAGCCAGCTCTCCCTGCCCCTGTAAAAGACCTCACAGAGTGTCAGATCAGTGGCTGCCCGGAAGTTGTGGGACATTCCCTGGGCTCAAGTCCTGGGGATGTTTATTCTCTGGGCGGAGGGTAAGAAAGGAAAGACAGCTGTTGCAATGCACTCCATCCACTCAGCTGCGTCATCTGAGGTGGGGGAGGGCTTCAGCGGTTAGGGGGAGGGCAGGGGACAAGGGGGGACACCCAGACAGGGGGCGTGCCAGCTTCATCAGTCCTGACTTAGGCCACGGAGCTCCCCACCTGCCGGCAGCCAGAGGAAATGGAGCAGCCCAGCCCATGTGCCCGGCCTCCCACCCCTGACTTCACTTGATAACGAACCAGAAACTGAAACGGTCAGGATTCCCGGCTTGAAGTCAGAGATGAGTCACTGCTAAGAGCAACTGCAGTAGTCGTGGAGTGACACCCTAGAGGCAGACAGGTGAGAACGGGAGACAGGATGGAGGGTTCAAGGCATTTCTCCTGAGTAGCGGCCAGAGGAGGTGGTGGGAGGGGGCCTCCTGTTCCTAAGGCTGCCAGGCAGGACCAGAGAGAGACCCCGGGACGGCCATGCTGAAGAAGTCAGCTGGGGTGGCAAGAGGCCAACTTCCTTCTGTGCCAGGTGGTGTTTGTGACAAAGGGCAGGGCAGAGGGTGTAGGCTGGCTGGGAGGTGGCTGAGGATGCCTGGGGCCTCGGCTGGCCCTCGAGTGATACCTCTCCTGCCGCCCCCTCTCCAGCACATCTGAGGGTCCTGGTGGAACATGGCGAGAGGCATGGATGTGGTGGCCATGGACTGCGAGATGGTGGGGCTGGGGCCCTTTCAGGAGAGCGGCTTGGCTCGTTGCAGCCTCGTGGACATCCACGGAACCGTGCTCTACGACAAGTTCATCCGGCCCGAGGGGGAGATCACTGATTACAGAACCCCTGTCAGCGGGATCACCGCTCAGAGCATGGAGGGGGCTGTCCCGTTCGCCGTGGCCAGGCTGGAGGTAAGTGAAGGGCCATGTGCCGGCTAGGCCAATGAAAGATGCAGACAATCCCCTAGACCACCCACACTTCCCTGGCACCTTCCTCGGTTGCCAAATCTGTGACCTGTGACCCCAGCCACATAAGATTCCCTGCCACCCCTGTGTGGGGAGAAACCCGTTGGTGTGTCTGTCCCTGAGAAGGCTTCCTGCCATCAGACAGCCTTAGACTCACATCTGGGAGCAGCCTTCAGGGCATCTGGTCTACTTTACTGGTCTTGTGATGGGGAAACAGAATCCTGCCTGATGTTCCCTGCACAATGATTTGGGGGCTAATTCCCCATTCTTTCTTCTTCACCTGGCTGTCCCTGGGGAGCCCTGTGGGGAGATGATGGACAGGTCACTGGCTGGGCCCTTGGAAGGGGGCCTTCCTGATCTTGGAGGACAGGCCAGAGCCCCCTGGGCTGAGTGAGGGGAAGCTCACTTCCAGACCTGCAGCAGGCCATCCACTCACAGAAGTCAGTATGCCACCCCAAGATCTCCACCCTCTTGCCCTCCAGCTTATTGTGACATCTTCTCCAGTTTACTTTCTGTTTCTCTGAATCACTAGGTGAAAAGGAAACTTAATCACTGTAAAAGTGGCACCAGGGTTCGTCATTTCTGGGAAGGTGAACTCATCTGGGGGAAGTTCAGGTAGAACCCAGGGAGCTGAGGTTCGCCGCAATCCCACACTGTGCGTGCCAGGCTCCAGGCGCTGGAGACACGGCCACAACAATGGCCACTGTTTCCTGAGCACCGGTCACTCACCCGCCGTTCTCCTGAGCACTTGCCACCCAGGAGCCATTCACCAAACAGCCCGCCAGGAGCCGTTAGCACAGAGCTAAGAAGGCCAGGTTTGAATCTTGGCTTTGTTCCTCACCTGCTAAGTTACCTTGGGCAAGTTCCTCACCCTCTCTGTACCCCATTTCTCCACCTGGAAATGAAAATGAGGGTGATAATGATAGCAATTTCATAGGGTTATTGAGAGGAAGGAGGAAGTGCCTGGAGAGAGTGTGTGTGTAAGTCCTCAGAAACTGTTAGCTGCTCTGATTGTTGCTTAATAGTCCTCACATCCCAGATGAGGAAACTGAGGCTCTCTTGAGCCTCACAAACCAAACATTGGTTTGCTAGGGCTGCTGTAAAAAAGTACCACAAATGGGTGGCTTAGACAACGGAAATGTCTTGTCTCACAGTTCTGGAGGCTAGAAGTCCGAGATCAAGGTGTCTGCAGAGCTGGTTCCTTCTGAGGGCTGCGAGGGAGAACCTGCCTGTGTCTCTCTCTCAGCTTCTGACAATTTGCTGGCCATCTTTGGTTCCTTGACTTGGAGAAATATGGCCCAATCTCCACCTTCGTGCTCACATGGCATTCTCCCTGTGCGCTTGTCTCTGTACTCAAATTTCCCCTTTTTGTAAGGACCCCGGTCATATAGGTTAGGGACCCAACCTACTCCAGTATGACCTCATCCTAACAATAATACCTTCAATGACCCTATTTCCAAAGAAGTCACATTTTGAGGTACTGAGGGTTAGGATTTCAACAAATGAATTGGAGAGGGGAACACAATTCAACCCATACTAGTAAATAATTCACATACGTTCAGATAATAGAATGAGGAAGGCTCCAATCCTCTAGAGCTGTGTGTCCAGCAGGGGGCCACCGGTCACGTGTGGTGGGTGGACACCTGAAAAGTGGCTGGTCTGAACTGAGATTTGCTATAAGTGTAAAATACACACTGGATTTCAAAGACTTGTATAAAAAAATCAGAAATTACCTCAATAATTTTTTATATAAACTGTTTATTGAAATAGTAATATTTTTGATATATTAGGTTAAATAAAACACAGTAAAACTGATTTCACCTATTTCTTTTTACCTTTTTAAATATGGCTGTTGGATGATCTAAAGTTACATACGTGGCTCACATTATATATTTTTCTATTGGACAACACTGTTCTAGAAGTACTAAGGGGATACTGAGGAGCCCTGAGGGCAGGGCACAGTACATCAGGGTGGTTCTGGAAAGACTCCATGAGGCTGGTGCTATTTGCAAGGGATGGGAGGAATCTGTATGCAACTCAGTGGGCCGTCGAGAGCCGTGGAAGATTCTTGAGCAAGAGCACGGCAGGATCAAAACCACTGTCAAGAAAACCTCAACGGGGCTGCTGGGGAGGATGGATGGGAGTGAGGAGAGAGTTGACAGCAGAGAGAAGAGTGCAGGGCCCCCAGGGAGCAGTTGCAAGGGCTTTGGTCATTAGTCATCCCAGACGATGGGAAAGAAGGAAGCATTAGGACAGAGGAGAACAACGGTGAGCCACTGGGAAGGGGTGCAATGTAAAGAAGAGGAGGGTCTGTTCAGGTGCTGATGGGAGGCCCAGGGACACTGCTTGGAGTTGCCCACAGTCAGATCCCCACTGAGCAGTTAGGCGGGCTGCACAGACCCATGCCTTCTTCTCCTCCACAGCCTCCCTTCCCATTATGGGGCAGAAAGAGCAGAAGAGCCCAGAGCAGGGGGAGAGGAGGCAGCGGAGAAATGCATTTCCATGGACGCCCTCGGCACTGGCCTGGGAGTTGGGACTCCTCGGTCCTCATCCAGACTTGGTGCCGAAATGCTTTTGTTTCTCAGTTGGAGATTATGCCAGGCCCTTACAGTGAGTAACACGGAGCACTGCCCAGAGTGGATACTTAGCCATTCAGCGGGGGAGGCCAGGGATCTGAAGACCAGGCAGCTCTTTGGAACCACATCTGGGGTGCATATTTCCTGCTCCATTACTTACTGGTTCTGTGACCTTTGCAATTTATTGAATCTTTTTGAGCCTCAGTTTTCTCATCATGAAAAAGGAGTGTAGTGCCTCCTCCCTGGCCTCCTGTAGGTTGGGAATAGTGACATGGCTGGTAGCCCTAAGGATAGTGCCCAGTTCATTGCTGATGCTCACTGTGTGCCTGTGAGAGAATAGGGTGGAAACCCAGATAATACATCCAGGACCCTTCTCCAACTTCCCTGGAGAGCCATGGTCTTAGGTTCTGGCCCTCCAGACAGGCTCGTTGCCAGTATCTCCTACCCTGCTGCCCAAGAAACTTCCCCAGACCTGGCTCAGATCATAGCCCTCGTCCCCATCCCCACCCCCCTGTTCAAATAGTGCTAAGACTCCCCATTGCCTAAGGTTCTCCAGCCCAACGTCCATGGTCCTCCACACCCCACCTACCTGCCTTTTCTTCCTTCTCTCAGCTCAGCCATTGCCCTCCTGTGGTTCAGCCCAACCCTACTCTCCCCGTCCCTTATCCATTCCCTTAGAAATACTGACATTCTGGCCAGGTCCAGGCCAGAGGAGTCCTGTGTGATGCCCTTCCCCACCCCCTCCCCCTCCCCACCCCACCCCACCCTTGCCCTCCTTGCTACATACAGGTACAGCTCACACACTTTAAAGCTTACCTAGCCACCCACTCAGGCCTGCCTAGCTCCACAGCTCCTGCCCTGTACTTCCTCTGCCCCCAGGTTGGACGTTGTGCTTGGCACACAGAAGTTGCCCTGAGAATGTTTCCGGGATTGGAGTTGAATTGATTTATACAATGCAGGAGTTCTGGCAGCCGCATGGAACAGAATCGCCTCTGTCCTCGCGTTGGCCTTTGCTGTCAAGGTGCAGCTATACACATCTAGCCCAGGGGGCAGAGAGCAAGCTCACTGCCTTTAGACTTGGCTGGATGTGGGTCCAATCTGAGCTCTGTCATCTGATTTTCCTGTGTCCTCTGGCTTGTTGCCAAACCTCCCTGTGCCCTGCAGTAGGCCCCTCTGCAACACAGGGGAGATGAAGTAGCACAGGGATATCCAGCATCCTGTCCAGGCCTTATTCTAAGCACTTTTTAACACACCATTGCCTTTACTCCCACTGCAACCCATTTTATAGATGAGCAAACTAAGGCACAAGGCTGAGCAAACTGTGCAAGGAAGGGGTGGAGCAGAGACAAATTCTGGCCCCAGGGCTTGCTCTGTAATGTTCTGATCCCATGATGAAAGTGTGTAAATGCGCTCTGTGAACGCTAAGGGCAGTGTCGGCGCAGTGTGGTGGGGGGGGGTGTGGTACAAGGCAGCCGCCATCATTGGTTTTCATGAACGAAGACAAGGAGGCAGCTGGATCCCACTCATCACCCACAAGTGTTTTAACCCCAAAGATCAGGCTCACAGGCCTCAAGATGTGCTGGGGTCGCCCAAAGGGCAGAAGCCTATCAGCCATTTATCAGTCCCCTCAGGCCAGGTGACACCTCTTAGGTGAGTCTAGGGCTCACCAGGCATTGGTGTCACACAGTTATTTCTCAAAGGCCGCTCACCAACCGGTCTCTCCCTCCCACAGGAGCGGTGAGTGGGCCTGGCTAGCGGCGAGCCACAGACTAGGCCATAGAAGCCAGGAGGGCTCTGGGGAGACACTAAGCCCCCAATTCCACCGAGGAATGGTGCTGCCACCAGGCACTGAGATTTTGAGTGGGTTCCCCTCACCTACTTCTCTTTCTTATTTTTATTTTTTTTTGTAATCTGATTACATCGCTTTTACAACGCAAGGTAATTGCCTCATTATCTTCTGACACCTGTAGGTCTGACTGTCTTCTAGAGCAGTGGTTCTCAATGCACTGTGATGTTGCCCCCGGGGGGACTTGTAGCAGTACCTGGAGACATTTTTGTTTGGCATAAGTGAGGCGGGGAGCTGATTCTTTCATCCAGTGGATTGAGGCCAGGGATGATGGTGAACATCCTACAGTGCACAGGCTAAACACTCATACCAAAGAAGCATCTGGCCCCAAATGCTAATAATGCCAAGGTTGGGAACCCTGGTCTACAGAGAGCCCCACAAATCAGACTGTCAGTACAGGAGGGAACCCTGAGGAGACCGAGGTCCAGAGAAGGGTGGTGATGTGCTCAGGACCACACAGCAAGCTGGGATACAACTCAGTGCTCAGATTCAGGGCTCTCACCTGGCAGGTTCATGCTTTTTTAATTAATTTTTCAATCTAACAGTAATTGTTAATTGCTTGTAACTCACTCTTGTAACTAAATGCTCTTTTAATGTTAACCCAGTATGGCAGTAGCATCCACCCCGTGACTTAGGTCGGGGAATAACAATGACTGTTAGTTGTAAATAAAGAAACTGAATCTTGGGTGGCATCGTGGTTTAGGTGGGAAACAGGAGGTGACAGTGGCTTGTGAACAGGGAGTGATTGCAGCTGTACCCGTGGGTAGCCCTTGCCTGGGTCGGAGTGCCTCGTCGGGCCTCTCTGGGGCTCAGCCAGATGGATGAGGGTAAACCTCGCCATCCAGGTTTACCCCACGTAAGCTGCCTTGTGGGAAGCAGACACGAGCTGGGGACAGGGGCACCTGGAGAGCTTGGCAGGGGACAGGAGGAAAGAGGGGGACCAGAGCCACTCCTGAAGATGACAGTAGGGGACCCGGGCCTCCACAAGGGCAACGCTCTTCAGAGGCCCTTAGAATCACGTCTCCTGGCAGCCAGGAATGGATGAATGGATGCATGAACCAGTAGAAAGATGGAAAGACAGAGGCACAGTGGAGGTGGCGGGCTCTGAGCTGCTGGACAGGCTTCTGTGCAGGGATTTCCAAACTTGGCAGTAGGGAAGAACACCCTGGAAACTTTGCTAATGCCCCTCTCCTGGTACTGTTGATTCAGTAGGTGAAGAGTAGGGTCCTGTCCTCTGGATTTTTCACGAGGTCCCCCAGGTGATTTTTTGATCAGGACCATCTGGGAAATACTTGCACTAGAGGGGAAACACAGTGGGGAGAGAATGCAGGCGGACTGGGCCTGTCACCCCCCACCTCCCGCATGTGACGTGGGTACACACCACTCTGCATCTCCCCTTCCCTGTTGATAAGATGATATGATAATCCCCGCCTTATAGGGGCCATATTCCCAGTTCAAGAAATCTTCACTGAGTGCTGTCAAGGCCCAGCAGTGCTCTGCACTCTGAAATTAATAATGCTAACAGAGCCCCACGGTTCCCAGTAGGTGGTAATAATAACAACTATAATAATAGTGACAGGGTCAGGCAGATCCGGACACTGCATCTTGGCAATCAACTGTGTGACCTGGGCAAGCCTCTTACCCTCTCTGATCCCCAGCCTCCTTCACCATAAAATCAAAGGAAGATTATTCTTGTTGAGAGGCCTCATGATGAAGCGAGGAAAGTACCTGGCACAGTGCCAGGTGATGAGAACAATGGATGAATGTCCCTTTCCCCTGCCCACTCCAGTTCTTTCCAGGAATCCGAGCCGCCCCTGCGTTTGACACACCAGCCTCATGACACTGATTCAGGGCAGGTCGGCTGCCAGCAGGTCACAGAGCCCTGAGGCTCTGCCAGCTGGCCCCTCTCCCTTTCCTGGGTTTCCCTCCCAGCCTGACCTCAGAAAGTCTGTGGAGCCTCACCTTACCAGGCCCTCCCCTTACAAATGGGGAAACTGAAGCCCAGAGGTGGTCTTCAACCTCCCTGAGACCACACAGCAAGTCCCAGTAGCCTTTCCTACCAGGTGCCCAGCATCTTTATTCTGAAGAGCTGGCGTCTCTCTGCCAGATAAACTCTTCTGTTTTCCCTACGTCTTCTTCCTTTCTTCTGCTTGTCCACCCCCTCTTATTTTATTTGTCTCATGATGAGTCTCATGGTCCTGAATGTAGCCCCTTTGGGGGCCCTTGGGCTCAGGAAGTGATGAATTTCTCAGGAAACCACCTCATGATGACTTGGCCCTTTTACGCCTGGGACTGGCTGCGGCCGACACTGGGATGCGTGGACAGTCCCCTCAGAGCTTTGCGTAAACTGGGCCTGAGCCAGCCCCTAGACCGGGAAAACAGACCACGTTATTCAGAAACATAAAGATGTCAGCAAGGAAAGGCATGTGGCCCACAGCCGGCCTGCGCCTCTACCCCTGCCCTGGGTGCCGGCCAGAGCGCTTTCCCCCACGCGGAGGAGTCCCCCGGAGCCGCTGCTCTGAGGTCGTGCGCCCTGGTCACCCAGACCAGCAGCATGGGCACTACCTGTTAGAAAAGCAGCATCCGAGTCCAAGTACCTCCTAAGCTCAAGTGTGACAAATGCTGGTGTCTCTCATGGGGCGGCCCAGCTTCATTCTTCGAGCGCGCTTTCCCCAGTCCCCAGGCTGGGCGGGGGCTCTGTCCAGAGGTGCCCCCAGCAGAACCATGGTAATGGCGGGGCAGGCTGGTGAGGCCGCCTGTTGCCCTAGCAGGACAGACCCTGCCTCCAGTGCTTTCAGAGCCTCGGCCTCCTCTTCTGCAAAGTGGCCACAAGGGGGAGCATATCAAAGGCCCCGCATGGTAGTGTGGGGGTGGGGGACACCAGCAGCAGGAACAGGACACGGGAGGGTGTGAGCCATCCAGAAGGCTCCTTGCCAGGCACAGGGGAAGAGATGTCCAAGGTGGGCCTGAGACAGCGTGAGCTGCTCTTCGGCCGGGGCCTGTTACAGCTGGCCCAAGGCTCCCCTTCCATCCTCCCCAGGGGCAGCCAAGGGACGGAAAGGTGACCCACCTGTGTGGCCAAGATTGAGGCTCTCCATGGGGCCACCATGGGAGAGGAGGTGGGAATGGAGGCACACGTGCAGGGCACAGGGCTGGGGCACTCTTGGGGTGTCCTCCGCAGCTTGGCCACTGGGCTGGTGGAGGCCTGGAGCAGGCTGGCTTCTTCTGCATAACATGGTGGGTGACACGCAGGCACCGGAGCCAGCCTGCTGGCTTAGAGGCCTGGCTCTGTCACTACCTAGCTGTGTGACTGTCCCAGGTATCTCATGTGCTTAGCGAGGCACCCCAAAAGCCCATGCTCCAAACAATGTCAATATTTACGTCACTCAAGCATCTGCAGTCCGGGCAGGGCTTGGCAGAGGGGCACAGCGGGTTGGCTGAGGCATCTGGCAGGACAAGGATTGGAATCCTGGGATGGTTTGCTTACCCACCTGTCCTGGCGTTCTTGGGCACATCTCCCTACCTCAGGGTGGTCTCCCCAGCATGGTGGCTTCAGGTAACTCAGGGCTGCCGGGACACTGGCCCCGCAGAGAGGTCAGACGTTACACAGCCCAGGCCATGTTTAAGGTGAGGGGAGTTAGACTCCATCTTTTGTGAGAGGAGTGTCAAGGAAAACCTGAAAATTTGTTTATAACCGTCAGAGTCACCTTGAGTAAATTACTGCACTTGTCAGGGCTTCAGTTTTTTCATCTATAAAATTCAGTTAAACGCAGCCTGACCCCTGCCACCTGCCCCATAGCTGTATGAGTTTTCTATGCCTGCTGTAACAAAACCATAGACCCGGTGGCTTAAAACAATGCAAATGTATTTTCTTACAGTTCTGTGGTCCAGAAATCCCACGCAGGTCTCCCTGGGCTGAGACTGAGGTCTTGGCGGGGGTGGGGGGGGTGGGGCTGTTCCTCTCTGGAGCCTCTGCAAGAGGATCTGTTCCTTTGTCCTTTCCAGCTGCTAAGGCTGCCGGCCTTCCTGACTCTCGGCCCTTCCCTCACCTTCCCAGCCAGCGACAGCCCATCAAGTTCTCACATCGGATCTCTCTGATCTTCACATATAAGGTCCCTTGGGGTGATGTTGGGCTTACCTGGATAATCCAGAAATTCTGCCTATTATCAGATCATCTGATTAGCAACCTAAAGTCCACCTGCAACTTTAATTTCCCTTTGCCAAGTAACATGTTCACAGGTCCTGGGGATTAGGGCGTGGGCATCTTTGGGAGGTGGTTATTCCACCTGCCACTGTAGGGTTTTTGAAAGGATTAGATGATGTAATGTATGTGACATACTTCGAGGCTGCCTGGCCCATGGGGCGTGCTCAGTAAGTTCTAGCCATTGCTATGACACACAAGAACCACGGAAGGTGTGGGGATGGGCCTTCTGCACAGAAGGAAACTGTTGAGGGTGAGGAGGGGCCTGGACCAGTCTCCTCTTTTTATCGATGATGTATGTTTGAAGCCCAGAGAGGGATGGTGATTTGCTCATAGTCACACAGCATCTTAAGGAGGGGCTGCTCTCCGCCAGCCTCCATGATGGCACCAAGTTGCCCCACACCCACCCAGAGGACCTGGGTGATGTGTGGGGTGCATGTCTTCCTGGCCAGATCCTGCAGCTCCTGAAAGGCAAGCTGGTGGTGGGTCACGACCTGAAGCATGACTTCAAGGCACTGAAGGAGAACATGAGCAACTACGCCATCTACGACACGGCCGCCGACAAGCTGCTGTGGCGCGAGGCCAACCTGCAGTACTGCAGACGTGTGTCCCTCCGCGTGCTGAGCCAGCGCCTCCTCGGGCGCCACATCCAGGTGAGGACCACCGCCTTCCCAGGCTGGGGCTGCACCCGGCTCTGGGGGCCTGGCCTTCCCTCCAGGACTCTAAAGTCTAGGACTCAAAAGGGCACAGCCTGGCTCTCAGGATACTGGACTTCGTGGCGGCCACACCTGGCCTAGTGCTAATGGGTGAGGCCAGGCCTGCTCCAGCCACCTGCTGAGTCCAGGGTGTTGGAGGCCTGGGGAGACTCACCCACTGACCCACGTTGGGCCCTGGAAGTCAGGTGTGAACAGGGGAGGCCCGGTCCCACGGGGCACCTGGATGCAGCCCCATCCCAGTTCCCCACTCTGCCTGTGTCTGCAGGACAGCCGGTTGGGACACAACTCCGTGGAGGACGCCAGGGCCACGATGGAGCTCTACCGAATCTCCCGGCGAATTCGAGAGCAGTGAGGGCTCCGCCTGGTGGTAACCAGCCCCCTCCCCACTGGACTAGAGGCCTTCGTCTATGGGACAAAATCTCCCTTGCTTTTGGAAAATGCATCATTAGCAGTAAAATGGCTTTATATTTTCTTTACTCCTTTGGATCCTCTTCTTGGCTTTTTCTTTCTTCTCTCAGAGCTGGGAAATGGTGGACAGGACCCAGCACCGAGAGGGCAACAAACATTTGAGCCAGGATGGCTGCTAGTGACAATTTCCTTAACACCTTGAATCCTGTGAATACCAGAAGTCCGTGTGACTTAATTCACATTCCTGTCTCTGCCTCCCCTTTCCAGCTACATTTCTGTCCAGAAAGGTGGCATTATTTCCTGGGGGTGGCACCTGGCTCAGAGGCCCATTCATCCCATCTTGAAGTTGGTGCCACGGTACTGATGAGCTTCAAGGCAAAGGTACAGGAACTGTGATGGGTGCCACCCTTGGTGACCTTCAGCAAGTCATCCCTCCTCTTATTTGTAAAACAAGGAAGGAAAAGTAGGGGACTCTGGAGTCTGAGGGAACTAGGTTGGAATCCAGGATCTGCCACTTAGTAGCTGTGTGCCCTAAGGCGAGTTACTTAACCTCTCTGTGCCTCAGTTTCTCCATCTATAAAATAGGGAAATCTAACAATTCATAGGGTTCTTGAGATGTTGATACAAAGCCCCCAGCACCAGGCCTGTAGTAGCTCAAGCAGCCACCAGATGTCAATAACTGATGATTATTCTCTGCACCACCCTGCTGATCTAGGAGAGAAGTTGCTCTCTGCTGCCGGGGCCCCCCCTCTGAAGGAAGGGCATGCGTAGTGTATGGGGAGAAGGGTCCAAAACCAGAGCAGTGACTGCTGATTAGAATCAGCTGCAGACTTATTTTAATCCACACCTGGATCCCACTTCAGATTCACTGACCCAGAATCGCTGGGGGTGGGGTGTAGGGTAGGGGAGTAGGGGCGGGGCAGGCACCTGTGAGTATTTTGACCTCCACAGGTGATTCTGATGCCTAAGACACTGGACTAACCCGAGGTGCTTTTTCAGCACCCCCACTACTGAAGCACTGGGTTCTCACACTGGACCCGACATTGGCATCACCTGGAGGCTGCTGGGCCCCAGCCCAGAGTTTCTGATTTAGCACGTCTGGGGTGGAAGCCAAGAATCTGAATTCCCACAAGTTCCCCATTGATGTTATGCTGCTGGTCCAGGGACCGGCTTTGAGAAGCACTGCCTGACATCAGGTGACTGATGTGCATGCCACCTTTGAACCACTGGCCTGTGGGTTGAGCACTAGCAGGTGGATTCCTGTCACCAGTCCAGCCTTGTCCCTTCCATCTCCTTTGGATGCCTGTTCATGCAGAGAGAGGGTCACAGCCTTGCAGAACATGTCCTAAATAGCCCACTGCAGGGATGAGGGACAGGAGGCGAGATTAAAGAACACAAGAGATTCAAATCCAGGCCCATCAGACTCCAAACTTAAGTGGTTTTCACTCAGACTGCTTTACATTGGTAGTGCCTCCTTTTGGCACCACTGACCTCTGGGAACCTGATCTGGGAGGGCGGGGAGGTGCAGCTCCGTCTTGGGGTTCTCTCCTGCCCTGTCTCCCCCGTTGCAGGGTCTTGATCTTTGCTGTTATGTGGAAGCTTCTGGGTGCAGCTGTATGTCTGACTGCAACTGGCCACCAGGGGGAGCACGAGGGCCGTTTATCCACCAAGCTGCCTTGCAGGCAGAGCAGCCTGAGGGACACTGGCATGAGGTGTCAGGGGCATGGGCCTCTAAGTCTCAGGGGGCTATTCCTGGGACCTTCTAGATGCCCTGACTCAGCCACTGAGCTGAGGCTCGGAGGGGCCAGGGCAGTGGTGCAGCCTGGCCTGGAAGGTGACCCCAGGCTCCCTGACTCCCAGGGGCCCAACATTCCTTCTAGGGCTTCAGGCTTCCTTGAAAGGACAGGAACCAGAGTCCCAGAGGAAAAGTGTTCCCAAAGGAAATCTCTAACCCGACTTCCTGCTTCCAGCTCTAGGTCCTGGATGCCCCCAGGGGAGAGAAAGCTGGGGTGCGCCCCCTACTCCCAGGTGGGCCCCAAGGTGGGGTCAGGACCCCAGAGGGCAGCCTGTGCTGTGCTCCAGCCCCACCCCGGGCTCCCTTCCTCCTGCACAGACAGCTTCTCAGGGAGTGAGGCACACAGTCACGTGGCAGCACAGAGATTGGGGGCTCTAGGGGGACCACCAGCTGCAGCCAGCTCACCTAGCTTGAGTGGCTCCCTCTGTGAGGCACAGGGGCCCTGCGCATCAGAGGGGCTGGAGGGGATTGAGATCTCATAGGTGGGGTGCCCAGGGCCGAGCTGGGGGTGGTGGGGACCCACAGACAGCACTGTCACCACTGAGCCTAATCGAAGTGGGGAGCTGCCCCTGCTGCCCCTCTAGACCCGGCCTGCCTGGGTCCCGACACAGCTGGACTGATGTCTGCAAACGCTGGTTTTATTCACTGAGGTTGTAAGGATGGAGGACGGGAAGGTGCTGCCTTGTGACTAGTTCTGTGCTCGGGGCTTCACACACATCATCTTACACAGTCCTCCGGTGTCCCTGCCTGGGGTGGGGGGAGTTATTTCCCGTCTTACCGAGTAGGAAACCAAGCTTGGCTTCTCAGCCCAAGCTCTGTCATCCCCAGCAGACCCTCTCCCGGTGGCCTGGAGCAGCTCCTCAGAAAGCAGAGCTGGAAAACACCCAGGAGCCCTCTGTTACCTAGTGACCCCACTCATCCCCGGCAATTCCTGCCTCAGGCTTCAACTCTGTAAAATGGGGATATTAGTCCCAACTCTCACAGCTACCATGGAAACTTATGGGACCACGATGACACCTGCCCAGCCTGCTCAGGCATCAGGTGGAAACTCTCTCTCCATGGAGGCTACTCCCTCCTGGTCTTCTGCCCTCAATTCTGGAAAGTGCAAGTCAGGGTCCACCCCAGGCCCACAGGGAGAAGGCAGAGCAGGGCAGTTTAGCACCACCGGGCCCTCCAGCCTCTTCTTCCTGAGCTGTTTAGCTTCCCCGCTGTGCTTCCCAGGTTAGTGTCCAGCCCCCTTTCCCCCTAGTCCACCCCCACCTCTCCCCAGACCCACTGCTGCCTGTGTCCTCCCTGGGCCGTCCTCCTGGACCAGGGGGAGGGTGCACGTCCTCACCTCGTCCTTCGTCTCAACTCACATGTACCTGCCCTGGTGCCCTTCCCAGGCCCTCAGCACCCAGGGGATGGTCTCTGCTTCCATGACAGGAGGCCTGGTGAGTGACTCTGTTGGCCTGGGTGGGAAGAACTGGTCCCTGGAGACCATGAGAGACCCGGGCAGGATGGCAGGGTGAGGAGGTGGAGGAGGAGCAGGCAGGGGGCTGGTCTCCAGCCGGGTGGGTCTATCCGGCATCGCAGCCGTGGCAGGACACTCGCGCCCTGTGCTCTCACCTGAGCCCATGGCAACATACTGCCGCCGCCTCCTCCTGCCCCAGGTGGGCCTGCAGGTGACCCGAGACGGGGAGAAGGTGACGAGTGCGGGCAGAGCCTCTGCTCTGAGGTTCACAGTGTCAGTGCCTAAGAAGGTCTTCAAGATATGTTTAAGTTCCCAACACTAGGTCCCTCAGCATCACTCACCTGAGTCAGAGACTCTTCTCTGGAGTGATTCTCTTCCTACTGCTCAGTCGCTCCTCTGTCTCTCTCTCCCCCCTCCTCCTCTCCCATCGTCCGAGTGTTTCAGCCCTCAGGACATGGGCCTCGACTGCCTCTTCTCTGTGCTCCTTCTCTTCCTCATCCAGTCTGTTGGCTTTAAGTTTCCATTTAGCTGACAAATACTTGTGCACTGAGTGAGTGCCAGTGACTGTTCTAAACACTGGACAGAGAGCAGAGAACAAAACCAATAGATCTACCCTCATGGAGTTTACACCCTAGCGCAGGAGATGGATAATGTGCAAATCAATATATAACATAACATCATGTCAGCTGGTGACAAAGGCCAGGACAAAAGTAAAACAGGTGAAAAAAAGAGTGATAGCACTGGAGGGGTGGGTGAGGCTCCTATTTTGGGTGGGAGGACAGGGTACCTGCTCTGTTGATGTGACACTTAGCAAGATACTGAGTGAAATGAATAGGCTGCATGATGGCAGCTTCCCAATTTGTGCCTCCGGAGCTGACCTCCACTGAGACCGAGTCACATCCAGCTGCCGCCTGGTATCTCCCTCCCCATGTCTCATGACGCCTCACGCTCAGCGTGTCCAACCTTATCTCCTGAATCCTCCACCCCAACACACTGATCCTTCCTTATCTGTCATGAATAAGAGCACTTAAAAGGAGTATCTAAAGAACAGAAAGACTTCCTCACAATTAAAAATACCACAGCATAAATTATAAATTCAACAAAAAATTGGAAAATGAAGTTTGTCACTCTTTCAGAAAATAGACCGAAATATTAAGAGAGAGAAAATAGGACAGAAGAGATAAGAGAATTAGAGGCTCCATTTGGACTTTAATACCTAACAAATAGGATTTTAGAAGGAGAGAAGAAAGAAAACAGAGAGGAGGGAAATGTCTCGGAGTTGAAGGATATGAATTTCCTAAGACAAAGGGCTCACCGGGTGCTTGGCAAGAGGACTAGAGGCAGACCCAATCGAAGGCACATCACTGTGGAAGTTAAATCCCTGGGGGTAACGAGCAGACCCAGAAGGCTCCAGAGTGGAGAAACAAGGTTCACATCAGAGACCAGGAGTCAGAAAGACATCAGACTTCTTAACACTAGAAACTTGGAGACAATGGTGTCATAACCTCAGAATTCTTCCATCCTTAAGTGCTACGCCTAACCAAACTCCAGATCAAACATGAAGACAAAATAAAGGTAGTGTAAGAAATCTACACTTTTAAACATTTACCTATCATATCCTTTTAAAAAAGAAGCTTCTGGAGGATGTGCTCCACCCAAACGCAGGAGGAAAGCAGGGAGAGGCAAAGGGTGCTCCGGGGAGGATGGGGAAGGGACGCCTCCAGGTGGCAGTGTGTGTCAAGCCCAGAGAAGAGGCAACTCAGACCGCAGCAGGATTGCAGGGAGTCCTGGATATCTCTACATAAAGAAGGGACTCATTCCAAGAGGAAAGCTGTCGTTCTATTGGTTACTTAACAACAGGCACACAGAAAACTAAGTAAAAGAAAATGTGGGATGATTATTAATGCCAAGAAACAAAAAATGTACAAGAATAGTAGAAACATTGCCCTTTTATCAATATTTGTGTAGTCTTACCAATAGAAACATTGAATATTGATTTAACCTTCCCAAATCATGAAATAACTATTTTGGGAGGATGGGCAAAGGGTGTGAGTGTGTGCGTGCCTATTACCTTTACGCTTCATAGGAAGGAGCCAATAAATGATATTCCGAATAGGAAAACAAATAACCACCAGTGTAAGCATGCCATTTTGAAATAAAGAGGTAACTACCAGAAAACAGTATTAAATGAATTGAAAATGTTTACTTTTGGGTAGCAGTTATTTGGGACAAAGCGGGTGGTTGGCCAGAGAACTACAGGGTTTTTTTTTTATTATTATTATACGCCGTGGCATATTATTTACTTTAAACAACTTTGGGAATTTTGGGGGGTATTTACTTTGGGTATTATTTTTAGAATAAGATGTGAAATAAAATGTGATGGGAGAGACAGGTAAATTGAACTGGAAAGAGTTACACGGGGGCTCCAACTCTATTAATATTTTTTAGGTAATAGGTGCACAGGTGTTTGTTTTACATTATTAATATGTCTTTCAATACCTAAAATATTTTATAATTATTTTTAAACTGCAACAGCAAAGCAATGCTATTGAGAGAGGGCAACTGAAGGTCCAGGGTTATGGAGTGTAGGTGTTGGGACAGAGTGTAAACACAGAAGTTAGCTAGGGACAGGAGGAAGGACAGTTCTGACTGTGAAGAAGAGAGGTTAGAGAAGGTTTTGAATTACAGTTGGGAGAAGTTGAGAAATTATAAACCCAGTGCAGGAGATGGAGTCGTAGTTCTGGTTTTCAGCTGAAGACAGAGGAGCTAAGGGAGTATATTAGTCTCCTAGGGCTGCTGTAACCAATGACCACAACCTGCATGGCTGAAAATACCAGAAAGTTATTCTCTCACAGCTCTGGAGGCCAGATGTCTGAACTCAGGCTGTGAGCACGGCCATGCTCCTCTGGAGGCCTGAGGACGATTCTGTTCCTTCTCTTCTAGCTTCTGGTAGCTGCTGGCATTCCATGTGTTCCAGGGCTTGTGGCAGCCTCACTCCAATCCCTGCCTCCATCTTCACACAACATTCTCCTTCTGTGTGTTGGTCTATAATCTCCTGTCTGTCTTTGATAAGAACACTGGTTGTGGCATTCAGGGCCCGCGCATATAATCCAGGATCAGCGCCTCTTCTCAAGATCTCAACTTAGCCACACCTGCAAAGGTATTTTTTTCCCAAATAAAATAACATTTACAGGGTGCAGGGATTTGACATGGAGATCTCCTGGGGTATACTTTTCAGCCTCCCAGAGGGAGTAATTGAATTTAAGGAAATCAGAATTTGGGGGCTATTCCCCATGGGACATCCAGTAAGGACTCAACAAGAGTAGAAAAGAAATTACTGAATAACAAGGAAAATGAAACTGACCTGAATCAACCAATGTGAATTTTGGGGTGGACTTTTTCAACAAAGCTGCTAGGCTCAATTTTGTGTCAAAGAATCTTATTTTCTGTGATTCCCTTTCTATGATTCACTTTGACTAGCCAAAAAACTGAAATACTGGTGTAGATTGTGTAAATTTCAGGTGTGGTAGGAAATAAAACAGTGTGATGAAAGATACTTTGGATAAATGTAAATCAGCTAAAGCCTGTGTTACAAATTCGAATTCTGGCAAATAGAATTTGATGTACCAAACATCGTAAGAGACGAAGAGACGTTTTATAAATTGAGAAAATGAACCTACATCAAGAAGACGTACCAAACAGAATCACATATACATCTAACAAAATAGCTCTGGAATATATAAAGCAGAGCAGTCCAACAGAGCTTTCTGCCATAAAAGAAATGCTCTGTGTCTGCAGTGTCCAATACAGTAGCCACTAGTGACATGTGGTTACAGAGCACTTGAAATGTGGTGAGTGGAACTGAGAGGTTGAATTTTAAATTCTATTTAATTCTAATTAGTTAAAAATTAAATAGCCACAAGTATCTACTGGCTGCTATGCTAGACAGTGCAGATAAAACAATAACTGAAAGAATTAGGAGGAGGAATAGAGCAGTCCTAATAGCTGGATATATTCATGTGCTCCTCTCAGAACCAGGCTGATGATACAATCAAGAAAGATGACCCTGAGGCAGTAGCAAGCAGCAGTTCTCTCCGCAATAAAAACCTTTACCATCTTTGCTTTTATGTCATGTTTTGAACCAAAAAGAATCGAACTATTCACACTGATAACAAATAGACAGATTCACTATTTATATAACTGATTTCATCCACTGTCATCATGATTTACGTTTTATCATGTTTTTGGCATTAAAAGATATTTTCCATTTGGACCATGGGTCAATATTTGGATGTTCCATTGGGTTGAAGTTAAGCAATAGTAACCAGCCTTCTGCAAACTTATCAGCTAGGTTTCTTTGATGCCTGGCTCCTCTCCAGCTCCTGCCATCTCTCCCCTTCCCCTCACAGCCAGTAGTTGCCCCAGGAGAAGCCTTATATTTGTCTTCCCTTCTCCTTTTCCCTCTCCAGTGCACTGGCTTCTGTCCTGAGGACTTGTCTGAAAATGCTCTAACCAAGACTCTCAATGACCTTCAAATGGTCAAATCTCATGGACACTTTTCTTTTTCTTTTTTTTTTTTTTTAACACCTTTATTGTGGTACAGTAAACGACACATATTTCAGATGTACAATTTGATGAATTCTGATAGATGTACACACCTATGCAACCACCACTACTATCCAATGGACATTTTTCAGTGCTTATTCTCTGTGACTCCCCTGAAGCATTTAACATTGTTGACCACACCCTCCTAGAACTCTCTTCTCTATAATTTTTTTAATGACATGAACCTCTCCTGGTTCCCTCCACTTCATAACCTACTTCTTTGCAGATTCCTCTTTTGCTTGCCATTTAAACATCGGTGTTTACTCAACTCTTTCTTTTCAGTCTCTGCCTCTCACTCCCTGGGAAGTTTTACTTATGTTCATAACTTCAATTATCCCTTCAAGTGATGACTCACCAGTCTCTTACTTAAGCTCTAAACCTGTCCAATTAATTAGACTATCCACAGACACTTCAAGTCAGCATGTCTCAGAATTCTATCTCGCACCATCATTCCCATTTTACTTTCCTCATGTATTTCTCTCTTGATTTCATGAATTCATCCATCCAACCAGTCACTTAAGCCAGAAATCAGGGCTTTCCTTAGCTCCTCCTTCTCTCTTTCACTTCCCATATCCAGTCGTCCTTCAAATACCTCCTGCATTTACCCTCATCTTCATTGCCTTAGCCCATGACCTCATCATCACTCTCCTAGATTATTTAAACTTTCTTCCACTGGCCCCTTATCTACAACCTTGCTGTCTTTCATTCCTTATTGCATATTGACTTCCTAAAAGTCAAAAACTTGTTATTCTTCTGCCCAGAAGATCTTTTATAGTCAAGTTTAGTGGATATTTGTAACACAGTATTAATTTCTTCTTTTGGAAGTAACACTTCGTCATTTCTTTGAGAGCTACTCCTCTATAGTACACACACCTGAAGGGATCACAAATCAAGAGTCTTGGCCTTTCCAGATGACTGGATAAAGAAGTTGTGATATAGTTATACAATGGAATACTACTCTACCATAAAAAAGAATAAAATAATGCCATTTGCAGCAACATAGATGGACCTAGAGATCATCATTCTAAGTGAAGTAAGCCAGAAAGAGAAAGAAAAATACCATATGATATCACTTATATGTGGAATCTAAAAAAAAAAAAGAAGAAGAAGAAGAACACTATGAATTCACCTACAAAACAGAAGCTGACTCTCAGTAAACAATCTTATGGTTACCGGGGAAAGGGGGTGGGAGGGGATAAACTGGGGAGTCTGATATTTGCAAATGTTAGCAACTATATATAAAAGTAGATTAAAAAAAAAAGAGTCTTGGCCTTCCCAAGCCAGACCCATTGGTCTCTGTATCCAAGAGCTTTGAATGTTGTATGGATTGACTCAAGGCTGCAAAAATATTGCTCATTTATTCCAGGAGCTGCAGCACTCTGGCAAATCAGATGTTCTCACTGCCTAGACTCTTAGTATTTCCTCAGATTACCAGATATTCTCCAAATAAACCCATTTTATGATGAAATTAGGTGAAATCTATTTTTGCTGCTTACTACTAGGTGGCCTTCTGCAAAATCTGAATTCATTGGTAAGGCAGACCAGGTCCCTCAGTAAGTGGCCTCCACCATCTTATCCTGCATCACCTCCTGTCATGGTCTCCCTCCGCCATTCACTCCAGCCTCCAGAATAACATGTCACACCCCTAACACTCCACGCCTAGAATATTCCTCCCCCACCTCCTTCAAATCTCAACTTATGCCACTTTCTCTGTGAAGCCCCACCACCACTTCCAGTCACTCCACCTTCCATGGCCCCTTGTAGACACTGTTATTATGTTTTACTGAAACTTCCCCCTTATATGTTTAACCTCACCCACTCCTGAACTGAGACCAGAGCACAGCCTGGCACGCAGCAGTACTGTGCTCAGTCAGTGCTGCTCTGAACCTCAGTTTCCCCAGCCAGAGAATGGAGATGATAGCATTTGCTTTGAGACATGAATTTCTTGATTAGACCCTGCAGAGAACATCTATGACACTTAAGCCAAGAACAACTCGCCCAAAAGCAAGCTGCGTAGCTTGGAGAATTATTAGGGAGGGACCAGGCTCAGAACAGGATCAGACCAGGAAGGAGGGGTGATGGGCAGCCAGGCCACAGTCAAGGGCAGCTGGTCCAGGCACCGTGGCCATTGGAAGGACACACTGGATGCTGCTGTAGCTCCAAGCTGAATGAATTCTGATTTGACCCTGTGTCTGTGTGTCACCTGCTCCTGAAGTGTGTGTCTGGGCCCCAGTTGTGGGTCAGGACAAATGTTTGCCTGACCTTTTAAACTTCTCATTGAGAGTGAGGCCCAATTTCTCACCAAGACTCACACGATGGGGACATCCTCAAATACGGTGGGGAGTTCAGGTTCAAGGGTCTCCCTCCATGGAGAACAAGGCCTTGGGGTTGTTAGGAGGATTAAATGAGATAAAACATGACCCAGTGACTCTCAGACACTTCCCCTAAAGGCAGAAGAAGTGGAATGCATCCCAGGCAGGAAGGCCAGTCTGCAGCCTGAGACTCTAAGCTTGTGTTGTATTCATTCAGCAAACACCTCGATGTGCCAGGCCCTTGTCTCAGCCCTGGGAATAAAGAGGAGGCTACTGCTTGGTGGATCTGTATGCTAGTGATTAACTTTGAAGCCTCATGCTTGACTTGAAACGGAATGTAGAGTTTTTCATTCTATTTTATAAAAGACCATAGTAATATCCCAGGAACATAGCAGGGCTTGTTTCAATACAAAAATAATGGCTTCCTACAAATGGTCTGGTGGCTGCCCTGCCTGTTTGCCTGAAGATACAGAGAACTGTGTCTTTATGTGCCTATATTGGAGCAGGTTCCAGTTGCCACCAAGAGCAAAGCTCTACCAGTTTGTGGGAGGGGAGAAGAGACAGCCGGGATGCTCAGGCCCTTGGGAGTGGGGCAGAGGGTGAGAGAGATGATGGAGGACTCTCGGCCCTGCCAGCCTCTGCCAGCGTCCAGGAACAGATATTCTGGAAGTCCTTCCTTCTGCCTGAGGCACCAGAAAGAGCCACACACTTTTTATTCTAAAGAATTTGCACAAGGAGTGGTCCCAGACTAGCAACAGGAGTGTTACTGGGGGGCAGTGGTCTGGGCCTATGGGCAGCTGGCCCCAGCTCAGCATGGACTTGGACCACTGTGGTCATTAGGTGGCCTGAGGGAGGGTGTGCAGTTGCTGAGAGTGTGGCACTGAACCTAAGGTTAGCCAGGAACAGTGTAGAGAGGGAAGGAGGCCCCGAGAGGACTGCCCACCCCATGAGCAGCTGGGTTGACTAGACGGGTTGGAGAATTTGTTGCCTGAGGATGTTCACAGTCCTTCCCAGGCAAACCCCTGGAGGGATCTGTGGGAAACAGATGCTGGATGGAGTAGGGCTGAGCTTCCCCTGCCATGTCCCCACGCCTGGTTAGAAGCAGACCCAGAAAAGACCACCTCAGGCAAACCCTCACCAGCCCAGCCTGGCTTGGATAGGGGCCTCAGATTACAGCTCACATGTGTCGTCAGCTAAGAAAGGTCCACGAGGACTGGGGCTGCAGACACAGCGATGACAGGAGGTGACACACACAGGGCTCACTGCACGCCCGGTGCTGCTCTAGACTCACTGGTCCCTCCCGGCAGCCCGGGAACTGCATACTCATTGTCCCCGTATTCACAGCACAGGGTGGTTAACTGGCCAACATCACACAGGGAGTAGGTGCAGAGCTGGGATCTGAACCCAGGCACTTGGCTTCGGGAACTTAAACTGTGCCTGGCATTCACCATGCACCTTCTACCCGAGAGGGAAAAAGTAGGCAATATTTTTTCAGCACCAACTGTTTGATTAGATGACTTACTATCTCTATTTCATCTCATCTTCAAAGATATTATTGTTGTCACCCTGGTTTTATAGATGATGACACTGAGGCTCAGAGAGTCCATATGTCACTGCTCAAGACTGAACAGTTACTCCCTGACAGCCTGGATTTTAATACAAGTCTGTCCCCCGGCAAAGCTCAGCACACAATAGTATCTCAGTAAATGCTGAGCCCCTTCCCTCTTTTCTTGGGTCCAGGAGTCAACCCTGGACTCCTGTCTGTCCTGGTCTGACTGCAGTGTCCCACCCAGAGGTCCTGCATAGCGCCCCCATCTCAGCCAGACCACTTCCTGTTGACAAGCCAGCCAGAAAACGCCAGCCAGTGTGTGGAGAGCTTAGAAAGGGACTGATTGGAACCTCTTCACCTTCTTTTGGCCCAGTCATCTCCATACAGGGATCTTGGGACAGGAGTCAGCCACATAGATGAGGACCACATGGATTGGCAGCTGGCACTGGCCCCAGCGGCAGGCAGGCAGGTGCCTGAAGCCACAGGAGAGAAGGGCCCCTCTTCGCTCCCCTCAAAGTTGCAGTGACGAAGGCTGGATCCATGATTTTTCCAAGAAGCTGATCCAGAGCCAGAGAATGGGACCATCTGTGCCCTGGGCTCTGTTCTGGACGCAGCTCAGGCCACCGTCTGGGGTGGTGTCAGCTGGAGTCATCCCTGCGTGGAGGAGGCCCTGGCTGGCCGGCTGATGAGGGACCTGCTGACCTCCCCCCTAGAGATGGGGAGCCCGGGGCCAGCAGGGGAGAAAGGGAAGGGCCTGAGGCTTGGGCCCTGGGGATCTTCTCCATCAATGGTGTGTGCTAAAGGGTTGGGGGGAGGCCCCGGCCACTCAGGCTCTCCCTGCCCAGACCCCTGGACCCAAGGCACCTCCCTTCCCTCTGACATGTAGACAGGCATTTGAGGGCATCTCTCAGCTCCTCCCCAGCCTGCCCATGCAGGCTGCAGGGAATGTGGAGATCAGCTGGGAAACTAACCCTTCCCCTTCTTCTTCATTTGGTGTATTTCTCAAACTTAAGTTTTATTTTCTAAAGCTGGTTTGAACATCTGCAGAGAGGGCTGTGTGATGCGGAGCTCAGCACCTCAGGAGGGAGGAAGTGGGGGTGGGCAGAGAAGGAAGAAGTCTCAGGGTCTTGATTGATCAAAGAAGGAAAATAGGAACAGGTGGACAGGAAACAGGCAGATGAGAAAACAAAGATGACCATGAAAGAGCCAAAGAGATAAATGGGGAAGGACATGAGAAGTGAGGAGAGGGGACAGGAAGAGGACAGCAGAAGACAGCAGAACTCAGTAAAGATACCTGTGGTTAGAAGAGGAATCAGGAGCCCCTCGGCCCATCCTTAGTCCCTACAAAAGCCTCTCGGGCCAAGTACACTGTGTCAGCCACGTAAAGCAGCAGGTTGATGGCTGTCAAGATGGTCACAGTCAGTTGTTGGTTCCAGATGCATGCCAAGGAGGTGAATTTATCACTCTAGCTCACATCGCTGGACCGCTGGGCCTGGCCGCCCAACTCCTCATGGAACTTGTAGAGAGGCCAGAGGATCACAGAGCAGGTGTAGAGGAGGACGGAGAGCACGGCCTGCCCCACCAGGAGATGGGAAGGGGATGTGCAGCCTTTTGTTGTCACAGTCAGACCCATTCACAGGAAGTTCACGGTCCCCAGGATGAAGCAGATGGAGTACACGGCCACACACCACACCAGGGCCTACTGGTCCTGGTACAGGTAGGGGCTGCTGATGAAGGCGAAGATGACACAGGCCACATAGTTCTCCAGCCTCCTGAGCATATCTGGCAAGGTGGGCACAAAGCAGTACATATCTCCAGGCCAGAAACAGACCCAGGCCACTTCAGTGGCATAAAGCACAGAACTGATGTAGAAGAATGCGGTGGCGGCGATGGTGTGGTTCTGGGTGAGGCCCTGAGTCAAGAACTAGACGTAGGTAGTGCTGAAAATGATGGAGGCTGAGAGGCAGATGAAGGCAGAGTGAAAGGCGTAGGCACAGAGAAAGCCGTCCCAGGAGAAGGGGAGGCGGGACTGGCAGAAGCACCAGACGAACATGCACCAGTTAATTATGCCCCCCTTCAAAGTGTCCCCCCTGGCCCCCAGTGAGAAGGGCATGCAGGGGGAGAGCAGCTGCAGCAGGCAGAAGAAGAAGCCCACGATGGCCATGGATCCCAGGCCTGAGGACGAGCACATGGCGGTTGTGATGCACAGGCAGGTCACTGTCACCGGTGTTTGTTTTACAACCAAAGACTTGTTCATAGCTCAACACAGCTCCAGGGTTTGATGGGCAGATTCTGTTTTGCTTTGCCTGTTTTGCTCCAATTCTGTCTTTGATCTTGTTTTTCCAGGAATATCTGACCACTGACCCCTGGAACAGATGTGCTGATCTGCACAATGTGACGACCACACTTAGGTTTAAAAGACAGCCAGGCGCCTCGGGACTGACTTATGTGTCTGGGAAAATAGATCAGCCAGCTCCCTGCAGGGGGCCTGGAGCTGTTTCCTGCTTTACTTCTTATATAAATCCTGCCTGAAACTTGAGGAGTTGGAAGTTGCTTCTTTCACACAGTTGCCCACCTTCTCCCCAGGTTGCCTGCTTCCTTAAGATAAAGCTACTTTTCTTTTACCCAACACTTGTCTCTCAGGATTGCCTTCTTCAGTGATGAGCTGCCAAGCCTCCTCTGGGTAACAAGTGTTGGCCAGCCAGGCAGGAGTCAAATCCCAGAGGCTCCTGGCCCCTCCTCCTCCTCTTGGGGTGAGGATGAGAGTGCGGCTGGGAAGGTCGGGGAGCCAGCTGCTCCGGGAGAGGATTTACAGGTATGTCCGAACAGCTGCTGAACTTGATAGTTTCCGGAACTTTCTCTGTCTCTCCCCACTCTTTGCCGACAGCCTACTTTCACTGTCTGTTGAAAGAAGGAAACTGGTCTCTGAAGGAGCAGATGTGCTCTGGACAAAGTCCCAGCGTGTGCACACCCTAGGATCAAGAAAAGAATGGGCTTTTATTGTAATACAGCCTGGTCCATGTATGTTTTTGATTCTGAAGAACAGAATGGGTTTCTCAGGTACTCTACTGTTTTGCAGTTAGAACTGTTTTGTCAGAGATCTGGCAAGCAGGACCGATTCCACACGCACTAGACTTCACGTTACTCTGTAATAAGGATACTTCCAACGAGGGCACTAAATTAATGGTACAAAAAGGGAAACTAGACTGTGAAAAGCCTACCGCTTTTACATATGAGTCTTTGCAGGCAAGGGAGGAAGAAGAGGGGGCGTCAGCTTCTTTGGGAATTCAGTCTACCCCAGCCAGCAGTGGTTCCTATCCTGATGCCTAAAGCAGTGGCTAACCAGGGTCTGAGGCCTCGCTCGCCTCCTTTCTCTGAAGGGAGGAGGACTTCAGGTGTACTGGGTGGAGCCTCAGCACCCCCACAGTACGAGGAAGAAACAAAGTCTGAAATAGTCTCTCCCTTTAAGAGGTGGCAGGGCACTCAGTTTGGCCAGGGTGTGTCCCTTACCAGAAGGGGAAGGGCGAATACAATTTCCACTAAGAGAATTCCCACCAGGAATTTTCAATGCACAAGGACAGCCAGTTGACTATTACTGGACTTACACTCCGTGTTCCACCTCAGCCCTACTAAACTGGAAAAACCCCCAACCTCCATGCTGAGATGATCCACAAAAAACGGTGGAAATGTTCGTTAGTATTTTTTTCAACCTACCACCCAACATGGGCTGATGTACAAGCCTTGATGATGGTTATGTTGACAGCCGATGAATGGCACCTTGTTCCAGACAAAGCCAGGAAAGCAGCCAGATGCCTCCACCAGGAGGACCCGGCCAACACCCCCCACCCAGCATTAGCAGTGCCATTAATAGAACCTGAAGGGGACCCCAGTGGGGACACATTTCTGCTGGAACATGACCATTGATGTGTTTTGGCATGTCTATGGAACGGAATCCCTAAGCAGCATAGTTTGAATAAAATCCAAGAGATGCAACTGGAGGCCAATGAAAACCCAGCCACTTGATTAGAAAGAGTGTATCAGGCATATAGAAAGTATTTAGATGTACACCCTGAGGCCCTGGAAAATCCTAGAAGGGTGAACTTGACATTTACAGGACAAAGTGCTCCTGATATCTAAAAGCAGCTCCCAAAGCTGGACGGAGCATTAGGGATGTACCCCTCCCAGCGGCTGGACATAGCTTAGCAGGTGTTCGATGCCCAGGAGACAAGTGGGGGGAAGCAAGGCACTGTGTCTGTTGACAGGGTACAGAGAGGTAAGAGGAAGGCCCCCCTGGGAAGGCCCCTCGGGGAAATTGGGGATCTCTTGGGGAAGATCAGTGAACCTATTGTAAAGAAGGCCATTGGAAAAAAGATGGCCCTAAGCATAAAGGGAACAAAGAAAGTAAGAGAGAAAAAGGAAGTCAGGAGAAGCTTACAAGACAAGTATTGGAACAGGGCTATGATTCAGATAGTAAGCGAAACTTTGACCTGTCCAATCCAACACCTGTTTCCCCAGAGGAGCCCCGGGTAGAACCGACGGTGGGGAACAAGACAGTAGACTTTCTGGTGGATACTGGGGCCACTTCCCGTGTCCTGTTTCACCTGCCTGGAGACTCCCAGCATGCAGCTGCCGTAGTGGGGGTCTCCGGGAAACTGGGGCAACACCCCTCCCTCCAGCCTGTGGAATGTAACCTGGGCAATTTGTCAGTAAGTCATAGTTTTCTCTAATGCCAGACTGCCCAGTTCCTCTACTGGCTCGGGATTCGCTGTGTAAACTAAATGCTCAAGTCACTTCTAAAAAGCAAGGACTTTAGATCCAAGTTCGCCCTGAGGGGGCCTTATGTCTGCAGACTGCTCTACGCCAACCCAAGAAAGAGAAGGAGGAGGTGTCCCCACCCCACCCAGGCCTGTAACCAAATGGGCGGATGGAATACCAGGGCGGGCAAGAAATGCAACTCCTGTTCTGATCAAGCTGAAAGAACGGCTGCCAACCCCAAGAAGAAAACAACACCCACTGAAGAAGGAAGCTTCAGAGGGAATACATGCAATTTTTCACAAATGTTTGAAATATGGTGTTATTAGGGCATGCCAATCTCCATGCAATAAATCAGGCCATCCTGCTACCTGAGGACGCCCCCATTGTTCATTGCCCAGGGCGCCAGTGCACCAAGTCTCCTGTGACAAAAGGGGATCGAGTGGCTAAAGAGGCACCCGGCAGGCAGAGCAAGGATATGAAGGAGTGGCGGCCTTCATACCCTCGCCTCGCAGGACTTGTCCCGCTTTACGCCCATTTATAACGAGAAAGATAAAGGAAGGGCTCCAGAGTGGGGATTCACTAACATGGCCCTCAGTCTTGTTGCAAGGTGAACGCCCACGACATGGTATTGTCACCGGAGGCCATCGTGTACCCGGTGCTAGACATTTACAGGGAGGATCCCATTATGGCTGGGACGCCTTATTCAACTTGACGTGGCCTTACCTCAAAGGGCCCGGTCTGCAGAAAACTGCTCAACGAATGGCCGGCGGTTGCCTGACTTGTGCTAACAATCCCCAAGCTGGAAAGCACCCTCCAAGGTCTGGAGCACAATATAAAGGACTTTGTCTCTTTGAAGACTGGTAGATAGACTTTCCCTGAAAGCCAGGAGCCTCAGGGAGCGTGAGATACCTGCTGGGTTTTGTAGACACATTTTCTGGATGGGTGGAGGCCTTTCCCAGGAGAACAGAGAGAGCATCGGAAGTGACTGGGGCTCAGTTAAAGGAGATCGTCCCTTCCTTGGGGCTGCCAGGTTCCATTCAGAGGGACAGAAGCGGTGGCTTTGGCGTTACAGCTCAGGGGTAGAGCATTTGATTGCAGAGTGGTAATGGCCCAGGTTTTGTGTCCAACACTGTTCAGAAGATGGGTGAGATCTTGCAAATTAGGTGAAAACTTTGCACTGCTTGGAGACCCCAATCGACCAGGAAAACAGAGAAGATGAATCATACACTGAGAAAGACAACAGCCAGGGTAAGTGGAGAGATAAATCTAAAATGGGATAAAGTCTTATCTACCACACTTCTCCTGGTAAGGGTGGTCCCCAGAAACAGGCTAAAATTAAGCCCTTTTGAAATTGTGTGTGGGAGACCCTTTCAGACCTCAGTAGTGGACATGTCCTCTCATGTGATGGAACAGGAAGGTTTAGTAAAACAGTATGTTCAACATCGAAGCCAGATCTTAACCACTCTTCACCAGTTTGCTCTTTCCAGGTCTACGTTTCCCTCAGATGAACTTCTGCATCTGTTTAACCTGGAGATCGGGTGCTTTCGAGGACCTGGAGGAATCAGGGAACTGATCAACAACTGGCAGATAGTGGGCAGGGCCCTAGGATGTACGGGAACCACCTGTACCTTCTTGAAGCTTGCAGGTGTAAAGCCTGGGGCCCATCACACTGGAATCAAGAAAGCACCTCCAGAGGATGAGGCCCCAGAACAGTGTGGGATGCCCCCCACAGGGAGCTCTTAAGCACCTCTTTACAAAAGGGCAAAGGGAGTCAGTGCCTATTTAGAAAGATGATTTGATTATGAATCTTAGGCACTTTTAACCTTCCTTCTGATGTTTGGTTAGAGAATGCTTTAGCGAGGATACCTCAGTCTGTCACTCTCCTGATATTTCACAGGGCTGGATCTGTCATCCAAAACCCTGATTAGTTCATGATCCTTCTGATCCTTTAGTGTTGCCTCTAGACAACTTCTCTAATCAGATACATCTCTTCTCCAAGAAGAATGAGATTGGTTCTCAAATCTACTCCCCTGGACCCCTCAGGAATTATGGGTGACCACCATATGCAGATCAACCACCCAGAGAACTGATACAGAGATGTCACTCTTAGATTCAGACTTCAAAATACTCAAAAGGAATATTTTTTAATACCATGTCAGGTCCTTCCATTCTAAGACCCTGTCACCACCGACTTTCAGCCTGAAGAAGTTACAGAAGGTGGACCTTGGCCCCTGTTCCATAGAAATGGAAAGAAAAACTGGCAGTGAGGACTTGGAACCGTGTTTGTTTTACAACCAAAGTTTTGTTAATAGTTAACACTGTTCAGGGGTTTGATGGACTGATTCTGTTTTGCTCTGTTTCTGTCTTTGTTCTTGTCCCTCCCACCCCAGAAATACATGACCATTAACTCCTAGAACAGACGTGCTGATGTGGACAATGTAAGGGTCACACTCACCATCTCATGCCAGCAAGGTGCCTCGTGATTAATGCACACAACTCTGAAATAGAAGAGCAGGCCACCTCCAGCACGTGGCCCGCAGCCCTGTCCTGCTTCCCTTCTTGCGTAACTCCTGGCTAAAACTTGAGAAGTTGGGAGTTGGTTCTTACGCACACTAGTCCACTTTCTCCCCACGTTGCCGGCTTCCTTAAGATAAAGCTACTTTTCCTTTACCCAACACTTGTCACTCAGTATTGCCTTCTTCAGCGGTGAGCCACTGAGCGTGACTCTGGTAACACTGCCACAGTTAAGGGGGCCTCCAGGAGCTAAAAGATGCAAGGAAAGACCCTGCCCTGGAGTGTTCAGAGAAAGCACGGCCCTGCTGACACCTTGACTCAGAATTCTGCTCTGGAACCATTAGAGAATACATTTCTATGGTTTTAAACCATCAAGCTTGTGATAATTTGTTTCATTTTAAATTGTTGGGGGGTGTGTAATTAGGTTATTTATCTATTTTAATGGCAGTTCTGGGGATCGAACCCAGGACCTCATGAATGCTGAGCTCACACTCTACCACTGAGCTATCCCCTCCCCTGAGCTTGTGATAATTTGTTGCAGTAACTCTATGAAACCAAGATGAATTTCCAGAAATGATAAAGATAGTCATTGTCATATATATTTTTTTAAGTTTCCAGAAAAGCTTGCTGACCTCTTGCTATAGAGCGCTTTGGTCTCAATGGATCCAAGGGCCCCTTGTCACAATCCTGTGGCCCCCAGTGTCTGAGACTCATAGAGGGAGGATCCACTGATCTCGAGAAGGGTGGTCAGTCCCGTGTCCACAGGAGCTGGGAGGGAAGGGAATAAGCAAAGCGGACGGAGAGGACTGAGCCCCCTGGAGAGGACCAGCTGCATCTGCAGGGGGTGGTGGAAAAGCACGATTCAGTGTGCGTGACATAATCTCATGTTTACAAACGGGGGAAAAAGATACAAATACCCTGACAAACACCTGTGCATCTAGGTACACACATGTCTAAATATAATTTCCGAGTGTGGGAAATGTGTTCAAGGCTGAATATTAAGTGGATGCTCCCTGGAGGAGGGGGAGGAACCTGAGCACATGTGATATGATCACAGTCCTGCTTTATGTCAGTTATATACGTGAATAAGAAAAATACACAAAACTAAACAAAATGAAGGAAGGAAAACAGTATAAATAAAGGAAGTACCAGCTGCTCAGCTCCAACACCCTCCCTTAAGGGAATGAAGGCCGAGTGACGCCAGCTTCAAAAGGAGCTGGAATTCTGGAGTTTTATGTGCAATTAAAGCACTGTGCAGCTATGAAACACTTAAGGAAGAAGAAACACCATTTCTACACCATCTTTCCCACAAAACACTGTGAGGGAAAACAAACACATCTGCAAGCCACCTCCTGCATGTAAGTGGTTTGCAACCCCCGACCTGGAGCAAATCCAGCTTGCATGTGCTTCTGTGCAGAGCGGGGCCAGGGCCTCTGCGCCCTCTCTGAGGGGTGGGGGAGGGGAGCAGGTGGCTGGCATGTGCTGAGTGTGCCACATACCCTGGCCTCTGATAAGCCCTTCATGTGCTTTTATTCATTTAACTGACACAAAGTAGGTGTGAAGCCCATTGCATAGATGGGGAGACTGAGGCTCTGATGAGTAACTTGCCAGGATCATCCAGCTATGAAGTGTCTCCTCCATGCCCCACAGCCTCCTGTATCTCTGAGTGTCCATCTCAGCTCCTCCTTCTCTGCCCTTCTTGCACCTCCTCCTTCCTTGCTTTGCCCCAGCCATGACCTTCCAGACTCACTACCTTCCAAGTCCAATGTGCCCAGCTGCTGGGCAGGCAGGGCTCAGCCAAGTCTAGGAAGTGCTCTGACACTTCCCTGCTCACAGATTAGGATGGAAGAGGGGCTGTTGAGGAAACTCAGGCAAACGTTTTGCTTTACAGGTGGGAGAAATGAGGCCCAGAGAGGGCACATGCCTCACCCAGGGTCACACAGCTGGAGTCCCCAGGCCCTCCCCCTCTGGCATCAAATGGATCCAGAGTTGTCTTTTGGCCTTAGGTGGAAATCCCAGGCTGAGTTTGGGGAGGTTGGTGGGAACAACCTGGGGGACAGACAGTGTGACACCCCTAGCCCCCCTCACAACCAGTGTCCCCACCTCGCCCCCAGCAGTGCCCACTGGAAGGCCAGCAGGCTCCTGGGCTCCTTGGACAACCAGGGCTGAAGGAGCTCTGTAAATTCAGGGAGATTCTTGGGGTTTGCTCTGTGTCTCCTTCCAGCCACAGCTGTTCCCAGGGTTGATTGTCAGCCAAGGTGACAAGGGCCCTCATGGCAGGAAGCCGGCTGCTGGCTCAGGGTACTGGCCCCAAAGCCCTGGGGGTGCCTCTCAGTCAATAGCGCCTTTGAAACAGGGCAGTGTCCCTGAGGAGGGAGCAGGCTGGGGACGAGCTCTCCCCCCGACACGTGGGGACCCCTTGGAGGAGGCCCCTGTGTGAGGCGGGACTGCAGCCCTGGCTGGAGGGACTGTCTTGGGCAGGCAACCTGGGCAATTCCATCTCCATTGTCCCTGTCACTCTGGCCACGTGTCCCCTGTCACCTCTGAATCCGCTTTAGGCCCCTGTTCTTCCCTCTCAGTTCCATTCCAGGCCCCTCCTACATGGGGAAGATGGCTCCACGCCTGTGTCCCCTTCTGGATCAGGAGACTCCTCCTTGGCTGCCTCAGGGCCACCCCGACCGTGGGAGTCCCCCCAGCCATCTCCACTCTGCCGCCCCCGCCCCGGCCCCAACCAGGTGCGTCCTCAGGGCTGCAATTCCCAGAAGTCCAGCAGGTACAGATCTCTCTCAGCTCCTGCCCTTAAAAGGGGGCCTATCACTGTCTCACTCCACCCCCTCCCCTGGGACGCCCTGAAGGCTCCACATCAGCACCCAGACACAACATCCCTGTTCATTTCCAATCCCTCTGCCCAGCTTGGAAGTTCTCACTAGTTTCCCACCCGAAAATCCTCGCTTAGGTAACACCACTCCTAGATCTTTCCAGACTTGCACCTGGATGGCTGCTTTGGAGCTTAGAAGTTAAACATAATATGTTTTTCTGTGGTTCCTCCATGACGCTCCATCTTGGAGTAATGCTGGGTTGGTGTCTCCTCCCAAACGGGCAAGAGTCACATGTTAAGGCAGAATTGGGGGGAGAATTCAAACAGTTTCTGCTTCACGTATCATCTTGTCACCACTGCCTTGCTCTACCCCATGGCTTGTCCCTGTTCACATTTGAAGCTGCCCTTCCCAGGGCAGGGCTGTGTCACCTCAGATGGCAGCTCCTTCTAGTGATGGCTGCAGGAAGGACAGGACAGACACCTGTCTCTTCAGGTGGCTGTGGAAGGAGGCCATAGCCCTGAAAGCCTGTCCTGGGTTCCCAGAGCCCCGAGCTTGGGTGCTGGGCTCCCACCCACAGGCCCTGCTGAAATGCTGGGCTGTAGAGCAAAGGGTTCACACCCACAGCTTTGGGATTTTTATCCAGGTTTCCCATTTCTTATCCATGCAACCTTAGGGGAGGTACTGGCTTCCCCCAGCATTAATTTTCTTATTTGTAAATCGGGGTTAGCAGTACCATCTGCAATCCCTTTTCAGAAAACCTTGGGGTCAGATGTGCTCCAGAATTCATAATTTTTCAGACCAGACATGTAACATGGTGCATACACGACATAACACCCCACTGGGCTCTGAAAATGCTTTGTAATCGAACACATTAGCATTTCTGCAGCTGCACTTTTAACATGCACAGTAAGTGACATGAATCACAACCATAAATTGTCTCATGTCTGTTCAGATCAAATTTTGTTACCAAAAAAATTTTTTTTTTAATTCTTATTCAATTTTTAGGCCCTTGAAGGTTTGGGATTGCAGGTAAGGACCATCCTAACTTGTGTCTTCGTAGATGATGGCACATAGTTCAGAGAGATGAAAAACATTCTTGGTTTGAGGCCAGACCACACCCAGCTGTGAGATTGGAGATAAGATTAGTCTCCTGACAAGGCCAAGGTGAAGAGTGGGGAGAGTCATCCGAAGGCAGTTGTGCTGTTACCCAGGTGTCTGAGTCATTGGTTCAAACTCCACATCCTGAGTCTCAGCCTTCACAGGCTGTTAAGCTGATTCCAGGTGCCTGACTTAGTCCTCGTCCAGAGCCGGATCTGTCTCTGGTGGGTCCTCAGCGAAGACCACTGCCAAGCAGGAACAGTGACCAGCATGACCACCACGGGAAACGAATTCACTTCGTTGCGGAACTTAGACGTTGGCGTCTGGACCAGAAGGGGCTGCTGCCTCCGCTTGCTGCAGGTACTGTCCACCTGCATTGCATTCTCACTAGTGGCCAGCATGGGCACTTGGAGGGGCGACATAGGTAACTTCTCTTTGTTCATCTGGTGCTTCTGCTTTGCTGTGACCCTCATCATCATCATAGTTGAGTGCTTTGATCTCCAGCGCCGGTTCCCTTTCTTCTGGTACAACATTCCCATCACCTTCGCCTGCTATTTTGCCCTCCTCTGCCTCTCGGCCTCCATCACCTACACAACCACCTTCGTCCAGTTCTTGCCTCTCAGCCCCAACCGAGACCGTGCCATCGCCGCCATCACATTCTCCTGCATCGCTTGTGTGCTTTATGGCATGGAAGTGGCCTGGATCTGGGACTGGTATGAGCTCGGCAGCAACCCCTGCTATGTGCACACTATACCCGGCCTGCTGAAGGTGCTGGAGACCCTCGTGGCCTGTGTCATCTTTGGCTTCATCAGCAACACCAACCTGTACCTGCACCAGCCGGCCTTGGTGTGGTGCGTGGCCGTCTACTCCATCTGCTTCATCCAGGCAGCCGTGGCCATCCCGCTGAAACTGTTCAAATTGAAATACACACTGCCCATCCCATTCCCCATTTTCCAGGTGGGGCTGACCCTGCTCTCCGTCATCTTCTACTCCAGTGCTGTGGTTCTCTGGCCTCTCTACCAGTTTGATGAGAAGTTGGGTGGCCAGGCCCAGCGGTCCAGCGATGGGAGCTGCAGAGATGATCTCACATACTACGTGTGCGCCTGGGACCAACGACTGGCTGTGGCCATTTTGACAGCCATCAACCTGCTGGCTTACATGGCTGACCTGGTGTACTGGACTCGCCAGGTTTTTGTCAAGGACTGAGGGTCTGCCGAGGGTCTCCCAATTCCCTTTTCAAATAGAGTTCTGATGTCCTTTGCTGCCCTCTTACTGGACCCCTGACTCCCTTCCTCATTCATCTCACTCTTCTCTGTTTCCTTCCCTCCTCTGCTCTGTCTCCCTTTCTGTTTTCCTTGGGTGCCCACATCCTGTTTTGCCTCTTTCTCTTTCCACTCTCTTCTTTTCTACTTTTTCTGCTTTTTGCTCTTTCAGACATTCTTTGCTTTCTCATCTGCTTCTGTCCTGACCACCTCGTCCCATTTTTCTTCTTCTGATCATTCAGAAGTCTGAGACTTCTTCCTTCTCTGCCCACTGCCCCCTCCCTGCTCCTAAGGTGCTGAACTCCACATCACACAGCCCTCTCTGCAGATGCTCATACTCTGGGCCTCTGGAGGGGCCTCACTGCCAGAGCAAGCCTGTCCCCTGGCTGTGCCTTAGTTGGTGTATGTGTGGCGGTTTTGGGGATTGTGGGTGGGTAGCTAGGGACTGGGACTGCTTTTTCCTAGTGGAGTAGGATGTACAGCATGCCTCCCCTTTAAGTTAGACAAAAATCTCTGGAGATCAATAATTTCCAGTAGGCGGGAGGCTGAAAGCAGAGACCCTGGGTCCTGAGGCCCCACCTGGTGCTCAGCCCCACCAAGACTGGCTCCAGAACTTTTGCAGACTCAATAAAGCCCACTGCCTAGAGGCCACCTTAGAGGAAGCACGGGGTGGATGCCTTCCAGCCCAACTACTCTCTGGAGAATCAAAAAAGGAGCTGGCGAAGAACCACATATTCTTGAAGACAACTGTCTGAAGTGTTTGTGGGGGGCAGCGATGTGCCCCTCCTGCCTCAGTGTCCAAAGTAACATGTCCTGCCTTTGCAGGGACAAGAACATGGCCACTGCCAGCCTTAAAGGTCATGTTAGCCTGGGGTTCTTTCCTTTTCTTGTTTCTGGTCAGGGCATCAGAAATTGCTGCGTGGTCCTATTCTTAACGAAGTTTCCTTTCAAATTTTTCCGGGGCTGTGTGCTGTTGGGTAAGAATTGCCGCTGCCACAGTATAAGAAACTGCATTGCTTGACTGTGCGGTGCGCACACACGCGCTCCTGCATGGCAGTTCCCTTTTGCTGCAGCTTCCTGCCTCTCTGGGACTCACACATAATGTGATCTATTTAAGTATACATATATGTATAAAAAATGTCGCCCCAAGCCTTCTTCCTGTCTTGCTGTCAGCCACAAAGGCTCAGAGCCCGGCATCCTCTGTGTCACCAGGGCCAGAGGGGCCAGGCAAGCAGAGCTGTCGGGGAGGGGCAGGGAAGGCCCCGCACTGCTGCCACTCATTCCTGTCCTGGGATGAAGCGTCTGTTCTTCACCCAGTGTCAGACTGGGTGGATGGGGAGGGTTCCCAGAAGATGGTCCCCATGGCAGGAAAACCTTAAGAAATAGTTTAATAAAATTCTCATTTTAAGGTAAGACAAGAAAAATTTAAACAAAACTTTTCTCTGCCTGTGTAGGCCTCCTCCCTCCCCTCTAGTGTGCATTGTGCATCTGAATTATTTTTAACCAGCCCTCCCCAAGGGCAGAAATACCTGCTCTTCCATAAAGATCAGTTTTTCTTCTGGTTCTAGTCATGCTACTCCTTAGAAAATACCACTGCTTGCTTGTGACCTGATTGATGTCACCAGCTACATGACTTGTATTCTGCTCATTTTACAAGATTGTTTCTTGTGTTAACAAATGTGTGATAAAAAATAATGGAGACTATGTGACCTGAAATGACTGACATGATAAATAGTTTCATAAAATTAATGACTGTGACAGTGTGACTCTAGATATGGGAAGAAGCAACAAGTGGGACTCACACCCTGGACAGGACAGACTAGCAGGACAGGTGGTGCTGAGGTTTTTGCTACTGTTAACAGGGCCTAGATGAGTAATAGCCCTTGAGTGGCCTCTCAGGGAACCCCTTGCCTGGTTTGGGAATGACATTCTTAGCACCCTGGAACAAGTCGGTCAAAAATGCCTCCCAAATCTTAGTCTAAATTAAGACTAAAAAGGAGAAGATTGTGTGATAAAGAATGTTGCCCACCATCCAGTCCTGCAAGAATAAAGTCATTAGTCACTGCAGTCACTGACCTACAATACATCGTGAAAGGAATTCCCAGGGCGAAGATCAGGATGAGGCATTTTGTGCTCTGGGAAAAGCGCCAGAACCAGCCCTCAGATAGTTAGATATTTTAGGGAGAAATTTTTATGAACCCAGTTTCTTGTATCTTCCCATAATCAGAAAAGCACTAAAACCATTAACTGAGATAACTGTTCTTCACAAAGAGCACTCATCTTCTACCAGACTGTGTGCTTGACTGCATCTACCCCTCCTTGCAAATCGCGTGCATCCTGGCCTCCCCCCGTAACCTCTTTGGAACAGTTCGCAGAGCTTTCTGAAAGACTGTCTCCCAGCTTATAATCTTCAAGTTGGTTCGAATTTTCCATTTATTTCTTGGATTGATTGTTGATTAATATCCATGAATAGAAGCAAGTATGAATTGACCTCCTCAAGTCTGGGTGCAAGGAATTCTTATATTCTTACATTTTCCTGAATCAAGTGGAACCCAGCCCTGAGACCTAACTTCTCAGGAGGATGGAAATCCTCTGTGGCTTAGTAAAAGAATTGCCAAGGAATAGGCTCCCCTGAGCTGCTCACTGTCTAAGCCCTCGTGGTTCATGAGGACGGCAGCTCCATCCCTCCTGTCTGGTGGGGGTTAAAGGTCATTTGTCATAATTCCGAGGCAAGTTCCAGTCCCCTCACTTTGGAGCTCAAAAGAAATTGTAAAAGTCCTCTGCTTAGTCCAACCCTCTTGTCATAGATGAGGTGCACCTGGACCCAGGGAGGTGGCAGGACTTGTCCAGAGTCACTCTGTATGGCTGAGTCAAAGATAGGACCCTGGTTTCCTGGTCCCAGGCTGGCTATCTTTCCACTGCCCCAAGCTGCCTGTTACAAGTGTGGCAGCAGCATCCCCCAGGCTGAGGTTAATGCCCCATCCATCCTAGTTCTGCCACAAACCTGCCATGTGACCCCGAGGAGGTCACTCACTGCTGGTTGAGTCAGGGTCCTCAGCTACAGGATGGGGGAGGGGGTCCCATTGACCCCTGGTCCCCTTCCAACCCTGCCTCTTCCCAGTGCCCCTGGCTGCACCTGTCTTGGAGACAATGACGTGGAGATGGAAGCCGGCCTCCCTCTGCTCTGTGCTATCTGCTTGTTTTCCCTGTTGGCTTGTACAATATATAGTTTGCTATATTTTATGTAATAAAAGGGGGAGAAATAAAAATAAACTTCTGTGTCCTGTTTGTTGGTTGCATCCTTCCTGATTAGATAGACCCTCCTTCCCCACAACTTTTCCTTGCTGCTAAACACATTTTTCTTTCATATCATGTGTTTCCTCAGACACTCACCAGTGATCCAACCCTCCAGTGATTTTTTTCGAAAACACAAACTGCTTCCAGTGACTTCACAGTCTGATCTCTCCCAGATTCCCCTGTTCCTGCACATCCTTTACTTTCCTCCTTTTCAGACTCCAGCTCAGCAGCCCCAAATCTCTCGCCCTGGTTAGGGAGCTCACGTTCCCTTTAGTGAACACAGAGCCCTTTCTTCTGGGAGGACAGAGGGGCTGATCCCTAAGCAGTGGAAGAGGAAACAGAAGCCCAGAGTGAGAGAGGCAGAGCCGGTCCACAGTCACATCTGCTCCTGACTAAGGTCAGGTGGCCCCACAGTCCTTGTCGGGTCCCCCTGGGGATGAAACATGGGTAATCGGGCCAGCAGAGCCCAGGAGATCAGGTTTCTAGTTCCATTTCTGCCACAGGATATTTCATGGCCACAGATGAGTCTCGGCCCTGTTCTGAGCCTCATTCTCCCATGTATAAAATGCATGGAGTCAGATATGCTCCACTCAGAACTTTTCAACTTCAGACACGTGACACGGTGCATATTCTCTGTACGACGTAACACTCCACAGGGCTCTGAAGCACCTTGTAATCAAGCACATTAGTGTTTCTGCAACTGTATGTTTGAACATTGACACCAAGTGAAGTAAATAAAGGCCATAAATTGTCTCCTGTCCTTTCAGTTCAAATTTTGTAAGCAAAGGAATTTTATTAGAATTCTTTTTCAATTTTCAGAGTCTTGAAGTTTTGGGATTGCAGATAAGGGCCACCCTATCCTGCATCTCCACAGATGACGGCACACAGCTCAGGGAGATCAGAAACGGTCACGGTTTGAGGCCAGAACACACCCAGCTGTGAGGCTGGGGATAAGACCAGTCTCCTGACAAGGCCAAGGGTGACGGGTGGAGAGAGTCACCCTGGAGCGGCTGCACTGTTACCCAGGTGTCTGGGCCATTGGTTCAGACTCCACATCCTGAGCTTCAGCTGCCCTGGCCCTTAAGCCGATTCCAGGCATCTGACTTAATCCACCCCCTGAGTCAGATCTTTCTCTGGTGCGTCCTCAGCGAAGACCACTGCCATATCGGTGACGGTGACCTGCACGACCATACCACCTCCACGTGTTCTTTTCATACATGGATGTGGAAACCTTCTGTTTATGCTTCTTCCGCCTGATGCAGCTGCTCTCCACCTGCGTGCCCTTCTCACTGATGGCCAGCATGGGCACTGGGAGTGTTGTCGTAGGAAACTGGTCCATGTTCATCTGGGGCTTCTGCTTCACCGTGACCCTCGTCATCCTCATAGTTGAGTTCTGTCACATCAGGGACCACTTACCTTTCTCCTGGTATGGCTTCCTCACCATCCACGCCTGCTATGCCACCCTCTTCTGCCTCTTGACCTCCATCCTCTACCCCACCACCTACATCGAGTTCTTCCCTTCTGGCCCACACCGGGACTATGCCATGATCTCCACCACATTCTCCTGTATTGCTTTAGTCCTTTATGCCTTGGAACTGCTCGTTCTCTGGAATTGGTACCAGGGCAAGGGAGGCAGGATCGCTCGCTACATGTACACCACGCAGGGTCTGCTCAAGCTGCTGGAGACCTCCCTGGCCTGTGTCATCTTCGGCTTCATCAGCAACACCAACCTGTACCTGCACCAGCCGGCCCTGGTGTGGTGCGGGGCCGTCTACTCCATCTGCTTCGTCCTGTCCTCCGTGGCCATCCTGCTGAACCTGGGCAAATGCGACAACAGGCTTCTCATCCCCTTGCCCACATTCCTGTTGGGGCTGACCATGCTCTCCATCCTCCTCTACACCAGCGCTCTGGTCCTCTGGCCTCTCTACCAGTTTGTCGAGAAGCTGGGTGGCCAGCCCCAGCGGTCCAGCGATGTGAGCTGCGGCGATAGACTCACCTACTTGGTGTGCACCTGGGACCAAGGACTGGCTGTGACCATCTTGACAGTCATCAACCTGCTGATCTACATGGCTGACTTGGTGACCTTGGCCCGCCTGGTTTTTGTAAGGATAGAGGATCAGCCCACGGTCAGCTGATTCCCTCTTTTCAGTGGAGGTTTCTACATCAAGTTCTGATGTCCTCTTCCTGTCCCCGCTCTCCCCTCCTCACATCCTCCCCAATTCACTTCTCTTCTCACTCTCTTCTCTGTTTCCTTCCCTCCTTTTGCTGTGTCTTCCTTCCAGTTTTCGTTGGTTGCCCACATCCTGTTTTGCCTCTTTCTCTTTCCTCCTCTTCTTTTCTACATTTTCTGCTTTTGGGGCCTTTTCTGGTTGTCCTTTGTTTTCTCTTCTCCTGTGTCCCAGCCACCTGTTCCCATTTTCTACTTCTGATCAGTTGGGATCCTGAGACTTCTTCTGTCTCTGCCTACTACTGGTGTATGTGTGTGGGTTTGGGGGATGGGGTGCGTAGCTAGGGACTGGGACTGCTTTTTCCTAGTGGAGTAGGATGTACAGCATGCCTCCCCTTTAAGTTAGACAAAAATCTCTGGAGATCAATAATTTCCAGTAGGCGGGAGGCTGAAAGCAGAGACCCTGGGTCCTGAGGCCCCACCTGGTGCTCAGCCCCACCAAGACTGGCTCCAGAACTTTTGCAGACTCAATAAAGCCCACTGCCTAGAGGCCACCTTAGAGGAAGCACGGGGTGGATGCCTTCCAGCCCAACTACTCTCTGGAGAATCAAAAAAGGAGCTGGCGAAGAACCACATATTCTTGAAGACAACTGTCTGAAGTGTTTGTGGGGGGCAGCGATGTGGCCCCTCCTGCCTCAGTGTCCAAAGTAACATGTCCTGCCTTTGCAGGGACAAGAACATGGCCACTGCCAGCCTTAAAGGTCATGTTAGCCTGGGGTTCTTTCCTTTTCTTGTTTCTGGTCAGGGCATCAGAAATTGCTGCGTGGTCCTATTCTTAACGAAGTTTCCTTTCAAATTTTTCCGGGGCTGTGTGCTGTTGGGTAAGAATTGCCGCTGCCACAGTATAAGAAACTGCATTGCTTGACTGTGCGGTGCGCACACACGCGCTCCTGCATGGCAGTTCCCTTTTGCTGCAGCTTCCTGCCTCTCTGGGACTCACACATAATGTGATCTATTTAAGTATACATATATGTATAAAAAATGTCGCCCCAAGCCTTCTTCCTGTCTTGCTGTCAGCCACAAAGGCTCAGAGCCCGGCATCCTCTGTGTCACCAGGGCCAGAGGGGCCAGGCAAGCAGAGCTGTGGGGGAGCGGCAGGGAAGGCCCCGCACTGCTGCCACTCATTCCTGTCCTGGGATGAAGCGCGTGTTCTTCACCCAGTGTCAGACTGGGTGGATGGGGAGGGTTCCCAGAAGATGGTCCCCATGGCAGGAAAACCTTAAGAAATAGTTTAATAAAATTCTCATTTTAAGGCAAGAAAGAAAGACTTAAACATACACTTTTTTCTGCCAGTTTGGGCCTCCTCCCTCCTCTCTAGTGTGCATTGTGCATCTGAATTATTTTTAACCAGCCCTCCCCAAGGGCAGAAATACCTGCTCCACCACAATGATCAGTATTTCTATTCTGGCTCCAGTCATGTAACTCCTTAGAAGACCGTATTATTGTCACTAGCTATCTTACTTCTGTTCTGCCTATTTGACGAGATCCTGTTTCTTGCATTAACATTGTGTGATTGAGTCTCCGATAATAATATTAATGACAAGGCGACTTGAAACGATTGACATGATGTATAGTTTTATAAGATCCAGAGTGTGACTTTAGACATGGGCAGGAAGTAACAAGAGGGAAGCAGTTCCTGAACCACGACAGACTAGTAAGACAGGTGGTCCAGAGGATTGTGGCTACTGTTACCAGGACTAGGTGACCAGTAGCACTTTGAGCGGCCTATCAATGAAATCCTTGATTGATCTGGAGTGCGCATTCATAATGCGCTGGGACAAACTGATCAAAAATGTCTCCCAAATCTTGGTTGAAATTAAGACCAAAAGGGAGGGGATTGGGAAATAAAGAGGGTTGCCCACCACCCATCCACTCTACAAGAATCTAATAATTAGCCACTACAGTCACTGACCTACAGTCCACCCTGAAGGGAATTCAGGGTGAAGATCAGGATGAGGCTCTCTGGGTTCTGGGGAAACTGGCAGAACTGGCCCTCAGATAGGTATTTTCAGGTGAAATTTTTTTTTCAGGAGAAATTTTTATGAACCCAGTTTCTCGCATCTTCCCATTCTTAGAAAAGCACTAAAACCATTAACTCAGATATCTGTTCCTGGTGAGTAACAAGGATGTGTGCTTGATTGCCTGTCCCCCTTGCCCTAAGTCACATCCATCCTGGCTCCCCCATCTTACCTCTTCAGAACAGTTCTCAGAGCTTTCTGAAAGATTCTCTATTGGGTTATAAACCTCAGGTTGGCTAGAAAAACATTTTCTACTTCTTTCTTTTTAAAATTTTATTTATGACTGTGGGAGGAACAGCCTTGGTAACAAAAAGAAAAATTCCTCTTAATCAGAGTGCCGGCAATTTGGTGGACCCCGTGTCATCCCAGAACCATCAAGGTGTGGGAGACTTCAGCTTTTCTACAAACAAGAGGCAGGGGTTGGAGGAGCTGCCCCACAGGGGCCTGTGAGGTATCAAAACCAGGTGGCCGTTGTGGGCAGGATTTCAGACATGTTCCGCATGGTTGAAAACTTGAATTTTCTGAGCTGTGTCAGACTCAGGACACTACATGCCATTCTCAAAACAGTGTCTGCTGGCTGATAGCTCAAGTGGTAGAGCACATGCTTAGCATTCATGAGGTCCTTGGTTCAATCCCCAGTACCTCCTCTAAGAATAAATAAATAAATAGACCTAATTACCTCCCTTGACCCACATTTGGTAGTGTGTGTGTGTGTGTGTGTGTGTGTGATCACCAGCAATGTTGCCCTACCTGAGCATTCTCTCCATGCAGATTTCACTTCATCATCCCTCCTATCCATTTTCCCCTTTGCCACCACTTCGTTCACTTCCTTTTTTTTAAATCTTTGCTGTTTATATATTTTTGTAAACTGCTTTGTATCCTGTTTGTCTTTAATAAGGCAAGACATACATAAATTAAGCTTCTTGGTGCCTTTTTCCCTGAGCGCAGCCGCGGAGGGATGGGTAGCCCACAGGATGGGCAGAGCCCTGCCTTCAAGAGATCGGTCCTGTGAGCGAGCCTGGGGGCCTGGCCTTCCCTCCAGGACTCTAAAGTCCTCCAAAGACTCCAGAGCAAATATTTGGCCCCAAAGGCGCTCTGCCTCCCTGTCGTCCTGAGAGGCTGTGTGCTGTGAGGGGGCAGGTCTTTGCTGCGGCTTCCCCAGAAGGCGTGCAGGGAGTTTACCTGCAGGTGACCCAGGAAGCGCTGGTGGAGTGAGGGTGAGTGTGAGGAAGGGAAGGCACCAAATCAAGGCGTTTTTGTTTGTTTTAGAAATCACACCAGTTGCCCTGTGGATAACAAAGCTTAATCCACTGGCCTCACTCCAGGAAACAGTGTAGAACACAGAGCTCCGATTTATCCTGGAGCCCCAGTGTTTACACACAACTACCATCGGGCTGCAAGTGCACCTGCGACCACACCTGCAAAGCAGGTTCCCAGGGCTCCAGGAGGGGCAGGCATGTGCTGGGGCGGGGGTTCACCCAGGTGGAAGGGCCCAGGGAGGCGGGCTGGATACCAGGCGCTGCAGCTACACGTAGGCCCTTCCAGGTCAACAGATACTTGTTTAGCATCTGCCCTGGGCCAGGCTGGACCAGACGCTGAGGACATGGAGTGAGCAAGGCCCGGCCAGTCCCTGGAAAACTCCTGGTGGAAGGAGGCTGGCCCAAGTCCAGACCATCTGCATATCTGAGGGGCATGTCCGACAGAGGGGAGAGCTGATGTCCTGGAGCGGGGACCTAGGATGGGTGGCAGGCAGGCAACCAGGTCTGAATGGAGTTTGAAAGATTTGTCTTAGTGGAGGAGGGAGGGAGAGGGGGTGCCAGGGAGGGACAGCCAGAGCCCCAGTCTGAGGACTACAGGTCAGCTTAGTGGGGAGTAGGAATGTGTAGGAGGCAGGGGGTGGGCCTGAGTTTGGGCCCCTTCGTTGGCCTGTGGCAGCAGGGACTGAGGACAGAGCGGTCAGCACCTCAATTCACTGAAAGACTCTTCTCAACGTGCTGAGCAAGGAGCCCTTTAGAAACATCTTTTGTACATTTTCCTCAGTGCCCTGAAGCTCCTGTGCGAACTGCTTCAGCCCCTCTGTGCCTGAGGGCAAGTCTGCAGCGCCCCTGCCCCCACCAGGCTGTCAGCACTGCGAGGGCAGAGCCTGGCTCTCAGGATGCTGGACTTTGTGGCGGCCATGCCTGGGCCTAGTGCTAATGGGTGAGGCCAGGCCTGCTCCAGCCACCTGCTGAGTCCAGGGTGTCGGAGGCCTGGAGAGACTCACGCACTGACCCACGTTGGGCCCTGGAAGTCAGGTGTGAGCAGGGGAGGCCTGGTCCCACGGGGTGCCTGGATGCAGCCCTGCCCCGACATCCCCACTCTGTGCCTGTGTCTGCAGGACAGGTGGTTGGGTCACAACTCCATGGAGGACGCCAGGGCCACGATGGAGCTCTACCGAATCTCCCGGCGAATTCGAGAGCAGTGAGGGCTCCGCCTGGTGGTAACCAGCCCCCTCCCCACGGACTAGAGGCCTTCGTCTCTTCAGGACAGCTTTTTGTAAAATGCATCTATTTTTTTTACACTAAAAAAAAAATGAAGTACAATGTTCTGTTTATTGTTTTTGTAAATTTATTGATTTACAATGTTGTGTTAGTTTCTGGTGTACAGCATAGTGATGTAGTTATACATTTGTATACATATTCTTTTTCATTACAGGTTACTACAAGCCATTGAATATAGTCCCCTGTGTTATACAGTAGGATCTTATTGTTTATCTGTTCTGTACGTAGTAGTCTGTATCTGCCAATCCCAAACTCCCAATTTATCCCTTCCTCTCCCTTCCCCTTCAAGTAACCATAAATGTGTTTTCTATGTCTGTGAGTCTCTTTCTGTCTTGTAAATAAATTCATTTGTGTCATTTTTTAAGATTCCATATATAGGTGATACATGATGTTTGTCTTTCTCTGTCTGACTTACTTCACTTAGTATGATCATCTCTAGGTCCATCCATGTTGCTGCAAATGGCATTATTTCATTTTTTATGGCTGAGTAGTGTTCCACTGTATATATACCAAAACTTCTTTATCCAGTCAACTGATGATAGACATTTGGGTTTTTTCCCTGTCTTGACTATTGTAAATAGTGACATTGTGAACATTGGGGTGCATGTACCTTTTCAATTAGAGTTCCCTTTTGATATATGCCCAGGAGTGTGATTGCTGAATTATATGGTAACTTTTTTTTAGTTTTTAAAGGAACCCCATACTATTTTCCTTGGTGGCTGTACCAGACTACATTCTCACTAACAGTGTAGGAGGGCTCCCTTTTCTCCCCACCCTCTCCAGCATTTATTGTTTGCAGACTTTTGAATGATGGCCATTCTGACCAGTGTGAGGTGGTACCTCATAGTAGTTTTGATTTGCATTTCTCAGATAATTAGTGGTATTTTTCATGTGCCTATTGGCTATTTGTATGTCTTTATTGGAGAATCGCTTGTGTAGGTCTTCTGCTTGTTTTTGGTTTGGGTTCTTTGCTTTTTGTTATTAAGTTATATGAGCTGTTTATATAGTCTGGAAATTAAGCCCTTGTCAGTCCCATCATTCACAAATATTTTCTCCCATTTCATAGGTCATTGTTTTGTTTTGCTTATGGTTTCATTTGCTGTGCAAAAGCTTATGTTTAATTAGGTCCCATTTGTTTATTTTTGCATTTATTTCTATTGCCTGGGTAGACTGTCCTAGGAGAAAATTGCTAAGATTTATGTCAGAAAATACTTTTCTTATGTTTTCTTCTAGGAAGTTTATAATGTCCTATTTTACATTTAAGTCTTTAAGACATTTTGAGTTTATTTTTGTGAATGGTGTTAGGGAAGGTTCTAATTTTGTTGATTTACATGAGGCTGTCTAATTTTCCCAACACCACTTGCAAAGGGACTGTCTTTTCTCCATTGTACATTCTTGCCTCCTTTGTTGAAGATTAATTAACTGTAAGTCTATGGGTTTATTTCTGATATACTTTCTATTGAGCTGTAAAAGTAGGGGGACTGGACCTTGCTTTGGAATTGTGACAAATGATCTTTAACTTCCACCAAACAGGAGATGGATAGAGCCACTGCCCTCATGATACATGAAGACTTGGACAGTGAATGCCTCACGTGAGCCCATTCCTTGGCAATTATTTTATTAAACCACAGAGGCATTTCCATCCTCCTGAGAAGTGAGGCCCCTGGGTGGGGTTCCATTTGATTTAGGAAAATAGAAGAATATGAGATTCCTTGTACCCAGACTTGTGTGGGTCAATGCTTACTTGTTTTTGTTGTTGAAAAATTAATGAATAGTCAATCTAAGAAAGAAATGGGGATTTTTATTCAGCCAACGTGAGGATTATAACCAGGGAGACAGTCTTTCAGAAAACTCCAAAAACTGTTCTGAAGAGGTGAAGAGGTAAGGAGGGGAGGCCAAGATGTATGTGATTTGGGGAAAACGTTCATACAATCCAGCACACTGTTCAGTAGAAGGTTACTGCCTTTCCAGAGAAACAAGAACATTAGTTAATGATTTTAGTGCTTTTCTAAGTATGGGAAGATGCAATAAACTGGATTTATAACAATTTCTCCTGAATATATCTAACTCTGAGGGCCAGTTCTGCCAGTTTTCCCACGGCACAAAATGCCTTAACCTGATCTTTGCCCTGAATCTCTTCCAGGGTGGATTGTAGGTCAGCGACTGCAGTGACTAATGACTTGATCTCTTAGAACTGGATGGTGGGCCACATTCCTTATTTCACAGTCCCCTCCCTTTTAGTCTTAATGTTGACCAATGTTTGTGAGGCATTTGGTGACCACTTTGTCGCAGGCGCTAAGAAAGCTCATTCTCAGGTCAGGAGAGGATTTCATTGATAGGCCACTCAATGTGCTATTATTTATTCACCTAGTCCTGGTAACAGAAGCCCAGAGCATCTGGACCACCTGTCTTCCTGGTCTGTCATGGTTCAGGAAAGTCTTCCCTCTTGTTGCTTCTTCCCACACCTAGAGTCACACTCTTACAATCATTGATTTTATAGAACTATGTATTATGTCAATTGTTCCAAGTCGTCTAGTCATCATTATCTTTATCAGAGGCTCAATGACAAATTTGGTACTCAAGAAGGAATAATCTTGTAAAATGGGTAGAATAAAAATAATACAGCTAGTGACATTACGAAGGCCGTAAGTGAGCAGTATTAATCACCTAAGGAGTTACATGGCTGAAGAACAGAAAAATCGATCTTTATGGAGGAGCAGGTATTTCTGCCCCTGGGGGTCTGGTTAAAGATAACGCAGATGCACAACGCACACTAGAGGGGAGAGAGGAGCCATAAATGGGCAGAGACAATTTTTACATTAAATTTTCATGTCTTGCCTTAGAATATGAATTTTACTACATTACTTCTTAAGATTTCCCTGCCATGGGGACCGTATGCTGGGAGACTTCCCCATCCACCCAACTTGCCATCAGGTGAAGAACATGTGCTTCATCCTAAGACAGGAATGAGTGGCAGCAGTGCAGGTCCTTCCTTGCCCCTCCCCACAGCTCTGCTATCTGGCTGCTCTGGCGCTGGTGACACAGAAGATGCTGGGCTCTGAGGCTGTGTGGCTGAAAGCAGGCCAGGGAGAAGGCTTATGGTGCCTTTATAGCCACCAGTTACTGTAGAGGGCTGTTGGTCCCAATGCGGGAGTGCACACGGATACACGCATGCACATACGCACACAAACACACACTGAGCAGACACACAGGTATACATCGTTAAAGAGAGGCATCCAGAGCTGGCATGGCCCCTTTAAGAGGCAAGGCACAGGATATGGACATTTGGGTGGGGCTCAATCTCTCCCTTCCTAAGACTGGACCACTCCTTAGGCTCTGGGAGAAGTGGGAGTTGGGAGACAGTGGGAGGGGCTTGCAGAGACAGTGGTTTGGGTGAAGATGGAAATATGCTAGGCTGCTTCTGAGCTCTAGGCAAATTTGGGGCAATGATGATCTGTTGATTCTGTGTTTAAAAAAAAACTTTTATGTTTAAAAGTTAAGAAAAACATTATGGATGTGGGAGAAGGAACACGTCTTTTCTATGATTGACAGAAGCAGCTGATAGGATCCAAAGCTCTGGGAGATTTTTTAAAAATTACATACATTTATAGAAATAATGTTATTCCTGAGCCCCAGAGAAGCAGGAAGAATCTGCAGAGGGCAACTGGCACAGAGAAACACAACTGTGTGTGCACTACAAACTCAAACAATGCATTGCTTTGACTGGCAGCAGCAATCCCATTCACCCAATCCACCCCACCAAAAATAAATCAAAAAGAAACTTGCTCTATTCAGTAATTTTTGCCCTCCTGACCAGAAAAAAGGAAAAAAAAAAAAAAAACCCCAAGCTAACATAACCTTTAAAGCTGGCAGTGTCTGTTTTCTTGTCGCTGCAAAGACAGGACGTGCTATTTTGAACACTGAGGCAGAAGGGCCACAACACTGCCCCCCACAAAGGCTTCAGACTGTTGTCTTCAAAACTTGCTGTTCTTCAGCAGCTCCTTTTTTGAGTTCCCAGACAGTAGCTGGGCTGGAAGGCATCCACCCCATGCTTCCTCTAAGGTGGCCTCTAGGCAGGGATTTTAGTGAGCCTGCAAAACTTCTGGAGCCAGTCTCAGTGGGGCTGAGCACCAGGTGGGGCCTCAGGACCCAGGATTTCTGCTTTCAGCCTCCTGCCCACCGGAAATGATTGACCTCCAGAGATTTTTTTTTTCTTTTAACTTAAGGGAGAAGTGAAATGTTCATCCCCCTCCACTGCGAGGAAGGGGGCCCAAACCCGAGCTACTCACTCCCATTTCCCCATCCTCTCCTCCACCCCCAACATACACCCCCAACCGAGGCAGGGTCAGGGCCAGAAGGCATGCTCTGGCAGTGAGGCCCCTCTGGAGGCCCAGAATGTGGGCAACCAAAGAAAACAGGAAGGGAGACAGAGCAGAAGGAGGGAAGGAAACAGAAGAGCAAGATGAATGGAGAAGGATATGAGAAGGGAGAGAGCAGACAGGAAGAGGCCAGCAGGGAACATCAGAACTCGGTAAAGATACCTCTGGTTCGAAGAGGAATCGGGACTCATGTGCAGAGCCTCACCCTACAAAAACCAGGGCCAAGTATGCTGTGTCAGCCATGTAAAGCAGCAGATTGATGGCTGCCAAGGTGGTCACAGCCAGTTGCTGATTCCACATGCACGCCAAGGAGCTGAGTCTATCCCTGCAGCTCACATCGCTGGACTGCTGGGGTTGGCCTGCCCAACTCCTCATGGAACTAGTAGAGAGGCCAGAGGACCACTGCGCTGGTGTAGAGGAGGACCGAGAGCACGGTCTGCCCCACCAGGAAACGGGGGAAGGGGATGGGCAGCCTTTGGTCATTGTCACAATCACAATTGTTCACCAGGAAGTTCACGGCCCCCAGGATGAAGCAGATAGAGTAGACAGCCACGCACCACACCAGGGCTGGCTGGTCCTGATACAGGTCAGTGTTACTGATGAAAGCAAGATGACATAGGCCACGAAGCACTCCAGCCTCCTGAGGACTCCTGGCAAGGTGGACACAAAGCAGTATACATCTCCAGGCCGGACACAGACCCAGGCCACTTCGGTGGCATAAAGCACAGAAGCCAAGCAGGAGAATGCAGTGGCGGCAATGGCGTGGTCCCACGTGGAGCCATGAGGCAAGTACTGGATGTAGGCGGTGCCGATGATGATGAAGGCTGAGAGGCAGAAGAAAGTGAAGTAGGAGGCACAGATGTAGAGAAAGCCATCCTAGGAGAAGGGGAGGCGGAACTGGAGCCCAAATAACTCAACTGTAAGAATGATGAGGGTCACAGCAAAGCAGAAGCACCAGATGAACACGCACCAGTTGTTTTAGCCCCCTCTCAAAGTGTCCTTACTGGCCACCAGTGAGAAGGGCACACAGGTAGAGAGCAGCTGCAGCAGACGGAGGACAAGGCTCAGGATGGTCCCAGAGCTCAGGACAGAGGAAGAGAACATGGTGGTTATGGTGGTCCTGATGGTCACTCTCCCTGGTTGCCAGTGGTCTTCACTGAGGACCCACCAGAGAAAGATCCAGATCTGGAGGTAGATGAAGTCAGACACCTGGAAACAGCTCAAGGGCCAGGGGCGGCTGAGGCTCAGGATGTGGAGTTTGAACCAATGGCCCAGACACTTGGGTAACAGCGCGGCCGCTCCAGGATGACTCTCCCCACCCATCACCCTTGGCCTTGTCAGAAGACTAGTCTTATCTCCAATCTCACAGGTGGGTGTGGTCTGGCCTCAAATACATAAACATTTTTTATCTCTCTGAGCTGTGTGTCATCATCTAAGGAGACACAGGGTCGGATGGTCTTTATCTGCAATCCCAAGCCTTCAAGGCTTTGAAAATTGTAAAAGAACTTTTAAAAAATTGTTTGGTAACAAAATTTCACTTGAGCACACAGGAGACCATTTATGGTCTTAGTTTATTTCACTTAGTGTGACTGTTCAAAAGTGCAGTTGCCAAAATAATAATATATTTGATTACAAGGTACTTTCAGAGCCCAGTGGGGTGTTATGTCATACAGAGTATGTGCACCATGGTATGTGTCTGAAGCTGAAAAATTCTGAATTCTGGAGCATATCTGATTCCAAAGGCTTCAAAGGGATTGTGGGTAGTACTGCTAACCCCATTTTACAGATGACAAAACTAAGGCTTAGAGATTCAAGTATCTTCCCTAAGATCCCATGGATAAGATTGGAAACCCCGGATAAAAATCCCAAAGCTGTGGGTGTGAACCCTTTGCTCTACAGCCCAGCATTTCAGCAGGGGTCCTGGGTAGGAGCCCAGGACCAAAGCTCGGGGCTCTGGGAACCCAGGACAGGCCATCAGGGCCATGGCCTCCTTCCACAGCCACCTGAAGGGACAGGTGTCTGTCTTGTTCTCCCTGCAGCCATCACTAGGAGAAGCTGCCATCTGAGGTGACACAGCCCCACCTGGAGGAGGGCAGCTTCAGACGTGAACAGAGACAAGCCATGGGGTGAGAGCAAGGCAGCGATGACAAGATGATACGTGAAGTGGGAACTTTTCTGAGTCCCTCCCCTCCACTATTTTGCTTTAACATGCAACCCTTCCCTGTTTGAGAAGAGAGACACCCACCCAGCATTACTCCAAGGTGGAGCGTCATGGAGGACACAGAATAAAATAGTACAGTGTTTGGCTTTTAAACTCCAAAGCTGGCATCCAGTCTAGAAAGACCTAGGAGTACTACCTGAGTGAGGATTTTCTGGCCTCAGAGACTGGTTAACAGCTTCCAAACTGGGGAAAAAGGGATTGGAAATGAACAGGGATGTTGTGTCTGGGTGCTGTAGTGGAGCCTTCAGGGTGTCCCGGGGCGAGGGTGGAGCATGGACGGTGATAGGCCCCCTGTTGAGAGCAGGAACTGAAAGAGAATGGCCCCTGCTGAGGAAGGAGAAGGCGCAACCAGGTAAAGAAAAATTTTATGTTTAAACTTTTCTCCTCTTGCCATTAAAATATGAATTTTAGTTCATATCAGTCAGTGTGTTTCAACTGAGTAAAATCTTCCTAGTGTCTTTCAACTGAGGATAACCCAGGGACTGCTCCTTGAAACCAAGTTTGAAGGGATGCCTCCTCCTTCAGGGAAGAGTTTAGTAGCACCAAATAAAACCTAGCATCACCACCCAATAACAGGAGACCTGAGACTTGCCGAAAAGCAAGCCTCTGTACCCCGAAAACGAGATTGAGGCTTGGAGGCAGAGTTTTGGGAAAATCAGAAAAGAACAGCTTTACTGCTTTGCCAGGCAAAGGGGAGGCACAGTAGGCTCATGCCTTGGAGACTGCGAATCCATTTTGGGGTTGGGGTGTTGAGGTTTTATAGAAAAACTGGATGAACAGAAAAGATGATGATCAGGACGTTTTACAGGGTGCTACTTTCCTCTTAACTCCAACGAATTTTCCTGGTGTCATGGAGGAACCCCAAAGTGTCTGTCCATTCTTCTGGGGTTATCGGCCCATTGCCTCCTTCCTGGAGCGTGGCCTCTGGGTTAAAGCTCTCCTCCGTGGAGAATGCACAGGGGAGGGCATAATGGCAGGGAAGCCAGTTTTTTTAGTTTGTTTTCTACTCCTTCAAATCCCCACTGTTAGTTCTATGGAAATAGGGAAACAGGTGTCCTTCTCTAGCTGCTTCCTGCTGAATTGGGGCCGGATTCAAATGGAAGGAACACACACATGGTCAGTTTTGTAGATTTAAAATTATTCTAAAATTTTAAAGTTTATTTTAAAAAGTCAACTTATCATACTCTGAAACAGTCTATAGTCTGTTCATAGGGTTGTTGGGAGTGTTTTTTACTTTGAGACTTTGTTTTTCTGATTAAATAATGTGTAAAGAGATTATTCTTGCTTTGGAAAAATGAGAGAAAATCAAGATGGAAGAAGTCGATGTCCCAATGAAGCCAATATTTTATTTGGTGAAGGGTAGTGAGGAGACGCAATCAATGAGGAAATCCATAAAAGACACATACACTTAGGCAAAAATATCATGCAAATCTAAAAATTATGTTGAAATTGAAAGTCAGCGAGATGATTTTTAAAAAAAGATTTATTCCTTTGTTATACATCTTAACTCTCTAAAGCTGATGTCTTGTTTTTCTCAATCCTGAATTGCCGTCAGGCTGCACCACTGGAGGCCCGCTGCTGTGGCTGAAAGCTTAATGGCTGGCAACTTTCATCATTTACAGAAATGGCAGGCAACTTTTTTTGTCTGCATGGCAGCTAGGCAGCGGGCTGTAGTAAACCTGCAAAAATTCTGGAGAAAATCTCGGGTGGGGCTGAGCACCAGGTGGGGCCTAGGGACCCAGGGTCTGTGCTTCAAGCCTCCTGCCACTGGAAAAATCCAGAGATTTTTGTTTATCTTTAAGGAAAGTTGCATTGTACACCCCCCTCCACTAGGATAAAGGGGGCTCAATGCTTAGCAACTCACCCCCACACTCCCAAATACACACACACAGCCAGGGCAACAGGCTTGCCTTGGAAATGAGGCCCCTCTGGAGGCCCAGGGTATGTGTGTGATGTGGAGCTTGGCACCTTAGGAGTGGGGAGGGGAGGGGGGCAGAGAAGGAAGAAGTTTCAGGGCTCCCAATTCATCAGAAGAAGGGAAATGGGAAGAGGCGGTCAGGAAACAAGCAGATGAGAAAACGAAGGAGGACCAGAAAAGGGCCAAGGAGCATAAAATGTAGGAGAGAGCAGAAAGGGAAAGAGGCAAAACAAGATATGAGCCACTGAAGAAAACAGAAAGGGAGACAGAGCAGAAGAAGGGAAGGAAACAGAGAAGAGTGAATGCAAGGTGAACTGGGGAGGATGTGAGGAGGGGAGAGCGGAGACAGGAAGAGGACATCAGAACCTGGTGTAGAAACATCCACTGAAAAGAGGGAATCAGGAGACCGTGGGCTGATCCTCTATCTCTACAAAATACAGGCGGGCCAAGTTCACCAGGTCAGCCACATAAATCAGCAGGTTGACAGCTGTCAAGATGGCCACAGCCAGTCGTTGGTCCCAGGCACACACATAGTTGGTGAGCCCATCACTGCAGCTCACGTCGCTTGACCGCTGGGGCTGGCCACCGAACTTCTCATCAAACTGGTAGAGAGACCAGAGGACCAGAGCGCTGGCATAGAAGAGGATGGAGAGCAGGGTCAGTCCCAAAAGGAAAGGGGAGAAGGAGGTGGGCAGCCTGTTCTCACAGTCAACCAGGTTCAGCAGGATGACCACAGCTCCCAGGATGAAGCAGATGGAGTAGACAGCCACGCACCACATCAGGGCCGGCTGGTGCTGGTACAGGTCGGTGTTGCTGATGAAGGCGAAGATGACATAAGCCACCAAGTTCTCCAGCACCTTGAGTAGGCCTGTCACACTGCCCAAATAGCCAGAGAAATCACCAGTCCGGGGCCAGGACCAGATCCAGATTGCTTCTGCAGCATAAACCATAGAGGAAATGAAGCAGAAAGCAGAGGCGGTGATGGCTTGGTCCCAGTGGGGGCCGCAGGGGAAGAACTGGACGTAGGTGGTGGCAAAAATGATGGAGGCCGAAAGAGAGAAGAGGGTAAAGTAACAGGCCCAGGTGATGAGGAAGTTGCCCCAATGAAAGGGGAAGCGGTACTGTAGCTCACATAACTCGACTATGAAGATGATGAGAGTCACGACAAAGCAGAAGCAAAAGATGAACGTAGACCAGTTACTTGTGGTTGCCCTCCAGTTGCCCACACTGGCCATCAGCGAGAAGGCCACACAGGTGGAGAAAAGCTGCAGCAGGCGGAAGAAGTAGCCCATGATGGTCACAGAGCCCAGGCCTGAGGACGGTCATGTGGAGGTCCTGCTGGTCCTGCAGGTCACTGTCACCAATATTGCAGTGCTCTTCCCTGAGGACCCACCAGAGAAAGATGTGGGTCTGGAGGCGGATTAAGTCAGAAGCCTGGAATCATCTCAAGGGCCTGTGGTGGCTGAGGCTCAGGATGTGGTGTTTGAAACTGACACAGGGAACAGCACATCTGCTCCAGGATGACCCTCCTCACCCGTCACCCTTGGCCTTGTCAGGAGACTGGTCTTATCCCCCGCCTCACAGCTGGGTGTGGTCTGGCCTCAGAGCCATGAACTTTTGGATCTCTCTGAGCTGTGTGCCATCATCTATGGAGATACAGGGTCGGATGGTCCTTATCTGCAATCCCAAGCCTTCAAGGCTCTGAAAATTGAAAAGTATTTTACAAAATTTATTTGGTAACAAAATTTGACCTGCATGGACATGAGACAATTTATGCTCTTTATGTATTTCCCTTAGTGTGATGCTCAAAACTTCAGTTGCAGAAATAATCACTTTCAGAGCCCAAATGAGTGTTATGTCATATAGAACATATGTTACATGATTACTCAGGTGACATTTCAGCTGAGAACTGAAAGACAAGAAAGAGGTGACCTTGTCCCCGGTTAGGAAACAGCTTGTGCAAAGGCCTTGAGGTGGGAACAAGCTGGCTATCCCAAGATCATGTGTAAGAAAGTTGTGGGATTTGGAGAGTTGTATCCAAGGAACAAGGGGCACTGGTGACTGACTGTCTCAAGAAATATGGGAGCCAATGTGGGTGGTCCGCAGCTCATCAAGGCAGGCAGGCAGGACGGTGGAAGATCCAAAGGTAGGGTGCAGTTGAGGTGTGCATGAATTAGGGGAGGCGCTACTCATTTCTGTTCTACACAACTATTTACCACGTGTTTACTGTGTGCTGGGCCCCGCAGATCCCATAGCAAGGCCCAATTTCTGCCCTGAAAGTGTACCTGGCTTAATGCAGAGACATTCAGTCTGTAGGATGTGAGGACAGGAGATTCAAGGACACATGAGAATTTTTCAGAGGTCTCTCCAGAAGAGTCAAGACTGGGATTTTTCCATGCAACTCCAAATGCCCCAGGGAACTGAAGCTGTCCCAAATGAGATGCGCTTCCGTGGGAGGTGACGTTGTTGGACACATTCGAGCCAGCACTGGGTTAACCCCTTATGGGGGAGTCGGTGGACTGGTGGTTCCGGAAGGGTATTCTCAGAAACATGGAGACCAAGGTGCTCCATGAAAATAACATTTCTTTTACTGTTTTCTTTTTGAGGGGGGAGGTAATTAGGCTTACCGATTTATTTATTTTTAGAGGAGGTACTGGATATTGAACCCGGGACCTCGTGCATGCCAAGCATCCACTCTGCCACTTGAGCTATACCCTCCCCCGCCGATCGTATAAGTTTGGGAAACTCGTCCTGCTATACATCGCTTTGGTAATTTTATAGTGCACACTACTCTATGCATGTCCCCCAAAATCCTGCAATAAAGAAATCTGTTTATCTTTTAAATTCAGGTTTCAGTGTATTTGGCTATGCAACCTCTCTGTGCAGGATGACTGTTAACATCCTGTGGGACTTTTGTGCTGAGAGTTTGAGTTTCTCAAACTATCTGTGATGAAAGATTAGGGGTTTGCTTGCCTGTTTTCCGCCTATCATGGACCTATACATTTTTAAAGACATTAAAAATGAATTACTAGAAAAACGAAATAAAATAAAGACATAAAACACAACAAATCCAGATTTTTTATTAGATTTGATGAACATAAGAATTATGTTTCAACAAATATAATAAGAACAAAAATAATACATAAAAATAATCACAAAACTATACCTATTGTCCATTGAAAGTGTGTGTTTAGACAATTGCTACAGAGAATTGCTGTTCTGTTCATGCCTTTTTGTTGTTCCACAGTCACAGTGAAGCAACAGGTTTTGATAAGAGTCGCACTTACATGGTCAGTTGATTTTCTACAAAAGTGGCAATGTAATTCAATGAGGGAAGAGAAGTCTCTTCAATAAATGGTGCTGGAACAACTGGATGTTCGTATGGAAAGAAAAAACCTCAGCCCTTTCCCCATACCATACACAAAAATGAGTTCAAGATGTATGACAGAACTAAATGCAAATACCCGAACGGCAAAGCTCTCAGAAGAGATGCGAGAGAATGTACTGAGATGCAAGCGTAGGTAGAGGACGCAGACAGCAATAACCATAGAAGAAGAAAACACTGAGAGATTAGATTTCATTAAACGCGAAAGCTTCTACCCGTAAAAATACACTCTTAAGAAAATGAATAAGCAAGCCACGGACTGGAGAAAATTATCTGTAAAACATATATCTGACACCGGCTGGTATCTAGAATATAGAAAGAATGCCTGCAACTCAAATAATAAATAGACCAACAACCCAATGAAAAAATGGTCAAATGTCCTGAGATATTTTAGTATCTCTCTCTTTTTCACACCTTGGGTTTTTTTTTTTTTTAGCTATCTTTTTTAAAAAGTAAGCTATCTTGTCCTTTTTTATGTATATATATATATATATGTGTATACATATATATTTATTGAAGTATAGCCAGTTTACAATGTATCAATGTCTGGTGTACAGCACAATGCTTCAGTTATACATGAACATACATATATTGATTTTCATATTCTTTTTCACCATAAGTTACAACAAGATATTGAATATAGTTCCCTGTGCTATACAGTATGAACTTGTTTGTCAATTAGTATACCTTGCTGATTTAAATGTGACAATAATTTTTTATATTTCCTCAGCTAATATAGACTTGTAATTCTCAAATTTTAATTTGTTATTTTACCCTCTGTTCAATTTTAAGTCTTGATCCAGGGGTTCTGGGTCTATGAGAAAGGCTGCTGTTTTAGAGAAATGAAAATTAATGTAAGAGATAAATGATTTAGATGCATTAAATTTAGCTAATCAATAATTGTGCTGTTTCAGAAAAATACATAAATTGTGCCAATCAATAGTTCTGCTATATTGAAGAAATAAGAGTTGATATAAGAAATAAATGATTTAGTTTAAATGACATAGTTTGATGGGAAAAACACAGGCTGAAATATTTTGCAAAGACAGCTGCTATATCGATGATGGGTAAACACAAGGAAAACTGCTCAAAGTTATTATTATTCATAGAAATGCCAATTATAACCCCACTGAGATATCACTATACACCCAACAGAATGGCTGAAATTAATAAGACTGATAATACAAAGGGTTAGTGATCATCTGGAGTAACTCGGACGGTCCGACATTTCTTATGCGAGTGTAAAAGATACAATCACTTTAGGGTCTGACAGTTTCTTTACAATTAAGCATAAACCACTCTGTGACCCAGTAATTTCACTCCTAGGTATTTTCTTAGCAGAAATGAAAGCATACTGTACAAGACTTGAGTAAGCATGTTCATAGCAGATTTCTCACAATAACCCATAATGGCAGTGCCTCCCATTTGCACCACTGACCTCTGGGAACCTGATCTGGGAGTGCAGTGCGGTGATGTGCAGTGTCACTTCTAGGGTTCTCTCCTGTCCTGTCTCCCCTGTTGCAGGGTTCTGACCTCTGCTGTTACGAATCTTGTTAGGACTTTCATGAATCTTGGAAGCTGCTGGGTGCAGCTGTGCCTGGCAGTGACTGGCCACCAGGGGGCGTGCTAGGGCCGTCTATCCACCAGGCTACCCAGCAGACAGAAGCAGCCTGAGGGACATTCTGGTGTGAATTGTGAAGGAATGAGTCTTTAAAAACTGTTAAGAGCCTGCCCCAGGGACTCTCTAGATGCCTTCACTCAGCCACTGAGCTGAGGCTCGGAGGGGCCAGGGCAGTGGTGCAGCCTGGCCTGGAAGGTGACCCCAAGCTCCCTGACTCCCAGGGGCCCAACATTCCTTCCAGGGCTTCAGGCTTCCTTGAAAGGACAGGAACCAGATTCCCAAAAGAAAAGCATTCCCAAAGGAAATCTCTAACCCGACTTCCTGCTTCCGGCTCTAGGCCTGGATGCCCCCAGGGGAGAGAAAGCTGGGCTGTGCCCTCTACATCCCAGGTGGGCCCCTGGGTGAGGACCCCAGAGGGCAGCCTGTGCTATGCTCCAGCCCCACCCCGGGCTTCCTGCCTCCTGCACAGACAGCTTCTCAGGGAGTGAAGCATACAGTACGTGGCAGCACCGAGGTTGGGGGCTCTAGGGGGACCACCAGCTGCAGCCAGCTCACCTGGCTTGAGTGGCTCCCTCTGTGAGGCACAGGGACCCCGCCCATCACAAGGGCTGGGGCGGGGGGGTATTGAGATCTCATAGATCTCATAGGCAGGGTGCCCAGGGCTGAGGTGGGGGTTGCGGGGACCCACAGACAGCACTGTCACCACTGAGCCTAATCGAAGTGGGGAGCTGCCCTTGCTGCCCCTCTAGACCCGGCCTGCCTGGGTCCCGACACAGCTGGACTGATGTCTGCAAACGCTGGTTTTATTCACTGAGGTTGTAAGGATGGAGGACGGGAAGGTGCTGCCTTGTGACTAGTTCTGTGCTCGGGGCTTCACACACGTCATCTTACACAGTCCTCCGGTGTCCCTGCCTGGGGTGGGGGGAGTTATTTCCCGTCTTACCAAGTAGGAAACCAAGCTTGGCTTCTCAGCCCAAGCTCTGTCATCCCCAGCAGACCCTCTCCCGGTGGCCTGGAGCAGCTCCTCAGAAAGCAGAGCTGGAAAACACCCAGGAGCCCTCTGTTACCTAGCGACCCCACTCATCCCCGGCAATTCCTGCCTCAGGCTTCAACTCTGTAAAATGGGGATATTAGTCCCAACTCTCACAGCTACCATGGAAACTTATGGGACCACGATGACACCTGCCCAGCCTGCTCAGGCATCAGGTGGAACTCTCTCTCCATGGAGGCTACTCCCTCCTGGTCTTCTGCCCTCAATTCTGGAAAGTGCAAGTCAGGGTCCACCCCAGGCCCACGGGGAGAAGGCAGAGCAGGGCAGCTCAGCACCACCGGGCCCTCCAGCCTCTTCTTCCCGAGCCGTTTAGCTTCCCCACTGTGCTTCCCAGGTTAGTGTCCAGCCCCCTTTCCCCCTAGTCCACCCCCACCTCTCCCCAGACCCACTGCTGCCTGCGTCCTCCCTGGGCCGTCCTCCTGGACCAGGGGGAGGGCGCACGTCCTCACCTCGTCCTTCGTCTCAACTCACATGTACCTGCCCTGGTGCCCTTCCCAGGCCCTCAGCACCCAGGGGATGGTCTCTGTTCCAGGACAGGAGGCCTGGTGAGTGACTCTGTTGGCCTGGGTGGGAAGAACTGGTCCCTGGAGACCATGAGAGACCCGGGCAGGATGGCAGGGTGAGGAGGTGGAGGAGGAGCAGGCAGGGGGCTGGTCTCCAGCCGGGTGGGTCTATCCGGCATCGCAGCCGTGGCAGGACACTCACGCCCTGTGCTCTCACCTGAGCCCATGGCAACATACTGCCGCCGCCTCCTCCTGCCCCAGGTGGGCCTGCAGGTGATCCCGAGATGGGAAGAAGGTGACAAGTGCGGGCAGGGCCTCTGCTCCAAGGTTTGCAATGTCAGTGCAGGAACAAATGAGTGATCCTAGGCCTGATGTTTGTCAGAACCAGGAGTGCAGGGCTGGCTGCACTGGGCAGAGCCACCTGGCCCTAGCTAACTGTGGCTGTACACAAACGCTCGCCCATGGGAATGTCTTCACGGCTGTGTCTGGACCGTGTGGCACCAGTTGGAGGCCTGAGTTCTAATCCACCTCCCACCTGTTACCTGACTCCTTTCTCCTGAGGGCCATGTACCCTTGGCCTGGATATGTCCAAGGACAAAGGACTCACAGTCTCAAAAACACTACTCAGAAGGTTGGGGTCCCTAATTTTTACATGCAGGGCTTTCCCCACTGAAATTTCCACCCAGGATAAATCCTGGGTGACCTGTCACCCATCTTCACATCATCTTCATGTCTCCCATCTCAATCCTGAGTTTTTGAATTTCCAGGTTAAATGTCCCCAATTTCATCCATGTTTTCTCTTTATGAGGAGTCAGACCCACTTCCCCTCTGCCCCACCACCAGCCATAACACCCTGGCCTCCCCGTCTCTCTCCCCTCCATTCTTAGGGGATTCTCATCAAATGAGGAAAGACGGGAAGAGAGCCGGGACTCAGTTGAGTCAAAGGGACCAGCTCGTTATCCAGCCCAGGCTGGCTTTGGAAAGCCCTGTCTGTTCATGGGCCCCTGGCAGAGTGAAATAGGACACCAAGGACAGGGTCACCTCCTGCCACCTAACTCTGACAGCATCAAGGAGAATTTGAGGGTGTCTGGAAAGGACAGTCTAAAAATAGCGCTTCCTCACTGAGCACACCTGAGTCACCTCTGACTCAGATCTGTCTGCTGCTGGTGTCAGGGGATTGGAAAGGGCCCCTGCCCCACTCAAACCCCTTAGCCTTTCTCTCTCCCTCCCTCCTCTATGCCAGCCCAGCCCAAATGGAGAGATGTGCTTCTATTCAGGGAAAGGATTCTACCCCCTGGCCTGCCCACTGCTTTCAGGCACACGCCCGGGCCCTGCTTCCCAGCTGCCCATCCCCATCCAGAGGCCCAGTTGTCTCCAGGCGTGAGGAACCAGCCCAGCCTGGTTCCAAAAGTGGTAGCGAACGCTGCCTGCTTCCTGCTCAGTGCGCTGTGGGCTGGGCCGGACTCAGCGGCCAAGAAGCTTACTCACTCGTGGAACTATTCCTTCTCTATATGGAAAGAACATATGCTTTTCCTGCTGAGGGATGAGAGTCTGAGTAGCTTTGCCGAGATGTGGCCTGGCCCCAGCACCCTGATGTCAAGCAATGTGCTGTATTTCCAGGCAGAAGACGCTGTCCTCTGCTCCCAGGTCTAGGGGAGGCCCAGGCAATACTGGTCGGGACCTTAGATTTAGAACACTGAGGTGGACCATCAGCAAGACTGGATGTCCTCATCTCTTCATTGCCCTGTTCCGTCCCTGAGTGTTTTGGGCTCAGACAGAAGGGGAGGGATACAGACTCAGCTCTGCCAGCCAGTCCCAGCTCTGACCCCAGCTGTGTCCTCCAGTGGAGTCTGGAGCAGTTCTGCTTGAGGGACATTCACCCAAGATTCTCCATCAGGAGGAAGAGCTTGGGCTGAGGGGGAGCTGGTAGGGCCTGGCAGTTCAGATCTAGCTGCACCCAGGACTAACCTCAGTCTACAGAAACAAGGGGGGATTTTTACAGAAATTCTTTCTATGTGAGCTAGCATCTTTCCTCTAAGGGACAGGAAAAGACTGGAAGACAGCAACCACAGCTGAAGCTCTCCTGCAAGGAGAAAACCCCAGAATCCTGGCCCGTGGTACAACTGCAGGAAGGCCTGGACCTGGCAGGCAGAGGGCTGGAGGCCAGCCTCGCTCAGTGGTTTCTGGGCTGGAAGGTCTTGAACAGTGGCCCCTCTGAGGCCCTGGTTCCTGATCTGTAGGTTGGGGGTAAAAATCACCCTCTCAGGATTACTGCAAGTGTCAGAGACAATGAGGTGGAGGGCTGGGGACAGGGGCAGTGCCCAACGAAACGTGGCCTTGAACAAAGATGCACCAAGGATTTGTTCTGGTGGGATGGGGGGAGGTGGCTGGCTGTCGGCGAGAGTCGGGGATGGCACCTGGTCTGGACACACCTGGTGGACTGGCTGTTTCTGGGTCCTCCAGGAAGATGACACCTTTTGTCCCAGCTCTGTCATGCCTGCCCCTTAAACTATGATGGAAAGAAACACTCAATTCAACAAATTGTCCTCCTGGGTGTATTGCCAGGACTCAGTGTTTCAGTAGTTTGGGCTGCTACACCAGAACATCCTGGACTGCGCAGCTTAAATAACAGACATTTACTTCTCACAGTTCTGCATCAAGTTCAAGATTGAAGTGCCAGCAGAGCTGACACCTGGTGAGGGCTCTCTTCCTGTTTGCAGACCACCATCTTCTTGCAGTGTCCTCATGTGATAAAGAGGAAGGCAGATCATCTTTCTTATTTCTTCTTATAAGGGCACTAATTCCATTCATAAGGACTCCACCCTCATGACCTGATTACCTCCTAAAAGCCCCACCTCCAAATTCCATCACACTGGGGATTTAGGCTTCAACATACGAATTTTGGAGGGACACAACCATTCCATCCACAGCCCTCTGCATTAAGAAAAAAGTCACTGTTGAGTTTTAAATTCTGGTTAAGTTTTAAAATCTTTTGAACTCGGAGTTCCCTTTCCCTTTACCCACAGGTGCAGGAGCCAGGACATGAACCAAAAATGATCAGAGTTTTGGGTCAGATTCTGCTGATAAACAATTCTTTGACTCTAGACAAGTCAGTTCACCTCTCTGAGTTCATCTCAGGCAGGCAGAAGCTCTGAGAGCCTCTCCAGACTTTACAGCCCTCTAGCGTGGAACTAAGAGTGGCTACGTCAGAGAGGGTCGTGGGGATGAAATGACTTACCAGTGCCTGGCTCATAGCAAGTGCTCGAAACACAATAGCCACGTGTTAAGACGAATGCTGGTCTTCATTCAATACATAGTTATTGAGTGTCCCTGTGTGCTGAGGGCTATCCTAGGTCCTGGGAATCAAGGAGTTGTGCCGGCTGGATTTCTTTCTCTCCTCCTCTCCTGTGAGATCCTTGAGGTCAGGGCTGCTCCACTGGTCATCTCATTATTCCCAGGACTTGCCACAGGCCCTGGTGCTCTGACAGGGAGTGAAGAGATGGATGGAGTGATGGAAGGATGGAAGAACAGAGGGAGCCTTACCCAGCATTGGAGTAAGAGGTCTTGTGTCTGACAACATAATGCCATTTGCAGCAACATGGATGTCCCTGGAGAATGTCATTCTAAGTGAAGTAAGCCAGAAAGAGAAAGGAAAATACCATATGAGATCACTCATATGTGGAATCTAAAAAAAAAAAAAAAAAAAAAAAAGACCTAAACATTCTTTCCTTTTCTCCTTAACATCCCCCGTCTGACAGAGTCCCTTTCCTTGCCTGAGCGTGCACGCGTCCACAGACCAGCACAGCGCCAGGCACAAGCAACGGGGGCCGACATGTACCGAGGGCCTGCTCAGCACCAGGCACTGTTCTAAGTGCTTCACGTGTATCATCTCACGTGTAATAGGTACAATTACCCGCTTATTCTAGGATAAGGATGCTGAGGTACAGAGAGGTGAAGTACCTCGGCCAAAGTCATACAGGGGTTAAGTGGCACATCTGGGACTGGAATTCATATCACAGGAAAAGCAGCTTGGGACCTCCTCCCCATGTAGGGAGCTGCCACATCAGATCCCTTCGTCTGTAGCAGCACAAACCCATTCCCTGCTTGGAAAGGAGAGTGCCCCAGGCCAGTGGCAGAGCAAGGGTCAGCACTCAGAGGTCCTAGATTTCAGCACCAGCACTGGAAAATGGAATTTAACTAACATTAATTGGCATCTGCTGCTTTGTGCAAGGTGGACTGTAGCATCTCCCTGTTTAAAACAAACAAAAGAAAACCCTGGCTCCTGCACTCTCCCAGCTACTGCCCTTGCACCCTTTCTCCACAAGCATCTTGAACACGATCTACACCCCTCTCTCCATTTTCTTGCCTCTCATTTGCTCTGAACCCCTCTCTGCCTCCCGTTCCCACCTCTCCATGGAAACAGTTCTCACCATGTCACCAGTGAGCACCACGTGGCAACGCAAGATACATTTAGTGCTCATCACTAGATGCCTCAGCATAATTCACCTGAGTCAGGAAACTCTTCTCTGGAGTGACTCTCCTCCTCCTGCTCAGCCTCACTGCCATCTTTCTGTCTCCCCCTCCTCCTCTCCCATCGCCTGAGTGTTTCAGTCCTCAGGACGTGGGCCTAGCCCACATCTGCCAAGTGCCGGACCCTCTTCTCAGCACTGGGAATACATCAGTGAATAAAGGAGACGATACCTCTACTTGGTGGATCTGTATTCTGGCGCCAATCTTTGAAGCCTCATGTTTTACTTAAAAGTGGTGCAGAGTTTTGCATTCTACTTATAATAGGACCATATAATATACCTGTAACACATTGGGGCTTGTTTCAATCCAAAATTAATGGCTTCCGACGAAGGGGCTGGTGGCTGCCCTGCTCTGTGTGCTTGAAGATACAGAAAACCCTGCTTATGTGCCTATATTTGAGCCAGTTGTGGTTGCCACCAAGAGCAAAGCTTAAACTGAGTTTGTGGGCGGGGAGAAGAGACAGCTGGGGTGCACAAACCCTTGAGAGTGGAGCAGAGGGCGAGAGAGATGCTGGAAGAAACTGGGGTCCTGCTAGCCTCTGCAAGGGTCCAGTAACAGAATATTCTAGATGTCCCTCCTTTTCTCTGAAGCACCAGAAAGAACCACAGACTTTCTTTTAAGAGATATGCGCAAGAAGCGGTCCCAGAGTAGCAACAAGAGTGTTACTGGGGGGCAGTGGTCTGGGCCGATGGGCAGCTGGCGCCGGCTCAGCATGGACTTGGACCACTCTGGTCATCAGGTGGTTGAGGGAGGGTGTGCAGTTGGCAGAAGTGGGCAGCCCGGAACCCAAGGGGCAGGCCGGCTACAGCCGGGACAAAGGGAGTGACTTCACTTGGTAGGAGAACTAAGGAGGTGTCATTGGCCCTAAGGTTTGCCAGGGACAAGGCAGGGAGGGAAGGAGGCCCAGAGCAACCCATCCACCTTATGAGCAGCTGGTTGACCAGATAGGTTGGAAACTTTGTTGCCCAAGGAAGTTTGTAGTCCTTTGCAGGCAAACCACTGGAAGGGATCTATGGAAAACAGATGCTGGTTGGAGTCGGGGTAAGGGGATGGGCTTGAACTGAGCTTTGCCCTCCACCTCCACACTCCTGGTCAGAAGCAGACCCAGAAAAGACCACCTCGGGCAAACCCTGACCAGCCCAGCCTGGCACGGGAAGGGGCCTCAGATTACAGCTCACACGTGTTGTCAGCTAAGAAAGGTCCACGAGGACTGGGGCTGCAGCCAGGTTGCAGACACAGCGATGACAGGAGGTGACACACATAGGGCTCACTGCACGCCCGGCACTGCTCTAGACTCACTGGTCCCTCCCAGCAGCCTGGGGACTGCGTACTCACTGTCCCCGTGCTCACAGCACGGAGGGGTTAACTGGCCAACATCACACAGGGATTAAGTGCAGAGCTGGGATCTGAACCCAGGTACTTGGGTTCAGGATCTTTTTTTTCTTAGAAGAATTCATGTTGTGAGGAACATCAGAAATGGGGTCTCAGTAGGGCTGGAGGTGGGTCAATATCGCTTATTTATGCATTTCACATCCCCCCTTTAGAATAATTTTTTGGGGGGTGTTCAGGATCTTAAACTCTGCCTGGCATTGACTTTGTAACTTAGACCCAAGAAAGCTAGAGTAGCCAATATTTTTTTCAGGACCAACTGTCTGGCTAGGTGACTTATTACCTCTATTTCATTTCATCTTCAGGGATATTATTATTCTTATCCTCATTTTATAGATGATGAAACTGAGGTTCAGAGAGTACATTATGTCATTTGCTCAAGGTCACATAGTTACCCCTGGCAGAGCCTGGATTTGAGTACACATCTGTCTCCCTGAAAAGCTCAGCACAGAATATTATCTCAGTAAATGTTGAGCTCCTTCCCTCTTTTCTTGGGTCCAGGAGTCATCCCTGGACTCCTGTCTGTCCTGGTCTGACTGCAGTGCCCCACCCAGAGGTCCTGCACAGCGTCCCTTATCTGAGCCAAACCACTTCCCTTTGGCAAGCCAGCCAGAAAATGAAAGAGAGTGTGAAGACTTTAAGCAGGGCTGACTGGAGCCTCTCCACCCTCTTTTGACCCGCCCACCTTTGTAGACAGACCATCAGACAGGAGCAGACTCACAGACTAGAGCGCCATGGATTGGCTGCCAGCGGTGCCCCTCCCCACCAGGAAAGAGGGGCCCCTCTTCCCTCCCCTCAAAGGTGGAGTGAGGAAGGCCGGCTCTGTGATTTTTCCAAGATGCTGCTCCAAAGCCAGAGAATGGGACCATCTGTGCCCTGGGCTCTGTTCTGGACGCAGCTCAGGCCACAGTCTGGGGCGGCGTCACCTGCGGGGAGGAGGCCCTGGCTGGCCAGCTGATGAGGGACCTGCTGACCTCCCCGTAGAGACAGGGAGCCCAGGGCCAGCAGGGGAGCAAGGGAAGGGCTGAGGCTTGGGCCCTGGGGATCTTATCCATCAATTGTGTGTGCTAAAGGGCTGGGGGAGGCCCCGGCCACCCAGCAGGTGGGCTTGGGGGACACATCTCGCCCTCCCCAGACCCCTGGACCCAAGGCACCTCCCTTCCCTCTGACATGTAGACAGACATTTGCGGGCATCTCTCATCTCCTCCCCAGCCTGCCCATGTGGGCTGCAGGGAATGTGGAGATCAGCTAGGAAACTAACCCTTTCCCTGACCGTCTCCAATTAGTAATTTCTCAAACTTAAATTTTATTTTCTAAAAATGGTAATGTATTATCTGATTCAAAATCCAAATGCTCTAAAACACCTCATAGTGAGAAACCTCGCTTCCACCTGCGGCTGCATCCACTCTCCCCTCAGACCCCTCCCCCACCAGCACCAGGTCACTGCCCCGTTGCTCTCCCGGGAGTCCTTCCTGTGCTTCTTGATGCAAATCAAGCATCTACAGGTACATTTCTTTATTACATAAAAAATAGAATATTATACATCATTCTATACTTTACTGATTTTACTTAATATATCCTGGAGACATTTTCCTACCATTATTTTGAAAGCATCCTTTTTTCCAGCTGTACAGCATTCTCTCTTGTGACTGTACCATGTTTAATACCCAGCATCTGAAAGGTGAGCACGTGGGTTGTTTCCAATCTTTCCAATCTATTTTCACATGAGATTACAAGTGGGAGCTTGATCCACGCTGCTCTGGTAAGAGAAAGTGGTGGGTGAGGCCAATATCCTGCGTGCAATCCCCCCCACCTCACCGGAACCCTAGGGCTTCAGAGTCACAGCTCGAAAACTATGATTTTAACCCAATTATGCATGTTTTATACATGGGAAAATGAGGATTAAATCAGAGACAAGACTCATCCGTGGTCACGAGATATCCTGTGGCAGAACTGGAACTAGAAACCTGATCTCTTGGGCTCTGCTGGCCCGACTACTCATGTCTCATCTCTGGGGGACCCGACCAGGGCTGTGGGGCCACTTGACCTTAGTCAGGAGCAGATGTGACTGTGGACCCAGCTGAGGCTTGAGGCTTGAGGCTTGGGCCTCGGGGATCTTCTCCATCAACTGTGTGTGCTGAAGGGCTGGGGGAAGCCCTGGCCACCAGGTTCTGGACCTGGTTCTGCCTCTCTCTCACTCTGGGCTTCTGATTCCTCTTCCACTGCTTGGGATCAGCCCCTCTGTCCTGAAGAAAGGGCTCTGTGTTCACTAAAGGAAACGTGAGCTCCCCAAACAGAGCGAGAGCGTTCGGGCTGCTGAGCTGGAGTCTGAAGAGTTAGAAAGTCAAGGATGTGCAGGAACAGGGGGATCTGGGAGAGATCAGACTGTGGAGTCACTGGAAGAAACTTATGCTTTTGAAAAGGATCGCTGGAGAGTTGGATCACTGGTGAGTGACTGAGGAAACACATGTTATGAGAGAGAAACATGTTTACCGCCAAGCAAAAGTTGTGGGGAGGGAGGGCCTGTCTAATCAGGAAGGATGTAACCAATAAACAGGAGCCCAGCAGCCAAGAGGGAAACAAGCAGAGAGGGTGGACAGAGCACAGGGAGGCCGGCTTCCATCTCCACATCTGAGTCTCCAAGACTGATGCAGCCAGGGGCACCGGGAAGAGGGGGGGCTGGGAGGGGACCAGGGGTCAAGGGGATCCCCTTCCCCATCCTGCAGCTGAGGACCCTGACTCAACCAGCAGTGAGTGACCTCCTCGGGGTCACACGGCAGGTTTGTGGCAGAACTAGGGTGGACGGGGCATTAACCCCAGCCTGGGGGACGCTGCTGCCACACTTGTAACAGGCAGCTTGGGGCTGTGGAAAGATAGCCAGCCTGGGACCAGGAAACCTGGGTCCTATCTTTGGCTCAGCCACACACAGGGTGTCTCTGGACAAGTCCTGCCACCTCCCTGGGTCCAGCTGCACTTCCTCTATGACAAGAGGGCTCGACTTAGTAGAGGACCTTTACACTTTCTTTTGAGCTCCAAAGTGAGGGGACTGGAACTTGCCCCCAATTGTGACAAATGACCTTTAACCCCCACCAGACAGGAGGGATGGAGCTGCCGTCCTCATGAACCACAAGGGCTTGGACAGTGAGCAGTTCAGGTGAGCCCATTCCTTGGCAATTCTTTTACTAAACCACAGAGGATTTCCATCCTCCTTAGAAGTGAGGTCTCAAGTTTGGGTTCAATTTGATTCAGGAAAATATAACAGTATGAGAACTCCGTGCACTCAGACTTGTGGAGGTCAATGCATTCGTGATTTTGTAGATGAAAAGTTAATCAGTAGTCAATCTAAGAAAGAAACGGGAGATTTTATTCCAGGCAACCTGAGAATTATAACTGGAGAGACAGTCTTTCAGGAAGCTCTGAGAACTGTTCTGAAGAGGTAAGGGCGGGAGGCCAGGATGGATGTGACTTTGGTGAAGGGTTCATGCAATCCAGCACACAGCTTGGTAGACGATTACTCCTATTCGTGGGGAACAGGCATCTCAGTTAACAGTTTTCGTGCTTTTCTAAGAGTGGTAAGCTCCAAGAAGCTGGGTTCATAAAAATTTCTCCTGAAAGACTCTCACTGTTTGAGGGCCAGTTCTGCCAGTTTTCCCAAATGACAAAGAGCCTCATCCAGATCTTCGCCCTGAATTCCTTTCAGGGTGGACTGTAGGTTGACTGCAGTGGCAAATGACTTAATTCTTGCAGAATTGATGGGTGGTGGGCAGCATTCTTTATTTCACAATCCTCCCCCTTTTGGTCTTAATTTTGACCAAGGTTTGGGGGGCATTTTCCATCAATTTGTCCCAGGGAGCTAGGCATGCCCATTCCAGATCAGCCAAGGACTTCACCGACAGGCCACACATGGTATGGATACTCATCTAGCCCTGGTAACGGCAGCCTCTGCCCCACCTGTCTTACTAGTCTGTCACCTGCAGAAAATGGTACCCTCTTGTTGCTTCTTCCCATCTCTAGATCACACTGTTACAATCATTGATCTATACATCAGGTCAGTTGTTTTAAGGCACCTGGTCATCATTATTTTTATCAAAGTCTCAATCACACACCGGTAATGCAAGAAACAGTACAGCAATAAGTAAGTAACGCTATCTTCTAAGGAGTTACACGGATGCAGCCAGAAGAAGAAAAGTTGATCTTTCTAGCATAGCAGGAATTTCTGCCCTTGGAAAGGTCTAGTTAATGCATAGTACAGACGCTCTGTGCACACCAGAGGGGAGGGAGGAGGCCCAAGGGAGCGGAGAACAATTTCATGGTTAGAATTGTTTTGTCTTGCCTTAGAATATGAATTTTATTACATTACATTTTACGATTTTCTTGCCTTGGGGACCACCTCCTGGGAGCCCTCCCCCATCCACCCAGCCTGCCAGGTAAAGGACACGTGCTTCATCGCAGGACAGGAATAAACAGCAGCAGTGCGGGTCCTTCCCTGCCCCTCCCCCACAGCTCTGCTTGCCTGGCCGCCCTGGCCCTGGTGACACAGAGGTGCTGGGCTCTGAGGCTGTGTGGCTGACAGCAAGAGAGGAAGGAGGCTTGTGGCACCTTTACAGCCACCAGTTACTGTAAAGCGCTGCCGGTCCCGATGCGGGAGTGCACACGGACACATACACACACAGACACTGCGCAGGCACAAGGGCACACATCTTTAAAGAGAGGCCTCCAGGAGCTGGGAGGGCCCTTTTAAGATTTAGGGGACAGGATGTTGGGCACTGGGGCGGGGCCAACCTCTAGTTTCCCAAGGCTGGGCCACTGGGGTGGAGAGGCAGTGGGAAGGGCTTACAGAGAGGGTAGTTTGGTTCAGAAGAAAAGTCTAGTAGGCTGCTTCTGAGCTCTAGTCAAATTTGGGGCAATTAGGATCTGTGGATCTTTGGGGTGTTTTGCTTTTTTTCTTTAACTTTATACTGAGGTTAAAAATAAAGTACATTATGTATGTGAGAGAAGGTACAAGGCTTCTCTCTATGCCTGACAGCAGGGGCTAATGGGAACCATAAGCTCCTGGGAATAAATATATACGTTTATATTTCTACATTTATATAGATCATATCATTCATGAGTCCCAGAGAAGCAGGAAGCAGCAGCAGAAAGCAACTGACACGCAGAAGCACGCGTGTGCACGCATGCTCAAGCACGGCAATTCATTTCCCCATGGCAGAGGCAGTCCCCACCCTCCAAGCCCACCCCTCTGAAAAGCAAAAAAACGAGAAGAAACTTCTTCTTTAACAATAGGGTGACCCAGTAATTTTTTGCCCTCCTGACCAGAAAAAAAGAAAACAAAAACAAAAACCCAGGCTAACATCAGCTTTAAGGCTGACAGTTGCCATAGGCCTTGCCTTGCAAAGGCAGGACGTGCTATTTTGAACACTGAGGCAGGAGGGCCTCGTCACCCCCCCTCACAATTACTTCAGACAGTTGTCTTCAAGACTGTATGGCTCTTCACCAGCTCCTTTTTTGATTCTCCAAAGAGTAAATAATTGGGCTGGAAGGCATCCACCCCTTGCTTCCTCTAAGGTGGCCTCTAGGCAGTGGGCTTTAGTGAGCCTGCAAAACTTCTAGAGCCAATCTCAAGGTGGGAGCTGAGCACCAGGTGGGGCCTAGGGACCCAGGGCCTCTGCTTTCAGGCTCCTGCTGACGGGAAATTATTGACCTCCAGAGATTTTTTTAAACATAAATGGGAGGTACACTTTACACCCACCTCCACTGGGTAAAAGGGGTCTAGATATCCACCCCCATGCCCCAAAGCCACACACATACACCAACTAAGGCACAGCCGAGGGGACAGTCATGCTTCGGGAGCAAGGCAAAGAAACTTCTAGTGACAAGAGGGAATTGGGACCCCTGGGCAGAGCCTCAGAACCGGGTAAGAAAAAAATGCGGGCCAAGTTCACAAGGTCGACCACGTAAATCAGCAGGTTGACGGCTGTCAGGATGGCCACAGCAAGTCGTTGGTCCCAGATGCACACCACGCTGGGGAGTCTGTTGCTACAGCTCACATCGCTGGACCGCTGGGGCTGGCCGCCCAACTTCTCATTGAACTGGTAGAGCGATCAGAGGACCACAGTGCTGGTGTAGAGGAGGACGGAGAGCAGAGTCAGTCCCAACTGGAAAACGGAGAAGGGAATGGGCAGCCTGTTGTCACAGTCACACCAGTTTAGCAAGAGAGCTACGGCCCCCAGAAGGAAGCAGATGGCTGTACATGGCCACGCACCACACCAGGGCTGGCCGGTGCAGGTACTGGTAAGGGCTGCTGATGAAGGCGAAGATGACACAGGTCACGAAGATCTCCAGCCTCTTAAACAGGTCTGGCAAGGTGAACAAATAGCAAGGTAAGTCACCAGTCATGGCCCAGGTCCAGGCAACCTCAGTGGCATAAGCCATGGAAGCAATGCAGGAAAATGCAATGGTGGCGATGGCTTGGACCTGGGAAGCGCTACGCGGGAAGAGCTGGATGTAGGTGATGGCAAAGATGATGGAGGCTGAGAGGCAGAAGAGTGTGGCGTAGCAGGCGCAGGTGATGAGAAAGCTGTTCCAGGAGAGGTGGAGGCGGGACTGGAGCCCAAATAACTCGACTATGAGGATGATGAGGGTCATGAAGAAGCAGAAGCACCAGACGAACGTGGACCAGTTAACTGCGGCCCCCCTCCAAGTGCTCATGCTGGCCACCAGTGAGAAGGCCACACAGGTGGAGAAAAGCAGCAGCAGACGGAGGAAGTAGCCCATGATGGTCACAGAGCCCAGGCCTGAGGACGATCTCGTGGAGGCCCTACTGGTCATGCTGGTCACCGTCACCAATATTGCTGTGGTCTTCCCTGAGGGCCCATCACGGAAAGATGCGGGTCTGGAGGTGGATTAAGTCAGAAGCCTGGAATCATCTCAAGGGCCTGTGGCAGCTAAATTGTGGAGTTTGAAACAGACGCGGGTAACAGCACAGCCACTCCAGGATGACTCTCCCCACCTGTCACCCTTGGCCTTGTCAGGAGACTGGTCGTATCCCCAGCCTCACAGCTGGGTGTGGTCTGGCCTCAAAAACGTGACATTTTGGATCTCTCTGAGCTGTGTGCCATTATCTACAGAGACACAGGGTAGGATGGTCCTTATCTGCAATCCCAACCATTCAACACTCTGAAAATTATAACAGAATTAAAAGAAAATTCATCTGGTCACAAAATTTGGCTTGAGCAGACATGAGACAATTTATGGCCTTTATTTATTTCACTTAGTGTGAATGTTCAAAATTCAAAATGTTGCAGAAATAATATGTTTGATAGTAAGGTGCTTTCAGAGCCCTGTGGAGTGTTATGTCATGTAGAGTATATGCACCATGCTATGTGATTGCAGCTGAAAATTCTGAATTCTGGAGCGTATCTGATCCCAAGAGTTTCAGAAGAGGGATTGTGGATACTACTGCTAACCTCATTTTCCAGATGAGAAACTAAGGCTGTGGGAATTAAATACCTTCCCTAAGATCACAAGGCTAGAAAGTGGGAACCTCAGATAAAAATCCCAAAGCTGTGAGTGTGAATGCTTTGCTCTACAGCCCAGCATTTCAGCAGGGCCCGTGGGTGGGAGCCCAGGACCCAAGCTCAGGGATCTGGGAACCGAGGACATTCCTTCAGGGACATGGCCTCCTTCCACAGCCACCTGAAGAGACAGGCGTCTGTCCTGTCCTTCTTGCAGCCATCGCTAGAAGGAGCTGCCATCTGAGGTGACACAGCCCTGCCTGGTGGAGGGCAGCCTCAGACGTGAACAGGGACAAGCCATGGGGTAGAGCAAGGCAGTGGTGACGAGATGATACGTGAAGCAGGAACTGTTTGAATTCTCCCCCCAATTCTGCCTTAACATGTGACTGTTGCCCATTTGGGAGGAGACACCAACCCAGCATTACTCCGGGGTGAAGCGTCATGGAGGACACAGAATACAGGAATGCAATGTTTGGCTTTTAAGCTCCAAACCAGCAAACCTGGTGGGGAAAATCTAGGAGCAGTACTGGCTGAGCAAGGATTTTCTGGTGGGAAACTAGTCAGTAGATTCCAAGCTGGGCAGAGGATTGGAAATGAACAGGGATGTTGTGTCTGGGTGCTGATGTGGAGCCTTCAGGGCATCCCAGGGGAGGGGGTGGAGTATGGACGGTAATAGGCCCCCTTTTAAGGGCAGGAGCTGAGAGAGGTCTGTACCTGCAGGACCTCTGGGAGGTGCAGCCCTGAGGACGCACCTGGACTGGAGCCAGGGCGGGGGCGGCAGAGTGGAGATGGCTGGGGGGACTCCCACGGTCGAGTGGCCCTGAGGCAGCCAAGGAGGAGTCTGATCCAAAAGGAACACTGGCATGGAGCCACCTTCCCCATGTAGGAGGGGCCTGGGATGGAACTGAGAGGGAAGAACAGGGGCCTAAAGCGAATTCAGAGGTGACAGGGGACACGTGGCCAGAGTGGCAGGGACAATGGAGACCAAGGAATTGCCCAGGTCATCTGCCCAAGACAGTCCCTCCAGCTAGGGCTGCAGTCCCGCCTCACACAGGGGCCTCCTCCAAGGGGTCCCCACGTGTCAGGGGGAGAGCTCATCCCCAGCCTGCTCCCTCCTCAGGGACACTGCCCTGTTTCAAAGGCGCTATTGACTGAGAGGCACCCCCAGGGCTTCAGGGCCAGCACCCTGAGCCAGCAGCCAGCTTCCTGCCATGAGGGCCCTTGTCACCTTGGCTGACAGTCAACCCTGGGAACAGCTGTGGCTGGAAAGAGACACAGAGCAAACCCCAAGAATCTCCCTGAATTTACAGAGCTCCTTCAGCCCTGGTTGTCCAAGGAGCCCAGGAGCCTGCTGGCCTTCCAGTGGGCACTGCTGGGGGCGAGGTGGGGACACTGGTTGTGAGGGGGGCTAGGGGTGTCACACTGTCTGTCCCCCAGGTTGTTCCCACCAACCTCCCCAAACTCAGCCTGGGATTTCCACCTAAGGCCAAAAGACAACTCTGGATCCATTTGATGCCAGAGGGGGAGGGCCTGGGGACTCCAGCTGTGTGACCCTGGGTGAGGCATGTGCCCTCTCTGGGCCTCATTTCTCCCACCTGTAAAGCAAAACGTTTGCCTGAGTTTCCTCAACAGCCCCTCTTCCATCCTAATCTGTGAGCAGGGAAGTGTCAGAGCACTTCCTAGACTTGGCTGAGCCCTGCCTGCCCAGCAGCCGGGCACATTGGACTTGGAAGGTAGTGAGTCTGGAAGGTCATGCCTGGGGCAAAGCAAGGAAGGAGGAGGTGCAAGAAGGGCAGAGAAGGAGGAGCTGAGATGGACACTCAGAGATACAGGAGGCTGTGGGGCTTGGAGGAGACACTTCATAGCTGGATGATCCTGGTAAGTTACTCATCAGAGCCTCAGTCTCCCCATCTATGCAATGGGCTTCACACTTACTTTATGTCAGTTAAATGAATAAAAGCACATGAAGGTCTTATCAGAGGGCCTGGCACGTGGAACACACAGCAAATGCCAGCCACCTTCTCCCCTCTCTTCTCCTCAGAGTGGGCGCAGAGGCCCTGGCCCTGCTCTGCACAGAAGCACATGCAAGCTGGATTTGCTCCAGGTCAGGGGGTTGCAAACCAGTATTTACTGGAGGTGGCTCGCAGATGTGTTTGGTTTGCCTTCACAGTGTTTTCAGGGAGTGATGGTGTAGAATTGGTCCTATTTCTTCCTTAAGTGTTTCATAGCTGCAGTGTTTTAATTTCCGTGAAACTACAGATTTCCAGCTCTTTGTGAAGCATCAGGAGATCTGGTGTCACCTGGACTGCGTTCCCTTGCGGGGGCGGGGAGTGGGGGCCACGTCTGGAGCAGAGCAGCTGCAACACCCTTTACATTGTTTTCTATTCTTCATTTTTGTTTAGCTTTATTTATTTTTCTTATTCACATGTATAATTGACAGAAAGCAGGACTATGATCATATCACATGTGCCCGGTTCCCCTCTTCCACTTGGCCAGCCTTCCTGCCTGTTCATGGGAACGTGCACCCCTCTGTCCAGGGAGCATCTGTGCCATCAACGTAACATACAGCATTCAGCACATTTCTCATGCTCTGAAATCATATTTAGACATATGTGTGCATATACAAACATGTTTGTAGGTGGTAACTGTAGATTTTTTTTTCCCTTTTTATAAACATGAGACTATGTCATGCACACCGCATCTTGCTTTTCCACCGCCCCCTACTGATGCAGCTGGTCCTCTCCAGGGGGCTCAGTCCTCTCCGTCCGCTTTGCTTGTTCCCTTCCCTCCTGGCTCTTGTGGACACTGGACTGACCACCCTTCTCTAGATCAGTGGTTCTTTCCCTGTGAGTCTCAGACACTGGGGGCCACAGGATTGTGACAGGGGGCCCTTGGATCCATTGAGACCACTGTGCTCTACAACAGGAGGTCGGCAAGCTTTTCTGGAAACTTTAAAAAAATATGACACAAGATCTTGTATATATTTCCCTGTGCTATACAGTATAATCTTGTTTATCTATAAAAGAATGTGACAATGAATATATGTATATTTATGTATAACTGAATAATTATGCTCTATGCTGGAAATTGACTCAACATTGCAAAATGACTATAACTCGATAAAATAAAATTTAAAAAAATTTTTTAAAAATACAAAATATGACAAAGGTGCTATTTTTCATTTCTAGGAATTCATCTTGATGTCATAGGTTTACTGCAACAAATTATCACAAGTTTGGTGGCTAAAAACCACAGCAATTATTCCCTCACAGTCCTGGGGCCAGAGGTCTGCCGTCAAGTGTGGGCAGGGCCACGGCCTCTCTGATGCCCCAGAGTAGGGCCCTTCTCTGCCTCCTTTAGCTTCTGGAGGCCCCGTAGCTTAACCCCATCTCTGCCTCCACCTTCAGGAGGTCATCTTCTCTCACCTTTGTGTGTGCAAATCTCCCTCTCCTTTCTCTCATAGAGAGACCAGTCATTGGATGCAGGCCCACCCTCCATCCAGGATGATTTCCCCTCAAAATTCTTAACTAAGTATGTCTGCAAAGACCCTATTTCTAAACGAGACCACATCGTGGGGTTCTGAGTACACATGAGTTGTGGGGGACACTCTGCCATCCATTGCGGTTCTCTCTCTAATGTTCCTGTCCTTTTTTCATGATAACTTTTCCCAATGTGTTTATCGTATTAAGTGTATTTCTTTGCTGTCTCTTTCAGATTAGTGCTATTTTGTTGGAGCTCTTGTGACTCACAGTGGTTGTTTCCTCGTGCACTTTGTCATTTAAACTCTGAGCCCAGATTGAGCAGGACCCTTTTGTCCCGTGAGGAGCCTCATTGCCTGGATTGGGGGCCGTAACCCAGGACAGCTGCACCTCTCCCTGCTCAGGACACTCAAGGCCAGTTGCCTGTTGGGCACCAATTGTGTTCATTTCCCAGGTTGGAGTTGTTGGACCTCAGAGATCATGTGCATTTGGGCCCAAAGCCACAAGAAGAGAAAACCTGAGATTTTGATTTCTCCTGTGGAGACTTAAAAATACAATCCAAAACTCCTACAGAGGGAGGTATCACATTGTCCTTCCCTCTTGCTGAAGAGCATGGTTTTTTTCTTGTCTACCTTTGCTCAGAGGCTGCAGGCCATGTGGTGCTGGAAGTGTCTCAGCTCCAATCCCTTACCTTGTGCCATCCCAAAGCCTTATTCCTCACCCAAGTGGGCATAAAGATCAGTCTCCAGTTGGCCATGCTCAATTCTCCCTTCTCCCTCCCCCTTCCCATAACCCTGCCACTGAAGATTCATGAGATCCTTGAGGAAATCACTTAATCCTAAAACGTCATCTTTTCTTCTTTGCCTTTTTAACCCTATCTTGTCCTTGACCTTCAAATCACCTCCTCAAGGAAGCCTTCCTGGATCCCACTAGCTCCGTATCCCATTGCTCTGATTGACACATCCCAGTCTTTGCCCTTCTGTCCAGCAGAATGTTGTGGCAGGACAGCACAAGCTGCTGGGTCTTACCTGAGTGGAACAATTGAGGTGGGGAGGAAGGGAGATGTTGCAGGAGCAAAAGATAGGGCACAACTTTGATGGGCCTGAATGCCAGGAAAAGAAGTTTGATTCTGGCTGTAAGTGATGATGCCTCACTTACATTCTCTAAGGATGAGTCCGTCAGTCACGTGCCCACTGGGAACTGTCACTCCGGCTGTTAGGAGGAAAATGGAATGGAGGCTGGCCAAGAAGCTGAGTGGCGAGTTTGGAGGCTAAATCCACAGTCCGATTGTATGATGATGGGTCTTGAGCAAAGACACTTCAGGAGTGGAGGGTGGGGTAAATTTATGAAATACATAGGAAGCAAACATTCAACAAGAATGATGATGCCGAGGGCCCATGAGTGTTAGAGAGTTGATACCCCAGGGGCAGCTGGAACCCCACCTCTCCCTCCGGTTCCCTTAACCATCTCAGACCCTGTCCCAGGTGCTCCCAGCGCCCCACTCCCACCCTTTGAGGGGGTCCAAGAAAGGGGTGCACCAGCCAGAGCGTCAGGGAGGCAGACTGGGCTCCTGCCTCTGTCGTCTCCTTGAAGAGCCTCCGGAATATGTGTGTTCATCCTTCTACCTGCACTCGGATGCTTGGCTTGTGTGTTTCAAGATGGCTTGAAGTTTTCCAAGATGGCTTGAAGTTTTTCAAGATGGTTTGAAGTTTTTCAAGAAATGAGAATTCTCTGCCAGGCAAGCCCATCCCGGTGAAGGAGCACACCATGAACGTGACACGGGTCTGTCACAGGCCCAACTGCACGGAGCTAGCCAGGCAGCTGGAGGCGGTTCTTGGTAAATCAGCCTCTGTTAGTGACTCAAAGCCTGGCTCTGCCCCAGGAGTCTGACTGAGGAGTGCCAGGAGCACTTTACAATGAGATGTGGAAGGAGGATCTGTATTGTCTTGTATGACAAGACCCCATGATTGATTTTTTTACATATGTGTTTCTTTGTAATTTATGGACACAAAAACATTTTTACATGATTATAATTGTAATATCTTGTAAGATCTTGTCTTTTTAAACATTATATTCACTTTTCCATGTTACCTTGTGGGCTTCTTAACTACCTTTTTATTTTATTAAAAAAACATTTTATTAAGGTATAATTGATAATATATTTATGGTTTACAACAGGATGAGTTTGAGGATAAATACGCACCCACAAAGCCATCACCACTATCCAGGCCATAAACATATTCATCACCTCCAAAGTGTGCTTCCACCCCCTTTATTATAATTAATATTTTGTGTCTATGTGATAAGAACTTACCCTCCCGCCAGTAGTTACTGATTTTAGGTCTTCATTTGTCCAAAACATGCTGTGTTCATGTCCTGCCAGGGACTGACTTGGCCCAGAGACCCAGTGCTGACAGCAGAGACTAGACACCTGTCCCCGTGGGGCTAAGCTCCAGCAGGGGCATCAGATAATAAAGCCATAAACTTGTCAAATACTTTAACAAGGTAACTTCAAGTAGTGACAGACACAGTGAAAAAAACACAACATGGTCCTGGAAGGAACATGATGGGCAGATGTTCTTTTGGAAGATCTTTCCACGCAGGTGAATTTAAGTTGAGAACTGAAGGACGAGAAGAAGTGGCCACGTCCCAGGCAGAGGAAACAGCTCGTGCAAAGGCCTTGAGTTGGGAACAAGTTGGCTGTCATGAGGTGATGTATAAGAGGGTTTTAGGATTTGGAGAGTTACGTGTCCAAGGAACAAGGAGCACTGGAGACTGACTGTCACAGAAGATGTGGGCGCCAGCATGGGTGGTCCACAGCTCATCAGCGCAGGCAGCCAGGATGGTGGAAGTTCTGGAGATTGGGGAAAAGTCAAGGTGCACATGAGAGAGCTGGGGGAGGCACTATTCTTTTCTGTTCTGCTCAAATACTACCACGTGTTTACTGTGTGCTGGGCGCTGCAGGTCCCACAGCAAAGCCCAGTTACTGCCCCGAGAGAGCACCAGGCTTGATGCAGAGACGTTCAGTCTGAGGGATGTGAGGAGAGGCGACCAAGGACACCTGAGAACTTTTCAGAGCTCCTCCAGGCGAGTAGGGGTTGGGACTCTCTGTGCAACGGCAGAGAGTAGGGCAGGCGTGCTTTGCTTCACCTAAGGAAGTACAGCTGCCCTCAGAGGAGATGGATCATCATGAGAAGTGATTTTGTTAGAGTTTCAAGTCAATGCTTTTGAACCACTCTAGGGGAGAACAAAGTGACTGGTGGTTCCCAAAGGGTATTCCATGGAACACTAGTCTATGATGCGTCATGAAAAAAAAAATGTTCCCTGATCATATAAGTTTGGGAAACACTTCCTGCTACCTCTTTTGGTAATTTTATAGTGTCTACTACACTATTCAAGGCCCTAGGAAGTCCTGCCTTAAGGAAATCTGTTTAACTTTTTACCCAGTGTTAGAATGTATTTGGTCAAATAAATTTGTCTTGTTTTGCCTAAGAATATGAATTTTATTACATTACTCCTTAGTATTTTCTTGCCATGGGGATCAACTCCTGGGAGCCCTCTACGTCCACTCAACCAGCCACTGGGTGAAGAACACGTGCTTCATCCCAGGACAGGAATGAGTGGCAGCAGTGTGTGTCCTTCCCTGCCCCTCCCCCACAGCTCTGCTTGCCTGGCCCCTCTGGCCCTGGTGACACAGAGGATGCCAGGCTCTGAGGCTGTGTGGCTGAGAGCAGGCGAGTAAGAAAGCTTGTGGTACTTTCCTGACCAATGGTTATATAAAGGGCTCCTGATCTTAAGGCATGCCTGCCCATGGGCACACAACACACACATACACATACAAACACACACACTCAGTATGCACACAGCACACACCTTCAAAGAGAAGCATCCAGATGCTAGCAATGATCCTTTAAGAATAGCCTGCTTCTGAGCTCTGGTCAAATTTGGGACAATTAGGATCCATGGATTTTGTTGGCTTCATTTCTATTTTGTTTTCTTTTTCTTTTATCTTTATATTGAAGTTTTAAAAAAGAACATTATGGATGTGGAGGAAAGGACAATAATTCTCTGTATGACTGACAGCAGGAGCTGACAGGAATCAGAAGCTTCAGGGAATTAAAAACAAATACATACACACATATGTGTACATTTAAATAGATCGTGTTCTGCGTGAGTCTCAGAGAAGCAGGAAGCAGCAGCAGAAAGCAACTGACATACAGAAACACACGTGTGTGCAGCACGCACTCAAGCACCGCAGTTCCTTTGGCTGTGGCAGCAGAAATACCCACCTACTCAACCCACCTTCCCCACAAAAAAGTGAAAAGAAACTTCCCCTTTAAGAAGAAGGCCATCCAGTAATTTTTACCCTGCTGACCAGAAAAAAAAAGAAGAAAAGAAAAAAACAGGGTAATATTACCTTTAAGGCTGGCTGTGGCCATGTTCTTGTCCCTGCAAAGGCAGGACATGTTATTTTGGACACTGAGGCAGGAGGGCCACATCACCGCCCCCACAAACACTTCAGACAGTTGTCCTCAAGAATATGCTGTTCTTCACCAGCTCCATTTTTTGATTCCCCAGAGAGTAGTTGGGCTGGAAGGCATCCACCCCTTGCTTCCTCTAAGGTAGTGTCTAGGCAGTGGGCTTTAGTGAGGCTGCAAAATTTCTGGAGCCAATGTCAGTGGGGCTGAGCACCAGGTGGGGCCTCAGGATCCAGGGTCTCTGCTTTCAGCCTCCCGCCCACTGGAAATTATTGACCTCCAGAGATTTTTTTCCCCTTAAATAGGAGGTGCACTGTACACCCCCCTTTACTGGGAGAAAGGGGTCCCAAACCCTAGCTACTTCCCACCCCCTAAACCCACACACATACACCAACTAAGGCACAGCCTGGGGGACAAGCATGCTTTGGCAGTGAGGCCCCTCTGGAGGTCCAAGATATGAACAGCTGCTAAAGGACTGTGTGATATGGAGCTCAGCACCCTAGGAGGGGGGACGGGGTGGTGGGGCAGAGAATGAAGAAGTCTCAGGGCTTTAAGCGATCATAAGAAGGAAAATGGGAAAAGGTGGTCAGGATACAGGAGATGAGAAAACAAAGGATGACCATAAAAGGGCCAAAAAGCAGAAAATGCAGGACAGAAGAGAACAGAAAGAGAAAGAGTCAAAAAAGATGTGGGCAACCAAAGAAAACAGGAAAGGAGACAGAGCAGAAGGAGAGAAGGAAACAGAAGAGCGAGATGAATGGGGAGGAAGTGAGAAGGGAGAGAGGGGAGCCAGGAAGGGGGCACTGGGGACATCAGAACTCGGTAAAGAAACCGCCAGTGAGAATAGGAACCGGGAGCCCCTAGGCAGAGCCTCAGACCCTGACAAAATCCAAGCGAGCAGAGATCACCAGGTCAGTCACGTAAATCAGCAGGTTGATGGCTGTCAAGATGGTCACAGCCAGTCGTTGGTCCCAGATGCACACCAAGTAGGTGAGTCTATCGCTGCAGCTCACATTTCTGGGCCGCTGGGGCTGGCCGCCCAACTTCTCGTGGAACTGATAGAGAGGCCAGAGGACCACAGCGCTGGTGTAGAGGAGGACGGAGAGCAGAGTCTGCCCCACCAGGAAACGGGGGAAGGGGATGGGCAGCCTGTTGTCGCATTTACCCAGGTTTAGCAAGATGACCACGGAGGACAGGAGGAAGCAGACAGAGTACACGGCCACGCACCACACCAGGGCCGGCTGCTGCTGATAGACATAGGGGCTGCTGATGAAGAGGAAGATGACACAGGCCACAACAGTCTGCAGTGCCTTGAGCAGGCCTGGTACGGTGGCCATGTGGCCTGTGGTCCTGCCGGCCTGGGTCCTCGTCCCAGCCACCTCCATGGCATAAGCCACAGAAGCAATACAGGAGAATGCAGTGGCAGCGATGGCGTGGCCCCGGTAGCTGCTGTCTGGCAAGAACTGGAGGTAGGAGGTGGGGTAGACAATGGAGGCTGAAAAGCAGAGGAGGGCGGAGTAGCAGTTGTAGGTGATGAGAAAGTTGTCCCAGAAAGGGAAGTGGTCCTGCAACTCACATAACTCGACCACGAGGATGACGAGTGTCACAGCAAAGCAGAAGCACCAGATGAACATGGACCAGTTACCTATGGCCCCCCTCCAAGTGCCCACGCTGGCCCCCAGTGAGAAGGCCATGCAGGTGGAGAGCAGCTGCAGCCGTCGGAGGAAGCAGCCCATGATGGATGGGGAGCCCCGGCCTGACGACGATCATGTGGAGGTCCTGCTGGTCATGTTGGTCACTGCCACCAGCTTGTTATGGTCTTCACTGAGGACCCATCAGAGAAAGATCCAAATCTGGCGGTAGATGAAGTCAGGCACCTGGAATCAGCTCAAGGGCCAGGGGTGGCTGAGGCTCAGGATGTGGAGTTTGAACCAATGGCCCAGACACTTGGGTAGCAGCGCAGCCTCTCAAGATGACTCTCCCCACCCGTCACCCTTGGCCTTGTCAGGAGACTGGTCTTATCCCCAACCTCACAGCTGGGTTTAGTCTGGCCTCGAAAACATGACTTTTTAAAATCTATTCGAGCTGTGTGCTATTATCTATGGAGGCACAGGGTGGCATGGTCATTATCTGAAATCCCAAACATTCAAGACTCTGAACACTGAACAGGAATTAAAAAAGAATTTTTTTGCAACAAAATTTGACCTGAAGGGACATGAAACAATTTATGGTCTTTATTTCATTGAGTGTGAATGTTCAAAAGTGCAGTTGCCGAGATAATAATACGTTTGATAGTAAGGTGCTTTCAGAGCCCTGTGGAGTGTTATGTCACGTAGAGTATATGCACCATGCTATGTGATTGCAGCTGAAAATTCTGAATTCTGGAGCATATCTGATCCAAGTACTGTAAATTCCATTTTACAGATGACAAAACTAAGGCTTACAGAATCAAGTGTCTTCCCTAAGGTTGCATGGATATAAGTGGGAACCCCGGAGAAAAAATCCCAAAGCTGTGGGTGTGAACCTTTTGCTCTACAGCCCAGCATTTCAGCAGAGCCCATAGGTGGGAGCCCAGGACCCAAGCTCGGGGCTCTGGGAACCCAGGACAGGCTTCAGGGCCGTGGCTTCTTTCCACAGCCACCTGAAGAGACAGGTGTCTGTTCTGTCCTCCCTGCAGCCATTGCTAGGAGGAGCTGCCATCTGAGGTGACACAGCCCTGCCCAGGGGAGGGCAGCTTCAGACGTGAACAGGGACAAGCCATGGGGTGAGAGCAAGGTGATGATATGTGAAGCAGGAACGCTATGAATTCTCCTCCCAGTTTTGCTTTAACATGTGACTCTTCCCCATTTGGGAAGAGAGACACCCATCCAGCATTACCCGAAGGTGGAGGAACTACAGAATAAATTAACACGTTTGGCTTTTAAGCTCCAAAGCAGCCATCCAGGTGCAAGTCTGGAAAGATCTAGGAGTAATACTAGCTGAGGGAGGATTTTTCTGGCCTGGGAGACTGGTTAGTAGCTTCCAAGCTGGGAAAAAGGAATTGGAAATGAACAAGGGAGTTATGCCTGGCAGCTGAGGTGGAACTTTTCATGGAACCCCTTTCTGCAGAATGTCTATTAACATCCTACAGAATTTGTGTTATGAGAATTTGAGAATTTCCCAAACTATCTGGGATGAAAGATCAGGGGTTTGTTTGCTTGTTTTCCACCTTTCACAGACCTATATATTACATTTTCAAAGACAATAAAAATTAATTACTGGAAAAATGAAATAAAACCAAAATACAACAAATCCAGGTTTTTATTATTAGATTTGATTAACATAAAAATTACATTTCAACAAATGGAAGAAGAAAAAAAATTACATTCTTAAAAAATTACAAAACTATACCTATAGTCCATTGAAAGTGTGCGTTTACACAATCATTACAGACAATTGCTATTCTCATCATATCTTTTTGTTGTTCCACAATCACAATGAAGCACCAAGTTTTCATAGGACTCACACTTAAATGGTCAATCGATTTTCAACAAACATGCCAATGTAATTCAACATGGAAAGAGAAATCTTTTCAGCACATGATACTGGAACAACTGGATGTTCACCTGGAAAAAAGGAAACCTTGCCCCTTACCCCATACCACACACAAAAATTAGTTCAAGATATATCATAGAATTAAATGTAAATGCAAACTGTAAAGCTTCCAGAAGAGATACAAAGGAACATACTCATGATTCAGGAGTAGCCAGAGGACACAGACAGCAATAACCATAAAAGAAAAAAATTGATAGACTAGATTTGGTTAAAATCAAAAGCTTCTATTCATAAAAAGACACTGAAGAAAATGAACAGCAAGCCACAGACTGGAGAAAAGTATCTTCATAACATGCATCTGACAAGGACGGCCATCTAGACTGTAAAATGACTTCCTACAACTGAAATAATAAATAGACAAATAATACAATTAAAAAGTGGCCAAGCTTCCTAAGATATTTTAGTATATCTCCTGATTTAAATGTGACAATAATTTTTTAATATTTTCTCAGCTAACATAGGATCAGTAATTTTCAAATTTTAATTTGTTTTTCTACCTTCTGTTCAACTTTAAGACTTGCTCCAGGGGTTCTGAGTGTATGAAAATGGCTGTTGTTTTAGGAAAATGAAAATTAATGTAAGAGATAAATGACTTAGATGTATTAAATTCAGCTAGTCAGTTATTTTGTTGTTTTGGAAAAAAATGTATAAATGGTGCCAATCAATATTTATCTCTATATTGGAAAAATGAGAGTTACTATAAGAAATAAATGATTTAGTTTAAATAACAATTTGACTGAAAAAAATTAGGCTGAAACAGATGTATGAATGGTGGGTAAACACATAAAAAGTGTTCCAAATCATTAGTCATCAGGGAAATGCAAATTATAACCCAAATGAGATTTTATTACATGCTGAACAAAATGCCTAAAGTTTAATAGACTGACAACACAAAGTGCAGTGATCACATGGAGCTATTGAAACTCTGGTACGTTTGTGGGAAGATAAAAGATACAACCACATTAGGGTCTGATAGTTTCTTATACAATTAAACATCAAACCACCCTATGACCCAGCAAACCATTCCTAGGTATTTTCTCAACATAGATGAAAGTGTACTCTACAAGACTTGTACAAGAATGTTCAGAGCAGCTTTCTCATATCAACCCCACACTGGAAAAAAGCCAGTATGTCAGTCAACAGGAGAATAAACAAATGGTGATATATTCAAAGACAGCATATTACTCAACAATACAAAGAAATGAACTATATATACATATACACAAAACATGGATGCATCTCGAAAAATTTATGCTGAGTGAAAGAAATCAGACACAAGAGTGTATTCTGTATGATTCCAGGAAACGCTAAACTTATCTACAGTTGGAAAAAAATCAGAAGTGGGGTGGGGGCATGGATTGACTCAGAACAAACATGGGGAATCTTTCTGAGATGATTATATTGCTCTAAATTTTGAGATTGGTTTGCAACACATTTGTCAAAACTCATTGATTGGTACTCTTAAGACTTGTGTATGTCACTGTATATAAATTTTCCCTGAAGCAATGAAAAAGAACCATGAACAAATACTGCAATCTAGTTAGTGCTAGGAATTCTGAAGTACTCAGGGCTGACGTGAAACATACTAAAACTTGCAGTTTACTTTTCAGTGCATTTTTAAAATGTGGATTAATGGATGGAGAGAGACATGGATAGATATGAGATGGAGTAATTACATATGTTAATTGAAGAATCTAGGTGATGAGTATATGCATTTCACTGTATAATTCTTTCAAATTTGAAAATTTTCATTCCACATATTAATCCCCAGAATACACAGTTTGAACAAAAATCTTATCCATTTAGATTGGATTTATGACAATGCTAGTCACAGGACACGAAGTATCTCTACTTTGTTTCTATGTTTTGCTTTAATAACAGAAACCAGTCTTACAGGAGTATAATAGGGATGGCAGAGAGATTTTTTTAAAAATTTCATCAAGCTCAGGATATTTATTTCTAACTATTATCCAAAGCAAGGTAACTGATGAGGTTTTTTTTTTTAATTCATCTTCAGTGCTTCCTCAGTAGTCAGTTTCAACAATTATCCTGTAAAATTATAGTTAAATTTAAATAAACTTTTTCAGTGTACAAAATGGATTCTGGATTCTTGAATTTTCTGTGCCTGGGTTTTCTTTGGATGGAAAATAAAATTCAAAATATTCTATCATCTGTAAAGTAGTTGATAACTTTTCACAAATATGCAGTATCCAGATATACATATGCTACCTTGATAATGTTTTAAATTATGGAACACATTATAGACATCTGTGGAGACTCTATTTTTCCAAACTTCTAATTTTTTTGCCCTTTCATATTATCTGATATTAAAAGGCATGATGATACAGAAACAACCTGAGTGTCCATCGATGCATGATTGGAATAAAAAATTTACACACACACACACACACACACACAGGAATATTATTCGGCCCTACGAAAGACAGAGGTCCTGACATTTGCAACAAAATAAATGAACCTAGAGGACATTATGCTAAACGAAATAAGGGAAACATAGAAAGAAAAAAGCCCTGCATGTTCTCACTTACATGTGGAATCTGAAAAAACCAAATTCATAGAAGCAGTAAGCAGAACCATGGTTACCAGGGGCAGGGAGTTGGGGGAAATGGGAAGATGTTGTCAAAGGATACAAAGTTTCAGTTTGATAGAATGGTAAATCTAGAGATCCAGTGCACAGCATGATGAGGATGTTCAATACTGTGTTGAATACTAGACATTTGTTAAGAGAGTAGATTCCAGGTGCTCTCATCACACACACAAAAGGTAACTATGATGATATGTTGATCATAGTAACTATTAATGTATATGTATATCAAATCATCATGTTGCCCTTCTTAAATATATACAATTTTTATTTAAAAAAGGTGGGCACTAAGTTTGGAAACACGAATCAGTGCAGTTGTAGAGGATCTTATTGTCACATGGAGAAGTTTGAATTTTTTTTAAATGTTTGAGAGTTTTGAGAAGTATAATGACATGATTTATGAAATAAAGTTTCAGGATTGCTGGTGAGGGATGGAGAAGAGAGAGCCCTTGCACACCGTTGGTGGGAATGTAAATTGGTGCAAGCACTATGGAAAACAGTATGGAAGTCCCACAAAAAATAGAGCTACCATAAGATCCAGGAATTCCACTCTTGGGTGGAGTCTGGGAAAAAAGAAAACACTAATTCAGAAAGATACATATACCCCAATGTTCACAGCAGCACTATTTACAACAGCCAAGACATGGAAGCAACTCAAGTGCCCATCAATAGATGATTAGATTAAGGAGATGTCTCTCACACACACACACTACACACACACACACACACACACACACACACACACACACACAAACACAGTGGATTACTACTCAGTCATAAAAAAGAATGAAATATTGCCATTTGCAGCAATGTGGATGGACCTAGAGAATATTATGTTTAATGAAATAAGTCAGACAGAGAAAGACAAATACTGTGTGATATCACTTATATGTGGAATCTAAAAAGTAATACAAATGAAGGTATATGCAAAGCAGAAACCGACTCACAAATAAAACAAACTTGTGGTTACCAAAGTGGAGAAGAAAGTGGGGAGGGACAAATTAGGGGCATAGGATTAATAGGTGCAAACTGCTATGTGTAAAATATGTAACCAACAAGGACGTACTGCATAGCACAAGGAATTAGAGCCATTCTCTTGCAATGATCTATAATGCAGCATAAACTGCAAAAATACTAAATCACTACACTATACACCTAAAACTAACACAATATTTTAAATCAACTATACTTCAATTAAATGTACACAAAATGGCTAATTTAATTTAAATGATAAAACACGAAAAAAATTTCTTCTCCATACTGTTTTTCTGCAGTTTGGGAAGGAGACAATCTGGGGCAATTATATGCTCAAAGGCTACCAAGTATTACTGAACATGCTTCTCCTGATGCCAAGGAAGTCATTGCTCCAGACGGCCCAGCCAAAGAGAATCTTAAATCCACGCTCCCTCACTTACTCTGTTTGAATCAGCAATATTAGGAAACCCTGCTTCTTTGGGGGTTATGAGAGGGCTGCTTGGAAACTCTTAATCTTTTCTGGCACACAGATCCCTTTGAGAATATGACTAATCCAGAAATAGGCGAGCACAGACACTTAAAATACTACATTCAGTTACAGGACTTTTATAGACCTATAATCCACCAGGACATTCAGTGGACGCATGGATCTCAGGGTAGGAAGCTTGCCTTGGAGGAATGAGTTAGTTTTTCTGGCACTACCTCTCCCCCAGGTGTGGGTGAACAGAGTCCTGGACTCATACTCAGGGCTACCCCTGTGGTGCCCCCCAAATTTGGAGACCTCGAAATAGGCAAGAGAGCCCCCTGGAGGCAAGGAGAGGAGTCTGCATCCTAACAGTGATGTTGCACGGTCTCTTTTCCTCATATGACTCAGGTGTATATGGAAACCCACCATCTGACCCTATAGAAGCCTTTGGGGAAGGTGGATTGCTGTTGTGTTCTCCAATATTCGGATTAAAACCCTTTGCAGAGAGTTGATTGTGATCTGAAGTGTGTGTCCTGAGGACGTGAGGGGCTCCTGAAGCAGGGCTCTGCTGGTGGGGGAGGGGGGTCACTTGTCACAGCAAGGAGGAGACACTAGGGGCAGGGAGAAACTGAGCAATACTTACGTGAGAGACAGAGAGAGCGCAAGCTGTGGAATCTGGCAGGGACAGGCATTCACAGCCTTGCATACTTTGTTAAGCATTTGGGACTCCGTGGGAAGCCATTGTTGAGTTGTAATCAGGAGACTAAGGTTCCCTTACAGAGAAGCCTCTGGGGTTTCCCCTCAGAATGACAAAGTGGCAGATACCCAAAGAGAGGTGTTTCAGAAAGTGAGGGAGGGACCCTGAGCTCAAGCGCATGTCTACTGTAAACGGGTTATAGAGCTGCAACCTGAGAAAGAAGAGTTACTCATTTTAACTTCACTGTGACTGAGATGGGGGACATAAACGTGTGTGTGTGTGTGTGTGTGTGTGTGTGTGTGTGTGTGTGTGTGTTTCAGCAACAGAGGAAGTTGCCTTGGCCACCCTTGGGAGACCATTTGTGAAGCACGTGTACAGTGGGGGGAAACGATCCAGTTGCGTGGGGTCAGGACAAGGGCTCAGCAGCCTGCTCCCCAGGAATGCTGTGTCTCAAGAGTCGGAAGGGAAATCTCGATGGCCCTGTGTGAGAGGCCCCAGGGAGGGGAAGGGAGGAGTGACTCCCAGGGCTCATGGGCAGTCCACCAGAGCAGGGTCGCTTATAATCACTCTGCCCAAATTGATTTCCTGACCCCGGCTAATGGGTCACAACCTGTCGTGTATGCAGACTCAGGCCGAGTCCTGCCTCCACCCTTTTCAGTGGGATTAGGTGACTTGCTCAAGAGTATGCAGTCACTTAAGAGTCGGGACCAGAACCTGGGCTTCAAACGTCCAACCCATTGCCCCATCTCTTCTTGCACCTCCGGGAGCCCCAGAAAAGTCCTCTCTGTTCCCAAGGAGTGATGTCCTGCATTTGTAGGGAAGAGGCACCTGAGCCAATCATGGCTAAAGCGGCAATCACAGCTCAGGCACACACGCAAAGACAAGGCAAGCTCAACCCCTTGGCGATACAAGGGCAGAGCAGATGCCCAGGGATCCTGCAAACATCCAGCATCCAGCTCAGCCCAGGGCAACTGGATGCAAGATGAGCGTGCGCCCAAATAAGAGGACCTTTGTCCCCTCTTCATAGGCACTGGGATCTGATTGGTAATAAGATAAACATGCATTTGCATGGCAGAGAACTCACCCTTCAGGGGATCCCATGAAAGCCTCTACATGTCTGAAATGCTAGTAGGTGGGAGACCGTGGACGTGTCCCTGGACAGGGAAGTGCCCCTTGCACCATCTCGCCTCATGCCCCAACGTTTGGCTCCTTTGCCTGGTCACAGAGTCTCCCATGGCACCACGCACCCTTGGGAATCCCTTACAGACATGACAGAGCCAGCCTGGCCTCCGAGACACAGTGGTGTGAAGGACTCATGCCAGAGCTCTTACTCAAACAAACCACCAATCTGAGGCCAGAATAGCAGCAATTATTTAAATACCCTTGGAAACGCCAAAATTTTCTTTCTTTTAGTTTGTACAAATTTTTTCCTCTGGGCTTCAGAACAGACGTGTAATTGTCAGCAAAACAGCATAACCTCTCTCAGTCCACCCTCCCTTCCCCAAGACACTACACACACACACACACACACACACACACACACACACACACACACACATGCACAGAGAGAGAGAGAGAGAGACCCATGCAGGCAGGCTTTTCTGTGAGTTTATGGAAGCCCAAGATCCCAGAACGTGAGCCCTTCCTCTGTGACACCGAGTCAGTGCGGCAGACCCTAGCTCCCCTGCAGGATGCAGTGGCTGGAGAAGCCACAGTTGGTGGAGGGGGACGTTGTTAAGGAGGCACTGGAGAAAAGGCTCCTCTTCAAACAGTTCAAACTCCTGGAGAAGCGGCCCAGCGTATTTAGCTAGATACCCTTTCGTTGCCCACAGTGGATCCAGAGAGCCCCTTGATCTCCGTGGCCAGTAGGCGGCGCCCTTGTATGTGTTACCCAGCTTGGAGACAGAGGCTTATACCTCTCCCTGAGCCCTGTCACTCAGGTGTCTCCCTTACAGTGGCCCCTGATGACCGGAAGCTGCCACCTAGAACCAGGTGCTGCAGAAGCAGCAGCCCCACTTCTCTCCATCACCAAACAAGAAGAATGCTCAGTTGGCAATGTCAACAGTCACCAGGCTTTTACCTGGGGTCTCCAGTGACATCACTTCCTCCCCCTCACTCACCCATTTTCCAGTAATTGTGCCCAGAGCACCAGAGCTAATTGAAACAAGACATGGACTTTCATGTTAAAGTAGCCCTCAGCTGGGAGGCCAGGGCTGCTTCTGGAAAATGTTAATGCTTTCCTGTTGGATGCCAAACCAGCTTGGAACTAAGCTTCAAACAAAACCTCATCTGTAAAATGAGAGGGTTGGATGATCCCAAAGAGCCATTCTGGCTCTGACAGTTTATGCTACTGTGAATAAGACCCCAATTGAGCCCTGGGTTGGGGAGCCAAGGGATACTTCTGGTTGGCAATAGTGTTGTTACAAATAAAGTGGTTGTGAATCAGTTTTTATTTTAGGCCCTGCAGCTGATAGATTAATTTCTATTTTGTGGGCCATACTCTGCAAAATTCCAAGAAAATCACTCCATCAGAGGCTCCACTGACATCACCAACCACCAGATAGGAGGCCCCCAGTGTGCAAACCTCAGACTGAGTTGCTGTTCGAAGACCTGGCTCAAGGTGGATAAAAGGTTTATGGTTGGGACCCTCAGTTGCCATGGAGACCAAGTTTCTCCCTTGCCATCCACCTTCAGAAGGTGTGAACTTCAGAGGGTTCCCCACCTACTCATGCCCAGAACTGAATTTAATAGGTCCAATCTTGGGTCAGGCAAATCCAACATCCCTGAAGAGATATGAAAGACAGACAAAAGCTCTGTTTCCTGGACAGCCAGACAACCTGAATTTGGGGTGTGTGGCCTTTACTGCCATATAAGTTTGGCTTAGGGTTTATTGTTTGTTTGTTTGTTTGTTAACTTAATTATTTCTTATGGAATTTAGCTATGTGGATGCAGTCTTCCCAAGACCTCCTAATCTCTTTATTTGGAAACAAAAAAATAAATCCTTTTTTTTTTTAAGAGAGAGAAAGGAGGTTTATAGTCATTTCAGTTGGAAGGCCAGAACCACTGAAAAGAGAAATGTGTTTAGAGGAGACTAGCCAGGAATGAGATGAACCACAGCTAAGAACCAGCAGACGGTTTCTAAATTGACAAAGCAAGGAGCTTTCTCTTCACTCCAACACTAAATTCTTCAGAATTTCAGAATCGCCACACTGAAAGAGATCTCAGAAGGCGCCTAGTGTGTCCATCCAGCCTATGGCATTCTGCTTTTCTCCATCCTTGGCAACTGTCACCCACTCCTTGCTTCCCTGGGCAGTCAATTCTATATTCCTAAAACTTGGTTGAAAAAACCTTCTGAAGTTCTTAGAATGAACTGAAATCAGCGTCTCTGTAGCTTACGTCTGCCAGTTGCAGGTTTGTTCTCAGGAGGCCCATGGAGAGAAAGTACAAACTTTAGTCCAAGTTGGCTTGAACTGACACCATTAGCAACAACTTTTCAAATATTCGCAACAGCTCTCATGTCTCCTTCTTTTCTGGATAATACCCCCTAGTTCTTTTAACCACTCCTCATTTTCAGTCATTTGCAGACTCTTCACCCTCCCGGCCACTCTCCCCTGGATGCTTTCCAAGCTGTCAGCTTCCGTTTTACACTGTGGCTGAGGCCTGGACATGATGCTCCCTCATTCTGTGTTGATGGACTGACAGACATAGGGACAAGCCCAAACTTGAAGCTGCAAAGCCATACGCAGATGTCTCACCAGAAACTGGCCACAGGGACATGTCCTGTCATCAAGGACAATCTTTGAGTAGATGGCAAACACTACGGCAGGTCATCTACCATGAGAACCACACACATGCTACATGTCCTTAAATGTGTCTCTAGAGAATCAGAGTGTAGTTGGAAGTGATTTATTTTTTCTTCCATGAACGCTTAGTGTCAATCCTCTAAGAGCCTATCACCGATCACAGAAGAAAGGCTTTGGAGCTGTGACAACAGATGACCTTCTCTAACCTCAAGAAGATTAAATGGAATAATCTACAAAAGCTTAATTGGCCCTGGTGTGCTGGCTGTAAGCAACTTTGGAAGAATTCTGCTTGGGATTAAACAAAAAGTGTAGTCATAGATGATTGGAGATGGAAGGAATCTTAGGAAACTTGAATCAATGTTCCTTGGTTTATAGATGTGCAAACTGAGCTCCAGAATTTGTAGTTTATCCATCTAGTCATCCATCCTTCCATCCATCCACTCAACAAATGTATTTATTGAGCAGCCACAATGTGCAAAGTAATATACTTGGGGGAGGTCCAAACTGAACAGCAATACCAGATAAGGAATGGGAAGAAATTTATTGGTGTATGGATAAAGAGCTCTTGTTAAATGATCTGGCCAGTTGGTTGGCATCAGAGCCAGGACCAGAAACCAGGCCTTCTGACATCTGGTACAGGGCTTTTTCCATGGCACATACTGTCACTAGTAAATGACTAGATGGCAGATGATAGAGCATCTGCTCTTTTTCGTGGGACTCTGTCCTAATGGAATCCTATTTAGATATTTCAGGAAACGTGTCTGTAATTGGTGAATGTGCTGGCTGCACATAAATAATGCTCCACCACTGAAAAGTATGAGGCAGAAGCTGGAGGCAAAAACCACTCCTGTTCCTCTTTCAGAAGCATAGACAATCCCTCCTCAGCCCCTTCATTCATAACTTTTCCATGCTGACAGTCTACATTCTCTCCCTGGATCCACCAGAGAGCAAATCCAACTTGCTTTCCTTAGCTTTCCTGCTCTTTGAGCTTCACAAGATTGGATGTTACTGACTTTACTGAAACATCCTCCTCCCTGGGTTCCCAGGATGCTTCTCTCTCCACTGCTGTCTTGCTGATGATCCCTTGTCAGTCCCTTAACCATGAACATTTTTAGGAACATTACCTTGCACATTATAGCTACTAGACAAATACCTATGTTGAGTGGATGGATAGATGGATGGATGGAAGGCTAGGTGAATGAATGACAAATTCTGGAGCCCCATTTGCCCAGCTATAAACCAAGAAATATCAATTCAAGCTTCCTAAGGTTCCTCATTCCTCATCTTTTTTTTAATGTCTCTCCTTTGAGGACTGACTCATTCATAGAACCTCTAGTATCATCTCTATGTATGAAATTTCCAAATCTATATCGCCATCTTGACAAGTGTCCTTTGTTTCACTTGGCTCTGCTTCTGTTGCTTCAAACTCAACAGGTTTCAAATCAAATCATCCTTACTTGATTCCCACTCTCCTCCATGCCAAACTTCCATCTCCTTTCCACAATCCCAGCCAGCAGCCCTCTCTTCCAGCTCATTCTTTTGGTCCATCAGGCTTAAAACATTGACATAAAATTTAGTTTCCCCCTCTTGTTAAGTAAGTGAATCATCTACAGAAAGTCACTAGAGATTCCTCCCATTAGAGATCAGTTTAATTTTAACCATCCATCTATCCATGAATCCATCCTTCATCCTTTGAGATGAAGCCAGGCCCAGCCTCGGTGATCCTGGCCTCTCACAGATGCCCCCCTCACCTTCTTTTCCCTCCTAAGTACAAGATCAAGGCCAAGAGGATGTGCAGGGCCACCTAACACACAGAAATGCCTCCCTACCTGGAAGCATGGCTGGAGAGCGAATGGCCCTCTTATTCCTCTGGGAGAGGAGCCTCTCCTGTGGCACAATGGGCCATACCCTGAAATCAGACTCTATTTTCGAATAGGCAGCTGGGAGTTCAGGGCTCCCCAAAGCTGAGCAGCGACCCCTCCAGTGCAGCCCGCTCCCAACTCCCTCCCTCCCTAGCCTCATTTCCCCACCACCCATTCCTGCTCCAAATGCCAGTTTCAAGCCCTCCTCTATGGTTCTTTTCAAAGAGGGGGAGGGGTGGGGGGCTGTTATTAGTCAAAGGTCTTTAACCTGCCCCAAAGCATGGGTGCAAATGTTCAGAAGAAACCCCCTTTCGGGCAGTGTTGGAGCACAAGAGCTGCCAGCATCCAGGCATGACCTCCCAGGTGCCCATGTAAAGATATTTTCAGCCTGACCCCAGTTTTACCCACATCCAGATTCCTAGACTCACACAAAACTGGAGCTTCAAGGGCCCTCAGAGACCAACCAATGTGATGCCCTCATGCAGACAGGAAGCCTAAGACTCAGTGACTTCCCAAGGTCACTCAGTGAGGCAAAGACAGAGCTGGAACTAGAAGGCAGAGGGCCAGCCCAAAGGGCAAGAGTGCCAGCGAGCCACTCTCCCACTGATAGGACCCCATGGCAGCTGGGGGCTCTGGGCTCTGCCCCTCAAACTTTGAGTAAGATATGTTCTGCTAGTGAAGCCAGGTGGACCATGTGAACCCAGAATGACAGCAGAGAATGGGGGTGGGGGTCCAAGTGGGGCGGGGAGCATGGCCAGTGAGAGGCGGCCCCTGTTTGTCCTGGAAGGTTGGCATAATGGAGGAGGCAGGGAACAGCCCAGCAGGGACTTGAACTTCACATTCCCCACCAGGAGCCTGATCACCTCGGATGATAGCCAATTTTGCAGAAGGACCCCCATTCCTGGCCTCTCTGTCTACTCACAGGGATGGCGGGCCAGGAGGCAGCCCTTCCACCCACGGCTCCACAGCTACGAGGGACGCAGGCACCCTGCCTGCTCACCTTACCCTTCAACTCCAGACATGCTCAGGATACAGGCTCTCTCTGCCAAGGGCACTGAGAGGGCCAGATTGTCCAGGTCTGCTTCCAGGGACTGAGGCTCCCAGGGTACCAAAAAAATAAAGAAATGCCGAACGGGGTTACAAAAATTCAGGTGTGTTTAAAACATTTCCTGTGAACAAATTAACACTCTTTATACACACACACACTCACATCGAACATAATGCAAAATATAATCGTGCTATTCACAAAATAATCAGAAATTACATAAACATTCAGAGGCCCCCTTGGCAAAGTGGTCCAGCAATAAGCATGGATTTAGAGTTGTATGGTGAAGGTCTCCTTCAGCAAATCTGTGACTGGATGTGAAACCTCCCTCCAAGGTAAGTAACATGTCAGGTCGAGCTGTGAGGTCCTTTGAGAATGTGAGACAGGGACCAAATGCTCTTGTTTCCCAGCCCCACCCCCTCGGTGGGCTCCACCCTGAGGTGGCAGCTTGAGGGACCCTACCTGAAGGGACTGGGCCTAAATTGGCTGCCTCCCACCCTCACATCCACACCCAGCCCCAAGCCTGTATACCTCAGGGAGAGAGGGAGGGAAGCCAGGCCGCCCCCAGGGACAGTGCAGGAGCCCGGGCTGCCGGTGGGCAGGCGGGCCTGGCTGAATGAGGCCTTTTCATAACACACCACCCAGGAGGGGGACGTAAGCCCTCCCCAGCCACACAGAGCCCTCTCAACCCAGGCAGCACAGAGCACTGTTCACACAGCTCAGGAAACAAAATAAATATATTCTCCCCCAAAGACCCCACAATGGGGCTTTTTCATGGCAGAGAATGAGAAACAGCCCCCTCTCTCCGCCCGGCCGAGGGGCTGCTGGGCCCTGTAGCCTTTGCCCGACACTTTTGAGACTCAGGGTTCACCTGGCCCAGTCCAGGCCTGCCTGCCCACTTTCTGCCCATGGCCCTGTATGATGTGGCCCCGTGGGTAGATACTGGGAAAGGAAGGAGGCAGGAGAGGAACCTGACATTTATTGATTTCCTACTATGTGTCAGGTAGGCAAGAAACCCAGTGAGGACACCCCTTTTGATGGATTTAAACTATCTGTGATTAGACTGCACAGGGCAGACGATGGGGGCACCTACCAAGGTTACTCTTGAGATTCCAGGACGACTCACAAAGCTCCAGGCCAAACTGCATTGTTGGGGGAGCCACCCAGGGTTCTCTGACCCCTCCATCACACCCAGCCCTGAACTTCCCATGCCCGCATGTCCTTTGAGAGGCTTGCTTTCAGGGGGATGTCAACCAGCCCTGAAAAGATCTCCCCTTTATTTTGCTCCACTCCCTAGTCACAGTCAAGCAAATCATCTGTGGCTCTCCAACATGCCCAACCTGCCTTGGATAGCACACTTCACTCTGTCTGGAACGCCATCTTCCTTTCCACTCTCCCCTCCCTAAGATCATGGGAAGCAGTAATAATAAATAGATAATATTCACTGAATGTTTACCCCAGGCCAGGCACTTACCTGAACTCAAGCATCACCTCCTCCAGGAAGCCTTCACCCTGACTTCACCCAGCACTGTGACCATCTGTCCAAGTGTGTCTTTCCCCAACTGGTTAGGGAAGGCTTAGAGGTCAGGTCCTTGCCCCTCATCTCTAAGTGCCCAATGCCTTTCCCCGACATGACCCCTAAAGCTTGGGCGAATATGGTCACCTCCTCTCTCCCCAACCAATACAGATGCCTGTAGAGCACCTTGAACTAGCGCAAGCCCTGAGCCACAGGGTATGATGGCGATGCTCTAGGAGTCAGCATCCCAGTTGGGAGGTCTGGGAAAATCATTTAATCGGCTAAGCTTTATTTGTGTTTGTTGTTGTTTTAGTTTTTAATTTCAAGCATAGCAAGTTGGGTTAATTGTATTCCTTGCTCAAGGTATACGATCACCATTAGTTAATGCAAAGCCCTTTCCTATTTTCTTTCTTTTTTATAGATTTAATTGACATAGAATAATATTTCAGGTGTGCAATTTGATGAGTTTTGGCATGTTATACAACTGAAGAACCATCACCATAATCCAGGAGGTGAACAAATCCATTACCCCCAGAAGTTTCTTTGTGCCCTTTGGTAATGTCTCCCTCCCGCCTCTTCCCTCCCCTAACCCCCAACTCTGGGGGCAACCACTCATCTGCCTTCTTTCACTATAGATTAACGTGCATTTTCTAGAAGTGTATATAAATGGAATCATACTGTCTGGATTCTTTCATTCAGCATAATTATTTTGCAAGTCATCCGTGTTGCGTGTATCACTGGTTTTTCCTCTTTAATTGTTGGGTAGCATTCTATCGTATGGCTATAGTACAATTTGTCCATCCATTCATCTGTTAATGGACATTGGGGCTGTTTCCACTTTTTGGCTATCACAAGTAAAGCTCCTGTGAGCATGCATACAGAACACTTGGTGTGGACATACGCTTTCATGTCTCTCTCCAAGTAGAATGACTGGGTCATATATTATTATTATTTTCTCCTTTATCCCCAATTTTTACTCTCGCTCTCCCTTAAGCACCCACTCTGATATTTAATGTATTCCCTTAACCATGAACATATCCTCATAAAATGCTCAGAGCTGTCGTGTGTGTGTGTGTGTGTGTGTGTGTGTGTGTGTGTGCGCGCGCGGTGGCAGAGGCGGTTAACTTACGTACACAGTACTAGGCTGTAAATCTAGTTCTGTTTCTTACTTGTTTCACTTGACCTTACTCTTTGAGCACCACTCTGCATACTCTGCAATTAGAAGTTTGTTGCTTCTAACTGCTGCGCAGCATTCATGGTGTGTCCCCACCGCTTTACTTATCCCTCCCTTTGATGAACACCAAGGTTGCACCCAGTGCAGCACTCCCATAAAAAATGCCATGGTGAACATGCCATCCTTCCAGCCCCCTTGCCGGTCTGCATAAGCACTGAGAGTCGGGTCTCTGGGATCCAAGTCGTGCACTTACTTTATATCACTCAGGGCTGCTGACCTGACTGCTTCCACACTACCTGAGCCAACTAGTTACCTGCCTGGGCTCCAGCAGTGCTCCAGCCCCTTCCTCCTGACATCCTGGCCAACACTAGGTACCTATCCACTTTGCAAATCTTTGCCATTCTGATGGGTGTTGAGTAATATTGTGTTTCAATGTATACTTATCTTATTACTAATGAGATTGAGCATCTTTTCAAATACTTGTTTGCTCTTAGGACCTCTCTTTCTGCGAATTACCATTTTATATACTTTGCCTGTCAAACTTTGTTCTTCCTAGCTTGTCCTTGCTGATAGGCAGGAGCTCTTTGTTTTGCTTTGTTTGAATTGAGACATAACTTTCATAAAGTAAAGTGCACAGATCTTTAGTGTGGAATTTGACTAGTTTTTACACATGCTTATATCAGTGTGACCACTGCCCAGATCGAGAATTAGAGCATTTCCAGCCCTCACAAAGGCTCCTTGTGTCCCCCTAGTCAGTCATCTCTTAACGTAGCAACTATTCTGACCTCTATCACCTTAGGTCAGTTTTCCTGTCCCAAAATTTCATATCAGTGGAATTAAACAATATGTACTGTTTTCTCTGAATAGTGTCTGTGAGACCCATCTATGTTGTTTGCAGCATTAAGTCAGTCTTTTTCATTGCTGCACGATATTCCACTGTATGCTTATACCACAATTTATTCACACTTTTCCTTGATGATTGACATTGGGGTTGTTTCTAGTTTGGGGCTATTATATATGAATAAAGCGTCTATAAACATTCTTGAATGTGACTTTTGTTGGATATAAGCACTCAGTGCAGTTGGGAGTGGAACTGTTGCATCATGAGGATTTTTGCAGGTTTAGCTTTAATGGACACTTGCAAATATTTTCTAAAGTGTTTGTACTGGTTGTACCAGTTTACACTCCTACCAGTAGTGTATGAAAATTCCAGTTGCTCCTCATCCCTGACAACACTTGATATTTTCAGTCTTTTTAATTGTAGCCATTCTGGTGGGTTTTGTAAGAGATCTATATATTCTAAGAGATTCACTTCCTTAGGATTTTTTATACTGTATTGTAAAGGTAATTTCACCCATCTATTATCTTAGTCTATCATGTACAGTACCTGTCTCCTCATCTGTAAATGGGAATAACACTATCTACCTTCAAAACCTGGCCAAAAATGGGTGCTCAGTTCGTGTTACTGTACATTTCTGTCTCCACCATCAGACCGGTGCTCTCCCAGGGCAGGGACTGGATCTTAATTTGTGTAGCAACCAGGGCCCAGTTCTGTGCCAGCAAAGAGAGGTTTTTCAGTAAAGTTTGTTGATTGAGTAAATGACAGAGCCTCCCAAACGCAATCTCCAGGCTGCAATTCGAGGATCTGAGGGAGGGAATGAGGGGCTGCGGCAGTGAAGCGGGGAAAGCACTTCCCTGCGGGGGGACCAGCAGGGTCCGGCGGGTGGGGAGACCCCCCTCTTCCAGGCCTCTGGCGCGGGACCTCGGGAGTAGGGATGCGGGTGAGTGGGAGCCCGGGCTGAGGTGGTAGCTTTTCCTCTTGAGCACTCGCTGCCCTGGTGGGCCGTGCGGAGCTGGCCAGCGGCTTTCCGCCCCTCTGCCGCTCCTTTTTTTCCAAACGCTCTGCCCAGAGGAGGAGGAGCAGATGGAGAAGGAGGAGGAGCAGGCCGAGCCGGAGGAGGAGGGCGCTAGCTTCGCCCCCGCGCGGCCGCCGGAGCCTCCCTTGGGTTCCCACTGCCTTGGGCCGGCACGGCTGGACCCGGCCTCGTCGCCGCTGGCAGCCAGACGGAGGCGCCTCGCCGCCTCGCCGCCCTGTCGCTCCGCCACCTGGCTGTCGCGGCCGCCGCCTCCCCCGCCGCCGCCGCCCCCTCTGCCTGCAGAGCGGCCCGCAGGCCAGGCTGGGCAGCCACTGGGGCGCCGCCGCCGCGGGTATCACCCTCCCCGGGCAAACAGCACTTCTCAGCCAGAGGGTTCGCCACTCCCCCCACCGAACCCTTATAGACTCGCAATTAGAGTTTAGTCCACCCCTCCCTTTACCCACTAGGGCTGAGGACAGGGAGGCGCAGCAATTGGTCCAAAGTGGCATGGTGAATTAGGAACGGAGTCAGCGCTAGCCTCTAACCCGAAATCCCTGTCCTCCCTTGCCTTGCCCTGTGTCCAACACAGGCATTTCACTCAGTTATGCCTCCCAAGTCCCTCTTGACTCCCCAGGCTCCTCTGCAGACTCTGAGTCAAAGACAGGTCCTGTGTATCCCAGGGTCTGGCAACCCCCCTCATAGGCCTCCTACCTTCCCGCTTGTCCCCCTAACATCCCATCCCCCATCCAGCAGCCAAAGTGATCTTTTAGAACATGAATCTGACCCCCTCAATGCCCTGTTTAAAAGTGATGTCTTCTAGCACACTGGGAATACAGATGAAAGCCAGTCCCGCAGCCCCAGGCCCCTGCTTTTAATCCTCTCCACCCATTAAGCTCAGCCTCTGGTCTGAAGCTCCGACCTGCCAAGTTCATTTCCATCTCAGAGTCTTTGCACTTGCTGTTCCCTCTTCCCCAAACACTTTTTCCCTAGAGGTTCTTAGCCAGCGGGTCCATAGGTTAAGGTGGATTTCCGTTTAATTGAATTTAATTAATTTTCCTATGTAACTCCTTGTGTATTATTTTATGCATCTAAAAACATCATTTGGGGATGGGGTTCTTAGGCTTCGCCAGACTGTCCCAGCACCTGTGCCACAGAAGAGTTTAGGAATCCCTAGACCTTTGCATGTCTGGCTCTTCCCTGTCCTTCAGGTTCCAACTCAATGTCACCTCCTCAGGGAGGTCTTCCTTGGCTATATCAGCTACAGATGCCCCCTTCCTCATCTGGTCATTGCTTAGCACAGTGGTTCTCAAAGTGTGGTCCCTGGACCTGCAGCATCGGCATCACTCAGGAATTTGTTTAAAATGCATGTTCTTAGGACCCATCACAGACCTACTGAGTCAGAAATTCTGGGGATGCAGCCCAGCACTCTGTTTTAACAAGCCCTCCACAGTGATCTGGATATTGGATTCTCAAGTGTGGACACCACTGGCCCAGCCTGTTATCCCTGTGCCCTCACAGTTTTCACCATCCAGCCAAGGCAAGATGGAACCTGGGGGCCTGAAAAGAGGAAGGCCAATGCGGCCAAAGGTGGAAGGGGAGCAGGCTGAGTAATGAGATGGAACCACATTAGACCAGCAGCCCACAGAGGGTCAAACCGTCCTGGGGAGGGGGCAGTTTGACTTCAGCTGGAGTAGGGCTTGGAGACTCTGGTTTCTGTCTCCTGCTGGCTGGCCCAGGTCAGCACTGAGTTGGAGAGGAGAAGAGGTCCACATTCCTGTGTTTCACATGTGACAGCAGAGGAGTTTGCATTCCCCTGGGCACTCATACCTCGGCCCTGGTCTGCACATTAACATTAACCTCAGTGTCCCTGAGGTCCCATTGGAACCAGCCACAGTCACTCCCAACTCATACCATTGGCCACAGGAAGTTCCAGGGCAATCCTAGGGCCCTCCCATCCTGAGCTGTTTCCTGTGCATTTTCCAGGAGAGCCAGATGTTTCTGCAACCTGAGTCTGAGCCTGTTCTTCAGACTGGAGGGCTGGTCTCTCTTTGCCAGTCCCTGGGAACTGCCTGATGCCTCCACCAGACCCACTAGGTGCAGCCTGCAGCCTCTGGCTTTGATGTTATAAAAGGGGACTTATGGCATTGTTCCTTTTGGCCACTGGTCCCTGGCCTCTGTGCAATTCCCAGGCCCTCAAGGGAAACCAGACACTTTTAATTGACTTCCCCAATCTGATGATAGAGTATTAGGTATCAATAGACCGCAGGCAAGCTATTTTCATCCATGATTTCAGGCGGCAGCAGAAGCCCAGGCTGCCACCACAATCCTGCCACGCCATCTCAGGGGATGAGCTCACCCCGTCTGCTAGCACAGCAGCATTTGCTGTGGCCAAGCCGTCTGATTCAGGACCGCCCAGGGAAGGTTCTAGGAAGCGGGGGTGTAAGCGATTACAGCTGTGTGACTGAACCAGAGCCTGCTGGAGACCAGCCTGGAGTCAGGAGACCTGGGCATTCTCCCAGCTCAGCCTCTTCCTAGCTGGGGACACTAGGCAAATGACTCGTCCAATCTATGCCTCAGTTTCCCTGCCTGCCGAGACACAGATGACAGTGCTGGTTCTGGAATTCTACAATGAAGCCTGAGTGCTTATTTTCACCCTGTCTTAAGTGGAGTCTAGAGTCTTGCTAGCTGTCATCATGATAAGAATCACCAATGTGATAACACTCAGGGGCCCAGGGTATGGTTCCAACTTCCCCACTTGCAGGACCTTCCAGAACTTTGGCCAACCCTCCTGGGCACAGGACTGGAGAGGACATCTCCAAAGTGTTCAGGGCACCTCACAGGCATCTGTCTGCGCTCTGGGCCCAGTGCGAGCAAGCAGAAATTGAGGAGATGGTGAAATATCCAGGATGCTGTGGGCACTTATCCTCACAGCCCCCTACCAGACCACTGCACTAGATCTTTCACTGAGCATTGTCCTGTCTGGGCTACACACTGCCCCACCCCCACCCCCTGCCCGTCTGTGAGTTCGAAGGCAGGAAGGGGAATCCCATCACCTCTGTGTCTATAGGACCTAGTGGGAGCTTAACGAACAGTCATGAAACAAATGAATGAGTAAGTAAATGAATGGATGGATGGATGAGTGGATGAATGAAAGAAAGAAGGCAACCCACGAGAGGCATGCTTGCTTGAGATCCTGTGTATATGTGTGTGTCATTGCTAGGTGGGGGCGAAGACAGGATTAGTCACAGCCAACTTGGAGGGGACTTGATGGCTCTGCATGGAAGTCGTCCCCTTCAGTCACAGTCTGCAGACTCAAGAACAGGGAGAAGCTTTGCTCCACAAGAAAAACCGAAGAATCATGGAATGTTGGCTCCAAGTGAAAACCACAGGTCACTTAATCCTCACCCCTCCAATGGAGAAGCAAAAAGCCCAGACAGGTTCAGTTCCTGCCTGTACACTGAGCTCATCAAGGAAACTGTTGTTTTTTCCATGAAAAATGAGCCAAGGGGCAGGGGAGAAGGGGCACAGGGAGGAGTCAGTATTAAAAAGACAACAGTTAATTACAGAGAAAGCCTGTGCCTTCCTAGGGGCCTGACCAGCCCAGAGCAGGGGGCTTACAAAGCAAAGGGGGCTTGCCAAGCTCCAGGGGTGCCAGCTCGCCTGGGCTGGACCACCAGGCATTATGTAACCAAGCCAGAGGCTCCAAGAAACACCTAAACTGGCCTGGTGTTCATTCTGGAACGTGGTTTCTTGCTATTTCCTTATAGAGGGAGATTTTGCTGAGCATAGGGTTTTCTGCAGTTTCCATCCGATTGCTATTAAAGAAAAGCAGGAGACAAAATATAAAATCTTTCCCTGAGGGTGCCAGAAATCTCCCAGTTTTGAAGAAGGAAGAGCTTGAGCTCTATTCTATGGTCCTTAGAGGCCTGAGGCACCTGAGACAGCAGGAGCTGATCCCAAGGTGAGATCTGCTGCTCAGACAGGCTGCTCCCCTAGGGCCTGGCAGGGATCAGGGTGCTGAGCCTTTCTGCTGTGGCTGCGGCAGGCATCTGAGCTTGCACAGCTCCAAGAGGAGAGATGGTGAGAGGTCAGGCAGACCAGCATAGGAGCCTTAGGAGTCCTGGAGGAAGCAGCTCCAGTCAGAAGGTTTAAGTCAGCTTTGGAGAGGTTGACTGCAGGCCCTGATAAAATTCATCATTGAAATTCTCCTCTCTGTCTTAATGCCTTGTCTCCAGAAAGCCCCTCTTAGGGAAGAAGGACAGTTGTCTGTAACGCAGCCCTATGGGGTGAGCACCTTGGGAAGCCAAAGAATCCCTGACAGGGGTGGAGGGTAGGTCAGGAAAGGTCTAGAACACAGGGCCTCCATAGGAGGGCAAGCCTGGGGGACATCAGTTCTCGGGGTCTCAGGAGAGGTGAGGGTTGGGTGCCGAGGGCCTGCCTGGACCTCAGTCTAAGGACGGGAGCAGAAAGATCTCACGGGAATATGCCCACACTCTGGGTCCAGAGTGAGCATAGGACGTTCTCACATCTGGCCCTTCCAAGCCCATCCTCAGGCCCCCAGGCCCCTCACCTGCACGTGTGGGAGGCAGCACAGACAGTGTGATGATCAAGAGTTAGCCACCTGCCATCAAGGTCAGCACTGCCCCTGGTAACCTGTGTGATTTCTCTCTGCCTCTGTCACTTCATCTGTGAAATGGAAAAAACACAAGCACCTCCGAGCCTGGGCTGATGTGAGAATTGAGATAAAGCAGCAAAGCAAGAAACACAGCTCCGGGCACATGTCCAGGGCTCGATAAATGTGAACTGTTAGGATGCTAACCAGCGCTTCTGGGGCTGAATGAGGACAGGCAGAGCCCACTGAGCTGACTGTCTCTGGAGCAGCTTCTTCTGCGGGCAGCGTGTCAGGCACAGCATTGGGGTGAGGCAGGGCACTGCAGAGTGAGTGAGAAAAGAGCCCTGCCTCTCGGGGTTTACTGTAAAGAATGGGCCTAATAGAAGGACAGCTGTGCTAACAGAGGCAGGAGGCGGAGTTCAGGGAATGCTGCCTACAGGGGGCGCTGGTGTCTCGGGGGGACTTGGTTCTGAGACCACAGGAAGCAGGGTCATAAAGCCAGCATCATCCCAGGCCATGTGCAGGACCCCATGGAGACAAGCAGCCCGGCTCTGTCAACCCATGGTCCTTGCAAGGGCTGCTGAGATCTAGTTGCCACATGGATGAATCTCAGGGACTCTGGATGATGGGAGAAACTGGTTCCAACATCCCTGCTCTCTTCTGGGTGACTTGTCCCAAGCTTTGTGTGAGCTCCCAAACTCCTGTGCTCAGCAAGTGCCTCATCTTTAAGCTTCTACACATTTCGCACCACAGTGGCTGGGCACTGAGTTTTGGTGCCCCCGCTGGACTGAGTTCCCTGAGGGCGGGGACTGTGTCATCCCTGAGACCAGCTTAGCCTCTTGGTGCACCAGCTCAGTAGGAGCACCCACCCAAGAATTTTTTGAAGAAAGCTGGAATTTTGATATTTCTTTAAAAAGCATCAAAGTCAAAGGTGGAATCCCCTTCCTCTGCGTGGCAGTGCAGGGTGAGGGCAAGTCCACCAGCTCTGGACCAGGTTGATTCGAGCTTGAAACCCATTTCCACCACTGATTAGCCGTGTGACCTTGGGCACCCTGAATGATCTCTGCGAGCCTTGATTCCTCCTCTCTAATGTGGGAATAATAATGATTATTTGCCAAGACCCAGGCACTGTTCTGACTGCTTTGCAAACATCACTTCATTTCATCCTTGCAACAACCCTATGGGTTGGTTCTTCTGCCATCCTCTTTTACAGGTGAGGAAACTGAGGCACAGAGAGATCAGAAGTTTCCCTGGTGGAGCCAGGATTTCAACTCTCATCCAGCTGACCCCAGAGCTCCCCCATCCCTCCCTATAGTGCCACCCAGAATGGGTGCATAACACACATACTCTGGGCTCAGAGCCTGACACCTGGCAATGCCCCTGCCATCCTCAGTTCCCTCCCCATGAGTGGCTAGATAGAAGAGGGGAAGTTTGGGTCCAGGAGTCATTTGGCTCTTGTTTGCATTTTACAAGTTCTTCCTGCCCAGGTAGAGAGCAACCATCATGGGCTCCAAGTTTGCAGCTGGCCTGTGTTTCACATCCTGTGCCCCCCCCAGCTCCTTCTCCCCCACCCCCACCCCACCCCACCCCACACCACCCCCCGCAAAAAAAATCCGGTCTCTGCTACTTGGTAACATCAAAATAATTAAATTTTAAACATCCTTATTTGGCCCAAGCTTAGCCCTCTCAGAGGGCCTGGCTAAACCATGTTCCAGAAAGAAAAAATTAAAAAACCTAATAGACTAGGTTGTTTGTTTGTTTTAATGAAAAGATTCAGAGAGACTAAAATGGCTGGGGGTGGGTGAGGGAGGTAATTTTGGGTCAACAAGGTAGTAGAGTCACTCTTCAGAGACAATCCCAGGGGGCCATGTGGACAATCAGAAATAAACCTATCTGTGCTTAGTCCAGTGTGTGGGTCTCTAAATAGAGCCCTGGGTGCTTTTGTGTAAACGTGGGACAAGGTGTCCCTTCTGCAGGCTGTTTATGGGCCTCGGTAGTCCTGGCCTTCAATGGGCGGCTTTGTTGTGTGTCTGCTTGCATAGCCACAGCCGGACGAACGAGTGGCTCCAATGTTCGTGCTCCCTCCACCGCTTTCCTTAAACAAACTCCAGAAGCAACAGTCACCCTGGGAGTGAGGCTTGCGCAAGAGTGGATGGAACCCAGGCTGTGGCACAAGGACTTTCCAGGGCTCCCCAACAAGGATCGCCCTCCTGGGCCTCCTCTGAAGGGTTCCAGAGCAGCTCTGGTGGGACCGGAGATAAAGCCTGGGCCCCTTGGACCCTCAGTTCCCTGCCCTTAAGAGATTCACCTTGCTCCTTGACCCCTAACACAGTGCACTTCCACTGCAGGTACGCAGTGTACATGGGGCCCACCGCAGAAGGTCGTGACGAGTTCATCCCTGCCAGCCAGGGGACAGGCGAATGTCTGTTTGTTTGGTCTTTTCTCCATCCGCTCAGTCACCCACACTCCCAGCTCCCACTGTGTTGGGCACCGCTTCCGTAATCACAATCACAAGAGCTAAATCTATTGGACGTTTAATGCGTACTTGGCCCTGTACTAAATATCCACATACTTTCTTTCTTTAATCCTCACAACAACTCTTGAGTATAGTTTCCTAACTTTATTATTCCCATTTTACAGATGAGAAAACTGAGACTCTGGGAGGACAAGTTCCTGCAGTCAGTCAAGAACAGGCTGGGACTTTAACCCAGGTGTGTTCAATTTTAAAGCACATTTTCTTTACCACTAAACTCTCCCACCTTCATGATGCACTAAACACCAAACAGTAGATCATAAAGAACTTAGAAGGGATGATCTTTGAGTTCAGTCTGTTTTTAAAAAGGTGAAAGTTAGCCAGATGGTGGAAGCATATCTGCTCCCTGACTAAGCTGAAAGAATCTTCAGGATGGGAAGAGGTAAGAGAGTGTGTGTGTGTGTGTGTGTGTGTGTGTGTGTGTGTGTGTGTGTGTATATGTGTTCAGTCTGTTGGTTTAGGGAACAGGCTTGGCACTACAGACTTCAGCAGATATCAGGGTCGCACTATTGGTGTTTTTAACTACTGACCTTGATAATTTAATCGCTACCCACATTTAACTGAGAACCTATGTTAGTGATGTCTTGCGTGTCACTATAGTCTTTTGGGTGTGAAAGTTCATTTGGTCTCCACCATGATGTGACCCAGACAATTCAGTTTTTCAGATGGGGAATTTGAGGCTCAGGGAGATTAAGACACTTGCCACCATGCATGTCACTAACTCGATTCCTAGGACTTAGAGACTCTCAGGATGGGACAGGCCTCTAATGAGTATCTGTTGCAGCCATCCATCCAGTCTGTGACTCCCCTCAAACGTCCTTCCAAAGTGGCTGCCATCCCTTTTGTGTGAACATATTTAGTGGAAGAGTGCGCATTATCTTCTAAAACACATCATCCATCCTCAGAGAGATCTTTCAATCACTGACAAGTTCCTCATGTCTCCAGGTTCTTAAACTCCATCACTCCAGTTTCCTTTGGGGGCCCTAGAGAGCAGCATCACTCTCTTCTAGGGGCCAGCCCTTCAAAAAGTCAGAAATGACCCTCCAGTCTCAGCCAGGAGGCCTCGGCCATACCATGAGGTTGCTCGTGGAGACCTCTGTCCCTCTGCCCTGCCCCTCTGGGCCTGCCCCTTGTGTCTGTCCTGGCGTCAGGCCAACACAAGTCTGCTCCCAACACTGGGGGTGGGGGGGGTGCTGTTTGCAGAGAGCTTCTGCCTAGCGGCCCGGCCCCAGGCTCATTTGCCCAACCCGGTCTGCGGACTTGCTCCAGTCCGTGTGGTCCTCCCCCTTGTGCCAACTTTGCAGCCAGTCTGCTCTCCTCCCTCTCTCCCTGTGCTGGTGAGAGACGATTAGGGATGAGGCAGCAGCAAAATGCCCTACTGTTCAGGCCTGCAGCCCGCCGGCATGAGTCTCTCCCAGGACATGTGGCCCCCTGACTCACCGGGGCCCGCCCTGGGTAAACGTCCCGTGCTGGGAGACCACGGGCTGTCCTTTCAGAGGGTACATTTCCATCAGGCCCAGGTTGGGTTCCCAGAACAGCAATAAAGGAAGGACCCACACATTCCCTCAGCTCCCCCTTGCTCAGCCAGTGTTGACAGAAGGGCCACGTGACACAGAGTGAGGGAGACGGGGGTCTGGAATGAGTGGGATTGGGAGAAGGAGCAGAGGACACTGTCCTTTGCTGGTCATCACTTGGGACTAAACCAGGCATTGTCCACATACCCCTTCCTCTGCTGCCCATTGTGGGACCATGAGTTTCCAACTGAAGCTTGAGCTGTTGGGTTGAATCCAGTTCAGTCCCCCAGCCACTAAGGGCCTGTCTCGGGGAAAATGTCTCCTGCTTGGGCTCAGGAGGCAGCAGGTAAAGACACCCTGCCTGGCACCTTCCTCTCCCTCCTTCATCTGCCCAGCCCCTTGGTCAGACCATGGTGGTGGAGGGAGGCCTCTACATCTGGAATCTTCCAGCCCTCCTGTTCCCTTGGCTGGGTGTATTTGTCTTGGCGGCCTTCACCTGGGCTTTTTAAAACAGATTTTCTTTCCTTTGCTTCCCCCCGGCAGCTGGCCTCCGCGGCACGGCACACAGAGCAAGCCTTGTTTGCAAGGAGCCACAGAACCCTGCTCTACCCAGCAGCCCACCCGTGTCTGCACCCTCGCAGCCACTTTTCTCTGGGGCCACAGAGAGCAGCCACGGACAGAGAAGTGTGAGGGTCAGGGTGTGGGGCCAGGGAGCCAGGCTAGGGCTCGGGGGGGGGGTGAAGTTAGGGCAGGAAGAGATGGGCCAGCGCAGAGCTGGCACTGGGCACCCTTACACTGAGATGTGTTGGAGGAAAATGGGGATCAAATGGAGAAAGTCAAGTCCCAAAACCACATGGGGGGAGCCAAGCCAGTCTAGATGGAGACCCTAAAAAGAGGGGACCTACATTGAAGTCACCCCTTGTTATCTGTAAGGGCCCCTGGGCCCTGGTCCTAATCTGTGATGTAGGCATGATAGTAATTTATTTGCTCCAAGGTAAGGAACTGGATTTCTTGAGGTATTTTCCATTTTGAAAACCTATGACTTAATAGGTTTTTCTTTTATGCCAATAAAAGGTTATTTGTGTGTAAACAGAACATTGACAAAACAAGGTGTGCCTGGGGTGGGGCTAGGGAGCAGTTTTCTGCCTGATGAGTTCCAGATCAATGGTAAGGATTAAATCAATTCTAACCCCAGCCAGTTTTCCTTGCAGGTTGTTTCTGAATGGAGGGGCCTTTATGGTTCCCTGTCCACTGCCTCCTCCAGGAACACAGAGGAGAGGGCAGACGTTCCCCTGAAGCCCCCAGTCTTGGCCTGACATCCTGCATTCCCTCCCTGCTCTGTTAAGGTCCCCCTGTCCCTGACTTTGCCCAGGGACAGCTGGCCTACAGGACAGGCCTGCTGCCCAGTGCAGACTCCTCTGCTCTGAGGGTGATGCGCCTTCATGAGTGAGGTTCAGGAAGCCTGGTGTCAGCTGAAAGGTCCTCACCAGTCTGTCTCCCATGCCATGGAGGGAGGGTCAACCCCACTGCACGTTGGGGTGCTCTCCTGGTCAAAGAATTCCCTTCCAGATATACCCACACCCTGCACCCCCTGCACCTCAGCTGGGTCACCATTTCTCATCTCCCACTGCATCTCGGTGGGGCCCGGGCACTTCTCTGTGTGGGCCCCTGGCCCTTGTTGAGGCCTCTGGCTGGAAGTGCCGATGTCCCAGTCACTTCACAGCTTCACGACGGCTGGCCCTAGTTCAGCCCAAAGAATCCTGGCCCCTTGCCACTTGCCGCTGTCCTTCTTCCATCCTCTTCATGCCACCCTGTCCCTCTCTTCTCTTGGTCAGTTCTCATAGATTTTGTCTATTTCTCGCCACTTACTTGATCGACAGTAAATTCTCATTATTTGAAGTAGTTATATTCTGTAGAGTCACCACTTACACTGAATTAGTGAACGTGGAACCATTGCTCCTAGTGGGTATATGGGCTTAGGCTCTTGCCAGCCTCTGGTCACAACATTGTCATTGACCATCAATACATAATCTTGTCTTATGTGGGTTTCTGTTTAAGCACATCTTGTTTAATAGATATAGTTGGTTCACTAATGTGCTGAATTCATAGTCAACAGCACTAGGACTCAGGCTTGAACTAAGCAGATCTAACGTGTGTATTTTCTCTATAAAGGCACATCATGGCATTCTTGCTCTTAGGAACTCTAGACAGCACTTCAGTGTGATGCTTGGGAGCCATTCTGAACAGCCAAGTCACTCACACAAAGCACAAATATGTAAAAAAAGAGACACTAATTAGACTAAAAAAGGACACTTATTTATAGTATGAGAGCTGAGACAAGAAGGCGGGGCACAGCCTTGTCCAACCTCAGAGTTCAGAGTTTCCACTGATCTGTGCATGTCCACGAGTGAATGCCACAGAGCTGATTTTGGATTACAAGTAAATTTTAACAAGTAGTCAATTTGAAAAAAATATAATCCATGAATAACGAGGGTCACTGTATTCCCCCTTTTGTTCTCCCCACTCCCTTCCTTCACCAAATCCTCCTGGATCCTCTCTGCCACGTCCTACCCTTAGTCTGTCCTGTCCTCACTTGTTCACACAACAAACACGTATCGAGCATCAGGTATATATCAGGCACTGTGCTGAGGACTTCCAGGCTCCAAAATAGGGATCGGGTCCTGTCCTCTAGGAGCTTATAGTCTAGGTCAGGGCTGGCACATAGTTTCTGTAAAGGGCCAAATAGTAAATATTTTCAGCTTTGCAGGCTGTATAGCCTTTGTCACAGCTATCTAACTGCCGTTATAGAGGGAATGCTGCCGTAGACCATGTGCTAATGAAGAGCTGTTTCTTCCCAGACAGACGTCGGAATCCCTCCACTGACCTCCGATCTAGGAGAGTCTTGTCTCCCATTTCCTTACCACAACTCTTTCCCCCTGGGCTCAAGACTGTCTGCTTCCTGAGTGTCATCCATCTGTGCCTACCTCTGCTGGAAACCCTCCCCTGAAAGCGCCAGGGCCCGGAGGGCAGGGATCATGACTCCCGTTCCCTGCTATGCCATGGTCTAGCACATCAGGGGCTATTTATTTGCTAGATAGATAAACAAATACATAAATCAGTGTCCTATATTTATGACTACACAGGACCCAACTATTGACCCCGACACACTTTTAAAATATTTCGAGACAACTCCATGATTATATTTAACAACAGACATCTCTGGGGGCCTGTCTGGAAGCAGCCCCTAAAATCATAAACACTTTAGGGATGAGGTATCTGCTGGTCCTCCATCCCCACATTTCCCTCAGGGAAGGATCCAGAAAGGGACCATGGCATAAAACTGAGACAGTGAAAGGGGGCACCTCCTTCTTATTATTTTTCCCTCCTCATTTTTCTTTTTTCTCTACTTTTTTTCTTCCTCTTCCTCTCCCTAAGGAAAGCCAGGTAGCCAGGAGGCTGCTGAGGCTTGCCTCTGGCTTAGGGTTTCAGGGAGCAGGGTGGCAGAAGTCCCTGATTCTGGGTTGTCCAGCCCAGCTCTTGCCCAGTAGGCATAAAATTGCCCTGCACTTGGCCTGGGATTGTATCTCCTGAAGACTCAGCACAGCTGCAGGCAGCACGATTCAGATCCAGAGGAGGGAGAGGACTCCCAACAGAGGCCTGTCACCAACACAAAGCGACAGCCATCCCAAGGAGGGAGAAACGAGGGGATGGGCCACATGAGTCAAGATGAAAATTAATTCCCAGCCCCCCTTAAATCCCACCGCACAGCAGCCCCAATCCTGGAGCCCTGAGGCTCTGCCCCCCTGAGTATGTGTGCGCGCGCACACATGCACGTACAAACGTGGCCTCATGGTCTGCAGGGCAGAAAAGGAATCTCAAGTTGGTTTAGGGTTTCTTCTCAGTATGTCACTTCTACCTATAAAGTCTCCACCCAATAGGGAAAGATTGAGACAATCTGGTGCATGAATCTAGGGGCTCGGGGGTTGAGGGCAACTAAGGGTTGGTGTGAAGGTGAGTCATCTTTCACACTTGCTCATGAGCCTTCCACGGGTGCATACAAAATGCAGCCTCACATCACCCTTCAAGGCTGGGCTGCATAAGAGGTGCCCAAAGAGGTCTGGCCCAACACTACACAGAGGGCAAAACCCAAACAGATAGAGAAGATGGAGTGGGGAGCACAATGGAACAGGCTGTAGGTGAAGACCCATCACATCTGCACCTCTGGAGGTAGCTTCCAAATGAATGCAGCCTCAGGGATCACAGCAGACAGGGGAAGACCCATGAAGATGCTGTGTGGTTCCAGACCCTCCAGGAACAGAAGGCCAGGACCACTCAAAGACCATGTGAGCACTGAGGACTACGACAACCACATGTTTGAGAAATGGAAGCACTGGGGGAGCCCAGGGTGTCTAGTTATGAAAACTCAGGCAGCACTGAGCCAGGCAGACATGGCTGTGTGACTCGGGCCCGTCCAAGCTCCAGACTCTTCACCTGTGCCATGCACTAATACTAGCACCCTCCTCATGGGCTTGTTGGGAGGATTAATCAGATAAGGCTTAGCACAGTGCTTGGCATGCAGAAAGTCTGCAAAATCTTAGCAGCCATGATGACAAAGATGATGATGATGATAGAACTCGTTTAGCTTTCGGGAGTAAAGAGTTTGATCCAAGTTTCATTTTTGCAGTCCGCTTTCTTGTCAGCTCCAGTTGTCTCCTCTATAAAGTGAGATGGCTCAGTCAAATGAGTCCTAAGATTGCTTACTTCTTGCTCATTGCTTCTCAAGCTAAGGATCTATGACTCTAGAAGTTTCCATATTCCAGGGCTCTATAGAAAGTAATTAATGCCCTGCTACAGTCCTGGAAATGCCCATTTGTTCCAAGACAGCTCAGATCAAGAATAGAGATAACCCAGCTAAAACATAAGCAGGTAATAGTACACTGGATTTTTAACAGCCTGGTGCCTCATCTCCTCTCTTGACCTTTACAGCTGGGTTATTATGCTGAGCACAAAATAAGTGCCTCACAAACCAGTCCACCCCATCACTACCCTCCCAGCAGTAGAGACCCACTGTTGTGACTTTTGTCACCATGCATTAATTTTGTCTCATATACGTGGAACCAAACAGCATGTATTCTTTTGTCTCTGTCATCCTTTCCTCGACATAATGTTTTTGAGACTCATTCTTACTGTTGCGCATATCCGTAGTTCATCCTTCTTATTGCTGAGTAGTATTCCATTGTACAGATGTACCGCCATCTGTTTATCCAGTCATGGACATTTGGACTGTTTTCAGTGCAGGGCTATGATAAATAAAGCTGCTACCATTACAACAAAAGCTCTATTGCTCTTCAATGGGAGAAAAAAATGTCCTGCAATAAATGATAGCGGAGTCATTGGATTTCTAGTCGGAAAAAAATTAACCCTTACCCCTAACTTATACTTCACACAAAAATTAATTCAAAGTGGATCACAGGCCTGAATTAAGAAAGTAAAACAATCTTTTTATGAGAAAACATAAGAAAATATCTTCATGACCTGAGGAAGGGCAAGGATGTATTAAACAGGACAACAAAAGGCATTAAAGAATTTTAAAAGTACTTCATTAAAGTTAATAACTTTATTAAAATTAATTGCCTGAGTTTATTGTGAAAAAGAATATGAAAACAAATATATGTATATTCATGTGTGACTGAAGCACTGTGCTGTATACTAGAAACTGACACATTATAAACTGACTATACTTCAATAAAAAAATTAATTGCCTGTTCATCAAAGCTTCATTAAAATTAATAATCTGTTCATCAAAAGACACCATTAAGAAAATGAATAGATAAACCAAAGACAGAGAGGTGTTTGCAATCCATATATCTGACAAAATAGTCCTAGTTAGAATGTTTACTTTTAAAACTCCACAAGTCAGTGATAAGGAGAGAAACAACTCAATAAAAAAAAAATAGGTAAATTATTTGAACAGGGACTTTAAAAAAGATATCCAAAATAGCTACGAAAAAAATACTCAACATCATTACTTGTCAGATAAATGTGAATAAAAACAAAATGAGACATTGCTACATACCCACCAGAAAGACTGAAATTAAAAGACTGACAATCCCAGGTATTGGGGAGGATGTGGAATCACTGGAACTCTCAGAGACTGCTGGTGGGAGGGTAAGTTGGTTCAGCTGCTTTGGAAAAGCATTTGGTAGAATCTGCTAAAGGTAAATAGCACTCTGACCCAGCAATCCCACCTCTAGATGGACAACCAGCAGAAAGGAATATGAATAGTCACCAAAAAGACATGACAAAGAATGTCTACAGCAGCCTTATTTGCAGCATCCAGCATGCTTTAAAGTATAAAATAGAAACATCTTCTACGATGACTTTCATCTTAGGTTTGAGAGGACACAGAGCACCAGAAAGGATTGTGCAGACGGCTACTCAGCTCAGTTCAGGAAGGAGACTGGTATCAAAAAGGGGGTGAAAGCAGGTGGTCCCTGGAAGGTCATTGCTTAGACGATGAACCTGGAGGTGGGGGTGGTCCTGATCTGAGCTAGCTAAGTGGGCCTGTCAGGCTATACGTGTGAGTCAGAGCAACCATCCATCAACTGTGCCCTGACATTGCCCCTTGCTTAAATAAAGTGTATGTATCCAGTTGGAAAAGTCAGGGAAAAGATAAAAGCTCTGCCAGAGAAGCCAGGGAGAGTGAGGTCTTTGAGGGGTCTCCCTTTCATGTGTCTTGACGAGGCATCCACTATCCAATGAGACTCTTGAGTACTGGGATCCAATTCACTGGACCCAAGCCACAGTGGAGCTGGTTCTGCTCCCAGAGGGCTTGACCTTCAGCCATGTTGCTGCCTGTCCATGCTGCTCAGCTCCTCCTCTCCCACAGACCCCTCCAGCGAAGGACTGTTCTGAGTGGGAGCTCTGGAAACCCCTGGGCCAGGCACATTGCATCCATCCACGCTGATTGCGCATGCCCAACACGACTTCTTTCCTGAAAGCAGAAATACCCTTGTCCAAACACAGAACAGAAGAGATGTTGGACACGGAGATACACTAGCACTTCCTGGAGCAGGCACTATATAGCTTTAGAACCCACCAGGGAAGGACACGCACGGGGCTTGGTCCTAAGTGACCTGGGTCTTACACAGGAAATATCTGGGTACACCTCTCACCTCAACACACATACTTAATTAAACTGCACCTCCTGGTGATAGGGGGAGAACCAAAAAAAAAAAAATCTGTCATTTTTAGTAAGAGGAACTATTGAAAAATATTGTTAGGGAAAAATAGAAATAAATAGAAAATTGTTCTGCTTTAAAAGTAAATAGTCCATGAGGAAGCCACAAGGCTATTTAAAATGCCATATTGAAAATCCAGGAAAAATGTGAGCTAAGGCTTCAAAGTAGCTGCTAAATAATGAACCTGGTGAAACTACAGCTCATCATAGAAGGAAAGTTGTGTTTTCAAAAACGGGAAGTGGGTCTGAGGAAGCACAGAAATCCAGAAACCGCCCACCCCAGAGAGGAAGCTGGCGCTCCCCAGCCAGGGTACTGAGCCTAACCCTGACCCGGTGTCCAAGCCCCGGCGTTTTCCTCCACTGTTTGTTCTAAAAGGCAAGCTCCTCTCTGTAGAATATGAATTATCTCATTCACAAGCCTCTCTTTAATGAGCTGTCTTGATAAGGTTTATAGGTATAAACATAATACAAGGAACTTAAACGAGACATCTCAAACCGATAATACGAACTATTTCAAGTTAGAGATGAAACCATGGCCCCTCCCCTTGTGGAGGTCTTGGTTTGGGTGGAGATGATGCAGCCTGATGGGGGTACCTAACCTGACAGTTACAGTGGGAGTGTGATAAATGCTCTAATTGAGGGAGTTCAGGGGGCTTTGGGAGCCTAGTGGAAGGCATCCAGCCCACCCTAGTGTATCAGGGAAGTCTTCTAGGGACACAGTGCCTAACCTAGGTCTTGAGCCAGAAGAAGGGAAGAAACAGCATTCCAAGAGGAGAAGCCCCAAGTGCAAAGGCACAGAGCTGTGATTGCTTGGCAGATGGCAGGGGCCTGAGGCAGGGACAGGAAGGTGAGAGAGGAGGCCAGATCTGAAGGAGAATTTTATGCTATGCACCTCTTCTGAATTTACCCTGAAGGCACATATATAGGTATCAGATGAGTAACTGTTAACGTGGGTTTCATGATGTGGAGCAACATCCAACTTACTCCCATTCCCCAGTGATAAAGGCATCATTACACAAGGGGAAGTTCGGGAAAGAGTGATTATGTCCATAAGAGCACCGAGGAACTTCGACTGAAAGTAGATTTACGTATTTGTCTTGTTTATTCTCAAGAGTATTGAGAAGAAGACAGTGCCCACATCATGAAGAATATGGAGGAGGTTCAGCACTTCAAAATGGTGGAAACAGGGAGGACCCCCAGCAAACTTAGAAAGGGATGCTTTGGGGGGAAAAAACCAGGAAGCAGTACTTTGCCCAGGAAGCTGCAAACATCTGGAATTAATCCACCCTAGAGACAGTAGGGAGGGAAACAAAAATTGGTTCAAGGAGGGTTTTGATAATTTCAGGGATGGGAGAGTCAGAGTGATTATTAAGGGCAGCTGGGGATGTTTGGCACTTACTCCTGACCACCTGAGGTTGGAGTCTTGGAGCACTAGCATACTTTCCCAGCAAGCCTCACAGACAGGGCAGACCAAGGGCTGGGCTGGACTGACCACTCATCCAACTCGGCCTGGCGCTGCTCCTGCTTCCTGCATCACTGGCCTCAAGCCTGGGGGACCCTGGTTCTGATAATGATAGGGAAGCAGTACTCAGAGTGGGAGCTACTGAGCCTGTGAACCCACCCAATGAACTGAACATATGTTCTCTTCCCTCACTACTCACATACGTGCCAAGTTCTAGAGCCCGAAAAGGGCTGTGAATGCCCATACCCAAGGGTTTGAGCAATATCTGGCTTTATTTTCTTCATACAAGTCTCATATTTCAACAAAGAGGCTCATTTTTTACATGGATATCACTTATGGGCAAGGGTAGGAGGTTTCTATGTTCAATGTCGAAGGTAAGGACATGGAGACAGAGAAGAAAAATCTGATAATAACGAGGAAGAGGCACTAAGGATAGAGGTCAAAGAAATAAATAGCAGTGGCCATAATGGTGGAGTGAGGATAAGCCACGGAAGTAAAGGTGGAGAAGACAGAAGTGCAGGTGCTGATGATGGAAGTGGTGGCGGTTGAAGTGGGTAGTGAACACGACGGAGCAGTAGTGGTGAAGGTGATGAAGGAGATGAAGTCAGTGGAAGTAAAATTGGAAGTGATGATTATTGTGATGAAGGAAGTGATAGTAAAGGTAACAGAGCATTGGTGCTGAAAATGATGACAGAAGTGGCAGTGGAAGTAGCTAACCAGTGATGGTAGAGATGATGTAGAGATGAAACTAGTGAAGATAAAGGTGGAGGTGATGGTGATGATGATGATAGTGGTGTTAGTGAAGGTAAAGGAAGAGAGATGAAGGCAACAGAGGTGGTGGCGGAGTCGATAATTAATGGAAGCAAATGTAGTGAAGATGAGCAATAAAGAAGAAAGAAGTTAGTTATGAGCTAGAGCAGGGAGGGAGGGATTCTGGAATGTGTGAGTCTTGAACCAGAATTTACAGACTTGTAGAATTTAGAGGATAAAGTAGTACATTCCAAACCAGGGAAATGTTAGTGAGAATTTGCAGGGACAGAATACGTGGGTTGTATTTGTGGGGCAGTGAGGGGAGGATGAGTACTGGACTGGCATGGGAAAGGATGCACTATGAGGAAAGAAGGTGTGTTGTGGGCAGTCTGGAAATGGTGGGCAGCCAGCTGGAGACGGGGCAGCCAGCTGGGGGACGGGAACCCCCGGGGAGCATAGTGGTGAGCACCAGGTTCCAGCATGGGAGTGGGGCTCACTTAAGCTGGGAGAGTAACTACATATGCCACTTGGTTGGGTACTGCCAACTTCCCTTCCACTTTGCACTCCCACAGTAATGCGTGAGCCAGCACAGCCTCAGAATGAACTGTCAGTTTAATAAATGAGAACTGATTGTTCAATGAAGTTTTGATATGCATTTGTCTGATTGCTTATGGGACAGAACACAGTTTCATATGTTTGAGAATCAGTTGCCTTTCTTTTTTTCTATGAACTGTCTCCTCATGTCATATACCCATTTTTCTGTTAGGTTATTGCTCTTTTTCTTCTCAGTTTCAAAGGGCTCTTTATATGTCATCACTTTATGTGTGATGCAGATTGCAAACATTTCCCCTCAATGTGTCATTTGTCTTTTGACTTTGTTTATGCTGTGTCCTGATGGTGTTCATTCGTTGGGGAAGGAGAAGGCAAGAGAGAAAGGCCACCAGTGCTTCCCCAGCTGTGTCAAGATTTTAGGCCACTTGCCTCCCTTCCCAGGCCAAAAAAACCGGCCCAAATCAGGTGTGTAAATGTCCAGGAGCTCATGAGACAGGGAGCACGGAGACTAGCCCAAGTATGGGGATGGCTACCACACCTCCTCCCTGCAAGAGCTCGGGGAGCCATCAGTCAGAGGTGAAGCAGCCCTCGGGGAGAGGCCAGGGGTCAGGTCCTGCCAGGCTGGGTTTATACAGAGGCTGTGAAATTCCTCCTGAGCTCAGCAGGACGTGGCATTTGGACTCTGGGTGAGCAGAGCATTCCAGACCCCACCCAGAATGAGGCATGAGAGAGGCCAGTCATGAGAGGGGAGGGGCAGGACCTTGAGTCAGTCCTTCTGAGTAGGACCTTTGCTGACTCACCCAGGCTGTGGGGCACCTGGAAGGAGAGAAAAACACCCGAGATCTCAATTCTAGGACTTGAGGGAAGTTAGCACTCTCAGCTGCCCCCTTTTGTGTTTGCAAAATAGGAAAACTAACATTATAACTGATAATAGTAAGTGTGAATACACATTGGCACTTACACAGTTCATAGTTCATATGGCTCAATCAGAAATGTACCAGAAATATTCTAAGTGCTTTTTATATATTATCTTGTTTGATTCTCATAACTCTACAAGGTAGATACTCATCTGAGGAAACCGAGGTTCAGAAAATTAAGACTCGCTTTCAGCCCCTGCCTCCTCTCTTGTTTTATCTGTCTGAGAGATTTCTCCCAGACCAGAGCTCATTCACTGCCAGAAACAAACAAAAGCCAGGGAATTCACACCCCCAGGGGCAGCCCTCAACCTACAGAAGACAGGGGCTGATGGATGCATGCTCCAACCTCCTGTCTGGGCAGTAGAGATGAGTGTGTGCTCTTCTGAGACACATTCCATATGGTTTCTCAGAGAGTCTGCAGTGAGGTGGAGCCTCAGTTTCCCAGTCTGTAACCTGCCCATTAATGTACCCTTTGTGGGCTTCTCTCTTTTCCCTGACTCACTTTCCCTAGTCCCTTGCTAGGATGACCTGTCGAATAAACTGCCTGCACCCCAGGACTTGCCTGGTGGTGTGCTTTGAGGGAAACTCAGAAGACCCTTGGTTTCAAGTTGTGACTCTACCTGTTAATGACAGAGCACTTGCTCCAGATCTTAGTTCCCACGCTGGAAAATGGGGCCATCATCTCTGCACAGCACATGGTGGAGAACAGCTGTGAGACAATGATTTCACTGAGGGAATGCCTGTGAGCACGTCCTGCACGGCAGAGGGACCAGCAGGAAGGATGTGTAGTATCACTATTAATTATGCCAGAGAGGAGACAGCAAGGTGATCTTCTGGGAGCCAGAGAGTAAACATGCTCAAGTACATCAGTAAAAATGAAAGTGATGGGCATTTTCCCTTCCTTTTCAGTCCTTTCTCCAGGACTGAAAGTAGTCAGTTCCTTGGGTTCTCGTGCCAACTTCTGGTCTGGCCAGTTGTCTTCTGTGTTTTTAATGGGCCCATGATGGCCAGGATCATGGCAACTTTAGTCCTACCAGCCTGTGTGAATAATTTCTTTAAGAAGAGAAAGGAGGATTGATATTCATTGAGTGGCTACTCTGCTAAATGCTTTATATAAATAATCCTTTTTAGTCCTCGTAATAACACTGCTTAATTGGTCTCAATAGCTCCACTTCACAGATGAGGAAACCAATGCCCAGAGGTTAGTGCCTAAGGTCACTTGGCAAGAAGTGGGACATGTGGGTTGCAACCCCAAGTCTCTGTGCCTCCCAAAGTCTTTGCTCCTTCTAGATTGGATATGCTCCCCGCCAGGAGGCCAAGCACAGTGCCCAGTGACTCCGCCAGAGCTCACAAATCCTCTGTAAGAACTGCCTTCAGAGCCAAAAAACCAGTCTCATTAAAATTTGGTTGTACTTTACCAGTTAGCTGTTTGCCTTCCCCCTTCTCCCTGGAAGCAGTGCCATGTGGAGGTTACAGAGGTCAACTCAGGTATCACACCAGCCGGGTTTGAATCTACTTCCCTGGCGTGGGATCTTGGACAAGTTACTTAAACTCTCTATGCCTCAGTTTCTTCATATGTAAACTGTGGACAAGGAAGCCCTACTATGTATGATACAGCAAGGTGGAAGGGCTGCGATGATAAAGCAAGATAATTAATCCATGTAAAGTGCTTAGCCTCATGCCTAGCACGTTAAGAGTGTTCAGTAAACACTGGCAACTGCTGTCCTTTCCAAGAAAGCCCTGATTACCCGTCCCTCCTCTGGGTGGTTAGGGCTGTCTCATCTCTGCTCCCCCGAGCATCCCTAGGCTGCCTGTCATTGTACTTATCCCCTAGGCACTGTCATTGCCTGCTACCTTATACCAGGTATGAGCTGTGCCCCCTGAGGGCTGGCACCATTCCCAGATCAAGTGGGTCGGGGGTTTCTTAGAAGGATGACCAGCTTGTCATCAGGCTGGCCAGCCTGTTGGTCACCCCTAGCAAACCATGCACACTTTCAAGATATCTCATCCACAAGCAACAAGAACTGTGCCTATCTCAGTAGGCAATGGGTAAATGAGCTCTGAATGACTATGAGCTATTTTTAATTTTAAAACATCCAGCATCCCCACTGAGAAAATTCAAGATCATTTGGAGAAGGGGCTGGGACTAGTTCCTCAAATAGTGTGGCTTCACTGGATATGTGAGTATCCAGCCTCCCCAGGGAGCAAACTCATTTGCATGGATAAATTCTGATCTGTGGTTTTTCAAATCAGTGCTTCTTTGTGTCCATCACTATGCTGTGCACACAGTAGGAGTTCAATAAATAGGTGTTTATTTATTGAAGTACTCCAGAGCCCCTGAATTCGCAAACAGAAACCAGAATCAGAGCCTCCTCCCTTGCAGGCCAGGCTTCGGTCCATCTGGGCAGACAGATGGCCATTCACCAGCCTGCTCCCTCTGGGAATACTGTCCTGGCTCCAAGCAGGGCTGCTGAAAGGGGGCCATTCTCTCATCTCAGAAGGGCCTCAAACACTTCACAGTGAGGATTTTTTTCCCAACTGCCTCACTTGACCTTTGGGCTTAACGGGCAGTGGGCAAAGTCCAGGGAGGCCTGCAACAAATGGCCTTCCACCAGCCCACGACCTACTCTGCTCTCTTGGACTCCCAATTTGACACTTTTGTGGGCTTTCTGTAAACTTGGAAGAGCATGGAAGACCACAAGACTTTCCTCCTTTCCTCTAGATTGGGTGCTGGTCTCCACTGGAAGTTAGGAGGCTCCTTCCTATGGCCACAGCCCCTGAGCCACCACCCTCTCCCTTCCCCTGTCTCCCTCCAGCATGGCAGGGGGTCAAAGCATTCAGGTATCTTAAACAAAAGTCCTGGCTGACCAGTGGGAGGATTTCAGAGCCTGGGCAATCATAGCACATCCACCCCTGGACTAGGGCTTCATCTCTGCAGACTGGCCTGCTGGGGAAGGGAAAGTGCTGCTGGTCACTGCCCCAGGAACTCGTGCTCCATCGGGTCAGCTGGGGGGTAGCCAGTGGTGAAGGTGGGGTACCATATGAACATGCATTAGGGGAAGAGAGAAAGATCTAACAGGAGACACTGTGTGGTCTCCTAAGAGATTCAGGTCAATTGGTCTCACCTCTTGCTTTTGGTATCTCACCTCAACTTCTGGCATTTTCATAACATCATTTACCAGACAGACCAGACAGGACACAGCACACATAGTGAGTACTGAGCAAGTGTCAGTTACCGCGATTATCAAGGACCAAGGCAGAGGGGCACACAGGCAGCAATGCATTGTCCTGTTTGGATGGAGCTAGGGACAGGTATGAAACATCATTTGAGATGGAACTGAAAAGACAGATTGGAAGTCACCCTATAGCTGAGGCCTGTGGGAAGTTTATGCTTAATTCAGTGGTCATGGTGGGCCATTGAACAAGGTGAAAATGGAGAGTTTATAGACAGAGGAGGATTCAGCCTGTGTTCTTATCACCAATGCCCTTGTGTTTAGATCATGCCAACCTCACTCCCCCCAAGCCCCCACACCCACACCCCGGCCTACACAGCAAATGGGCCAGCCTTGCCATTGAAGATCCCAGCTTTCCTCTTTCCTGCCCTCTGGATGTGAGCCTGAAATCTTGCTTGAGTTTGCTGAGCAAAAATAACAGGACTCAGCAAGAAATCACAGGTTTGCACCCCTTTCCAGTCAGGCCCTGGTTTGATTTAATGATGACTGGTGTGGTGCCTAGTTTTCACATGTTTCGTCTCATTACCCTGGGATTTCTCTGCCCCCCCCCCCCCCAGTGCTCTTTGCCAGTCACCGATAAGGGAATCTTTAGCAAAACGCTGCACAGGACTGGCAGTCTGTCCTGTGGATCCGTAATGTTGAATCTGTAGGTAGGGAAAGCTGAGGCCAGCGGGAGGTGATCTGCCAAAGTCAGTGTAATAGTGGTGAAGGAACAGGTTTTGGAGTCAGGCCACAGCACCCCTGAGGGCAAAGACTACGTCTGCCTTGTTCTCTGATGTATTCCCAGGACTTGGAACAGTGCCTGGCACACAACAGGCACTCAATAAATGGATGCTAAGTAGAGAAGTGAGTGGAGAGATGAATGCCCATCATCTTGAGAGGTACAAGTGTAAGGAATGCCATGCAGGGACAGGGGACTCAGGCTCAGGAATGCCTTGCTGCCAATTGCCAGCTTTCAGAAAAGATCAGCCGCTTGTCCTGGTGTGTATGGTGGGCGGTGGGTGATGAGCAAGTGTTGGAGGGAGGGAGCAGGTCAGCAGGGCTGTGCTGGCAGGTCTGCCTCCGAGGACGAGTCTGGCCAAGGCACGCCCAGAGTGGGATACTGTCAAGACAGCGCACCAGGGAAGGCACCCGGTGCCCCTGTCCACCTCTACCCTGCTCCCACCGCAGCATCCCCATCATGCCCACTGCAGGGGTGACCGTGACAAGAGCATCTTTACCGCCTCAGTAGGGGGCGAATGCCCATGACTCAGCTCGAGAAACCCACCCGCTGGGGGCCAAGCAATCAAGGCCTAGGTCTGGCCTTGCGAGGCGGAGCAGAACCCAAGACTGGGCCCCAGGAGCCCTGACAGAGCGTGTCCCCCCCAGCCCCCAGCGGGAGTCCGCGGCAGGCAGCACGTCCCCTTCCCGGCGTGGTTAGGACACTCGGCTCCTTGCGCGGGCCAGAGAGGACCCCGGGAGGTCTGGGGCCAGGGCATGCATCCGAGGCAGCCAAACAAGTGCGGGCTTTGTGCGGCCGCCGGGCGGCAGGACGGCGAGTCCCCGCGCCCCTCCGGGCCCAGGTCCCGCTGCTACTCGGCGGATTCCTGCGGCCGCAGTGTCTTGGCAGCTCCACAGCGGGCGGAGGCGGCGGGCAGGCAGGCGGGACTTTCGCGGCCCCTCGCCCTCCCCTCCCTCTCGGGGAGAAAAGCTCCAGAGGAGAGAGAAGGGACCAGACAGACCTCCGAGGGATGCAAATCTGCCACTGAATCAACAGATTTAGAGATTTGAGCACAGGCTGGCTTTTGATAGAGCAGGCGCTAAGGCAAACACAGGGCCGGCCCACTGGCTGCTCTCCCCAGCTGGAGGGGCTGAAAGTAATTCCAGTGAGGGGAAGGCTGGGGAGAAAGGGGAAGTCCACAGGGTCCTCCCTCCTGGCCCCTGGGTCTGCGTCCCCAAAACCCTCAGGAGTGAGGTCTGCCCACCAGAGATACTGAGCGTCTTGCACTCTCTGATGTGTGCTTGGTCCTGTTGCAGCGAGGAGTCTGAGTGCTGAGCCGACCACAGGGATAGCAGGTGGGAGAGAGGAAGGCCTCCCTGGCTGTCACCTCAAGATCCCGGTCCCAAGCTACATCCACCCAATGCTCCCAGGACCAGGACAGCAGCCTACTAGATCCTCTGCCTCTTGCACATGACTAGGGTTCTGCTTGAAGTCCAAAACTGCAGGGGTCAGTGTGACCTGGGGAAGGGAGCTGTTGGAATGATCTGTGGGCATTCTTAAACTCTGCTGGAAAATGTCCACACAAAGGAGTGTGATATTTCAAGAGGCAAAGCCTTTAAAATGGTTCTTCCTTCTGATCAGCAATTTCAAGGAATTTATCCCAAGGGAGGAGTTATAGGTGGGCACAAAAATGTTCACTGTGGCATTACTTACAATAAAGCAACTGAAAACAAATTCATGGCTAACAACAGACTTATATAGACATCACATGGCATGGACGTGAGAAAAATTATCAGGATATATCATTAAGTAGGAAAAATATAAGATACAAAACTGGATGTTTTCAGTTTAAGAGCTCTGATAGGTCTGAGGAAGCCAGCGTTGTGAACATGCAGAGCTGAGAGCTAAAGTAAAGCAAATCCAGGATTTCCAAATATATACCCATGCTGAATAACATAGCACAGGGGTTTCTCGATGGCCAAATGAAATTATTCTAGCCAACATTCACCAAATGCTTTCCCTCATGATATGGAGGGAAATCTTTAAAAATGAGATGAAAATGATAGAAAAAGCAGAAAGGGGCGGGTGGTAAAAGATGCATGGGAAAAGCAAAATGAATAGAAAGCATATAGGAAGATGGTAAAAATAATGACTATATCAGGAATTATTACAAATGGTGAAAGTCTAAACTCCACATTTAAAAGTTTGCCAGATTTGGTTTAAAAATATGTGCACAATCAAAAAGTGATAGAAATTCACAAATCCACAATGATATGTGTAAGATTTCCAAGAGAAACAGTCAAAACATGAAAGAGAAAGGTTGAAAATAAGACTGAAAAAGATACACTAAGAGACACTAATCTCCCCCTGAAAACAACCCCCCAGCTGCTGTGGCTATATTAAACTTTAAAGAGAAAAAGCATTATTGAGAATATCAAAAACTACATAATTATAAAAGGAGTAGTTCACCAGGAAGCCATAACAATTGTAATAACATATGTTTAGTATCCAAATTTATAAAATAATAAGTGATAGAATTACAAGAGGAAATTTATAAATCCTCAATCATAATGGCAGATTTATTATACTTCTTTCAGGAACTCATATATCAAACAGACAGAAATCTAGTAAGGACAGAATATTTAAATAATACAATTAATTTTAATCTATGAACATGTATAGAACCATGTATTCAACACAGAAATATTTTTCAAGAACACGTACCACATGTGCAAAAATTTATTATTTACTAGGCATGAAGCAAATCATAAAAAAGCCAGAATCAGTTGTATATAAACTTTATGCTCTAAGTGCGGTGCAATGAAGATAGAAATCAAGAACCAAAAGATGACTAAATACAGTGTTGTTTTGGAAATTTTAAAACAAACTACCAGAAAACTCACAGGTTACAGAAAAATCAAAATGGGAAATTAGAAATTATCTAAAATTGAATGACGTTGAAGGTATTATGTATCAAAACTTATGGGATGCCTTTCTTCTTCACTTCCCTTCTTGACCCATTCAGTTTTAAGCTGTTAAGTGAACAAAGCAAGATAATTGATGGGTGCCCACTGAGAGGGGTGACCTGGAACCGGTGTCGCAGCCCAAGTGGAATGAGGAGCACACCCGGGGGGGTGGCATGGCGTGGGGAGTCCCGGCCTGAGCCAGGAAGGGAGGGCATCTGTGCAAGGAAGCAGCCTCATGTGGGGTGCTGAAGCCCAGACCTGGTGAGAACGGCAGCCACCAGGCTAAGGGGGTGCCTGATGGGAGGTGCTGGAGTCCCACCAGGGTGAGGAAGGCAGCCACACAGAGCGGCAGCCTCCTGCCAAGTGTCAGACCCAAGCTGGTGAGGAGCGTACCCACAGACCTCACACTAATGCCTCCAATTCCAATCCAAGAGCAAAGATTCATTCTAGTTACCTCTCTCTCCATAGATGTAAATCCCTTTTTCAATAGTGAAAAACCTGGCTCCCATTATCCTTAATACAGGGACACATTTGATCCATGAAACCAATCTCCCACTATAGCTGCCGCCTCTCCCCTAAGCAGATAGACACCCTTCTTACCCTGGTTTGTCTCTAACGCTCTATGACAAGATTTTTATACTTTACTTGAAACTTTCCTGTAAGTTGGAAATTATATTAAGAAATTTATTTAAAAAACCCTACAGGATGCACCTAAAACAGTACAGGGATATTTTGAAGCCTTAAATGCTTATATAAGAAAAGCAGGCTGAAAATTAATTAGCAAAGTATCCAAGATATTTGAGAAATGAACACAGAAAACCTGAAGAATGTAGAAGGAAGAAAATAATAAAGGTAAGTGTTGGCAAAGCCATGAGGTCATGTCAACGCTTCTATATCTATGGAGAGGGTGTAACTGGATACAACCGATCTGGAAAACAATTTTCCTCACCCAGTAAAGTTTAAGATGAGCATAACCTATGATGAACAATTTCATTCTTAGAAGCATCTCCATATGCCCCAAGAGATGGTACAAGAATGCTATTGTAGTGTTGTCTGTAATAGCCAAGAAATAAAGAAAGAGAGAAAGAGAGAGAGAGAGAGAAAGAAATCTCCCTTGATTGATAGAATGTTTAAATAAGCCATGATCTAGTCATAAAATGAAATACTGTGGATAAGTAAAAATGAATGAACCACAGCTATACACATCACCACAGATGAATTTCAAAACCATAGCGATAAGCAACAATAACTAGTGACAGAAGAATTCATATTTCTGAAAATATTTCAGGAAAACATAGGATAACATATTTATCCTATGTTTGAGGCTGGGAAGAATGTCTTAAGTAAGATATAAAAGACATGTAAACCATATTGTGAAAGACTGGTAAAACTGATAATATTAAAAGCAAAACTTCCTGCATGGCAAGACACTATAAAAAAAGAGAGAGAGAGAGAAGCTGTAGGCTGGGAGAGGACATTTGCAGCAGATTTGAGTGACATGAATTGGTCCACAGAATTTATAAAAGATTTCTTAAATATCAACAAAGTCAAGCTCAGTAGTAAAAAAAAAAAAAAAATAAGCAAAGCATATGAAGATCCAATTTAAAGAAAAAGACAGTGGAATGACTAACAGAACTTAAGATGTTCAATTGCTCTGAAGATGGGAGGATGCAAATTACATCTCTAATCTTACACCTCAGCTCCCAGCCAGCCCCAGGCACTCAGCACCATGCTCACCATCCTGCCGCTGTCACCACTCATCCTGACCACTCATCTTCAATGCTGACCACATCTTGATGCTCTCAACTGCCCCACCTAGGTGCCAGAGCTCACCTGCCTCCTGCCTAGAGGTGCCCTCTTTTAGAGCCGTTCGGGTCCTCAGGGGTTAGACACGCACAGCCTCTTCTTTCCCAACCCACATATACATTTCCAGGGGGACTGGGCTCAGGCAGGTTCAAGTCACAGCCAAATACTGTGACTAATGAAACTCTGGTCCCCTTCAATCCTCAACCCCTTTGCTGAGTCAGTCTCACCATGGCTTGTTCTCCTTTCCCTGTGGTATCCTCCTTTCCCTTCCAGGTTCTCAAATATTCATCCCCCTTGCAATTAAGTGTCTGTTGCCTTCTCCACCCCATTCCTGTGTGTCTAAACCCCCAAGTGTGGACATAGTTTGGGATCATTCCCAGAAGGCTACCTAGTCCCCATCAATATCAGTGAATGTGAAATACAATTCATAGTAATATTTTTTTCTGGGATAGGTCAAAATTGCTAATTTTTAAAAATCAAGGTAGAAAGTAAAAGTAAAGAACTCTGAAATAACCAAGGCATGCCCTCTTGCTGAGAGACCTAACGCTTTACTTCAGCATCAGTATCCTTAAGTTTGCCTGCCATTCCTGCATTATGCCTCTAGTAACAAATTCAGGGATAAGAATAAATAACTCAAGAAATACATGCTCCTTTCTTATCTGGCTGGAAGTGAAGCCATGCCATGGAATTGGCAAGAGTCAGCTGCCATGTCTCAGGAACACAGAAGCTTGACAGTTATGCAGTTCAGACTCTCACCCATTGCAGCAGTGCCCTCTACAACTCCTGACCTGGGGACAATGAACTCTGCTTCATCTCTCCAGATGATGGGGAGGTCAAGTCCGACAACCCCAAGCGTGGGCATCCCCAGCGCACAGCAGTAGACATGGCCACGTGCTGGACTCAGTCTATCTGCTGAGCAAGTAAGTGAATTTTTCATTTACTGAAATATTTATTAAAAGTTTCATTTGAATGTGGTTTTTGACCTATTAGCTTTATTTTGTGACTTGGAATGACATTTCTATATATTTATACGAGGGTTACATTTAGAATCTAACCACCCTCAGAAAATAGCTTTTTGTGAATCTAAAAATTCTCAAAGCTTGTTGTTTCAGTGACTGGAAACATTTTTCTAAATGGTTTCTTTAAAAGCAGGCATAAATCAGCACCACTTTACTGGCTGCAAAAATACTGATGCAACTAACGGATTAGAAGTTATTTGCAGATGGCAGCATGCTAAATTTGTTCTTAAAATCTACTCATGTCACCAAATATGGGTTTCTCCATAGTGCTGAAAAATAAAGTTATTTTTAAATGTAATGTAATCCAAATGTCAACGGTCCCTCATTCCTCCCCATTCTTTTCTCTTCTTTTTTATGAACTCTTCAGCAGTGGCTGAGATTAAAATTTCTTCATGCGGTTACATTAATATTGCATGAAATTTGGAAAATAAAACAAAAAAATAACCTAACAAATGTAAGCATTTTTGTGGTTTTCTTTTTTCCTTCCTTCCTTCCTTTCCTTCTTTCTTTCTTTTTCATTGTTGCTGTTGTTCATTTGCAAATATATCTGCATGTTTGTTACATGAATTGTACATACATGTAATTATATGTTACATACATTTTTGTGCCTTGTTCTTTATTTTCTGGAAAATGCCCTGTATCCAGCTTGCAATGTAGGGGCAGGAATCATATTTTTGTCTCTGTATAATCCTCTTGAGGGCACAGCACCTGCCACATTGCCATGTAATCTCAATAATATTCACTAAAATTCTCAATAATATTCACCAAAATCACCAAAAAGCAAAGAACATTCTAAGTATTCAGAATTATGATTTACCATGCTGTGTATAGATCTGACAGCACTATAAGTTACAGTTATTTTTCTCACTTGATAAGTGAAAAAAATTCATATTCAAAGAGCTTAAATAACCTGCCCCAGGTCACACAGTGACCTGACAAGTATCCCAGCTAGGATTCACTCACTGGTCTACAGTGTCTTAACCCCAAACTCCTGACCAGCTTGTATGATGAGTGGAGTGTAGGGAATACAGAAGCCTCTCAGTTTAATAATGTCTCTATTCCAAAGTTGGAGAGCTTCCACCATTAGATAAAATACAAGTGTGCCTTTAGGTAGTGACTGGCTTTGAAGTTAGTGCTCATGTCCACTCAGGTCTTCTCTATTAAAGGCTAGTTATCACCATGTTTTTCAAACTTCCTTTCATGTAACAAGGTTTCTAGTCTTCTTACCACTATCAGTCTCTTCCTGAGGTATTTAGTCTGTGCATATGTTGCTTCAAATAGGATGTCAGAAACAAACAACAATTCAAAAAGAAATTAAGAAAACAATCCCATTTATAATAGCATCAAAAAGAATAAAATACTTAGGAATAAACTTAACTAAGGAGGCAAAAGACTTGTACATTGAAAACTACAAAACGTTGCTGAAATAAATGAAAGAAGGCAAATAAATGGAAAGACATACCATGTTCATGGATTGGAAAACTTAATGTTAAAATGTTCATACTAAAATGTTCAAAGTAACCTACAGATTCATTGCAATTCCTATCAGAATCCCAATGGCAATTTTTACACAAATAGAAAAAAACTATCTTAAAATTCACATGGAACCACAAAAGAACTTGAATAGCCAAAACAATCTTGAGAAAGAAGAACAAAGTCAAAGGCTTCACATTTCCTGATTTCAAAATGTATTACAAACCTACAATAATTAAAACAATATACTACTGGCATAAAGACAAACATATATACCAATGGAACAGAATACAGAGCCCGGAAATAAACCCAAGAATATATTATCGACTCATTTTCAACAAGGGTGCCAAGAATACCCAATGGGGAAAAGATAATTTCTTCAACAAATGGTGATAGAAAAACTGAATATCCACATGTAAAAGAATGAGATTGTATCCTTATCTTACACAAAACAAAAATCAACTCAAATAAAAAAATAAGACCAGAAGCTGTAAAACTCCTAGAGAAAACATAGAACAAATGCTTCATGACATTAGTCTTGGCAATGATTTCTTGGATATGGCACCAAAAGCACAGGCAATAAAAACAAAAATAGAAAAGTGGAACTGTATCAAACTGAAGAGCTTCTGCACGCCACGGAAACCATCAATAGAGAGAAAAGGCAACCTAAAAAGTGGGAGGAAGTATTTGCAAACCATATATCTGGTAAGGGGTTAATATCTGGAATGTATAAGGAATTCCTAAAACAAATAACAAAACCCAAATAACCCAATTAAAAATTGTGTAAAAGACTTAAATAGATATTTCTCCAAAGAAGACATATAAATGACCAACACCCATAAGAAAAAATGCTCAACATCACAAACCATCAGAGAAATGAAAATCAAAACCATAATGAGGTTATCACCTCATACCTGTAAGGATGGTCATTATTCAAAAAAACCCAGAAAATAATGTGTGTTGGCAAGGTTATGGAGAAACTGGAACCCTTGGGCACTGCTGTTAGGGATATGAAGTGGTTTAGCTGCTATGGAAAATAGTATGAAGTCTCATTTCTGGATATTTATCAAAAAGAATTGAAATCAGGATCCTATAAAGATATCTGTATTCCCATGTTCGTTGCAGCATTATTCACAAGGTCCAAGAGATGGAAGAAACCTAAAGGTCCATCAATGGCCTAATGGATTAAAAAAATGTGAGATATATATATACACATACAATGGAACATTATTCGGCTATAAAATATAAAATCTTCTGTAATATTCTACAACATGGATATAGCTTGAGGACATTATGCTAACTGAAATAAGCCAGTCACTGAGTTGCTGTTCAATAGGTAAAAAGTTTCAGTCATCTAAGAAAAAAATGTTCTAGAGATTTGCTGAACAACATTGTTCTAATAGTTAATGATACCACATTGTACACTTGGAAGTTTGTGAAGAGGGTAGAGCTCATGTTATGGATATATGTATGTATACGGTTAGCAATTTGTTGTCTTGAGAATAAAAAGTTCCTCTTTTCTCTTATGAGAAGACTAACCTGCTCTACAGTCATAGTAAAAACTAAGCCCCACAAAGACTTTAAAACCTGTTCTACTCACGGGCTTCATACCAGAATCTGAGCGTCAGAGAGTCAGCCAATCAGAGATAGACCTATGCTTCTGCCAGCCAATCAGCAATAATTACATTCCAATAACCACAACTCCACAGCTAAAGGTCAACCAGTCCCTAGCATTCTCACTCCTTAAATTCCAGCTAATCCTTGAATGCCTTTGCCTTGTTTAGGAAGACTGTCTAAAGGCAGTTTTCCCTTGCTTCACAAAAAATAAATTTCACTGTTTCAAGTTTTCAGTAGTGCTCTTCTTTTGGCATACCTAGTAATTCCATTTTCTGGGAGTTTATCCTAAGAAAATAACCAGGAATGTGTGCAAAGATTTAGCATTAAAGATGACATTGTTTAAATGGAGAAAGAAGCATGTGTCCAAGGGTATTTATTAGCTCTAAATTTTGATTCCTTCATCAGATGGAATAAATGCTAAATAGGCATTAAAAATCCTGTTGTGGCAAATTACTGATATAGTATTGATATTGTATTGTTATGTTCAAGATATGTCATGGAGAAAAAGCGAACTACAATGTAGTATTTACAATAAAACTCCAATTGTGTAAACTATTTAAGTATATATTTATGGGAAAAAATAGACTAAAAGAATGTATATGAAGACATTAATTATTATAGGTGGCAAGATGATAGGTAATTTTCCTTTTCCAATTTCAGCATTTTCCCCATTTTTCTGCACTGATAATATATGACTTTTGTAATTTAAGACAAAAAGAGTGTTTTTTAAGTGGTATCCAGAAAAGAGTACAACCTTCTGATGAGTGCAGAAAGCAGGACAGCACAGACAAATGCCTCCTTGATGATGCCAAACACGAATTCTGATCATATAACACAGCAGCTGCATAATGCTGTAGATTCATATTGAGTTCAAGGTTAATTATACTCTCCTTGTCCCTTCCTCTTGGATATACCCAGCCATGACCTCAAATTCAGCTTGTTAAAATAGAACTCATTTTCCTCTGGTTCCCTGTCTGCGCCCAACCCCCCCAAACCCCTCCTCCACACACATCCACTCCTTTCACCAAAGCAAGCTCTCCTGTCCACAATCCTAAGTCCTCCCAGGCCTTCAGGCTCCTCCTCCCCTTGCACTTCACCTAACCCCAAGCTTTCTAGATCTTCCTCCAGAATATTCTGTGCATTCACTTCCTTCTGCCGACACTCTACTTAAGTTCTTCCTACCTGATAAGATGTCTCAGACTGTCACCCTGAGAACCAAACCTTGCCCGCGAATCAGTTGTGCTTGTCCTACATACTGCTGAATAACACACCAACATTTAAAAATTGAGAAACAACATAAAAATACAGATTTCTGGCTTCTCACCCCCTCAAAAAAAATGCTATGCTCTTTCTGAGAAGTGATTTCCCCTTTAGACACAGATAACCCTTTCCAGTTTTCCACAGTCTCCAGCACTCCCTATTGCACCTCTAACACTAAGAGTTCCAGGGATCATTTAATGTCAAGATTACTTGGTTGTTTATCTGAGTGCACATCTGAGTGTGACTCCAACCTAGATTCACGGAATTCTAATTGCAGGTGGTCTTCAAAATCTTTTTAGAGTAGGAACATCTACAATTTTTTAAATAGTATTTTCTATTTGCTCTAATCAATTCCAAAATGATAAATCTCCTAAGAATTGATAAGGTAGAAAAATGCATCAAACTTTCTCTTTTCATCTTTGAACAAACAGGAAGAGGAAAACTGAGTTAACCACATAATGCAACATTTTGTTTCTTAAGTTGTCCTAGCTGAACTGATCTAATTTTATTTTTAAAAACCATGTATTTCAGCTTTTATCTATATGTTGTCATTGAAAAAGAATCATGTCTTTTATGGAAGGAAATGAACAAAATATGCTTGTTGCTCTCATTGAAGTTCACATCTTATTTTTGGTAATATTTGTTGTCCTAAACAGGCAATTGTAACAAAAAAGAAAAAAAATCAACTTACAAATAGCACTATTTCTCACTTCTCAACAATTGCCTTAGAAGCAACTTATAGAGAAAGAAAATATTCAATTTTCTGATGCAGATGCAAAATGAAGCTGAAAAACTATCAAAACAAATCGCTGCTTAAAATTCTCAGGTATTATCTTCAGAATAGGAAGCCTATGTGTCTCATACTGTATGAGTTAGGGTTAGGGTTAGGGGCACAGAAGTTCAGAGGATCTCAAAGTTGCCCTGGAAGAGATGCTTAAACCTACTTATGAGCTCTAATTTCACAGCCCCAAACTCTAAACAATCAAAATACAATTTGGAGATCAGTGTAATAGAGAGAAAGGTATAGGCTGAGGCTGCAGCTTGGGGGTCTGTCTGGAGTGCCAGCCCGTTCTGTGTGTCTGAAGGTGGGGTGGAGGTATCCTAAAGCAGCACGTAGATTTTTAGAAACAAGGAGCCAGGGGCCCACTGCCTAAAAGACTAAATCATAACCTTCTGGCTAGGATCCAGCCTCATCTAGTGGTCTCTAGTTAAGAAACACTGACACCAAAGCATGAAAGGAAGGACTGAAACACTCCAGAAGTGGGGGTTGTCGGGTAAAGGCCCACAAGGCTCAGTCTTGTTTGGTTACTGCCATCAATTACTCTTCCTACAGGGTCAGGAACTGTGGACTCAGTGATTCAGGTGTCCTAGGTACATGTCTTTTATAATAGGCACAACTGTCCTAGTGCATATTGAATGCTAACGTTTCAAAGGCATGGTGAGTCCACACATCTGAGGGAGGGGTCACCCCCCCCACTTATTTATGGCCATTTAAGCTCTAAGCACTTTGGCCTACATAATCACATCCCAATCCTCACCACTCTTTCAAGTCAACAGGTCAGGCTGCATTATGCATTTTCAAAAGAGAAATCTTTTAATGCTTAGAGAAAGAAAATCAGTTGCCCCAGGGCCCACAGTCTGGGAGTCATGCTAAGACTGGCCCCAGGCTCTGAGGCAGGGAGGCAAATGGACCTTGGAGTTTCTTCACTCTTAGTTTGTCAGGGGAGGGAAATACAAGGGGATTTAGAGGGAAAAGCCTGCCCAAGACGTGTGCCTTTGCTGGAGCATCCTGGAGAACTGGGGTGACTGGATGAAGCCGGAGCCGTAACTGGAAAGCAGATCACCTGGTTCTAGACCCAGCTCTGTTGTGGACCAGTGTGATCCTGGGCAAGTCCCTCCCCCTTCTCCCACCCCAGACCTTCTTTTCCTTAATACTGAGAGGATGACTTCGAAGGTATAGGCTGGCTCCAGGATATAAATTCTTTTTGTTCATCTTCATTCTATTTGGTTTTCAATGGATTATGCTTTAGGAAAGCAAATCAATTTGATTTCTTATTATAAATACTTCATATTCCTTTATATAATTGCTGGTGAATATGAAGTTATATGTCCCCAGAGGGACTTTATTTTTCATGCCAAACCACAGTGCCTGTTACATGACCTCAAAAAAGTTGCAGCTTTAATCTCCTGATGACAGCTATTAGAGATAAATGCAGAGGGTGGGGGAGGCACCAAGCCAGACAGTATCAGGACATCATCCCAATCCTCAGCTAGGCTTTGAATCATCTTTCAAGTGGATTTCCAAGGGTCTAAGTCAGCCCATGGGCTCAACACCCCATAATAATATTTATTAAGCATTTATTATATGCCAGGCACTATTCTCTGTGCTTTTCATATATTTGTTAATTTAATCCTTGTAACAACTCTATAAAGTTATTGTTGTTCTCATTTCAAACATGAGGCAAATCAGGCACAGATAGGGTAGGTAACTTGTACGAGACCACACAGCAAGTGGTAGAGCTGGGATTCAAACCCAAGCTGGTTTTTCACAACACATGTTGGCACACCTTATAATCAATAAAATCAGGAAATTTTACTATGGGATGAGTGTGTTGCCACTGTGTTTAGATAATATTTTGAAACGTTAACTGCGTTTTTCACCCCCTTTGATTCTTGTATTTCTTTGGACCTGATGGCCCTTTCCCTATTCCAGCCGACATAGCATGTGGGATCTTTTGCCTCAGAAGAGGAATAATGAGGCAGAATGAAAGAGGAAAATGGGAAAATGAATCTTTTCCTCACTTCTGAGTTGAGGCCCCAGAGGTAATGGGGAGGATTTTAGCAGAAGCCATCAATTTGGGAGAATGTTCAGTGTCAGAGCAAGGCTTGGAGCCCAGGGCTGGACGAGGCCCATGGTTACCAGTAAGAGACTGGAGAAGAAGCAAAGAGTATCAAGATGCAGGATGTGTCCACGGGCAGTGGAGCCTGCTCTGTCCCACCCCTGGGGTGACAGAGCCAGGTAGGTTCAGAAAATCTGAGAACAGTGAAGAGATGGTAACAACTGAATTGGAAATGTCTGAGTGTGGTGTGCAGGCAGGCAGGAGTCGGTGAGATCACCAAGTGCCCGTGGCCCAGCAGAGCAGGCAGGTGCCTGTGTGTGCAAGGACGGCCCTGAAGGACGAGGCAAGTTACCCAACCTGAAGAACCTCTCGTACAGGGACAGGAGAAAGTCAGACGAACCACGAGCTGACTGAGAGTGTTTCCACTAGGCAGGGGAATCAAGACTTAGAGCAAAGATTAGTTACAAAAAGATAAATATCCTTTTTTTTGCATGTGGGATTTTGTGGATTGAAATGTGCACCCTTTATTCTAAATAAGATTTTAAAACATGAAATATGGATCCCGTTTTCAGGTTACTCCCAATTTAGGCAGGAAACAACTGTGCAATAAGGGCCAGAGTCCAGGGTGTGCAAGGTCACAAGGCCTGATCTCAAGACCATTTCCCCTACTTTCCAAAATGATCTAAGCCTCGGGGTCCTTCATCTGTAAAATGGGCACATGGCAGTAACTCACTACGTATTGGGTATATTAAATGAAAGGCATGTGAAGGACACCAGGAAACTCTGTTTGAACTGGGGAAGACTCTGACACTTTGTGAGTGGAATTTTCTTTCTCTTTTTAGAAAATTAAATAAAATAATGCACATAAAGCTCTTATTACAAAGTAGAACTTTAATAAATGTTAACTGCCTTCTCTTTAAAAAAAAAAAAAAAAAGCAAGCTTTTGCCCTTTATAGCAGACACTATAAATGCTCTATCTCAAATCCCCTTTATTGGGTCTGTGAGTACTCTTCAGTTTCTGTGTGCTTTGCTTTTAAAGGCTTGCATCAGTGATCTTCAGAAGGCCGCTCTGGGCTGCTAGAGCCATTTCCTCTCCAAACTATTCACTGCTGCAAAGCAGGAGGTGCCCAGGAGTTAATGTCCACCACTCTTCACACACATACACATATGCACACACACAGGCAGCCAGCAGCTAGTGACTAACTTGTGTAGGAGATGTGCACTCTGAGATGTAACATACACTCCAGAGCTACCCCAAAGATCAGGCTGAGGTTGGAATCTCTTCAAAACTCATCCTTGCTTGACTTCTCCTTCTCTGTTCTTCTACCCTTCCCACCTCCCCCACTTTTTTCTCCTAGGAGAATTTTCTTAATAAATCATTTGCACACAAATCCTCACTTGAGGGTCTGCTTCTAGGAAACCAGACTAAGGTACTCAGTGCTATAGACTGAATGTTTGTGTCCCCCTGCATACAGGATTTATATGTTGAAACTAACCCCCAAGGGAATTGTATTAGGAGATGGAGCCTTTGGGAAATGCTCAGGTCATGAGGGTGGAGCCCTCATGAATGGGATTAGTGCCCTTATAAAAGGATCCCAGAGAACTCCCTTGCCCCTTCCACCATGTAAGGACACTCCAAGAAGACAGCCATCTGTCAACCAGGAAGCAGATCCTCACCAGACACAGAATCTACCAATGCCTTGATCTTGAGCTTCCTGGCCTCCAGAACTGTGAGAAATAAATGTTTGTTATTTAAGCTACCTAACCTCTGGTATCTTGGCTCTCTAAGCTGTGCTGCCTGAACATCATGGAAGTCTGCTGAATCCCTCATGGTACAGCAGAGCTGAGTTCTGCACTGTAACTGTCGAGTGGCATGGAGAAGGTGGCAGATGGAGATGGCTACCACTGGGCAAGACAGAGTAGGGGGAGGAGAGACCAGGACCAAGGAGAAGGTTTGCTGAAAGAAATCTATCCCTCCCTCTTCATTCCTCCTGACACCAAATTTTAAACTCCTTCATAGAAACTATGGGGGAGCCATTCCTGGTTTTTGTAGAGAGAAGTGATGTAGTTCACCATTTGTTTCAGGAAGTTGGCTTTCGGGATAATATGATGACTCTATTGGAAATAGTAGAGGCAAAAGAAAAGAAGACCTGTTGAAAGACTATTGCAGCAATACTGAAGACAGATGACAAAGGGTAGTAGCAGTAGGGATAAACAGTACTGAATTGTGATAAGATTAATGAGAAGGGGCAGAATAAACAGAACCTGGAGATCCATCAGATGACTGGAGACCAGGGATAAGGGGGTTGGACTATTCCTGTGTTGCTGGGTATATGAAGGAGGGAAAGAGGATAAGGAGCAGGTTTGAGACAGAAGATAATTCATGGATGTGTTGTATTAACTTGATAGTGAGATATCCAGCTGTGTCAGCTATTGCCACAATAATGCTGTGTAACAAGCCACCCCTAAACTCAGTAACTTAAATCAATTGTCATTTATTCTTCTCCACGTTTGAGAGTTAACCAGATGTCAGCTGATCTAGACTGAGCTGTTCCATGTTTGTCTTATCCTTGGACCAGTGGTCTATCCATGGTATGTCCTCATGGCAATGACAGAAAGCCTAAGAGGGCAAGCGGAAATACATAAGCACATTTCAAATCTCTGTTTGTCCTACATTTGCTAACAACCATTAGCTTAAAAAAAATCTCATGGTTGAGCCCAAAGTCAAGGGGCAGGAGGAAGGGAGAAAGGAGAAAATAACTGCCGAACAATAATCAAATCCAGCCCTAAGCAAACTATAATCTGTACATCAAATCCAGGCTAATCCCTGTTTTTATAAATAAAGTTTTATTGGAATGCAGGCATGCCCATTTGTTTATATTGCCTGTGGGTGCTTTCCTGCTACAAGGGCAGAGTTGAATAGTGGCAACAGAGACTTCAGGGCCCATAAGGCTGAAAATGTTTACAATTGCGCCCTTTATAGAAAAAGTTTGCCATCCCCTGATCTAATCTACCACGTTGGCAAAAGAAGAATAACTAGACAGTCCCTGAGTCTTATAAGGCCCACTGAAAGCATTTTGTGTCACTGAGCCTGCCTCAGCTGTCCGCTTCTGAGCTGTTTTATCATATCTCAAGCAAAGAAAATAGTGGTAATGGAACAGAAATGAAGGGTGCTGTGCTTGGGATGGTCTATGGAGTCTGCTTTTGTTCCCTAGGAAGCCCTGCTTCACCCAAGAGCACCACAGGGGATGAACTTTCGAAGATACATTTTTTACCAGCACCATCAATCACTATTCAGAAATTTACATCTCACACATGGACGCAACAATCTAGAATAATATTTGACTGCAGCGCTGTGGCTTACCTGTATAATCTGTGCCCAAATTTGAAAATGCAAAGCATACATTCTGCAGGAGACAGAGCCCTCCTAGAGAAGACGGGCTCTGACAAGAAGCACAAGGCCAGCCAAAGCTCCTCACCAGCCAGCGTCAGCCAGGGAGGATGAGGGAGGCCTCAGAACACAGCTTTATTCGCAAATAGCTCTCACAAGTGGCCGTGAGTTCAAGATGGAAATTTACTGAGAGTTAAGCATCAACCACCAGGAAAGAGACGTTCTGCTGTGTTTTCTCCTGAGGCCCTTTGCCAAGGTTGCAGAGGCCACCCACACTCCCCAGATCACATTGTCACCCAGATGCTGCTGCTGAATGCAGTGCTCAGACAGGCCAGCCTGGCCTTTTTGCTCAAAGAGGTTCTGTGTCTATCAACAACTATTTATTGAGGACCTATTGTGGGCCAAATGATGACTGAGGCCCTAGACATAAAGCAGTAGACAAAATAGACAAATAATTTGCCCTCATGCAACTTACATTCTAGGGTGTGTGGCAGGGGAGGAAAGAGAGAGACAGACAGTTAAGAAAATAACTAAATGAAGTGTGTGGCTTGTCAAGTGTCAATAAGTGCAATGGAGAAAACAGAGGAAGGAAGAGGAAATGCCAGCTGGGAAACAGGCTGCAGTTTTATGCAGGGAGGTCAGGGAAGCTTCACTGAGAAGCTAACAGATGAGCAAGGATTTGGAGGGGATGAAGGAGGGAGGCTGGATGTGTTCAGTGAAAGGGTGATCTAGGGACAACCAGCAAGTGCAAAGGCCCTGAGGTAGGAGCATGGTTGAGAAGAAACAGACTCATGTTCCCAAAACCTGGTTCCAGACAGGCCTTCTCTTAAACTAGACTGAAGACAAGAAGTTGTTTTTAAGCTAGAGCAGCTCTCCTCCTCAGTGCAGTGGGGAGGTAATTATTCCTCTTCCTAGATTGGCTGGGTGTGTATCTAGGGGAGAAATGTACTTCCTGACTGCTCCCACCTCAGTCCCATCCTTGTAGGGGTTTCTCTCCCAATGCTTGCCCTACAGAAGTGAGTGGTGACAACTGCTCTCCTGGGACTCCTGACTTTGAATTCACCCCAAGGTCACTGTGTTGGGCAGTGGACATTCCCAGAGGGTAAGCCCTGTCCTGGGTGCCAGCAACCCAAAACAGGATTTCAGTTCCCACAGCCATCTGGCTGCTCTGTCCTATATACTCTCCATTTAATACCAGGCTTTGCAGCCTCAGCAGAAGCCAGCAAGGGAGACTCTGGGAGAGGCAAGGTCTGTGGAGGCGAAGTTTGCTTCCCCAGGCTTGCCTTCAACCTCACCTTCCCATTCTCCCTCCTCTCACCTCATCCTCTTCCTCATCCTTCGGGTCCCAATGGCATGCCATCCCCTCCCCATAGCTGAAGGAGGATTTAGATTGATGCAGAAATTGCTCTCTCTCCTAAGCAGAGGCCACTGCCTATTATATTTCAGCTGGTTGAGCCCATTTCCCCCGCTAAACTGAGGCTCCTTGAGGCAGAAACTGGACTTACTCTTGCCTCCCCACTGCACCCAGGACAGGCCCTTACAGGGGGCTCTAACTCAATAAAATCTTCTCGGATTAACTTGAAGATGCTCCTTATAACAGGACTGCTTAAGCACCTTCCTCCCAATCCCCAAGGCTTCATTCCTCAAGACGCAATATCCAACCTCTCCCTGGGGGGGGGTGTGTGTGTGTGTGTAAGGCCTGCAGGGCATCCTGGGGTACAGTGGCCCCACTCTCCCTGGGAAACTTCCAGAAGATTTGCAGCTCAGAGACCAGGGCACTGCGGGTCAGAGGGTGAGGCCACAGCTTTAAATATAGAATAGGCTATCATAATAAAAAGATTAAACATGAATGTTTTTTCTCAAAACACGAGACTTTGCCCATCTTCAGCATCAGAGCCGATCTGAGATTTTCTCTCCCTGGTGTTGATTGGGCTCAGCTCAGGAGGGACAGAATGTTTTACAACTGTTTACAGGAAAAGGGGGGAAGCTCAGAGGACCCAAAGAAAGGCCCACTGTTGGGAGACCAGATGGACTGAAGTGCCCAACGAGGGGAAGGTCAGCACCTCTGGTCAGCCTGAAGCCAGGGCAATAAGGTTACAGAGAGGACCTTGTTCTGCAGGTAAACAATGTCAAGCATGTGCAGCGTAAGAGGTACTTTTGTAAGGAATACTATTCAAATGCTAACCCTGCAACAGGAGGTGGATAGAATGGGGGCTCCACGGGTGCAGCAGAGAAGGGCCATTTGGCTTGAACTTCACATTTCACGAAGTGCTTCAAACTCAGACTTTTGAAATTCTACCCAATAAGGTTTTGTCTACAGTCACACATACCAGCTGCCAGGATGGACAGAAGAGAATGATTATCACTTGGCTTCAGTGTCCCAGGACAGAACCAGCGAGCTCTGTGAAATAATATGGTTTTATAAATCCCACTATTCTCTTGCAAATAGTTCAGTTCTACTATATTGCAGTTTTTATAAAAACATTAATTTATGTCAATATTTCAAATAAGCCACAATTTCAAGAAGCAAAGACACTCTAGTACAAATGAGCACAACTAGTGCTCAAATCTTGGTCTCACAAATTATTCTCCAGTAAAAAGAATTAAGGTTCCTGAAAGAAAAGTCTAGTTTCAGACCTGGCACAAGGTTGCTACAAGATGAGCCTAGAACATCTTGTTATGCTGGAAAGTAAGTGCTCAAAAAATGATGGGCACATGTCATAAGGACATGGGACTCAACTTGTAGGGACAGCCACTGACTAAATTTAGAACAATTTACACATCAAGGTAATTAAAGACAGTATATTACAATTAATTTTGTCATGAATTATAAGCCATTGGGAAAAATAAGAATTCATGCCCATGCTGATAATAAATAGGTATATAAATAAGTAGGGGACAGGAAGGACTCTTGATTAAAATACCATACTGAGAGTCAACTGTTAAATTTGATGGGAGTCTGGGAGCTGGAAAATCATCATTTTGCAACCATTATGGTGAAAACTGGATCAGGCAAGAAGCATTAGTAGATGCTAAATCTAGGGGGAAATTTTGCTGAGAAGCAGGAACAATTTACATGGTCTTAAAGTGTTCTCCCATCGATTGGGTATTGGTTGCAAGGGAGTAAACCGTTATACTACAATGAAAAAACTAGAGAACACCGAGACTGAGGGACCAAAATTAACATCATCTATGAGAGACAGAGGGATATCACACGCCTCCAGATGTGATACACTGAGGATACATTATCACCCGTGTAGTATTCCAGCCAAGAATACAAACCCCAGCTTAATCATCCGGAAACAGTAGACAGACCCAAAATGATGCACAGTCAGTTAAGAGAAGGGGAGGGCAAGCTATATTCCTTCAAAAATACCAATGTGGTGCAAGACAGAAAAGCTGTGGAATGTTTCAGATTAAAGAAAGCTAAAGAGACATGGCATTTAAACCTTGACCCTAGGCTGGATCCTGTATGGGAGGGGGGGAAAATTCTATTAAGGTCATTATTGGGTTAACTGACAAAATTGGAATATAAATACTAGTTTTAATAAAAGGACTGTATCAACATTAAATTAGTGAAGTTTATAACTGTACTATGGTTCTGTATAAGACTACCCTATTCTTAGGAAATACACAGTGAAATATGTAGGGGTAAACAGCCATAATATATGTAACTTAAACCCTCAAATGGCTCAGATAGATGGGTAGATGGACGGATAGATGAATAGATGGATGGATGGATGGATGGAAGCTTCTTCTCTGAAATTCAGATCTTATATCCAACTACCTCCTTGACGACTATATCTCAGAGGTGGCTCCAAGTTACCATTTCTAGATGCAAACTCTTCTTCATCTTCTCATCCTAAACTAGTCCTCCTCCAGGGCTCCCTCTGACAGAAAAGGCATCACACAGATGCCAAAGCCAGCCCCTGCCCCTTAACGATCTGTCCAAACCATCCATTTCTCCCCATCATGTCCACACTGAAATAACCCCCCAGCTATCCACATTCACTCTCATGTCCCCCCTCCAGCAACAGCCAGAGGGGTCTTTTCCAAACGAAAATCATCAAGTCCCCTCCCTCTCTAAAATCCTCCCTCTGATTACTCTTGGGATAAAATTCAAAAGCTTCAGCAAGATCTACAAAACCTTGAAGGGTTGATTCCAAGAGCTTCATCTTACACCCCTCCCCCACAGTTCTGTACACCCACCCACAGACCGTATACAAATGCCTGGCATGCTCCTTGCTCCTTGCTCCCCAGCATCTTTCCAGGGGCTATTCCCTGAATCTGGAAGTTTCCTCCTCTCCCTCCAGCGCCCCCCCCCCCCATCAGCTAACCTCCATTCATCCTTCAACTCCAAGCTGACTTCTCCTCTTGTGTGCACTAACTAACCGACGTAAAGTCCACTGGTCACCACAGCTACATCTGGGTTGACTGGAGAATTTTGTGGGAGAGGACATGAATTTAGAAGTGGGGAGAACTAGACAAAGAATATGGGTGGTCAGGGAGAAACGGTCTCCCCAAAGTAGATATGAGACAGACTTTCCAGCATGGCTTGATCAATCCTGTCCTCCCCAAAGCTTCCCCACCAGCCACTGGCAAAGCATATTAACAATTCTCAGGAACTAGAATCTGGGTAATAAAATAAAGCCTAACCTTTCTTCGTGTGTGTGCTTAGTCTAGTCACAGAGTACAGCGTGCAGAGGACTGGCACCCGGCGCTTCAGACCAGAGCTCCTAGTGCAAAATGGCTGCGCCCAACACTTCAGCTCGGTGGGCCTTGTGCAGAAGCTCTGTGCACGACACCTCGACTCAAGATGTGCGCTAGAGCGCTGTGCCCACAAGAATTCTGCCCTCCTCCCTGACAAGAACCCAGCCAAAAGCCTTTCAGGGAGAGCATGTACTCTAGTGTGCACACCTCTCCATTCCTGGATCAAAGAATAAAGCCTTCCTTTGCTTCTGAACTGAACTCTGTTCTATTGCCCCAAGCAACACCAGGCAGAAGGACCCTCCTTGGGGACGGACTCAGGAGAGTTGGTAACAAAACCTGTCTTAAAAGGAAGAAATGAGCCATCAACCCAAAACCATTTCAGCACTGGAGCAACAAGGAAACTGCATCCTACTGGCCTGAGTGAAATCACATCCCCTGGGGGCTTTCTCTAGCTGGTGATGCTCTACAGGGCTGTGGGGGCCACCGGGAAGGGAGGAGCAAGGCCAGCCGCAGCAGGGAGGGAGGGACCTGGAAGCGGCTGTTTGGGCCTGAAGTGTGAGAGGGAGTAGGGGTGCAGGACCCAAAGGACAGAGTCCTGGTGGAATTTTAAAAGGTCCTTCGAAGTTCTCCAAGCTTTAGCCCACCATTTCTCAGACTGCGGCAGTGGCTCTTCCAAACGTGGCCACGACAATCTCCCATCCTACGTGCTCTTCTTAACGTGACCTTGACACCCAAGGTTAAGCCATAAAAATCATGTAGGTTCTTTTGTGAATCCCTTGGAACACTCACCTCGGAGCCCTGAGCCACCAGTTAAGAAGCCCGATTACCCCACGGCTGCTAAGCCCGAGGCACATGGACTAGACACACACTGGTGTTCCAGCTCACAGCCCTGGCTGAGGTACCAACGACAGCCAGCCAAGCATATGAGTGAAGACAGCCTGCAGCCATAAAGTTACCCTCAGCCTTCAAGTCTTTTCAGACAAGGCCCCAAACAGCATGGTGTAGAGACAAGCCATCCTCACTGTGTCCTTTTCAAATTTCTGACTCAGAATCTGTGAGCATAATAAAATGGTTGTTTTATGCCACTGAGTTTTGACATGGTTTATTATGGAGCAATAGTAACTGAATACACACGATGTTAATAGACATTATGCAAAAATAAGGGGGGCCCTATAATTAAATGTTTTGGAAACTGCTTCATTACACAGATTCCAAGTAAAACACGGTTTTATTTTTCTGCAGGACTCCTCCCTCATAGCCTTTAATATACAATGTGCCTTGTGACTCTACAAGAAGGAGATATGGTATTTGTATTTTTCTCTCCCTCTCATTTTATTACAATAAAGTTTAACAGTACAGAACAGTTGTCACATGACCTTGGTGGGTGCCCAAAGGTGTATTTTTAATGAGCCATCATTCTGCAAAAGGCTGAGAGTCCAGGCCTAGTGGCATAGAGAAACCATTTGAGGCCAGAAAGGTCCAGAGATCTCTGTCTAGTTATAGGCAGAGTCAGGACTAGAACATAGGTTACCCAGTGCCAGGATGCTCCCACGGGCCAGCTCGGTGTTGGGCACGTGGGCTGTGCAGACTGTCATGGAAGTGTGAGCTGGGTCTCTTCTGCCGCATCTGTCCCCAACCCTTCAGCCTCACTGTGGCCCGCACCTCTCGCCCCATGCCTCCTTCTCACCTCTTGCCTGCCCCCACCCCACCTCTTCTTCTTCCACAGGCAGGTGGACAGATGGGGAGGGGGAAGGAGAAGCAGGGGTGGGCAGCAGCACACTCCCCACCCCCAACACACTGCCAGCACGCACCACACACCCCACACACCGCCACCTCCGCAGCCAGCCTCGGCCCCTCACAGCTGGGCCTGCCTCCGTGAAAGCTGCTTCTCTGCCCTGAACACTGCCTGTTGTCCCCTCCACGCAGCCCGGGGCTCCTCCTCCTGCTTCCAGGCCCGGCTGGAAGACGAACACAGCCCTCCCTTGTCCCTCCTCTTGATATTTCCAGTAAAAGCACCTCGAACACAATCTCATCTGCCACAGCCCTAATTATGTGTGAAATCATTTTTTTTTAGCTCGAAACCAAAGCAAACAAGCGCACACAGAGAAGCCCATTCTCTGCGGCCCAGGAGGGGCAGCCTCGCTCCTGTTGGATTACCTCAGGCCTGCACAGAGACCCCGCTGTGTTTCGCAAGCCTCCCGCCTGGCCGAGGTGCCTCCCAGGCCTGACCAGGGAAGCGGTCCACCCCCTCAGGGGAAAGAGTGGGTTTCAGTTTGTTCTGCACGCAAGCCTACAGGAGCCTCACACAGGCCTGGTATACTGTGAGGCCGCAGGAAAGGCCTCTTTGATAAAAGTGGGGTTCCCAGGAGCAACACGGGGCAGAGAGCTTTCCCCAGAAGACAAGGGACGGTTTTCCCGATCCAGTCAAATAATCTTCCACCTTGGTGAAAATTTTTATTTTGTTTTACTATTTTATTTTAGGGTTTAGGGTACCCAAAAGAAGATCATACACATCCTTGCCCATACATGGCCACTTTCTTTTGTTTCCATTTCTTCTTCCCACATCTTTACTCCCATTCCTTCTCCACTGACAACTGAATTCAAATTTGTTTAATATGTATTTTATACATACGTGTGTGTCTTTGAAAAGATAATGCTGTGGTATTTGTGACTTTAATTTATGTAAGTGGTACCGTCAGAGATTCACTCTAACTTCTTCATTGTGGTCCCATATTTGGGAGATGTATCTGTGTTGCTATATAGCCCTTCCATATAGGCCCACTGCGAAACAGTCCATCCAGCACACGCCCCACGACATTGGTCCATTTGCCTGTTAATGGATACCAGGGTTGCCACCAACTCCTGGCTACCACAAATAAAATAATGATGAACATGACCCTTTATGGACCTTTGCAAGAAATCCTTGGACTTATATGTCCAGGATTTGGACTGCTGGGCTTGCAACATGCAAACTCGCTTGGTTTTACTAAATACTATGGATTGGCTTCCTGAATGCCTGCAACCAGTTTACACTTTCACCAATAAGGTATCGGGGTTCCTGTTTCCTCACCGTCTTACCAGCACTTGATATTATTCAACTTTCTAATGATTGCCAATATTTGAGTTTAAAATGATACTGCTTTTTAAAATTATTTTTCTTATGGCTACTGAGGTAAAGTATCTTTTCAAAAAGTTCTTAGCCACTCAGGTTTCACCTTCTGTAAATTGTCCACTTAATATCTTTCGTTAACCATTTTTCTAAGTTTTAAACACACACACACACACACACACACACACACACACACACACCCCTGCTGGAATTGTGATTGAAATTGCACTGGACATAGATTAATTAAAGGACAGTTTACATCATAACCATGTTAAGTCATTTGAGCCAGAATCATGATCTACCATTGTGTAGTAGAAATATAATGTGAACCACATATGCAATTTTAACAATTTAGTAGCAACATTTTCTAAGAAATAAAAAGAAATAGATAAAATTAATTTAACCCAATATATCCAAAATATCATCATTTCAACATGTGATCAGTATAAAAAAATCAATGAAATTCTTTGCATTCTTTTGTTATACTAATTCTTCAAAATTCAATGTTTACTTTATACTTATGCCACATTTCAGTTTGAACTAGCCACATGTTAAGTGCTCACGTGGCTAGTGGCTATGGGTTGTATAGCATAACTCTCTTCATTTATTCATGTATTCATTTAAGATCTTAATTTTATTTTTAAAATTTTGTTTATAAACATATCAAGCATTTTTTTCATTAAAATTTTTGCTGCAAACGTTACCTCATTTTCTGGTTGGTTTTTCCTGGAGTATAGAAATGCAACTGATTTTTTTCAAGTTGATCTTGAATCTAGTAAATCTGTTAAACTCTCTTAGTAGTATCAGAGGTTTGTAAATTCTGCTGGGTTTTTACATAATTGATCATCTTATCTATAAATGATGACTATTTTAATTCTTCCCTCCTAATTGTTCTGCCTATTATTTGCTTTTCTTGTCTTATTGCACTGACAGCACCTCAATTGCAATGTCAGATAGCAAACATCCTTGTCTTATTCCTAACATTAAAAGGATTGCCTCTAAAATTTCTCTTTCAGTATGAGATTTTGGATAAAATTTATCCAGGGAGTTTCTGTCCAATCTTAATTTTCTAAGAATTTTTAAAATCATAAATAAGTGTTTATCAAAATTAATGTATAGAACTATGCAATAGAATAGATAGAATTGTCTCTTTGTCTTTGGTGTTTTTTTTTTTCCTCCTTTAGTCAATTATTATGGTGAATTGCATTGACTTTTTTTCTGATTTTGAGCCATTCTTGCTTTCCTGGGATAAATTCTATTTGACTGTGATGTTTTATTTTTTTTAAACACATATTTGGATCAGTTCAATTGCTGCCTCATTTAGGATTTTCACAGGTATAAGTTACACAGGCTTATAATTTTCTTTTCTTGTGATGTCCTTTATGAGTTTTGCAATCAAGATTATGCTAATTTCATGAAATTATTTTATTTCATTCCTATTTTCGGGAAACCTTGTCTAAGATAGGGATTATCTGTCTCTTAGAAATTTAATATAATTATGTGGCCCTAGGGCTTTTTGATATAGGGAAGTCTTTGATTACTATTCTAATTTTTTTTTAATGTCTATTGGTCTATGCAGGTTTTCTGTTGCTTTTTGTGACAGTTTGGTCCAGCTGACCTCCACGTATTTCTCATGGGATAGAATTGGGTCCCAAGGCCACTCACTTGGAATGGAAACTAAGAGAGTAACAATTTAATTTTTCAACCTCTATAGAGAAAAGCAACAAGGAAGAAGGGGTTGGGAATAACACTTATCTGCCATAATCTCTAGAAGACAACATTGCTTAATCTTGTTTTGTTTTCATTTTATCATCCAATCTGATCAGTGAGTTTAACTCATTTGCATTTATTTTAATTACTGGTATACTAGGACTTATTTCAACTATCTTATGTTGTATTTTACTGTATTTATCATCTTATTTTTTACTTATTATATATGTTTTCTCTTTCTTTCCTACTTTCCATTGCATGAATCAGATTTTCTTATGTGAGACTGAAAATTATATATTCTACTTTTATTCTTCTAGCTGGTACCTTAACTTTTTAAGTATCATACTTACTTTTTTTCCATTACCCACTTCTTTTCCCTCTACACTCACTTACCTCTTTCTGGTCTCTACATCTCTTCAACATCACTCCCACCCTGCCATGCTGGTATCACCCAGAATTGGTTCTTGATCATTATAAACAATTTTTCTCCCTTTACTTAAAATTTTATTTTCAGAGAATGACAAATCTTAACAAGTCCTTATTTCCCATGCCTCACTGCTTCCTGATGAGAAATCTGATGTCAATATAATTCTTGTATTTGTAAATGATCTGCTTTTTCTCTCAGTAAACTTTCAGAATTTTCTCCTGTTCAGTGTTCTGAGACTTCTCTGTAATGCCTCTAACTTGAGTATTTGTTTGTTTTGAGTCAATCTGCCCCATTTGGTACTCTGAACTTTTAAAATCCAAGTTCGTTCTTTCTTTAATTTTATGAAATTCTTAGTCACTGTTTAGTTTTTTCCATACACGTTTTTCTCTCTTTCTGGAATTCTTATTTAATGATCTCTACTAAATATCAAGCACTTTACCAGGTGATGAGATTATAGGGCTGAAAAAGCAAAGCCCTCATGGAACTTGCATTATGGTGAGGGGAGATAGGCAACAAACAAATTTCTGTGTAATATGTTAAAGATGAAAACGCCATGGAGAAAAATAAAGCAGGATAAAGGGGGTAGGAGGTCCCAGGTGGGTGTAGGGGTAATGGGAAGGCATCTTTGAGCAAATACCTAAAAGAACTAAGAGAACATTAGTTAGAATTAAGCCATGCAGACATCTAGAAAAGCTTTGGGCAAATGCCTTAGGACAGGAGTATGCTTGTTTGAAGAGCAAATGGCAACCAGGAAAGATGGAATGAATAAGGAAGGGGCAGAGCAGCAGGAAGAAGTAGCTGGGAGCCAGATTAGGTACATCCTTATGGTCATAGTAAGGACTTGGGTCTTTATCCTGACATGATCTGGTTTGCTGTTTAAAAGAAGACTTACCCTGAAAAAGAAAAAAAAAAAAAGACTCACCCTGGCTGTCCTGTGGGTAGTATGGTAAACAAGAGGATCAGAAAAATTAGGAAACTGTTACAATAATCCAAATGATAAATGATGGTGGCTTGGACTTGGGTAGGGAGTGTGGAGGTGGTGGAAGAATGTCAGATGCCGGATATATTTTAACAGTAGAGTTAATGGGATTTGCTGACACACTGGATGCAGCATGTGAAAGGAAGACACGAATCAGCAAAATTCACAAGCTGCAAAGGTTCCAGGCATTATATCCAATCCCAACACTCTCCAGTGGAAGAAGAGATTATCTCTTGCATTTCTGTCTTCAGAACCAGAAAAGCTTCTCAGAAACCACCCAGCAGAATTCTTCTCATGTCTCACTGGCCATAATCGGATCATGTAACTATGCCTAAACCAATCACTGGCAAGAGGACTGACATGACCTTAGACCAGTGGTTCTCCAAGTATGAACCAGGGGCCCCTTTAAATGGATCTATAAGATCAAAACAATTTTCATAATAATATAAGACTTCATATGCCTTGTTCATTGTTCATTCTCTCCTGAGTATACAGTAGAGTTTTCCAGAGATATGATATATAATGATGTCATTGCTCTGACAGCTCGTGAAACATACACTTATGTATTCTTATGTTTTCTAGAATTTTCTAAGGGAAGTAAGCTTAGGGCATAAATAGATGCATTTTTAGAGATTAACTCAGTTTGTTCTCAATACTTCTACTGTGTTTTTATTGGTTATATTTAGATATACCTGCTATATTCTGTGACCTTACTATCATCCAACAAATCATTATTTTGAAATCCCCAAGTTTCCTTTGCACCTACACAGAAACATAAGAAGCCCAATTTGTTGTCTTGTTTTGAAATACTACCCATTAAATGTTCAAAAGCTTTTCTTAATTTTTAAATTGGATCTCCAACTCTTTCTTTGGTATTCAATAATATTTCATTCTGAAATTTAAAAATTTATTTATAATCTGTATTTTCTAACATTTAAAGATGGGTCATTAGCTTTAAAAGGGGTGCTTAGAAGACTTACTTTCTCAACCCACCGTAGGACTATCTAAGTCCAAAAATCCTGAAAAAGATGAAAGTGATATGTCAGAGTTTGCTGACTACTGGATGGGAGTAATCTACTCCAAAGAAACCGGGAGAAACGGTGAATAAGAAGCAAGAATAGGATGAACGCAATCTCTGCCTTAGCTTTATAGAAATTATTTACCTTATTGTATCTTATGCAAGAGAACATTTCTAAATAGCATTATGGTGTCCAGGGCCAGTCCTAAGGAGAGGCTAGTGAGGTGCCCAGGGTGCAGAATGTAAGGTGGCACTCGTTCCTGGGCTCTTGAGAGTGCAGGGAGGCAGAGTGGGTGCCTCCTTAAATCCTGTGCCCTCAGCACTCCTATCTTCACCCCTGCCCCAGCCCCAGCCCTGATGGGGCCATTTGAGTTGTGGTGATCATTTTAAAACCAGAGTTTAAAGAAAAAGGAATTCAGTATTTTAAACGTAGACATTATGAGCTCTTAAAAAGTCAAAAATTGTTTGTGGAAGCTCTTCACACTAGAAATGAAAAAGCCACAGAAACAGCTGACAGAGTAAGTCCTCAAACTGCATTAATTGAAAGACTAAGAAAGTCTTGCCCAGTTGACATTGCTGAATGCCTGCTGAATGAAAACTCAGTTAAAAAAAAAAAAATCACAGCCACTTCCCAGTGATACAGCAACTTGTGGAACTAACGATTTAGCTGTCAACATGAAGACTGAGTTGATCTCTCATTGGCAGACTTATACGTTTGCCTTATAAATGGACGAATGCGCAGGGGTGGCTGGATTGGCTGTGTTGTTTGCATTTGTTCAGGATCAGCACTACCTGATGACTGTAGATCTTTTATGTGAAACCTTGGCAATAGACATGAGAGGTGCTGAAATATTCAAAGTGTTGAAGAACTATTTCAAATCCTATAGTTTACCTTAAGGTTTATCAACCGTGTTGGCATTTGCACTGATGAAATAAAAACAGTGGTGGGTTAAACTGCTGAGGACTTAGCACCTGTACTGATACCATTGTTTGCTCAGGTGACATGCTCTCCCGGGATAAAAAAAATAAAAGCCAGTTTCACTTTAGGATATCCTTGACAAAGAAGTAGAATTATTAACTTTATTAAATCTCAACATCTTTTTTTAACATGACATTTTAATATCCTATGTGCTGAAATGAAAAGTATGTATAAAGCATGCATGATGTATGAAAATGGTTGTCCAGAGAAAAAGCACTAGTACAATGATTGCATTGCAAACTAAACTAGCAGCTTTTTTTTTCAGGGAACATTATTTTTATGTGAAATGACAATTGCCAAACTATAGTTATTCACACTTGTATATTTGGCAGACATTTTCTCAAAAATGGACAAAGTAAGCCTGTCATTTCAAGGAAAACAACCAAGAGTGTTTGTGGCCAATGATGACATTCAAGCTTTCATACAAAAATTCCAATTTTGGAAAACTTGTGTCTGACGCCGTGACTTTGGCAGCTTTCCAACAGAAACTTTTCGGTGGTGATATTAACAAATGTGATTTTATTTTTTGTTGTATAACAAAATGCGTCAACATTTGGAATGTGTGTGTGCTTAGTAAACCAGTATTTTCCAAATTATCACAGATGTGTAGAAGATCCACCCACAGAGAAGGTCCACCAATAGATTTTCCTGCAATAGGATATGAAAAGTTCATTGACCTCATTTCAGATATCACATTACAACTAACCTTTAAAAAACCACCTCCAGAGGGGAGGGTACAGCTCAGTGGTAGAGAACGTACTTTGGATGTATGAGGTCGTGAGTTCAATCCCCAGTGCCTCCATTAAAAATTTAAAAAATAATAATAAATAAACCTAATTACCCCCCCAAAAAAAAACTTTAAGAAAAATAAAATTAACTGTTTAAAAAGAAATCTCTTGTTGAGTTTTAGTGTAGTAGTATCAAAGAAAAATATCCAATTATATGAAAGGGCTATTCAAATACTCCTTTCTTTTTTCTTTCTTTTTTCCCCCCAACCTTATTGAGGTACGATTGACAAAATAAAAATTCTGTTAAGGATGTATAATACAATGTTTTGATACAGGTGTATATTGTGAAATGATGCAACTGAGATAATCAGCGCATCCATCAACTCACACAGCTATCTTTTGTGCGGTAAGATTTACTCTCTTAGTAAATTTCAACTATACATTACATGACTACTCCTCTCTTTTGCAACGAGATACTCTCATGAAATGTTTTTGTATTAGAAAATATACTAATTTCTCATCAAAACATATTATGTTAACATGTAATAGGTCTATTGTTATTTTTAAAAGAATTAATAAATAATTTTTTAATTTTCAGCTTTAATTTCTAACTTGGTAATATTAATTGATATAACACATAGACAAAAACTTGTTAGAGGTCCTCAGTTTTTAACCATCCTGAGACCAAAAGGTCTGAGAACTGCTGGCTTATGCCCAATCAAGATTCACTCTCTGGTGTCCAAGGGTTGTCCAACCTCCCCAGAAGCACATGGCTGCCTTGGAAGTGGTCTGCTACAGCGGCTGCAGAGTGAATGCTGACCTGGACCAGGGACTCCTGGGACACCTCTGGCCAGCAGGACTGCGTGAAGCCCAGTACATGCTGTGGCCAACGGTTGGAGTAAGAGACAGGGGACCTTTCTCCTGAAGCACAAGGAGGCTTTGTGAGGCATGAGGCATCTGCCCTGCAGTGCTTCATGACCTCTTCTGCAAATGGGCAGCCCACGGGCTGTGCAGGCCCTTCTCTATGAAGTGCAACTATGTATTTCGACTCTCCTTACAACACCTCCTCATCCCATCTTTTCACCATGTTTGCAAAGCAAAAAGCCACAGCCAACAATTTAGTTCTCCTGCCTAAACATACAATCATATCACTTACCCATTCAAAACTCAGAAAAATCCAGTGTGTACAGAATAAAGCCCAAATTTTTAACATGCACTTAAAGATTTCCACATTGTGGCCCTGGACTGTCCTTCCAGATTTTCAGAGTAAGTTTAACCTAGTGGTTAAGAGCATGCACTTGGGAGCCAGGCTGTCAGGGTTCAAGACCCAGGCCTACCAACCACTCACTGACCGAGTGCCCTAAGCTGCGATACCGGTGAATGTTTAAAAACAACTGGCTCTCAGGTGGGCTTGACGCCCTGACCTGTAGCATTTGTCAGTTTCCATGGCGTTAATACTTCCACTATGGCCAGTTTTAAGCTACCAACGTGACATCACTAAATTTAGAGTTGAGAAGAGAAGCTTATAATTTGCTCTCAAGAGCCAGTGCAAGCCAGCTCCAGCAGCTCTCTGGACCTTGTGTAAGTTACCTACTCACTCTGAGACAGCTTCCCCATCTGGACAGTGGGGATAATGAGGGCCTAGCTATGGCATTGTTGTAAGCATCAAATTGTATGGTGTAACGGGTCTCAAGCTTTAGCATGCATCAGAATCATCTGGAGGGCTTGTTAAAACACAGATTGCTGGGCCCCACTCCCAGAGTTTTTGATTCTGCGTGTCTGGGTCAGGCTCAAGGGTTTTCATTTCCAACAAGTTTCCTGGCAGTAACATTTTGAGAACCACTAGTTTGAGAACCACTGAGCTCAGTCCTAGCACAGAGATGTACACGCACGTCTCCTCTGTCTGATGCATCCCCACGCATCCCCCACTGTAGCTACCCTGAGCCTCCTGTCTTTCTCTGAACCCACAGTACACTTTTTGCTGCCCCCTTCTCCCTGAACCTAAATGTCATTGTCTCTGCACCACCAATGCTTTTTAAACACCACCTCTCTACTAAAGCCTTCCTTGGATCTTCTACTTAGAAATAACTGTTCCTAACTTGTCTCCAAATTTGCAGTCTCTCTTATTCTTCTCATCAAAGTCTGCCTCCTATTGGAATGACTGCCTCGATACTATTTCTCTTACTCAAGTGTAAGTCCCTGCTGTGCAAAATACTGTCACATCCATCCCTGTCTCCCTAGCCCAGCATCTTATATATAGAAGGAACTCCAACAATGGTAATTACTTTCAATCACCTCCCTGTGAACAAGACTCTTCCCAGCGAAGGTAGGTGCCCTGTTCAGGGATATATGACCCATCTCTCAAGCTGCAGGCTTCCTCATGTTCAGCAGAGTCGTGCTAAGGGAGCTCTCAGGCATCCTCTGGAGCTGAATCAATGATACATACATAGAGATAATAGCAAACAAATAAAAATGTTCTTAAGTTAAGGGAAAACAAAAAGTCCTGTAAGGAAAGAAAATGCATGACAGTATTCTACATGGCTCAGCTGTGAAGCACATTTTCACCTTCACAGTAATGCCCTCACTGACATGTCCAAAAGTATGATTTAACTCTATTAGGCGGATGACGGGGACAGAGGGTGTGCGCATATTGGGAGACGGTGGTGAAAGAGAGTTAAATCTTTATTGTCAACACGCTGAGAAGTCAATAGATAATTCCTAGGACCTAAAAACTAAGTAGCACTATGTTCATATCACTTAAGGATATGGAGATGAATTCCAAATGAAAAAGATAAAAGAGTTGAAGTGGTTACCTCTGGGGAATAGAAAACAAAGACGGGCAGGGTCTGATGTGAGAGGCAGGGTAAAAAGCCTTAAAGTATAATTGCCTCTTTAATTTTATTCATGCACAGACGCAAACATCTGTGAAAAAAATAAAAAACTAAATGTTTTTTTTAAAGTGACAAAGAAGAACTTATTACAAATCTATGATAAGCAAAACAGTGTGGCACTGTCATAAAGAGAGACACATAGACCAATGAAATAGACTAGAGATCTCAGAAACAAACATGGTCAAATGATTATCAATAAAGGTGCCATTCAATGGAGATCATTCAACAGAGAAAGGATAGTCATTTCAACAAATGTTAGGAAAGCTGGATATCCACATGCAAAAGAATAAAGTTGAACCTTACATCATACACAAAAATTAACTCAAAATAGATCAAAGATCTAAAACTATAAACCTCTTAGAAGAAAACATAGTAAAAAAAATTTCATGACACTAGGTTTTGCATGGATTTCCTGGTTATGACACCAAAAAAAAAAAAATAGGCAATAAAAGAAAAAATAGGCAATAAAAGGAAAAATAGACAAATGAGACTACAACAAAATTTAAAACTTCAGTGCATCCAAGGACACAATCAGAGTGAAAAGGCAACCTATAAAATGGGGGAAGATATTACAAATCATATATCTGATAAGGGGTTCATAATCCAGAATACATTTTAAAAAATCTTATAACTCAACAAAAACCACAAATCCCCCAAATAACACACTTTTAAAATGTGCAAAGGGCTAGAATAGATGTTGCTCCAAAGAAGATATACAAATGGCCAACAAGCATATGAAAAGATGCTCGACATCACTAACCATTAGGAAGATGCAAATCAAAACCACAATGAGATAGCACCTCAGATACATTAGGATGGCTGTCAAAAACAAACAACAACAGAAACAGAAAATAACAAGTGCTGGTGAGGATGCGAAGATATTGGAACTCTTGTGCACTGTTGGTGGGACTGTAAAAATGGTGCATCTGCTTTGTAAATAGTATGGAATTTCCTAAAAAAAAAATTGAAAATAGAACTACTGTACAATCCAGCAATTCCACTTCTGGGTACTTATCCAAAGAATTGAAAGTAAGGTCTCAAAGAGATATTTACACACCCATGTTCACAGAAGTATTATTTATAATTCAGTGGTTGAATATACGAAAGAGACAAGGGATTACCAGCATGAGGTCCTGAGAAGACGACAGGTTAGGGGGTGGTGCACAAGCCCCCCAGGTGAGCTGGAGGGTTGGCCTCAGAGAAGCCGAAGGAGGTTCCACTCTGGCAACAGGAAGTTGGCAGAGAGGGCAAGTGAGGACACTGTCAGGCTTGGAAGTTGCAGAATGTTAATCCACAGCTTCACCTCTCTCTAGGAAATATGAGGGCGGTGCAGGAGTTTAGGGGGCTGCCAAAAGTGGTACTGAAATGATAGGCTGAGTAAGAGGAAAGGAGAGCACTGAGGGCCAGGAAAAGGCGAGATCCCAGTGACGGTGTCAAGGGATGGGGGCCAAAGGTGTGCAGAAGGAGAGAGCGCTGTGGTCGGAAAGCAGGATGCTTGGACTAGGGGTTTGTGCGAATGATAAGCCCAAGGTGAGAATCAGGGAGTGAGAGGCGAGGTGGGCACAGGAGAAGCCTAAAAATTGAGGCTGCAGCCACCAAATGAACCAGGTCTCATGAATCACCACCCTGCTCCATCAGTCATCACCAACCCTAAGGATCGGTGCAGCACACCGAGAGCTGAAAACACAGAGCCAAACAAATCCCATGCCCTTTGCACCCTGTTCCCCAGCCTGAGGGAGTATATGCTGTACCCAAAAGGTGATCTTAGAGCTAGAAGAGTATCAGTCAAAGCTGGAATAGAATTTAAAGAAAGTGGGGTGATACTCCTGTACTTTTAATAAAAAAACAAGAGACAGTGGCATGCTTTGTCCAGGAAGGCACGTCTACCTGGCTGCTTTCAGACCCGCCCCCCCCCCCCCAATCTGCCTCACCTCGTCGCACTGGTGTTGTTCCTTTAGCACAGCTGTTCTCACCCTTTGTAGCATGTTGGAATTACCTGGGGAACTTCACAAAAACCATGGCCCGGGTCCCACCTCCAGAGATTCTGGCTGAATTGCAACTTCAGAGCTGGAGCAGCTGCCTCCCCCAGCACCCAGGCGACACCCACTTCCAGGGCACAGCCAGTTGCAGGAGCAGCCAGTTCTGGACCATTCTAGAGAACAGCAAATAGGCTTCCCTTCGCCTTTCAGAACTGCAAGGCTCTAGCCCAGACCAGAAAGAAAACAGCATAAAGCTGAGTTTGGTTAATGCCTTTGGGGCCTAGATACCCTGCTGGGTTTGTACATTTTGAGCAATCAGGCTGGACAACGTTCCCCAAAGAACTGATCAGGTGGAGGAGGGCAGGAAGAAAGGCCAAGTGACTTCAGGAGTGGTATGAAATTGAGCAAGAGGGACAGTCAATCCTACTAGGAGAAGTGACCCAGACGGCAAACAAACAGGGCAGGGTGGACTGAGACCAAGTAATGCGGACAGCTCAGCGGTCACAGAATGCACCAGAACCAACAGAGCTGCATTCTCTCCGCACCTCCAGAGACCGAAACTTTCCACTAGGGACAGAGCATTTGGAGACAGCATGACGTGGCCATCCCAAGACAAAGCCAGAAAGTCAACGAGTATAGGGGACATAACATACAGTCTTAACCTCAGGAAGGAATTCATGCTTAGGCTCGAACCAGCACAGGGGTGGAGCCAGACTTCATGGGGGCTTTTGCAGGGCAAAGGGAGGCCTCCCTGTGTCCCTAACTGCATCATCCACAGTGGTACCCAGGACCACCAGATTCACTCACTCCTCCCACAAGGCTCTGTTGGCCACCATCTGCACCCCACACATGGCCTGTTTGCTTATCTCTGCGCCTCCCAAACCTTGTTCACTGAGGCACCTCAGAGCCCAGCAAAAGCGTCAGTCGTTAAGTTCCTAAGGAACACATGAATGAGGAGAGGATGTATCCACTGTTCTTAAGCAAAGAATCAATAGCTCTTAGTTGGGGGAAGTTTTTTTTGGGGGGGGGGGTTACTCCAGAACTGCTAAAGCAGACCCTTTGGGTGATTATCACTTATATTCCTAGTTAGGAATCACTGCCCTACAATCGAAGGGTCTCATAATTTAGCCAGTATAAGAATCACCATAAGTGCTTGGTTAAAATGCAGACTTGAGCCACAGACTATTTGGGAAAAAAACCTAAAAAATAATATCCAGTAGTATCAAAAATACATGATCCATCGGGTGGGTGAGTGGATAAACAACCTACATGTTTATTTTCAACAAAAGGACCAAGGTAAATCAATGGTGAAAAACTAGTCTTTTCAACAAATGGTGCTGAAAACCTGAATATCTGTCAGAAAAAAAGTTAACCTTAACTCTTACCTCACACCACACAAAAAATCACTCAAGATGTATCATAGACCTAAACATATAAGTTAAAACTATAAACTTTCTAGAAGGAAACAGGAGAAACTCTTTGTGACCTTGATAGGTAAAGGTTTCTTAGGATACCAAAAAACACCAACTATAAAGGAAAAATTGGAAATCTGAACTTTATCAAAACTGAAGACTTCTGCTCTTTGAAAGTCACTGTCAAGAAAATGAAAAGGGAAGCCACAGACTGGGAGAAAATATTTGCAATACTTATATTCCACAAAGGACTTCATCCAAAATGTACAAAGAACTCAAAGTTCAGTGAGAAATTCAACCACACCCTGTACATACACAACGGGCAAAAGACTTGCACAGACATTTCATAAAGAAGATATACAAGTGACCAACAAGCACACCAAAAAAGTGCTCAGTATTAATCAATTAAGGAAATGCAGAATTGCAACCACAGTGAGGTGCCTCTATACACTCATTTAAATAACTAGAATTTAAAAGACTGACAGGCACACATACAAAAACTGGAATGATACAGAGATTAGCGCGGCCCCCGCGCACGGACGACATGCAAATTCATGAAGTGCTCCGTGTTCTGATAACAAGACTTGGGCTGGTAGAAATTGTGAAATAACATTTTGAAGAATTATGTCTGGTTTTCAACGCTTAAAATTTTAGAAAATAAAAATGAAAGATTTCAATACGTCTACAACTTTACACTTGACTAAATATCTACATTTTATACCAAATATCATTTGGTTCATATTTAGGTATCTTCAGAAATAAACTGCTCAGTTTCTGATTTTCCAGTAATATTAGAATATCACCTTTGTGCATGAGCTTGTCATGAACTTTTTGACTTTTTTGTTTTAGGAAAAAAAGCATTTTTTTAACAAGTAAATTTTTTAGTTAAAGTTAAATATATATGTACGTATATAATATATATGGCCATAGGTACATATATATTATCTATACATATATATTAAACATAACCCATAACTCCAACACAAATACATATATTTATTATACATTATATATTTTTAAATTAAAGTTAAACTATATATTTTTATTAATTATATATACATATAATACATATTACATATATAATAAATAAAAGGCTGACAAAATCAAGCGCTGGTAAGAATGTGAAGCACCTCAAACTCTCATATATTGTTCATGGGAATTCAAAATGGTACAACTACTTTGGGAAAGTTTTTGATTGTTTCTTATTAAATTGAACATATGCTTACAGTATAACCCAACAGTTCCACTCCTTGATACTTACCCAAGAGAAATAAGACACAAGTACACACACATGAACATACACACAACTTGCTTGTAACAGCTTTATTCACAATATTCTGAATCTAGAAACAATTTAAATATTCACCAACAGGTAAAATGAATAAACAAAAGCACCTGCTCTAACTCTGATTTCTCTTAAAGCCGTTACCTGTTTTCCAGGTGGGCCCTGCCCTGCACAGCACAGCTACGGATGATCAGGCCTTCTCCTATGACTTGGCCCTTGATCCCCACCTCCATTCCCCATTCCTGGCTCTTCCTAGGTCTTGATAGACTTCCTAGACTCTCAGGGATGGACCCAGGCCAACACCCCATGACTTCCCTGGACCAAAAATGAAACAATTTGAAGCTTCTCAGGCCCTAGTCCCAACACAACACCCTGGATTTTGTTATATGGGCCTTGCCTAAGGAGACAGCTTGGAATCTCTTAGCCTGTATCCTCCCCTTGTCCCAATAAGCCAGGAATTATCTCCCTCCCTTGCTGAGTGAGGAAGGGCAGGCTTCCTGGAGCCAGGCCGAAGCCACAACTGGGAAAGCTGAGCCCTGTGGCTCCAATTATGCCTCCCTGAGTCCTTGCTCTCACCACAAGAGCTGCTCCATTCTTTTCTTGTAATCATACTCTGTTTGTATCATCTTTAGGTATCAGTAGAGCTCCTCAGTGACCAGCTGAGCAGGTAAGCCTGCAAGGGGTTCCAAAATGGGAAGTCTGTAGCCTGCAAGACCACAGCCAACTCCAGTGATGCCTCCACTTTTGGAAAGCCCAGTGGTCTCCAAAATCTGATCCCAGAAGACAAGGAATAAAGCCAGGAGGAAGGAATGGGGCCTTTTGAGGAGCTAACAGTCCTAGAGCCAAGAGGACACCTCACCCTGGCAAGCACCTGAACCCACTGCTTTGTGTCAAAGACTTGAGCACATCTTAAGTGGGGCCTCCAGTCCCCAAATGCCCAGGCAAGGAACACAGGGAGGAGGTGGCTCTCCTCTCTTTCCAAACAGCAGGCCTAGACCACAGGCAAATGGCTAAATGTTCCACCAAATGTTCAAGACCCCTATCAGAGTATGAAGGCTGTTCTGGCAACAGGGATCCAATGATGGGCTCATCCAGGACCCCCAGTGCAACATATCACCCTCATCTATTCTGGGAAACATTCTGACACCTAAAGAAGGGATCCCAGTGATTGAAATAGCCAGATGGAGCCCAAACCTTACTCCACCACTGAAAGATTGACTAAAAGCAGTAATTATGCCTTTCACAATATTCCAGCTTTTCATCCACCTGGCACATAAGATTACATTTTCTCTCCCCCAATAGCTGGATGGGGTCACATGACTAGTTCTAATCAGTGAACTGCAACCGGAAGTGACATGTGCCAATTCTAAGCTGGAGTACTTGATTGCTGATATACGACATTTTGGAACTCTCTTTTCCCTCTGCCACAGAAACCAGCAATGTTCCAGATGGTGGGTGCTCCGTCAGCCTGACATGAAGGATGACAACCTGATGCAAAGCACCCAACTATTCACAGCGGACATGGGCAGAAACTAAATCTTTGTTATTTCAGGTCACTGAGATTTGGACACTGTTGTTACTGCAGCATAACCAAGCCTGTCCCAACTGAAACATGGGCCAAAGGCCAACCAGTACAGCACAAGGTCAATATCACTACTCTCTATGACCCACACTGCCTTGTACTCCAATCATCCACTTTAAATTTTGGGTCCAAGTCAATACCTTAGTCTTAACAAAATGAAAAAATAAAGATGCCATAGAATCCTGCCCAGCTCAAAGACTCCAAGTCAATGATCTCTGAGCCAAAGGTATCAGCTCTTCAGGATTTGGTAGATTCTGGTGGAAGGTTAGGGTCAGGGTTAGGCAGCTACAAGTGGCAAAGCTAAGGCTGCCGACCAAATACCAGAAGTTGAACCATGACGTGTGAACGGATGTCTGACATCAGACTCTGGAGCTTGAACATTTCTTGCCTGATGAAAGTAGATGACTCTACCTCTTCTGTGGTTTCATCTTATTCAAGGAGAACTCCCATCTGTGGGTCCTGGCTTGATGGCCCTGCTAGGTCACCATCCTCAGCTTTATGTTCTCATGAGTCCTAGCAGTGCTCCTGCTCTCCCATCAATTTTCTAACTTGCTATTTCATGGGATTTGTAGTTTCTAGCCTTTCTTTGCTCTCCACCCTTGCCAAGTCAAGCCCCAGGCCATGGCCTTGGCCTGTCATCACCCTTCTCTCCCATCATTTAAACATCTCCCAACCACACCATCTCCAGGAAGTTCTCCTTACTGATAGCGGCTGACTGGTCAGTACTGAGGCCTCACCCCACCCACCCTTACAGTTCCCATCCATTCCTGTTCGTGATTATATACTTTACACATCTTTACTGTCTTATAAAGCTCTAATTTGACCCTTTCAATCAAGTGGGCAGGGAAGGGGAAAGAATAAACGGAAGTTTATGAGTCTCTGCAATGAGCTAGTTGCTCTCTTTCACTCAATCCTCATTCAGGCAAGATTGTGAGAGGTTAAAGTCACAGTCTCTGGAAGCTAATTGTCTGGCATTGAATCTGCTCTGCCTTCCACTTGCTATGATTTAGGGCAAGGTGCTTGACCATTTTTTTGTAAAACAGGAATAATTTGTGATGGCCATTAACAAATCCTAAGATTACTATACTTATTAAATGAGTTACTAGACATAAAATGCTTAGAACAAGGCTTAACACAGAGTGCTCAATGCATGTGAGTTATTATGATTCACTTATAGAGTCTCTAAATGTGCCAGACACAGGAGACACAAAGGAGAACAAAATAGACCTATTCATTCATTCAACAAATATGGATTGGGAGGCTGTGTATGGGCCCACACTGTGGTGGGAGCTCAGATGTGTGTCCCTACCCTCATGAAGCTCAGAGTCTGGTAAGAGAGGGCAGTGGACACTATACAAGTAAACAGCTCAAAATATACACCAGCAAGCAGTTGTCTAGACCAGGAAGGGAAGGAATGAGATGCTGTAATAGAAACTGGGGGAGGCAGAGAAGTTGAGTGGTCAGGGAAGGCCTCTGTGACATATAAAGTACAATCTCAAGAAGAAATGGAGCCAAAACACAGAGGAGAAGCACAAGGTGACTTGTGGGGAGATGAAGTGAGAGAGGCAGGACTAGGTCATTCTGGCACTATTGGCCATCGTGTCCTGAGCGCAACCAGAAGCCACTGGATGCAGAGAAGCAGCAGGAGCCCACCCTGCATCTTTCTATGGGATACTACCATTCCTCTTTTACTGAGGAGAAGACTGAGGTCCAAGGTCACATCGCTGGTAAATGGTGCAGCTGGAACTAGAACAGGTCTCATAAGCCCTAGTGAACTTGACAATTCACCCTGCCCTGCTTACTCACTCCTGTCCTGTACAGCAAGAACCAAGTGCACAAGGTAACAGCTTGTTACTTCCAAAAGCCCTTCACCTGCTCGTAAGGTCGTGGTGCCTGCCTTGATTTAAACTCACACCACACCCAGGACTCCGCCATGTGCAATTGGGTGTCCACCAGAAGTCTTCATGCCAATGGCTTCGGCAAACGAACTGCTTCCCCGCACCTCTTCCCACCATTTTTTCCATCCCCTGCAGCCACCAAGAGTTGACACCCAAGCCAATAACCACAGGTAAACGTGTTTCTCCCTGGGACACAGAGTTAAACACACAACCACAGAGATGAGTCTTGGGCCCAGAATGGAAGGGACCAAGGTGCCAGGGATGACAAATCCCCCGAGAATCCAGCTCGAAGCTCCCCCGAGAGACACCCCTCCCCAAAATAGGCAGAGGGGTCAGGAACACCCATACAAACAGCTGATCCACAAAACCCCACTGAACCCACGGCTTTCCCCACCTCAGCCCCTTCTATTTTTATCAGGAGGGTGAGAGGGGGTTGCCAGGCGGGGCTACACTGCTGTTTATGTCTGAAATTTGAAAAGATGCACAGTGTACTTGGGAGAAGACGTTTGCAGTTAAAGGAATTTCGAAGGAGAATTTCAAACCCAGCGGGGTGAATAGGTGCCTTGTGTTCTGGCTTTTGACTCTGGAAAAGCCACGTTTCCAACCCAGGCCTGCAGAGGGGCCAGGAATGAGGGGGGAAAATGCATGGGTGTGAGATTTGGACAGGCAGTGGGACCCAGCTCATCTGGGCACAGGCAACAACTGATTTTCAGACTGAGGGTGCTTGGGGTGGAAGCTTTCTGCTCCTCCAGTGTAATTTCTATTTACTTATCCCCCGGGTAATTCATAGACTTTCCTTGCCCTCTTGGTCTTCCCTGATTCACTCCACTCAGTGCTAAACTTTCTCTTCTCTGCATCTATCATCTATTTCCTCTTGATCAGTGAGTTTTACCAAGTATTAATTTTTATATACATATATATATATTTGTTTGTTACGGCTTTAAGTCACTCTAATTTGTCAATTATCTGTTTCCAAATTAAATTGTAAGCATCCCTTTGGTAGCTACTAATCTTCTGACACACACACACACACACACACAACTTAGGACCTGATCGAGCATTTTATAAAACTCTGTAGGCACAATAGCGGAACTCGATGGCCCTATTCCTGCAATTGTGGAAAATGGGAAGCAAGAAAGAGAAACAATTAAGTGACACCCCCACCCCAATAAGCTGAATGAATTTTATCACGTCTCTTTTCTCTTCTTCATCCCTCAAAGGTTAAACTGGCTCTGACACAGCTCTGTGGAGAACTTCTAGCCTGAATTACATAGCCTTTATTAAGCCAGGGATCTTCAGGAAGGCTGATGTGACTTTTGAGGGGTTGAAAGTCTGACTTGATCTGGGGCCTACGGTTGACTTGGTGCCATGGTTCCATGATGAGACCTGGCCAGTGTATATAAGAAGATTATAGCTGTTGATCTTATTTCTTTGCACCTAAGGGTAATGCCACAAAGCACTAGCCTCATATATGTGCCTATGGCTGCAAAAATGCAACATTAAAAATAATTCATTAGCCACAAAGCCACAAAATGCTGTTGCCATGCAATCAAACTCTAGCTCTGTCTACACCTGACAAAAGTTCATCGCTTGACACTTGTCTACATTTCTTTTCCTCTAGAACTCCCTTGCATGCATCACTTTTCCTTGGTGTCTCAGGGTCTCTGATATTCCCTCCCTGTTTCTGAGTATCCTTGCATTTCTGTACAGCAACCTCTCTTCTTCCCCCTTTTCTGTCCCTTTACTTTCTCCCTTAATTAGTTAGAGAATGCAATTAAAGCATTATTTTAGCATTTGTTGACCCAAATTTAGCGTTGCCTATTCTTATACTAAAACCAGATGCGTGGAATTGCAGGCTGAGCATTTCCCCAAGCCCCAGCCCCACGTTTCCCTCTGCCTGCTGGCCACCTCTCCCTGGATGTCCCTCCACCTTGGAAAACCCAACTTGTCTACAAGGGACTCGCTGTTTTTACTCCCCAATCCAGCTGCCCTTCCCGACTTCCCTGTTGCTGACAGGGACTCCCCATTCCCAGTTATTCAGCTTCAGAAGGTTGAGGCCATATTTGATTCTTGCTTCTCTCTCTCTCCTTCAAGATCAGTGCCTTTGATTCTTCCTTTTAAATGCCCCTTTCTGTCCATTCTCACTGCCAACATTGTAGTATTTTCCCACCTCCCATAGACGGGTTTTGCCTATCCTTCAGTGTTTTGACACACATTATATTTTAAATTTTTAAATTAATCCTCATTTGATATTTCATAAAAATCTAGATATTTGGCTTCTCAAGGAAAACAACAATAACTACTGCTACTACTGTTACTACTGCTAGTCCCTGATCCAACAACATTAAGCCTGAACTTCTGAATGGCGACATTCAGTTGGAGCTGGCTAGCGGCTGTCCCTTTGGATGGGGCACACACTCTCCAGTTTGCCTCTGGTTTGAGTGAAAGAAGCCAGACAAAAAGGAGTACTCGTGGGAAGATGACATTTCTACCAAGCAAAAAATAGATAAAACTGGTCTGTCAGTGAGGTCAGAATAGTGATCTCCCCGGGGTAGGGAGGGGCTGGGGGATACAGACTAGAAGAACCTTCTAAAGAGCTAAAAATGTTCTACATCTTGATTTGGTTGCGATTACAATGGTGTTTGTTGATGTAAAAATTAACTGATTGTATACTTCAGATGCACTTTATTCTATGTAAATTGTATATCAAAAGAAAGAAAGGGAGGGGGGAAATGTTGGTAGAGTACCTAGCCTAGTACCAGGCACATAGTAGGTAATCAGTAAACAGCTGATATTAACATTCTCTTTAAGTATGAGGGCTCTGAAGCCAGGTGGCCTGGGTTAGACGCCTGGTTCTGTCATTTAGCAAATACATGAACTTAGCAGCTTATTACCTTCCCTGTCCACAGTTTCTTCAGCAGTGAAATGGAGCCAGCAAGACTTCACAGGGTCATTGTGAGGTTTAACGAAGCACTCAGCACAGGGACTAGCACATAGTACGTACGCACTAAGTGTTACTGTGAAATAGAGAAAATTCTGACATATGCTGCAACACGGAGGAAACTTACAGACGTTATGCTAAGTGAATAAGCCAGTCAATAAAGGATTAATACTGTGTGATTCCAGTTATATGAGGTACTTAGAGTAGTCAAATTCATAGAGACAGAAAGTAGAATGCCAGTTGCCAGGTGCTGGAGCGACAGAAGGAATGGGGAGTTAGTGTTTAATGGGTACAGCGTTTCAGTTGTGAAAATGAAAAAGTTCTAAAGATGGATGGTGGTGATGGTTGCACAACAATGTGCATGTACTTAGTATCACTGAACTGAACTGTGCACTTAAAATAAAATGATAAATTTTACGTTATGTGTATTTTAACACAATAATGAATAAATAAATAACAAACAAATAAACAATAACTATAACCATGATGATGAGGCTGTGCTAGCCCATGAAAGAACTGAAATTCTATTTTCTTAAACTTGGGATTTCGAGGCTAGACAGAGAACCCTACAGCATTTTGATAATGCCTATTTTTGATGACTATTTCAAGATTAAAATGCTAACAAGTAAATGTCCTAAAAATAAAAGATAATCAATCTGCTTAAATGTGGATTTTTCCCTGTATATATTCTGGGTTTTCTCTCCGTAAAGGAATGTTCATTAAAAGAAAAAAAAAACCGAATAAACCAAGAGCAGCAACTAAAATGTCAAGACGACTGTTCCCCAGCACTGCGTACCAAATGAGTGCCCAGTTTTGTGGGGGAAAAGTCACGCCCGTGTCTTAGCAGATCACTTTCAAACTATGGGGTTGCTGTCTATCCCTCTTATATTTCATATCTAGCAAGCGTTTGTTTGTGGGACACCATATTTGTTCATTTTATATGCATTCTGTATCTAACCACACTGTATAAAAATCTGAGACAAAAATTTTTCCGAATGACCCAATGTTTATCAATGAAAGAAAATAAAAACATCAAGCCAATGTGACAAGGGCTGAGAGGTCCATCCCAAAAGACTGACGGCTGGAATAAAGGAAAGAGCAGGGAAGAGCCAGCTCAGGTCTGGGGGTGGGAGGCGCCCTATAGGATTCAGGGTCAGAAGAAAGAAGGTGAGGAGGCTCCCAGGAGCGTGGCTGGGGCTGGGGCTGCCTGGGGAAGCATCCTTCTATCCCTCCTCTTACCCCAGACCTGCTTGAAAAATGTTGTAATTGGTGACGATGATGAAGACGATGACAACTATGATGATACAAGCCAACACGGTAACACCCCACTTAGCATCATTCCCTGCGTATTCTCACTGATAAAACACAAGTGAGTCACACAGTAACAAGTAAAATGCTTGCCATCATTTCCTTTTTTATAAATGGCAAGGTTTATTGAAAATAGAACCTGTGATGAATTCAGGGGGAAAAAAATCAAACTGAATCTTCAAGAAAGGAGAGTTTCCATAAATGTGCCCTTCAGTTTCCATGTCTTAAGTGACACAGCACTTTCCTGTGACCATACGTCATTCTTCCACACAGTCCTGTGTGGAATCATAAGTGTTTCATTAACTTACCCCATGCTTTTTATTATAGAACACTTCCTTCTGAGTTTGTCTCTCGCACAGTGTTAAAGAAATAAAATGGTACTTTTCAAATGTTCTACTAGTTCTCAGAAGACTCCACTCCCCAGCCCAGTTCTGCAATAAGAAGGCTTTTCTATATCATATTTCTATGGCCCTTTGCTTCCAGAAAGGATCACAACATTTTTCTACACACATTACATATAGTATTAATCACCGCCAACACTCCTATGAGGTGAGTATTTTTAGTTTCTTTTACAAACTCAGAAACCAGCGTGCAGAAGAGAATGTACTTTTTCAGGGACATCGAATTACAGTGGAAGGGGGCAGGGAAGAAAACACCTTGAGCCAGATCATTTGCTAGGTGCTGACATCCCAGCTCTTATTCTAATTCTCACAACAATTCCATAAGGTAGCTCTGTTTCACAGATGAAAACACCAAGACCCAGAGAGGTTACAACACTTGCCCAAGATCTCTGTGCCAGAACGGGGATTCACATCCAATGCTCTTGAGTACACAGGAAACCTCCCCTTCCTCAACTCTGTCTTTCTTCTTGAGAAAGGAAGCCCTTTCCTGGTGGCCAGCATGAACACAGTCTGATGGTTTCAATTGTTCACAAGTTTCAATATCAACCAAAAGCTTGACGTAGCCCTGAAACTCAACAATCTTTGGCAGCACCAGCAGGAGTGAAATGCCCAAGTTGTGAGACGGAAGGTTGTCCTGGCTCCACCCTGGTCAGGGCACAGCTGGGCTTGAGCATCAGGTGATAGGAGTTACATGTTAGAGGGGCATCTACAAACAGGAGTTTCCAGAGAGCGAGGAAGCCAGAGGAAACACCTTTGGGAAATAGTTGAGGGACCTACAGGCATTCTGCTGTAAGGAGAGACATAGAGGGGTGATATGAGAATCCCCTTTGGCTAAATGAAGGCTGTTCTGCAGAAGTTGGGACACAAGTGTTGTCCCAGAGAGCAGGCTAGACCACTCGCTTGTACAGGGGTATTGGAAAGATGCTTTAGAGGAATTCTGCAATCATCTTGTACTGGGGCTTAATGAGACACGCCATGGTGATACAGTTAGACAGACTGGGAGACTGGCCATCCTCTAAGAGTCAGTTTAATGGAGAGTGGAAGCCAGCCTCCAAGATGCCCCCCAGCAATCCCCTCCCCCTGGTTTTCACATCCTTGTATGTCCCCTCCCGCACTAATTCAGGGCTGGCCCTGTGTGACAAACAATACAGTGGACATGACAGTGTGTGACTTCCAAAGCTAGGACACAAAAGCATTATGGATTCCCCTTGGCTTCATGTATCACTCACTATGGTGGAAGCCAGGCATCATACCATGAGGCAGATCCACTGGCAGGCACCGTATGGTGAAGAACTGGGCCACTGGCCAACAGCCAACACCGACTTGCCAGCCAGGTGAGTGAGCTACCTTAGACATGGGTATTCAAGCCCCAGTCAAGCCTTCAGCTGACCGAGCTACAGCTGACATCTGACTGCAGCCCTATTAGACAGCCCAAGCCAGAATGCCCAGGTGAGCATCTCCCAAATTCTTGACCCATAGAAACCATCAGAGATACTAAATGACTCTTGCTGTTTTTAGCCAATAAGTTTTGGGGGTGGTGTGTTACACAGCTATAATAACTCCATAATACTACGGAGCCATGGCCGTAGTGGTGAAGGCCGTCTCTGGTGCCCTGTTCTAGAACACCATCCCAGGCTGAGAAAAGACACAAGAAAAATTGTCCTCAACATTGTCTAAGAGCCCTCCCAGCTCTGAGATTCTCTTCTTCCGTAACTTGGTGATTGAATGAGTAAACCTGCCGAATGATGCCAGCACAGTGCTTCCCAAACATCAGCAGGCATAGAAAACACCTGGGAGATCGTATGAAAACGCAGATTCTGAGTCAGGAGGTCTGGGGTGGGCCTGCGAGGCTGCATTTCCAACAAGCTCCCAGCTGACAATACTGGTCTGTAGACACTTTGAGCAGTGAGAGGTTAGAACTTGCCCATGACAGCAGACCGGATCAGGAAGCCTGGAAAACGCAGTGGGCAACTACAAAGTATTCAAGCAGAGGAGAGATGCCCAGGATCAGAAACACTACACAAGGAGTTCCTTGTGTAGACTCCTGCATTGAATGGGGAGCATCCATATGCCACCAAGGGCCTTCTGACACTAATGTCCTTTGAGTCTCTGAACACAGTCTTTAAAGTGTCCAAATGCTTCCCCATCACACTGGGTTTTCAGTAGCCTGTAGGGCATGCAGTGTGGAGTCATGCCAACCTGCACTCATTCGCTACCTGGGTGGCCTCTGAGTCTCAGTTTCCTAGTGTGTAAAATGGGAATAAGAACCACCTGCTAGGCCGTTGTATCAAGTTGTGTCTGGCACATAATAGGTGCCTACTATATGCTTCTTAGCCTCATTACAAACTAGATGATCAATAAACATCCTCTCCCTTTATTACAAAGATTAATTATCTAATTAATATTTGTCCTTAAATTGAATTGTCCTTCACTAACCCCACATGTCCTGGGATGTATGTCAGATATGACCCCATTTTACAGATGAGGGTGTGGTTTGTTCTTACCTAGAGCATCAAGTGAATAAATACTGACATAAGAATCCATGACCCTTCTGTTGGAATTTTAAGAACTGTTTCTTTTCCTAAAGGATCATTTCCCCTGGTCTGGACATTGGGGTCAGTAACTAATAAGATTTCACCCCATCTGTTTGTCTGAGGAAAGACACTGTTTCTCCCTGAGGGGCTCTGGTCACCATGATGCCAGCAGTACCCAAAGTGCTCTGACTTGGAGACCTGACTTGGAGACACCAGCAGACTCAGGTAGAACAAGGGTCAAGCAGAGAACTGGCAAGCGATGAAACACCTTAGCCCCAGTTCCTGGGCCCAGTGGGTGGAGTGGGCATCACGCCCTTCCCAGGCTTCACTGCCCTGTGCAGGGAAGAGGGGCACTCCAGAGAATATGCTGGCCCAAGGCCAGTCCTGTCCCCCCCAGCAGAGACAGCTAGTAAAAACCCACACAATTCCAGAGTCGTCACCTTGGGGAAACTGAGGCACTCTGGCTCCTCTTTATCAAGGAAAAGCTCAGCCTGTTATCTCTGTAACAGGCAGCCCACAAAGATCCTATTTCTTGCCCTTCATTCAGTCCTGCCCAACGAAGGGTCAGGCGGCTTCTCCCACACTGACCAAGGTCACTAAATCTTAATGTCAGTCACCAGCAGCTTCCTCCATAAGGATCCTGATGGCCACCAGCCAGCCTAGGTCCCCCCAAAAGTGCTGCGGCTGAACTAGCAGCTTGTGTAGCAGAGAGAGCATGACCTTGGGTCTGAATTCAGACCCCACCTTGAGAGGTAACTCCATCACCCTCTGAGCCTCAGTTTTCACATCTTTTGCGGTGGGGGTGGTTGTAATATTTACCTCATTGGGCTCTTTGAGAAAATTAAATGAGACATTAATGTATGTCAAGCAACAAGCTCAAGAGCTGTAAGTTCTTTTATTCTTTTGCCTGGAAACAAAATTATTGAGGAGGGTGCTCCCTGGAGCTACAGAAGTACTGGAGAATTCCTCCTCCGTTTGAGACGTCCTTGGTCTGTCCTGGATTTTGAAGACCCTCACTCAGCCTTTGGCCCTGAGGCTCCCAGCCCCCAGCACTACTCTCCGCTGCCCCCTAACCTCCTCCGCTGCCCCCTAACCTCCTCCTCTCCCCGCACTACGCGGCCAACTCGGCGCACTACATTCCCCAAAACTTTCAGCCAGCTCTTCACGAGGGTCCTTCCAAATCGTGGCCTGCGGGTAGAGGACCGCGCCCCTCCGGATCCCGTCTTGCGGGGCATCAGCTGCAGACCCCGCGCCGGCGCCGGGAAGCCGCGTCCGGCAGCGACGACCGCGGAGCCGGGTCCGCCAGGGCTGCTGTGCGGGTGCAGCCTTCCGGGGCCCCTCCGACTGCGGAGCGGCCGACCGCATTGCAGACGCGGGCCCTCCAGCCCTTCCCGCGCCGCCGTCTCCCCGCGGGCCCTGGAGCTGGCGGGGCCGCGCCGCGCAGGGAGCGCTCCTCTCGCGCCCTGCGCGCCCGGCGGCTTCCCCAGCGGCGCGCCGGTCCGGAGCCGGGGTCCAGCGCGCTCCAGACGCCTCTGCCTTCCCCTCCCCCGTCGGCCGCCCCAGGGTCCCCCGGGGGTGGGGTTTCCCTTCGCGCTCGCCCCCTCCCGCCCCCCTCCCGAGCCCTCCCCTCCCCCGCCCGCCCCTATGTATGTGTCACCGCGCGCCGTGCCCGCCCACCTACCTTCCCGCCGCTCCAGAGGGGCTCGCAGAGCTGAGGACGCGCGCGGCGCTGCTCAAGGTCTCTCTCTCCGCACCCTCGCCGGCTGGCATCTGACGCGGCTGTCAGGGGGCTCCGGACGCCTTTCAGTGTCCCTTCCCTCAGCCGGCCGGGACTCCGCAACCCAGACGCTGCCGCTGCGGCCACCGCCCGAGGGGACCTGCGGACAGGACGCCGGCAGGAGGAGGGGTGCGCAGCGCCCGCGCAGAGCGTCCCTCCCGCGGCGCACCGAGACCCGGGCCTCCCGGCCCCAGAAGCCCCCGCCGCCTCGCCAGGTGTATGGGACTGAAGTTCTTGGAGAAGGGAGCCCAACTCTTCAAGGTAAATGTCTCTTGCTCTCCAGAGAGAGGGCGCCTGGAGAGCCAGGAGCGGTGCTGCGGCTGCCCCCTCTGTGCGGGAGGCTGCTCCGCCTCGGTCTCCCCAAGAGGAGGTGTGTGCTGAGGGCTCCGACATCCACCAGCTGCGTCCGCAGTGAACTTGAGCAAACTTTCTGGCTGTTACAGGCAGAGTGAATGGGGTGAAAGAACACGTGAAGAGGGCCTCTTGTCTCCTGGTCCCCAGAATTAAGGAACAGAGAACAAGGCAGCCTTCACTCCAAACTCTCTCCCGTGTGTTTTCAAGCCCCAAAGTTTGGGAGGAGCCATAGCTGACAGAGTAGTGGCTTCAGAGTGCGGGAACCGTGAGTTCAAATCCCACTGTACTACTTTTGAGCTGGAGGAGTTGCTCCATCTTCCTGAGCCTTGTCCTGCCCTCCATCAGTGGAGAAGGAGGAGGCCTCCTTGGCAGAGTGGAGAATAAACGAAATGACACAGGCAGTGTGTCAGGTACCTAGCAAGTGCCTAAGCAGTGGCTAAGGGAACCCTTTGGTCCCACTTCCTTGACCACTGGGCACCAGGAGGGGAAGGGAAAAGCCAAGAGAAATTGGCAGAACCTGGGACAGGGCTCCTGAGCTGCCAGCAAGGGAGACAGGAGCAGTGCTCTAAACTTGCTGCCAAGAAGGGGCAGTTCTCAAGGAAGAGAAGGGAAGATGAGGACACATGGCCATGGGTAGCCTTTCTATTTCTGGGTTCCTCTGCAGATGAAGCCAGTGATGGTGGAGTAGGAATCCTTTCTACCCCTGGGGTTAGGTGGGTGGTTGTCAATGTCAGCGGCACCCACATTCTAAGCCAGAGCAAACTGTAAGGATGGGGTCATCTTCTGTTGGGGGACAGGATCCAACTCAAACTTTTTCATCATTCTCTTCCTTGCAGTCATAAGCAGGGTTCTGCTGGAGTTCTTCTAGTGTTTCACCAAGAAGCTCTGCATTTTGATGGATGCATAAATTCCAGTTCTGTGGGGGTGGCTAGCTGCCAGGAGAGGAGGGAGGAAGATGCAAAGCTGAATTGGGTTAGTGTGGCATTTCAGATTGTGGATGCTGCAGTGAGTGGGTATCTGACAATCTGGGGGAACCCTGAGCCTTGGAAACACCCTCATCTCATCTCACAATGAGAGAAAGTGAACCCAGAAAAGTATGATGATTCACTAAAGGTTGACTGTGGCTTATGAGCAGGAGTAGGACTAGAATCTAGGTTTTTCTGAGGCCGTTGTCAATCACTAGTCCTGATTGAAGTTTCCAGAGGTCTGGGCTCTAATCCTTCTCTCTCTTCCTTGTCTTCTGGATTGCCAAGGAGAATGGGCCATCAGGTTGCCTGTGCTCCTCGGCAAGGAAGCTTAGAAGGCTCTGTGAAGATGGATGTGGGAGTATTGGCCTGTCAATCACCAAGCCAGGAAGAGACTGCCCCCCATGGAAGGGCAATGGGGGAGAAAACCCAAAGGCCTGATAAGAGTGGGAGTGTAGGGGAAGGAGAGATGTTTCTAACTTGAACGAAAAAATTACAGAACAAAAATCCATCCAGTTTATAAAGTTTTGGATGAATGAATTACCAAGGGTGGAAAATATCTCTCAGAGAAATACTGAATTCCTTAGGTTACATCGACTTGTGTTTAAATTAGGTATATTATGTGCCATTTCTAGCTCAACACCTGGTGTGTTCATTCATTCTCTGACATCTATGAAGTGCCACCTAGGTACCAGGTCCTGTGCTCAGTGCTGGCCCACAGCAGGTCATAAATGGTAGCTGTGACATGACCTAAGCAAAGCCTTTAGTACAGTGCCTGCCACCGGATAAGTACCCAAAGCTGTTTGATATTATTTTTTTTTATTAAGTACTTTTTCTTTTCCTAGAATTTTCAATGAAAATCATATTTAAATTAGGATTCTTTCTTTATTATTTGAAAGCCCCCTGCAATACAGGAGCAAAGAATTCAGAGGGGAAAACAACAGATAAATTATTACTTCTTTGGAGGGGGAGTCTCTGTGTGCTTGAGTGGTGCTTGAGATCTAGCACTGTCTGGTGTGAGCCACACCTGACCTCACACCCATGCACACATTTTGCCCCGCTAGCTGTCTCACACACACACCCTCATCCCAGCCTGCACCCCTACCTGCCAAGATGGGGCACTCTCCATCCTCAGGTACCAGAAGGGCCTGTCAAAGTCCCCAGGCAGAGAGGAACTCCGAGAAAGAGCTCACCTCCTGAGCTGGTGGAGACGGGGAGAGCCACGTGGGCAGGCAGCCTGCCGGTCAAGGCAGACCCGGGATGGAATCCCAGCTTGGCCAACTACTAGCTACATGACTTAGCCTCCCTGAGGCTCAGTTTCCTCTTCTCTGAAAAGGAGAGGAAAACCTCCGATTGGGGATTTTTGTGAGGATTAGAAGGCATAATGTGGTGCCTTGCTCGACTCTCAGCGGGCACCACAAACCTGAGTTCCTCCCCTCCAGTGGGTTCTGTCCTCCACAGGGTCACAAACCCTAAGCTCAGGATAGCACTAATTTAGAACATTCTGTCTTAGTAAAAGGCTGTGGGTCCTGACTTTTGGGGTGGATTTTTTTCATTATCCCTTCTAGAACCTGGTACTGTTCAAAGCCCTTCTTGTTGGGCACTTAGGAAGACCTCAGCTGAGCCAGGGGGAGCCCACGGCCCCTGCCTGGAGTAGCATTTTTAGTCAGCTCCCTCAAGAGCGTCTAGCACAGGATTTGTTCAACTGCCAGTTTTGAAACCAATTTAGTGGAGGTTTAATGACATAGGAAAGAGTAATCTCATAGTGCATGTCATATTGTGAAGGTAAGTATTGCTTCTGGAAACTTTTATGTCTGATATATATTTTGCAGTTCTATATGAGTGTACATGTGTTGATAATATATATGTATATTCACAAATAGACACAAATTTGATCATTGTATATTGCATTTTTTCCTGCGGGTTGTGATCAAAAGAGTGTGAAAGAGTCTAATCCTGTCCCTGAGAAATTCCTGCTGGTAGGCGCTGGGGCACCCTTGCTGCCCCTGTAGGAACATACCCTGAAGTATCTTGGGAGTGGTGGCAGCAAGGGATGGAAGCTGGAGGTGGGAGTGAAAGGCAAGTTCCAGGAAGAGGACAGGTCTGCTCGCAAGTAGAGCAGAAGAGGAGACAGGACCTACGGGCTGCCCTGGGAAAGAGGGTCTGTGAATGGGAACACATCTTGAGCCGTCCTCTCCTACTGTCACTAGGCCATCTCTTGGCCATGCTCTGAGCCCTGATAGGAGCTTCACTGCCCTGCTCCATCCTTAAGAAAGCCCTGTTCCATGGGGCATAGATTGGGCTGTCTGTGTGGCATCTCCCCTGGGGGGCTGCTTTCCCTCCTCCCAATGGGACAGGACACTGCCATCCCTGGTGGGTGGGAGACAGAATGGAGACTTCAGGGGAAGGGCTGCTGGGGGTGGGGCCAGGGTAGGGTTGAAGGGAGGGAGCGGGACTGAAGCAAAGGGAGGACCAGAGAGAGGGGGAATTTGTAGGGAAAACGGTTCCTTTTTCCAAAAGTTGAATCCAGGGCAAGAACGGAAACGGTAGCGTTTACTTTTAAAAACTCAGAGCCTTCTTGTAAGCGGCCGAGGATGTGAGTGTGTGTGTGTATGTGTGTGTGCTGGGAGGGCGGCCCTGCGGGCTGGCCTGGGTGTGTAAGAGGCGACTTTTCTCCCTCTCAATAGCCTTACAGTGTATCCTAAAGAAGCTTTTTGTTAAACTCATGAATAGGTGGATTCGGGGTGTGCGATGCTGGGCATCACGATTTGGATATTTGGTTACCTTTGAGGTTACATGTTTTTCCTTTTAAGACACACACCCAAAAAAAGGAGCCACCTCTGCTGCATAGGGTCTTGGATGGGAGGGGTGGGCATTTGCCTGTCCTGTCTCCCTGTAATTGATTTGACTTGAGCAAAGGTAGGAAGGAGAAGCTCAAGACTGGGCAGATCTCAATGTCTAGCCTGGGAGACAACACCCCTCCTCTGCCCCTGGACTCAGGGCCTCTGAGGTGGAATATGGCAGTTCCCAGACCACAGATGTCCAGGGCCTCAGAGTCTGTGAGGACCTTCATTTAAGAGATGGCAAAGAGGACCGAGGTCCAGAGAGGAGAAGGCATTGTGCCCCAGGCCAGCCCAGTGCAGGTTGGTGAGGATCTGGACTGGAACCTGGGCCTTCAAGGCCCTCATCCTGAAACATACTACAGCTGCAAAAACCATTCATTCATATTCATTCATTCATTCATTCATTCATTCTTCTTTAGTAGCACTTGCCACATGCCAGGCACTGCACTAGGCGTAGGTAACACAGCGGCGAATAAAACAATTCAGTCTTCCTGCCCTCCAGCTGCTCATGGTCTAATGGGGAAGACAGGCTAATCAACTTCACTCTGACCCCTCATTTCTCTAAAGCAGTGGTTCTGAACTGACACTGCTGGCACCTAGTGGGTGGAGACCAGGGACGCTGCTAAACATTTACAACGCACAGGACAGTGCCTCCTCCTCAACAGGAGAGAATTTTCTGGCCCAAAATGTCAATAGTTCCAAGATTAAGAAACCCTGCCCCAGATCTTCATTTAGTCATTGGGGCAGGCCATAGCCAATTGTGTACAACAGCAGGAGGGTAAGCTGAGGGTAGGAGGGTGAGAAGGGAGAGTTCGGCAGACAATAAAGAGCAGACAACAAATGAAAAAAAAAAAAAGTCAGGGTCACAGAGGTAAAGTAGAAAGAACTTGGACTTTGGTGGCCCCAATCCATATTGAAATCCCAGCTATGAGCACTTGGTCAAGTCATCCTCTCTGAGCCTCAGTTTCTGCATCTGTGAAATGGGACTTGTGGGACGTTTGAGAGAATTCAAGGTAAAGCAAATAAAGGACCTGACGCAAAATAGACCTACAATAAATAGCAGCTGTTATTTTTATCTGAGGCTATTAGAGGTCCCACTATGGAAAGTTACAGCATCAGCAGGTGTGGACATGGGATCAAGGTTGCTGTTTGGGACATGGTTGCCACAGTAATGCCTTCTGCTTGTAGGAGTGGGGGATCAGCACCTCCTCACACACACAGATCCCAGCAATGGGTGAGAAGATCCAGGAAGGGTTTACTCCAGCGAGCAGCCCAATGTGTTCATCCTCCAGTGAGTGCAGTGGGAGGAGCACTGGACTTGGAGTCACATGAACTGGGCACTGACTGGCTGTGTGATGGGGGAAGTTGCTTTACCTCTCTGAACCTCAGGGTTCCTTATCTGTAAAATAGAGATACTAAGGCCTGCCCTCATAGGTGGAGGTCCAGTGTGAAATTACTGTCCAGGGAAGTGCCTTGTAGGGGTGCCTGTGAAGCCCAAGTAGGAACCTTTTGTCTCTGGTGTGCATTGTGCCTAAGCCAGTGCCAGGCACACACAGCTGAATGAATGAATGAATGAACAATTCAGTGGACCATTGCATTATAAATTCCTTTCAATTCTTGACAAAGAAAGTGCCGGCAATACCCAGATGGGCATCCTCCACTTTGCCACGCCCCTATCCCAAGAAAGCCAGAAGCCAGGACCTTTGGTTCCCGGCGCCTGCTAGGGTCAGGTTACTGCACCAGGCAACAGCGCCCTCTAGAGGGAACTGTAGATACAGCAATTGAGCTGTGACAGCCCCAGGGCAGGATCCCCAGGGGAGAGGGAAGTAAGAATGGGACTTCAGAAATGAGGAAGCTGCTAAAAAAGAAGGCCATATCAAGATTAGAAACCAGAGACTTAGTGCAGGCACGTCACTGAATACCTTTATTTTCTGTTCTGTAAAATGGAGTCGTTACTTGACCTCATGGAGTTGAAATCACAATAAAGTTCTAACTGAAAACCACTAGCTGAATAAGTGGGTTTGGGAAGTCAGCAAGCTTCCCTAAGCCTTCTCAGAATCATGAAGCATCAGAGCAGAGACAAGAGTTAGGGGACACTTAAATCACCTGCCTTCTCCATCATGCAGGTGAGGAGACTGAGTCCCTGAGGGGGAGGGTACTAGACTGGGGGGACACAGGCTGCTCTTGGCAGAGCCACGGCTTTAATCAGGCTGCTGAAGCTCCACCCTCCACATCACCCATCATTCAAACCGGTAAAACAATGTGGCAGATCACAGTAACACTGTGTCAGCCCATCAGACCCCAACTGTGGACACATTTTGTCCTGGAACCACCCATTGCCCACCTTCGAGCCACCTTCGGGCCACCTTCTAGCTCCGTCCCTCCAGATCCTTGCTAGTCCCAGGGCTACTTTGGGGAAGAAAGCCCTTTAGAAGAGAAATGTCCAGTGCAAGGGGGAGTCCAGCCTCCCCCTCCCTCAGAAAACCTGGGCTTCCTTGTCCAGGCCACCACCCTGAGTCATATGTGGAATTATTTACCCCAACAAAGCCTGATCTTGGCCTGACCTTCCCCCAACCACTTCCCTTCCCCATCAAGGGTGCTCCCTTCCTCCCACCAAACCCCCTCACTTTTGACCTGATTATCCAGTGGCTGGGGGGAACACCTGGATTTTAAGGATGGCTCAGGAATGTAGCGGATGTTTGTCACTGAAAAAGGGGCCTGGAAGCTGTCACCAGAGGTCGCCTCTGTCCCTAGAATCAGAAGCATTTGAGGAGCTTTTGAGAAGTGTGGATACCTGGGCCTTAGGTGCCCCCAGAGATTGTTTGCGGGGAGGGGGACAGGATAGGAATCTGTGTGTTTCAAAATCACCCGAGGTGATTGTAATGCAATCTGGTTTCTAAACCCCTAGTTTAAAGCCCCAAACTGTTCCTCTTGTGGCATTTGGTTTTAAGCTCCTCCCTCTAGCCCTGCCTCTCAGGGTGACTTGCCCTCCTTTCCCTGCAGGCAGAACTACAGCCTCTGCCCCCACCTTTGTCCTTTAGGGGCGTGAGAAGGTGAAGGCCTGCCTCCCTGTCCCCCCTCTCCTGCCTGAGACAGGGGCCCTTCTTCCTTGACACAATTGTCCTTGACCCTGGATTAAAGTACATTTGTCCCAAGAGGCAGAAGAAGCTATGCCAAGGCTCCCAGAAGTAGATTCTGCAGCACATTCCTTCCAGAGGTGTCAGTAGGCATTGCATGTAAAAAGAATCTCATCCCCAAGGGTTAAACAGAATAAAAAGTGCCTCTTTCCTGCAGGACTTCTCAATGTTCTAATAGGCGTTGGAAATCGCCATCAAGTACCTCACATTGAATTGGACCAGAGAGCTCTTCTTCCCTAGAGCAGATTGAAGGACTCGGTCTAGAGATGCTGATCTAGACAGTCAGCCAGGTCTGATCCTGCAGCAGAAATGAGGCTGCTGCACCAGGGCCCCGGGGCCAGCCCAGGGCAGCGGAGACCCCACCAGGGAGGACCCTAAATCACTGTCACTGACCCAGGAAGCCCTCTCTACCCTCAGGACAAGGCTAGACTCATCCTCTCCTTTTCAACCTCCAATTGGCCACCTTCTTTTTAAAGATTGGCCACACTGGGAGCTCATTTTAGTCCCTTTTTCCCCTGGATTTAAAAAAAATAAAATGAGGAGAGAGGTAGAGCATTCAGTGTGGTTTACTGAGGGGCAGGGGGCCCAGCTCCTGAGCAGAGTCCTCCCTCTGAACGTGTTCCCTCTCTGGACCCGGCTGCCCCCCAACCCCCAGCCCACGGGCCGCAGGCCTCACCCTGTGTGCTCCACTCGCTGTCCGACTCCAGGGGGAGCCAGTCTCCGGGAAGTCTTTGAACGGCGCTCTTAAAAGGGGAATGGCGGCCCCAGAGCTGAGCAAGGAGGTTCCCTGTCTACCTGCCTGTCTCTGCTGCCCCCAGCCTGCCCTCACAACTCCGTCTGTGGCATCACCCTCACCCAGGCCCACATAGCCCTACCAGGGGGCCTCTTGGTCCCTTTCCTCAACAATTAATTCCTCTTAGGGCAGCTCCTTCTGGGATTCCCACTTGCTTCCCAAGCCCAGCCTGCAGTGGCTTCTGCTGTGACTTGCTGTGCTGCTGTTTTAACTGAGAGGGTCCCCCTGGTGTGAGGGAACCTGATTGCTTACATCGTCTTCACACCCATTCCTGAGTGAGGGCTGTGCTGTGTAGCCAGGCTGGGGTGGGAGTCGCTCTGTTAGTCAGGGAAGGTCCTAGCACTGGCTTAGAGCCTCGGCCTCCTACTGCCCTGTTGGCCCACCTCGGCCTCCATCACTCCTCTCTCTGGGAGCTCCCACTGCCCATTCAGGGCCTCAGGGGCCCCAGGGCTTTACCCACAGGGGTCGGTCAGACTCTTATGTACACCAGATAAGGCTCTGGCAACTCCAGTGGCTGGAAGATGGCAACTAGTCTGGCTCCCTCCTTAGTCACTGCAATATGTGTGGAATGACCTACCCTTAGGTGCAGGCAGGAATCACTGCCTCCTCAGCCCTCTGGGGATTGCAGGGGCTCTTAGACCTCAGAGATATGGTCCTTTCACACTTAGAATAAAGCCCAATCCCCATTTTTGGCCCACAGGCCCCCAGGAGCTGGTCTCCTTCCCCCTCAGCCACCCGGATTCACTGTCCCCTCACCCACCACCCTCCAGCCCCTGGCCTCCCACTCCAGTCCCACCTCAGTGCCTTTGCCCTCGTGGTCTCCCCTGCCTGGATGCTCTTCCCATGTGGTTTTGTGCAGCTGGCTCATTCTGGTCATTCAGGTCCAAGTGTCACCTCCTCCACGAAGCCTTCTTTGACCACCCAGTTTAAAGGAGGTGAACACCCTCGCCCCGACACCCCAGCAGTCCTGTAGTTTATCACTGTCTAAAAGTTTCTGGTTGGTTGTTTTCCTTGGTAGTTGTCTGCCCCTTCTCAGCCCCTCCAAGAACAAAAGCTGCGTGGGACAGGAGTCCTGTCTGTCTTTATCATCTTCCATCTCCAGCACCTAGAAAATGTTTCGCATGCAGTAGGTGCTCAGTAAAAGTCTACCGACTGGACGAATGACTTCAGTCTGGTGCTTTTCAAACCATGCTCCAGGGAGTCAGAGTCGGGGACAGGTGTCTCTGACACCCTACAGGGGCCGCAGAAGTAAGTAGAGAGGGACAATGGTTGTGGGGGGGGGGGGGCTGTGTCAGATTCTATGAGAACAACTCTGATTTTATGTCTTTTGAAAGCCATTGTCTGGTGACCCTGCTCTTGTCATAGATATGAAAGCTGGGACCTAGAAAAGAGTGTGTCCTGCCTGGTGCTGTGGCCCTGGATGCTGTCAGAGCTGGAACCAGGGCCCAGTTTCCCAGCTCCTAGTGCTCTATCTGCTGAACTGGGCAGCTGTCTAAGAACAATCCCCACCAGCCCTGGGTACCTCAGCATCCCTGTCCCACCCTGGCCAGAGTCAGAATGGCCACCACTTGGGCCAACTCATGTTCTGCCAACAGTGGGACCCAGCTGAGGAGAGGAAGGAGCTCGCCCTCCAAGCCGCCCCCAACCCCGAGTAGTTCATGATGACTCAAACATCATGGGGAAGCAGCTGCTTTTAGAAATAAATTCACATTTTTAGGTTCTGCTGTGTTTGGAGCCACAGGTTCTATCACTGGGCTACCCAGCTCGGGCCATGGGCCATCTTTCATCTTATTTTCTGTACCTCTTTCAAGCTGCAGGGCCCCAGCACTCCCCATGACATGGTAGGAGGCAGGCCAGGCACCAGGCAGAAGATGGAGAATAGGACGTAGTACCCCTGGTCTCAGAGCTTAGAGTCTTCATGATTCTAAGACCTCAGTGGGCAACTCCTCTCAGTCTTCCCCGTCCGCATGGAACACCATAGCCCTCCAGCTCTACGCCTGTGCGCTCAGGCCCTGCCCACGGAGGGCCCTCCCTGGACCACCAGCTCCATCTGGTCTTTCTTTTGTGATAGAGAATCTAGCACGTAGTCACCTACATTTTATTCCCAGCTTCCTTCTTGATGACATCTAGCACTTGGACTCACAAAGGAATCCATCAAGCCATTGTCTTCCAGGAGTGGAGTCAGGTAGAAGGGCTCCAGGTCTAGTTTGGCCAATCACCAGCAGTAGGACCTTGCCAGAGTTGATAAGTCTTGCATGCCTCAGTTTCTTTATCTGTAAATTGGGTATAATGACTCTCACCTTGTAAATTTGTTGGGAGGATAAAACAAGAACATAGCTAAACCAAGGTACCTGGCACAGAGCAAATGCTCTCAAAGCAGTAACTTCTATTCATCATGAACATCCCAGGCCCATTCCTGGTGTCTCAGAACCTGACATTTTGTAGAGATGGGTTGGATGTAATGTGACTGCCTCCTCTTGCCCCAACTGAAGTTCCTTGACTGCTTTCCTACCCGCTTATGCTCTCAAGGTAGTCATACAAGCTTGGAGCAGGAAGGGACCTGAGGAATGCAACAAGAGCCCTATGTTTTCTGCCACCTTGCTGCGGGCGCAGGTGTTCCGACACACCTGGCAACTGCAGCAAGCCCTGTTGTCCGATTCTAATGACCTCATCTTAACTTGATTGCGTCTGCAAAGATTCTGTGTCCAGATGAGGTCATGGTCACATTCATGGGTACTGGAGGTTAGAGCTTCAACATATCTTTTTTTTTTTTTTTTTACTGGGAGGTGGTGAGAGAGACACAATTCAACCCATAGCATCCTTTATTGACTTGCTATTGTATTTTAGATACATGCTTCATTTGTAAGCTATAAAGGAAGATTTATCAGGGAAAGCAGATTAAATAAATGATGAATCCTCCAATAGGTCAGTGCTTTATGCTAACTAGGGACTGAGCGAGGTGAGTAGAAAGGATATAAACTCCCTCCCATGACATGAGCCAAGCTCCCCCCATACACGCATTTCGTGCTGAGTCAGCAGAAAGCTCTATGAAGCAGGTCTAAACTAAGTGTCTCTGTTTTATATATAGTGACACTGGGGCAGAGCTGGTAAGCGGTAGGGCCAAGAGTTGAACTCACGGTCGTCTGATTCCAAAGTTCATGGTTTCCCGGCGATTCCATGCCCTGTGCCCTGAGAGAAGACCCTGTCATCTAGCATAAGAAAGGAAAACAGTGGGGCTTCTCGCTCAGCCTGGGGCCCATCCTTCAGGGTGTGTGTGTGTAAAACCCTGTTTATTCCTGCACATCATGCCCCTGAACTTCATGGAGATTCCTTGGCTCAGAGTCAGGGCCACTTCCATGAAAGAGAGCCATGAGCTGGAAAGACTTTGGTCCCAGAGTCTGTTGAACACTGTGATAGAAGAAAATTCTGTTTCCCAGCAGGTTCTCAAGACTTTTAACACATAGAGAACTTTCTCTCTCCTCCCTTCTCCACTAAGACACTCCTCTCCACCCTCCCAACCCCAGCTGGCTGTCACCTTGGTCACTGGGGAGTCTGTTGGCTTTGACACACAAACTTCAGTTCTCCTAATGGCCTGCCAGGACTGGAGTTTACTTTCTCCTGTAACTATCTTGAATGTAGATATTTTTAAAGGATATAAAATTTCACTTTATTTTTAGAAGCAGTTTTCCTTTGAAAAGTAATAAACGTAGAAAGTTTAGAAAATAAAAATGCTCAAAATGGAAAAAATTAAAATCTACTATAAACTTTCCATCCAAAGATAACCAGAGTTAAATTTTCTGTATATCTTTCTAGTCTTTTTTTTCCAGGGATAGATATACATAAAAGTAGAATGGAATCGCGTTCTACATATGATTTTGCAACTTGCTTTTTGTGCTTCATAATACAGGCTGAACTCGTTTCCAAGTCAGTAAACAGCTTTCCATAATTGGAATATTCTACACGCCAGGCTCTCTGTTGGATATGGTAGGGAATACAAAAGGAGGAATGAAAAGTGTTCCTTGACTTTCAGGAGAGCCCACAGTCTAGGTGGGACAGAGAGCGTGATGTCTACTGGTCAAGTGATGCAGAAAGTGAAGAGAGCCCGGTTCCCTGCCCTCGTATTGCTGCTGATTGTGCAGCTGTGGGTGAATTTTTCCATCAGGGAAAATTGGCACAGCTGCTCCCATCAAGCTCTGCTGGGTTTGAGGCTCAGCTACAGTGCAGTGACTGGTCACTGAGAGGGAACATACGTTAGTGAGAAACTCAGGCACAGGCACTCCGCTGATGGGTCTGCGTCCCCAGAGAGCCAGAGAAAATGGGCTCAAATTTGCTGCTCCCAGAGTTGGCCTCACAGTGTGAGCATTTTGAGGTAGGTGCCAAGCATGTATCTAGTGTTTGATGACACGTATTTCTCATACAACATGGCCCTCCTAACAAGCCAACTATTTATCTGCTGCTCAGATAAAGAAACAACATTCCCACCCAATAATGGGAGAAAGATGATTGTGTTCAGCTCATTTGGAGGGAATGTGGGAGCCTCCACCATGACACCTTCTTAAGAGATTTCCAAGGAAAATTTTGATCATACCTGGTTTCCGTCTTGCGTGCGGCTTTAGAGCCCAGCCCCATGAAGGTGCCGCTCCTCTGTGGGGTATGTGAAAGCATCCTAGGATGCCTAAGCAAAGCGGTACCAAGGAGGGCCCTGAGTATTCGAAAGCCTCCTTGGATATACAAAACATTACAGAAAAAAAAAATGGAACCTGTCCAAATTGGAATAGCATGTAAAGATCTCTAGATATTGTGCCAGATAGGGATATAGATTTGCCTGCTCAAAAAGAGAGAGAGAGTTGTCCAATTCATAGAGACAGAAGGTAGAATGGTGCTCCCCAGGGGCTGGGGGAGGGGAAATGGGAGCTATTTAATGGGTACAGAGTTTCAGTTTTGCAAGATGAAATGAATTCTGAAGATGGATGGTGGTGATGGTTGCCAAACAATGTGACTGCACTTAACGCCATTGAACTGTAAAATATATGAACTTAAAAATAGTTAAGATGGTAGATTTTATGTTACGTGTATTTTACCCAACTTTTTTTTTTTTAAGAATCAGTTTTTTTTAAAAAAGGAAAGGTAGCTTTTTGTGAGGACTGTGTCATTGAAGAAAGTGTCAGTGGGAGGAGCTGGAGGCAGCAGACAGCATGAATCCCTGGAAGGAGCTTTGACGAAGGGCGCTGCTCTGGCATCCTGTCGGGAGGCCATTAGGCACCATAATCCTGACAGTCTTGCAAGGGACAGTCGCACAGCCAGGAAAGAAAGGCTGGCAGAGAACGGAGGACACGCTGGAGACAGCTGGAGAGGGAGGAAATGCGAAGAGAGGGCAACCTTCTATCTCGTCAATGTTTGTAGCTCTTCACCGACTGTTCTGGAACAAGTCCAAAGTCAGAGGGATCCGGGAGGGGCTCAGAGAGCACACTCTCTGCTCTCATGGGGCTTCAACCTGATTCTACAGCCCCGAGGTGCCTTGATACTTTGAGTCAAACCTTGAAGCTAAATGCAGTCGCTGTGAAGACTCCCTCGTAGGAGGCTCACCACTGTCAGTTCATTGAATTCGTGCGTTAAAGCTGAGGCCACAGGTTGTCAAAGGTTTCTGGGTGACAAAAACAAACCCCAACAGGCTCTATCCTTAGCACCTACCCCCATCCCTGGCACAGACGTGGGAAGCAGGGAACTGGTTAAGAGCACTGGTTTTGGAGTCAGACTGATCTGGGTTTTTGATTTCTGGCTCTGCCATTTCCCTGGCTGTGGGGTTTATGGTAAATTATTTACCCACTCTAAGCCTCTGTATTCTCTGCTCCAAAAGTAGGACTAGTAACAGTGCCCCTCCCAGGACAATTGTGAGCGTTGATTGAGATGATTTGTTTGTTCACACTGCTGCCGGGCACCATGCCGACCTGGGATCAACCTTCAATACACGGCTGTTTTTAGAGGACTTAGTTATGATAGATGCTCAGGGATGAAGGAGACCTAAGGGTGAGCAAGCCCATGCATACCCTGGTAGGCACAGTCTCCTTGCAGAGGCTTGATAAATGCTACAGGCAGCGTGTGCTCCTGCTGTGATGGAGGAGGGCGACCTCAGTGGTGATGGGGACCTCACAGAGCAGGGGTCAGCCAGCAGAGATAGTGGGGGCCGTGGTTTCCTCCTGACACACACCTGACATCAGGTCATTCCCCAAACCCCCAAAAGCCCCCCATCACCTATAGAATAAAGCCCAACTCACTGGCCCAATGGAGGCTCTTTGGTAACTGGCCAGTTTGGTTTTTAAGTTTATTTGATCCTGCACCAGCTAGATCTACTCCATTATCCATGCCTTTGTTCATGTGATCCCTTCCTCCTAGAATGCCCTTTCCCTACCTCTGCATGCCCATAGTGTCCTTGTCTGTCAAGGCTCAGCTCAAAAGCTACCTCTTCTTCAAAGGTCTCCCAGGTTCCCCCACAACTGGGGTGATTTCTGCAACTTCTCAGTTCTCGGAATCCTCTCATTGAGAGAGGCTCCCCTCTCCTATTGTAGGATTTAGTCACATGTCTCATCTCGCATCCCACACAGTGGCGGGTGTTTGACAGAGGAAACGAGGGAGGAAGGAGAGCCAAGAAGCACTTGGAACTTTTCCAGATGAAAGGCAATTACTCCTTCCACACGAGGGCCAAAAGAGAACGCTCTGCTCTTCAGGGCACATGCGCCAAGAAGGGAAAGTATTGCCGTGGGATGAAGAGGCTTGTTCACTGTCCACTCAACCCACACTGAACCACCCTAGGCAGGACAAGCTAACCTGATGGAGCAGTAAGGTGCAGTTTCAGGAGGTCTCCAAGACCACCTCCTGGTCCAGTAATTCACTGGAAGGACTCCTAGAACTCAGCAAAGCTGTTACACTCACAGTTACAGTTTGTTACAGCAGAAGGATACAGATCAAAATGAGCCAAGGGAAGAGGCGCACAGGGCAGGGCCCCAGACAGACCAGTCACGCGTGGCCAGCTGCGCTCCCCCAGGGAGTCGTGCGGACAACACTTCCTTCTCCCAGCAGCAGCGGGTTACAACAAGCACAGAGTATTGCCAACCAGGGAAGCCCACCCGAGCCAGGCTGTCCAGGGTTTCCTTTGAGGGTTGGTCGTGTAGCCGTGGCTGACCACCCACTTGGCTGACCTTAGTCTCCAGCCCCTCCAGAGATCAAGCTAGTACCATATGACCCAAGACGCCCACTTTAAGTCACAGTGTTAGCATAGACTGTTCCAAGGCTCCCATGTCAATAAGAGCTTAGAGATGGCTTTCTGGGAGCCAGGTCCACAGCTCCCATTGGCTCTCAAAGAGAAGCATGACCCCAAAGGGGACTGAGTGGATGTTCCCCATGAAGTCTTCCCAGTCCGGGAATCAGGGCCTGCAAACTAGAGTGAAAAGAATGAAGTTTGATTCTAAGTGGCCCATCTTCTTTCTTACTCCTGACTAGATCCCAGGACTACAATCCAAGAACATCTGCCCCCAAAGTTTACGGGATTGGGCTAGGCACCCCTTGCTTCCTTTCAGCTGCATCCCAGGTGCCTCGCCCTCTGCTTTGCCCAGGAATCTGGCTGTAACCCCAAACGTCTGGTGGCCCATTCTGGCCAGGACCTTCAGCTTCCAAAAGCCTTTACTGAAGATCTTTTTTGAAACCTGGGCTCAATTCCCACCCAGGGAGGCCACCGAGGAGTCATGCTGAGTCCCCCAGCCCCCTTCCCAAACTCCTACAGGAAGGAGCGCTCTGTCCTGCCAGGTTGGCGGTCAGCACCGAGTTAAGGGAACTCAGTTCTTGGCCCAAGATTCCTGCCCCAGGAAAGGTACTTGTGCCTGATGGAAACTTTGGACTGAAGGATACTCTTTTCCAAAATCCTAGGTCTGATATTTACACAACGTCTGAAATTAATGCAGAGAAAACCTCCAAGTGCCTGGGCTGGAACAGAAGGCTGAGAACAGGAAGGGGCAGGTCCCAAGTACTGGGTTTTTTTCCACAAAGAGAACAGGGCAAAGCTCCACATCCCTGGGCGAGTGAATCATGAACCATTAATCCTGCCATGTACCTCTCCACTTTATACTGGTTTTACTGCGATTTTGAAACCTAGAGTGAGGAAAAGTGGGAATAATGGGGAAAGTTGATCGTGTTGAGTTGAATTCTTCCCTCGGGTACCCACCCTGGACCAGTCATATGCTTCGGGGCCAGGTTTGGCTGCAGCCCCACTGAAGGCAGCACCATCAAGGCCAGCCTTCCTTCTCAACTTCCTTCTTAACTTGGCTCACTCCCAGCCCCTTGGAAATGCAGCCTTCCTCAGGCTGCCAGCATGGCTCTGAGTTTGTCCCTGGATGCTGTCTCTGGAGTTACCCACCACTCCCTGCTTGGCAGCCTCCAGGCCCATCTTGTCCACTCCTAGTCCTCTCCTAGCAGGAGTGGAGGGTGAATAGGTCTTTCCAGGGGCCACGTGTATGCTCCAGGCAACCCCTGACAACCGTACTCAGAGTTACCCTCCCTCCTAGGGCTTCTAAAGTGTTCCAGAGCTGAGGAGCTTAGAAATCAAGTGACTTGCAACCGTTATGATCAGCCTTAAGCTTCACACTCCTTCCATTCCCAACTTAATCCAGAAGGGACATAGCCCATTCATTAAGCGCCGTTCTTTCTTTCATTCAACAGATATTTACTGAGCACCTACCATGTGGCAGGCACCGTTCTAGGCACCTGAAGTATAGTAGTGAGCAAAGCGGACCAAAGTCCCCGCCCTCATAAACTGCATATTCTCTTGGGGGAACAGACAATAAATGAACAGAAAGGGGCAATATTTCTAATAATGATGATGATATAAATAAACAATAATAGGGTGACATGCCAGGGAGGCACCAGTAGGGGTGAGGGAACAGGGTAGTGAGAGAACAGGGTGGTGAGAGAAGGAACATTTGAACTGAGGCTGGAGGATGAAAAGTGGCCAACTAGGGAAAGATCCAGAAATGTGTACCAAGAAAAAGGAAGAGCAGGTACAAAAGCCCTTAGGAGGAAACAGATTTTTATGTCCAAGAGTGTGGCTGGGAATAAAGGTATGAGATGCAGTGTGAGTAGGAGCGAGGGCAGATCATGTAGGGACTTGTAGGTAATGGGAGAGGGTGGACTTTACTCCAAAAACTTTCATCCTGTTCTGCCATGAAACATTGACTAAGATTCCTTGTGCTTTAGCCATCCCTTCTGACCTGAGTTAAGCATCCCTGGCTCTTTCAAGATTCCAATGTGATACAAGCTCCTTTCCTCCCAGCTCCTCCTGCCACCCCACCCAACAGGATCAGACTACTCAGAGGACACAGGACTTCTGTTTGATGATCTAGACGGAACAAGAAGAAGTTTAGAGCAATCTGACATAGGAATCATCATTTCCTGCCTCTTCTCCTAACTGGAAATCAGCAATTTCCAGAGGCCGCGTTCATGGGTATTCTGACCAGAGCTGCCAAGAAACTTGCCCAGATAGCATATGATGGGTCCAAGCTATGAATTCAGATTGTATTTCTAAGGTACCCACCTTCTCCTGTACTGTATCATATCCCAGGAAAGTGAGAAAAGGCCATTTTAGGAAATTGCATACCACCTGTGTTCAAAGTGGACCCCAGAGAGAAGACGAAGAACAGCATATTTCTTGTAATAGATCCAAGTCACAGTTATCACTAACAAGGACGTTTATCAGAGGCTGAAAGGGAATCAAGACAGAAAAGCTGGCGAGAGGAGAAACTGAAGTTTTCTAAAGTATTTAATGTTCTCCGTGCCCTGAACCAGGGTCTGCTCCTCCCAGTTTCTCATTGTGCTCATCACCCACCTCCAAAGGCAGGGTCTTTACCTTCAAGCCCACGTAAGCCTTCAGCAAACCAAGGCCAGCGCTGTTTTTATTGTGGGACCAGCATCCTCCAGGCCCCTGGTAAAGACAGTGAGTTTGGCCACAGATTGGCAGTGGCAGAAATAGCTCACTGAGCTGATGTCTGAAGCTGAAATTCAGAAAGGGCTTCCTTCCTTTGTCTCACCTCTTCCTGCAAGGAGTTGGCTGGCTCTTCCAGCTGCTGGAGGCAAGGGTTCTCACATGGCAGGGCGAGACTTTAGAAAGGTCCAGAAGACCCAGCCCAAGGGAGGGCTCTACTGACTTTTCTGGTGAGTTGACTGATAAGGAGGCCAATTACTCATGAACAAGTGACGTTCATGCCTTTGCAGATACTGGCTGAGCCATGGTTCATTCAATCAGGAATGACTTGATTGAAGCTCTTTTAAAAACTGGCCCTAAAAACCCCTGGAAAGAAGTTAACAAGGACCACCTACAGCGCTGCAGAGCAGAAGTGGATTTGTGTAGTGGCCATCTTTTTTGGAGCCCTCAGGCAATTTACATGAAGGACTTGGGGGAGAAGCCAGCCACCATGTTGGGCGGCAGGGGCCAGTCCTCCATTGGAAAGATAGGACTTGGAGCTCTAGCCAGGTTCTTCCCTGCTGATGGAGAGTCCAAGAGTGGATTAGGACTCTTGGGAATTTGCCTCCTCCATACTGGCCTCTGTGTTATTATTAGATACCCCCAGCTCTGCCCACATTCCAGGCACCCTGTAGTCCTGGGCGGAGCTGGAGTAGATGTTGGATTTCTCTCTTATGAACTAATTAAGGATTCATGTTACCCTCTACCAACCCCTAAAACCCTCTGGATCTGAAATTCAATGAGAACATCTCCCCTCTTCCCTTTAAATGAAATATTTGTTGACTGAAGAATGGAATGAATGAGTAAAACTAGGATGTAGAGAAGCTGGGAATGTTGAGGAAAAAACATGGAATTTATAACCATAAGACATGGGTTCCCAGCCAAATTTAGCCACTTACTATCTGTATGACTTTCGGCAAGTTACTTAACCTGAGTAGTCATCTCACAATCTGTAAAGTGAGGATAACAGTACCCATCTGTGAAAGACTGTTTTAAGCATGACATTATGTACCATTGTGATCAGAGCACAGTTCCTGGCACATAGTAGGTCCTTCATAAAGGTAGTCTTTAGATTGTCCATGAAACCACTGTATAAGCTGATTCCAACTGTAAGATGCTAACTCTTGCCTGAGAGTGGAAGGGGGATGGCTGCTCTCACCCAGTAACCATGGAGAAGCTCTGAGAGTAACGAGTCTTACGTCACTGGAGAGGACACCAGCAGCATTAGGATCTCACTTACAGTCCAGAATTTTATTTGAATCCATATACCCCATGCAGGCTTGGGTGAACACAGGAATGAGCCCTAGGTTAGCCAAGTTGGTGGCGGAGGCGGTGGGGTCGTCCATTGCTATAATTGTAGATCAAATGATCATCCACAGGTAGGGTGTCATTTAAATTAGATCTAAGTATAAACTGTATTCGGGTGTAACTTCTTATCAAGCCAGCATGTGCAGGTTGAGGGGCTACTATGTGCAGAGCCCGGTGCTCGGTGCCCACGGAAGGTGCTCAGTGCGTCTACACTAGATTGAATGCAGTGATGAGCGTAAGTGATGCAGCTGTTCTCCTTCCTTAACGAGGGCGGATCCAGTTGGACAAGATTTAGGAAAGGAAATGGAATTTACTGAGAGCCATACAGTGTCTTTTATTTAATCCCCACAAAAGTCCTTTGTTGTTATTTGATCAGCACTTTAGAAGTAAGGAAATTGAGTCTTCAAGAGGTTAAATAATCGGGCCAAGATTTTATGTTCACGTGTAAGTATCAGGGTTGTGATTTAATAGGATCTACATGACTCCAAAACCATGATTTTCCCACTAGCAGCCCTGCACCCCACCCTTGTCCTCACCACTTCCCCACCCACACACCCTCGTAAGTGCTGGGCCTGGGACTTTAAAATAACCATGGGAAAGAAGTCACAAGCTGGGATGTGCTGGTTTATTAGTTGGTGGTAACAACAAGGACTGACAGGGGCAGAAGGGAGATGGTTTCAGTCTGGGTTACCTGGGGGAAGTTCCCGGAGGTGGCATTTGCACTGGGTTCAGAGAAGGCCATGATTAGGTCAGAAGCAGAGCTGTTCTACAGATGTAGAATCTTCTGGAAGGAACAAATTATGTGAGCAAAAGGAGGGAGGGGAAAGGGCAGGGCCAGACCCAAGCCAAGGGCACTGCTGGGAATCAAACGTACGGCCACGTTAGCAAAGGGTCTTGAGTACCAATGTGGTGAGTACGTTCGGGAGGTATGACTCCCTCTGGATCTGTGTCATTTCTGATTTCTTTTTTTCTCCCAATTTCTCCACTTGAGCCTTGCTCTTCCCTTCAGAGCCTCCCCTAACTCCTCTGAGACTCAGATAGGACCCTCACAACCTCACAGCATCTTTGCATCCCCCCACCCCTCGCTTCTTCCCCAGCACATCAAGAGCACAGGGGCATCTTTCCAAGTGGGCTTGAGCCTTCCCAGAGAATGCTGACCTGGGTGCAGGAGCAGAACAAGCAAGAGATAAGCTGGGCCCTACCTGTGGGGGAGGCTGTGATGAGTGAGATGTGACTCACTCTGACCTTGTGTCAAGTGAGTCTCTCTTCTGCACTGTGTGGAGCTCGTATTTAGAATCTCAGAGAACTCCAGGGCCAGTTTTCCCACTCTGCTCCATGTCAAAGATGGAAAAACTGAAGCTCGGGGTCATGCAGCCATTCCAAGCAGGGTCAAGGCTAGGACCCTGAGCCCACTCACTCATGTCTGCTATCTCTGCACAGGTTTATCTCCACATTCGATAAGCAACTCAGGGGAAAACCCTTCCTCCCCCTCTCACCGTGCCCCTCTGTCTTAGCACAGCCCTGCTCAAGGCCAATCCTAGACAAAACTGTGGGCTTGAAAAGTTTATCTGCAGCACCCCCAGCCTCCTGCCAATAGCCTTTCTCGGTGGACCCTCTTAATTGCCTAGAAAGCAGAAAAACATCTGCAGTACTTAACATGCTTTGGTGATGACAGAGCCGTCATAAAATAGGAATAAGAAAATAAACAATATGGGAAAAGACATAGAGAATAAGGAAGAAGGGGAGAGGAGAAAGAGGAGTAAATACAAAGAAGTGTTAACATCCCCCCAAATTATCTTCACTATGTTCCTGGGGTGACGCTTGCATTCTGATTCCAGTGTGCAGATGGGAAAACTGAGAGCCTGCATGAGTTCCCGTGGAATCAGTTTCCTGGCTCCCCCTTTTCCACACCCTTTCATGTGTCTGTTTAGAATATGTAGAAAATTAGCAGCTGCAGTTAGGGTCACTCTAGCCAGATGTGTCCTTGGTGTGGGATCCCTGCCACTTTCTCTTTGCTGGATTTAAAACCAGCCTCAAGTGCACCTGCTTTTATGCACAGATCCATGAATGATAAGAGACGAGGTACGACTGGGGGATCAGCCGGCAAATAAGTGATGTGCTGGAGGCTGGAGGCTGGAGGCTGGGGGGATGGCTGACCTTGATCCTTTTGAATCCCTCCCCAGGAATTAAGTCACAGACACAGAGCCCCTTGGGTACTGGCAAATCTTACTGGTCAACCAGTCTGCTGAATTCCAACATCCACCAATTCATTTGACAAGTAGATGTGAAATACCATTGTTCATTGTAGCCCCCACCCCCCTACCACCACCCCTGCACTGTGTGAATTAACACAGGAGGACTTCTTTTTTTTTGACTTAAGGCTTGATTTTAAACCTTGAGGAAGTCACAATCTGCAGGATAAGGCCAAGGTAGCCTATAAAACAACAGAAAAATTAGACGCCTAAAAAAGTGACCGTAGAGGCAGTCACAGTTGGGAGAGCAGAACCGAAGGGCAGGGCCTGATCAGCTTCATAGAGAACACAGGAGCACAGGGTCAGGGAAGGGGGAATAAATCCATCCACTTATCCAGCAAGCATCTGCTGAGTCTGTACTGATGTGGCTGTCTGGCTGGGCCTGGGCATCTGACATGGAGGTGAATGTGACCCTACCCTGCCTTCAAGCTGTCAGACTGGCCTTGGTTTCAGGGTCACCTTCAGAACTTCTGCAGGACAGCAAAATGAACGAAGAATAAGTCTTCATTGGAAAAAGAGAAGTGCCCATTATCCTCCTCCTTTTTCTTTATTACTATTAGTAACTTCCAGCAATGTGCTGGTAAACCCACTCTCAAAAAAGGAAAGAAAGAAAAAAAAGAAAGAAAAGCCCTCGTCTGTAGTGTCTCCTGATTTCCAGAGTGTTAATACCCTCATCGTGACCATTTTCAAGCTGCTGATGTGACGTCACTGAACATGGAGTTGAGAAGAGATGCTTAAAATTGGCTTCAGCTCAACACTGGTTCTCCCTGGATCCCTGGGAAGGGAAAACCCTGGGTGTCACACTCCTCACTGCACATGGACCATGACCTCCCCAAGGTCACATGTTGTACTGCTGTGCTAGCATTAGCATTGCTATGTGCATCACAAGCAAGCCATATATGTCCCTGGCTGAGATTTATTGACTGCAAACTGGGAGTGGCCTTACCTCAAAGGGCTGTACCTCTCATGGGTGCTCGACAGATGTTGTCCTCCAGGCCCATCCATCCTCCCTTGGCCTAGAATTGGAGGAGGTGACTTCTAAGGTACTTGGGCCTCCATTTGTTCATTCATTCATTCAGCAGGTATTTTCTGATGGCCCTCCTTCTGTGCTGGGCATTTTGCTGGGGGCCAGGGAGAAAGTGAGGAACAAGACAGACAAGCTCGCTGCTCTGTAGAGCTCACAAGCCTGGGATTATGACTGCCAGTCCTGAGAACTGGGGACCAGAAGTCTGGTCCTGACTCCATCTCCAACCTACCATGTGGCCTTGAGCAAATAACTTACCCTCATTGGGCCTCAGTTTCTTCACCTGCAAAATGGAAGCACTGGACTTGATGTTCGCCAAAGTCTAGCCCAACTCTGACCTTTTGTGGCTCCAGGGAGGGAAGAGAGGTCTGGAAGCCATGTGAGGAAGACTTGAAGGAACTAGGAATGTCTCCATAGGAGAACAGCGATGGGAGAGCAGATCAGACCCCTGGAGGTCCGGCAGGAGTCCCATGAAAGAGGAATGGCCCCTGAGGGTAGAACTCGGGGGTGGAAATTATAATGAGGAGGGTCATCTTGACTCTGTCTTAGAAGATGCTGAGCACAGTTGGAGCTGCCCAGCAGTGGTGGGGGCTACCCTATTCAACCAGAGGCTGAAGACCACTTGCCCCAGCCACATAGACAGGATCCCTGGCAGGGAGGTCGTGATTGTAAACCCCAAAGCAATCAGTTTTGAAGAAACCACCCCCCAAAAAAGTCATTTGGTCCACTGTGCTACGTGGAAAAAGCAAAAAGGACACCAAATGATTACAATTCCACAGAACACAAGTGAATGCCTAAGGAAAAAGACCAGAAAGATAATTATCAAAACATGAATAATGGTTGGATTAGGATTGAGGATTAGGATGATTTATTTTCTCTAGTTCCCTATTTTCCAAACGTTTGGTAGCTTGGTGATGTTATTTTTGAAACAAAGGCAGTTTTATCCTTTATGGAAAGTCATCTAGTCCAGCCCTCATCCCAGGGCACGAAGCCTCCCTGTAACCGCTAAACTCTCTTCCAGTCCCTTCATTCTGAGAGGCTCACCCAGGCCTGACACCAGCGAGGTGGGGGGAGAGTGGTGCTGATGGATGCCTGCTGAGTGCCAGACCCTGGGCTGGGTACCGAGCCAGAGACACAGCCCCTGCCCTCCAGAGGTGGGGGGGTGGGGGGCCCTGCCTGGCATGTTATCTCGCTCGGCCTCTGAAACAGCTGTGGGGGTGAGTCTTGTGCTGTTAAAGCAGGAGGTGGCTGAGCCAGGACCAGGGGATCCAATGCACGTTGCTGGAATAGGAATTCAGGGCAGGCAGGTCAGGTGCCCAGTCAAGCCCCTCAGCTGATGGAGTAAAGGCCAAGGCCCCGGCAGGGCTGGCAGGCATGGGACAGAGTCTAGCTGACGGGGAGGTGGAGGGAGTCCCTGTCTTCAACTATAGATCTCTCCCTCTCTCCCTCTCCCTCTCTCTTTCTCTCTCTCACACACCCACAGCCTCACTCAGGTTCAAAGCACTAACAAAGCCGCCATCAGGCCTCCTAATATTTCCCTCCTGAGAAAGCCAGTTCCTTGATGATGAATCCAGCCCCACAGAAGTGCCACTCACACACCTCGCCTTCACCCAGCATCCGCGTCCTGCTCCCCAAAGCTCCTCTTCCCTTAGTTTCAGGCGCCCCCCTTCCCCTTCCACCAGCCCAGCTACCCAGGCCCCTCGCCACCTTTGCTTCCCATGGAGAAAGGCCTCCCTGTTGACAGGCCTGGCAGGACCCATCTCCTCACATAAAGGCTCAGTGAGTCCTGGAGACACTTGGAGTCCAGACAGAATGGAATTTCTCCCTATTTTCTTTACAGCTGAGAAAACACACACAAACACAAGAGCATATTTATTGCAATATTTCTATCCCAAAGTTTGTCTTAAAAAAAAGAAGAAATAAAATTAGTTTCTCTGCCCACATCCCCCCCACCCCAACACACACACATACACACACACACACACACACATACACACACACACACACACACACTCCCTGCCCTTTTCATTGCTGGCCGAGGCCAGGGGAAAAAACTGAGTGGGCCCAGGCCCCACAGAGAACCACTGCGTCCCGGACAATGTTGGGCTTGTTCAGAGAGGGAGGGAAGAAACACAACTCCAAAAACATACACAGAACTGCCCAGTGAAGGGTGTTCTGAAGGAGAAGAACAGGCGGGCCTTGTGTCTGGACGTGGTTTCCCTGAGGCTCTGGGAAGAGAGTGGCCTGGGAGACGAGCCCCCTTCTCACTGTGGAGACTCTTTCTTGGCTGTCACTGCTCACACTGGGCCTGAACCAGAGGCCCCTCAAATGCCAGAGCCTGGAGCCCCAGAGATTTTTTTTTTTTCTTTGGAAGACAAAAAAAATCCCTGAGGAGAAGCAAGGAGCTACTTCTTAGGCCTTCGGGATTTTCCAGACTTCCTACAACATGAGGGAGACAAGCCTCAGACGTTCATGTCTGGAGCCCAGCAGCGCCCACACAGACAGCCCTTTCCTCACTCTGGGGACCGGCGTATGTGGAGTGAATGGAGGATAGTGGTGGAAAGACCACTCAAACGACAGGCCGGGGTCACCCAAGAGGGTCCCCAGAGTCCTGGGTCCTGCCCGCTCCTCCCCCACACATTCCTGAGAGGAGGACCCCAGGAGCCCCTCATCCTTAACTCCATCCCGCCGCAGCCAGTGGTGACCGAGCCAATAGCGACGCCTGCTGGGCCGTCCGATACTGGCCGAGTCAAGGTCCCAGAAGCGGGCGGCCTCAGCTGGGCACTACTCTCAGCCACAGAAAGCGCTGTTCTTGTCTTTAGTTCCCTCCTCCTTGCGGAGCATCTGTGAGGCAAACACTTTTTAAACCAAGACTAAATGCTCACAGACTGAGAGGAGGGCAGGGAAGATACCAATGCAAGTCTGTCCAACAGAACAACTCAGTAAACATCCTCAAGTATTCGCCATGGGATGCACAGGTGTCTACGGTGGGACTGCGTACCCTCTAGGCAGTGGTGCCCCATCCTAGGGAGCTTTTAAAATACCTGAGGACCGCTGAAGCCCAGATGATTTCAGGGAGCAGCCAAGACTAAGAACCAGCTCGCTGGTTGATCTCTTGTAAATTCAGTTGGGTCTTCTGGGGGTCTACCTGCACTGGCCCACTTGGAGTCAGGGTCCCATTTGTGCAGGAGAAGCCCTTTACAAGTCATTGTCACAGATGAGTATACTTAGCATGACAGTTTTCCAGCAGATGACAATAAGGAAGGTTTGTTTCTCTAATTCACATGAAGTCATTGTTTGGGCCAGCAGGAGGGATCTAGGGGTCCAAGGCTTTCATTTCTCTCCTAAATTATTAATCTGTCCATCCCACAGTCTCCTCAAGAACTCTCTGGGTGAGCATCCTTCCCTTGACTTGAACCAGGCCTCTGAATTTTGCCCCAAAACTTGGAGCAATCTCCATCCTAAAACACACAAGATCCCTGAATCTGAAGTTGGTGGCAGGTCCAGATTTCATCAGGGATGTTGGGTAACTCACATCACTTCTCAGGGTCTGGGGGATTGTGTTAGTCAGGGTTCTCCAGAGAGGCAGGACCATTGGGATATTTGCATACCTATAGAGAGAGACTTATTATAAAAATTGGCTCACACGACAATGAGGTATTTGGCAAGCTAGAGAGCCAGGGTTCCAGCTGGAGTCTGAAAGCTTGAGACCCAGGCAGGAAAGACTATCTCTTCTTCGGGGGTGGTTCAAACTTTTTGTTCTATTCAGGCCTTCAACTGATTAGATGAGGCCCACCTGCATTAGCAGGGCAATCTTCTCTATTCAGTCTACCAATTCAGATGTTAATCTCATCCCAAAACACCCTCACAGATGCACCCAGAATAACAGTTGACCAAATATTTGAGCACCCCATGGCCCAGTCGGGTTGACACAGAAAATCAACCATCACAAGCATCCTTCAGAGTGAGCCTTTGTTGGTTGGAAAATGAGAGGTCTCCTAGAAAAGGTAGCAGAAGGTTTCCAGCCTCACATCTGTAATGAAACTAAGAATCTGTGAAGGTTTTGTGAGGAGGGAATTCTTGGAGAAGATATCTCCCAAATCAAATGCAACTTCCTTACCTTGGTGTGATTTCAGATCCACGGGTGTGGAGTTAATCTCACTCGTCCTGTGACAAATGCCCTCAACTTCACTGTAGCTGAACTTCCAAATAACACCTCTGCTTCTGCCTCCCCTCTTCCAGGTGAACTATGACCACTCTACTCTTGGTGTTTGTGACTCTGAGGGTCATCGCAGCAGCTATCTCAGTAGAAGTTTCAGGTGAGGACACTCCCACGCATGCCCCATTTAACCAGCAGGCACTGAGGATTGGACTCTGGGGATGGAGAACCAAGCCTGGCACTGCTAGTCCTGGTGCTTGCTCTGAACCATCACATCAGAGAAGGGACGCCCTCTGATCCTCCTCCAGCCCCAGTTCTCCCTAAAGGATGAAGAGTCTGGGCCAACAAGACTTGTCCACTCAGATCTGTGCTCCCTCTGGGTACCCAGGATGTCCAGAATTCCCTAAAAACTGGACCCAAGTCACTTCCAAGGCTGCATGGGTCTCTCCTTTGAGTCTATCCTCTCATGAGGGGACCACACCCCTGGTGTGAGCTGCCCCTAGGACGGAGGGAGAGTGAAGGGGTGGCTGTTCGGGTGTTGACAGAGCTGGGATGTGAGGCCCGGGATAAACACCGACCTCTCACAGTGCAGAGCAGTGACGGGACGACAGGCGCCCTGATTTCCCCTCCTCCAGCTTGGCCACCACCTCCCAAAGCAAAGCTCTAAGGAATCCAAGAATTCTAAATTTGAATCTGGCTTTTCATTTTGAAAGGTATCACTGCCTAATAAGAAGATAGAATGTATTTTATTCAACAAGCTGATTTATAACTTTTAAATATTTAGACATACAGCCTATGGGTCTCCATTTGTACTCTTGCTCTGGGACCCACAAATATTCAGCCCCGGGCTATAACCTGGGATGGCTTACCCACACAGGCCAACCAGTTTGCTTGAGAGCTTTAAAAGCTGCAGAGCTGGACACTGCTATCACTTTCGGCTGTCCCCAGAGAACTACCACCCACTAAAACCATGCTACTTCGTCGTGTGCTAGGACTGAGCGTTCACAGGGAGATTTGTGTGGAAGGGCCTCGTGGTGACCGCCCAGGACCTCAAAAGGTTAGGGCTGGACCCCTAACATTCCCAAATCTCCATTCCTTGCTTTGTTGTGTATCTTCCACCCACAAATATCTGAAACATTTTTATTTTCTACCTGTAGGCTTTCCTGGGAAAAAAGTTTCCATAAGTATATAACTCTCTGTGAAATGTACTGTTTTGTGAAAGCTGTTCCCTTCCCATTGCAGGGAGATCTTTGCCTTCTAACGGGGTTTGGCAAACATGCTGCCTCTTCCCTATCAATGCCCTACGTGAATTTTGGTGGAGTCTAATCATATCCCAACCCCACCTCTGTCTGACTCTTTGAAGACTTCAGTGTCATCCTCTCTGTTGCTTCTCCAGCCAGACCCCAATCCCCCAATAGCTGAAGAGAATGACTTGTCCCTCTGCCAGATCCTGATGGAGCCCAAGCAGACCTCCTCAAGTGGGACACATCTTTGACATTTTTGTATCTTAGCTTTAAAAGTTGTGTGGATTTTCTTTTCTTCCCCATAATAATTTTTTTGACCTCCAAATAATTTTTCCACAATCTTTGAGTCAAGCAGTCACTCCAGGAAGATGCCTCCTGTTTACCCTATGGCTTGGCATCCCCTAGGGTACCCCAGTCTGAGAAACAGAGAGATGGTCTCCCCTCTGAAGTTCCCCCTAGTCCTCTGCAGCCTCTACTGGCTCCATAGCTCCTGTCTTGAGGCACAGAGACCAGGGTCTTGAGGAAGCTGCTCTGGAAGGGAATCCATGTGGCACAGGAACGTCCCTCAGCACAGACACACACGTGTTCATGGGTCATTGTCATTTCCAGAAGGACTGACAGGGAAGCTGGGTGGTCCTCTCCAGGCACTAACAAGTCTGTCTCCCACCCCATGTCTCCCCCACAGACCCTGACAACTCGCTGAGTGTCAGCATCCCTGAACCATCCCCCCTGCGGGTCCTGCTGGGAAGCTCCCTCACCATCCCCTGCTATTTCATCCACCCCGTGCACCCCGTGACCACCGCCCCCTCCACCGCCCCTCTCGCCCCGAGAATCAAGTGGAGCCGTGTTTCCAAGGAGAAGGAGGTGGTGCTGCTGGTGGCCACCGAAGGGCAGGTGCGGGTCAACAGTGCCTACCAAGACAAGGCCACGCTGCCCAATTACCCGGCCATCCCCAGCGATGCCACCCTGGAAATCCAGAACCTGCGCTCCAATGACTCTGGGATCTATCGCTGTGAGGTGATGCACGGCATCGAGGACAGTGAGGCCACTGTGGAGGTCGTGGTGAAAGGTGAGAGCCTCCCACAGGGACGCTGCTTCACCTGCGGATGGAGCCAGAGTGGCATCCTCACTGGTGTGCACCCAGGCTGGCTGGCTTTCAATCCCAGCTCCTCCCCAGCTGGTTTGCACCCCAGTCAAGTTACTTAACTTCAGTTGCTTCCTCTGTGACACAGAACTGGTAATATCACTCTCTCTGGACTTTGGGGAAATTAAATACTCCCTGGTCATATTCACACTTAAATGACAGTCTTTGCTTCCTAACAATCCTGTGACTCAGTGACCCTTGTGATCATCCCCATTTTACAGACAAGCAAACTGAGGTTCAGTTACTGCCTGAAGTTTCCCTGGAAGTGAGCCAGAGCAATCTCCCGACTCTCCATCCAGTGTCTTTTCCCTCCCCCACCTCCAGTTCCAGAAGCCAAAGAAAGGGATGGGGACTCCCTGGTTCCCTTTCCCTCCATTGCCCAAGGAAAATGCTTATGTCCTTGGTTGGCTTCAGAACTTCAGTCAGCACTAGATTTTTCCTGTTGGGAGGCTCTGCCACAGATGGTCCACTCCTGTGAGAGCCTTAAACAGGACTCCCACTAAGAAGCCCCTGGGCTTAAGGTGCGTGAACATCTAAGTGTCTCTTTCCCCAAAGCAAATATGGGGTCCTGGAGTGACAACAAAAAATTATAAGGAGACCGATTTTAGGTCAAGTCAGAGAAATTTCTGATGGTCAGAATTATCACAAGTATTCCAGTATGTCTTGTGGGGTAGTGGAGATGAGTTATGGGAGATGTTCCAGCAAAGGCAGAAGGACCACGTGAAGACGTGGAGAGGGGATCCTCAGGGAGAGGCCAGACCAGATGTCTCTAAGGTCTCCATGACCATCGTCATAATTCTGCGAGGACCTCCATGGTGAGAGGCTGTGCCTGACCTGCTGTCCCACCCTCACGTGTCTTGCAGGCATCGTGTTCCATTACAGAGCCATCTCCACGCGCTACACCCTGGACTTTGACAGGGCCCAGCGGGCCTGCCTGCAGAACAGTGCCATCATCGCCACGCCCGAACAACTGCAGGCCGCCTATGAGGACGGCTTCCACCAGTGCGATGCCGGCTGGCTGGCCGACCAGACCGTCAGGTTAGCCCCCAGGCCACCGTCAGAGTAGGGTGGGCAATGGGTTGGAACGGTGACCAGCACTGAGCTGAGACCAGCCTGACACCGTGGCCAACCCAGGCTGGGGCTGGAGGGATGCCTTGGCCAATTCTAAGTCAGACACCCAATGACCTGTCCCAAATCCTTGATCTTCTGTCCTGCGGTGGAGTGAGTAGCCACTAGCAACTTGGCCCTACATGAGCATTTTCTCCATGGAAATTACACATCATTATTCTTCCTACCCATTTTTTCCCTTTGCCACCATTTCTGTGCTTACTTCTTCTTTAAACATGGGTGATTACATATTTTTGTAAACCACTTTACATCCTGTTTTTTTTTTCCTACAAGTACAATTTCTTTATTAGGATTTAGGATTTTGATTCACATGAAAGGCTTACTTTTTTTATTTTTTTAAACATTTTTTATTGATTTATAATCATTTTACAGTGTTGCATCAAATTCCAGTGTAGAGCACAATTTTTCAGTTATACATGAACATACATATATTCATTGTCACCTTTTTTTCTCCATGAGCTACCATAAGATCTTGTATGTATTTCCCTGTGCTATACAGTATACTGGGATTTCAAAATTGTAGAATACATCCTGTTTGTTTTTAATAAGGCAAGACATACATAAATTAAGCTTCTTGGCACATTTTTCCCTGAGCACAGCTGCTGAGGGATGGGTTGCCCACAGGACAGACAGAGCCCTGCCTTCTAGGGCTCTCAGTCATGTGAGTGAGCCTGTTAAGGCAAGATGAGACAGTTCATTCGGGGTGGATCAGAGCCCTGAATGCAAAAGCCAGAACCACAAAGCCACAAGAAGAAAACAAAGGAAAATATCTCTGTAATCTTGGGGTAGGCAAGACATCTTAGGACACAAAGCCCATCAACAATTTTTAAAAGAGCAAAATGAGACAACAGCCTGACATGGTGCAGAAACCCACACCTCAGCCTCAGAAAGAGCTGGGCTCAAACCCCAGCTCCGACACTTGGAAACTGTGTGACCTTGAATCAATTGCTTAACATCTCTGGGCCTCTGTTTCTTCCATTTAAAATACAGCAATTATAGCACTTGCTTCATTAGGTTGATATGAGACTCAAATGGTACAGAGCAGGGTTCAGCAAACCATGGCTCATGGGTCAAGTCCAACTTACCCTTTGTTTCTGTAAATAAAATTTTATGGGAACACAGTCACGCCTATCTTTTTAGGTTGCTTTGCACCGCAATCGCAAGGTTGACTGGTCACAATGGAGACCCTGTGGTCTGCAAGATCTAAAATATTTACTCTCTGCCCTTTTATAGAAAAAGTTTGCAAGCCTCAAATAGAACATGCTTGGCACCAATAAATATTCAGTCAGGGGAGCTTTAATTACCAGTTATGGTGAAAACATATATCTCAATAAAGCTGGGGTAAAAACTGTAAAAGCAAGTAGCCCACAGATCTAGGACAGAGACTGGCAAACACATCAGTAAGTCACCAGTTTCCTCCCACAAGAGAGGAGGATACAAGGGTACAGTCTCCCAGCCCCCTCTGTGCCCTGAGTGTCACACCTCTACTTTGGGTTCCTGACAGGTACCCCATCCACACTCCGAGGGAAGGCTGCTATGGGGACAAGGATGAGTTTCCCGGCGTGAGAACCTATGGCATTCGTGACACCAATGAGACCTATGATGTGTACTGCTTCGCGGAGGAGATGGAGGGTGAGGCTGCCCGCCCCCTTCCCCAAAGCCCCCCGCCCAGCCCCTTCATCCTGCTGACACTCAGGATCACACAGGCCTCCTCGGGGCAGGGCACTATCCCAGGACACCACACACTCGACCCCCCTCTGCCATGCCCAGCTGGGTGGGGAGGGAAGAGTTGGGGAAGGAGGGGTCTGGCCCCCTCACTCTCCCCTTTGACGAAGGCCTCAGTGGCCCCAGGCACCTGCAAAGGTCTGGCCCACCACCCCACCCCTCCCCCAAGCACAACCTTGTTAGGTTTTCAGAAATAGTTAGAAGAGCTCACAGGCATCCCTAACGCCCCTATGGACACTTCGGGGCCTACAGACCCCAGTTTGGAAACCACTGCTCTGAGGGTCAAAACCTGATGCTTGCTTTTCCCATCAGAATTTGGATTTTTTTAAAGGATTGCTCAAGTGGACAATGTTTGACTCAGGAAAGACGCCCTAGTGGTGGGAAGTGCCACAGCAAAGTGCGGGCGAAATGCTTTCCAGCAGGAGTTTCCATCCGGGCTTCACACTGCTCTGAGCTTTCCTCACTTCTTTGCCTTTTCGGCGGTTTTTTCTTGGTTCCCCTGTTTTAGGAAACCAACGTCACCCTGCCCAAAAGCCCAAAGGAAGTGGAGGGCAGGATCTGAGATACGGACCTATGGGACCAGGGCTCTGAGAAGTTAGAGGCCAAGCCCCAGGGAACGGTGTGGATCTCCTTGGGGATGTGGGGCAGACATGGGAGGGAGCTCCTCACCCCGCCGGCTCTGTCTTTCACAGGTGAGGTCTTTTATGCAACATCCCCGGAGAAGTTCACCTTCCAGGAGGCAGCCAACGAGTGCCGGCGGCTGGGCGCCCGGCTGGCCACCACCGGCCAGCTCTACCTGGCCTGGCAGGGCGGCATGGACATGTGCAGCGCCGGCTGGCTGGCCGACCGCAGCGTGCGCTACCCTATCTCCAAGGCCCGGCCCAACTGCGGGGGCAACCTCCTGGGCGTGAGGACCGTCTACCTGCACGCCAACCAGACGGGCTACCCTGACCCCTCATCCCGCTACGACGCCATCTGCTACACAGGTGGGGCTGGGTCGGAGTCCGGAGAGGAGCTCCAGCCACCGTAACTGGGGCTCAGAGGACAAGATCTTAAAATGGGGGGTTGGTTTTTACTTCCATTAAGGGACCACTAGGTACCTGAACCCCATGCCTTAGCACCTCCCTATTTTCACTGGTTCCTAGAAGAGCTAAGATAGAATCACTGGAGGCTGCTGAGCACCCAGCCCTGTCTCCTCAGCCCAGAACAGAGAGGGAAAAGCATGAGATTTTTAGTCTGTTTTCTCAGGTTTGAATCACCCCTTTGCTGCCAGCTACCGTTCAGCTGTGGCAAAGTCAAGGCCCTGAGCCTCGCTTTCCTCCTCTGTCTAGTGGGAAGATGGTGGTCCTGCATGGAAGATGGGGGAGAATGCTGGCTCTGTCCTTTCAAATTGAATACACTTCAAAAGGAGAACAGAAGTGTTATTGAAAAGGGTGGGGGAAAGTTTTGGCAGGGACTTTATTTTGAAAATTTGGACTAAAACTTTTAAAAATAAGGTTTTTATCTTGTATTTTACACAGTCTAGGTTATAATTAGAATTAACTGCTAATTCTTGGAGGGAAAAAAGCAATGAATAATATGGAGGTGCATAAATTTTATCACAAAATTGGTGCTAGCACGGTGACATAGCTCATTTCACGTTTAACTTTCACAGCCCTATCTTACATAAAGAGGGTTATTTTTGCAAAAATGATTAGGATTTTCCCCCAAAGCCTCTCTTAACCTTTCAATATTCTCACCACCCTGTCTGAAGTAGTAGCACCTTCATGGATGTTCTCTTTATTTTAATTACTAAGTGGCTCGTTTCTGCCAGACTCCCGTGTGTTCCTGACTGAGGCGGGCAGTTCTCTCCTGTCAGTTTCATCGATTTCATGAACTTCTGCATCTTTGGGAAGATTTTTCAGGTTCTCTTTGTAATTGACTTATGTTAGCCATTGGCTAGTTACAACATCACACGGCCACAGGATACTCACAAGATAGGTAAGGAGGCAGCTGGCATTGATCAGGAAGGGATGTTGGAGCAGGATGCTTTCACAAGCACTGAGCTGATTGGTCAGTATCCTGGGCTGTGATGAGTACATTCTCTTTTAATCTGGAAACCGTGGGCGCCATTATAATAAATACTCAAATTGTTGAGGGCCTCTGAAAGGGGCCCGACCAGATGCCAGACACACAGTGGGTGCTTTCCTTCCTTAGCAGGGGAGGAGGTGATCTGAGGCTCATCTCTGAGCCAGCCCCAGGCTGAGCACTAATGCGTGTCTTTGTCCCCTGCCCCAGGTGAAGACTTTGTGGACATCCCAGAAAGCTTCTTCGGGGTGGGTGGTGAGGAGGACATCACCATCCAGACGGTGACCTGGCCTGAAGTGGAGCTGCCCCTGCCCCGAAACATCACCGAGGGCGAAGCCCGAGGCACCGTCATCCTCACGGTGAAACCCGTCTTTGATGTGTCCCCCACTGGCCTGGAGCCTGAGGAGCCTTTCACATTTGCAACTCACGTAGAGACCACTGCCTTCCCAGAGGCTGAGAACAGGACAGGAGAGGCCACCAGGCCCTGGGCCTTTACCGAGGAGTCCACGCCTGTCCTGGGCTTCCCCACGGCCTTCACCAGTGCAGACCTTGTTGTGCAGGTGACCGCAGTCCCAGGTGCAGCTGAGGTCCCAGGGCAGCCACGACTGCCGGGGGGTAAGTGCCCACCCCTCAGGGGGCTGCAACGGGGACTGGTGCAGAGAACTTGGCCTTTGGGTTTCTATGCCTTCAACTTAACCTGGGACCTGGGACCAGCCTCCCTCCTCTCAGACTTGGCTCTCCTCTCTTGTGAGGCAAGCGGGATGGACCAGACCAGTGATGCCCATGCTAGTGTGTGTGTGTGTGTCTCTTTCATTACAAAGCATTTCCTTCCAATGAAGTCACAGGTGGAGACTAGTGTATGTATCAACAGGTAAAGGCGAAGTGCGGTGGAGAACGGGGGCTCTTCTTTACAGGGGCCCACCTCACCCCATCAGGCACTTCCACAGAATAGAGCTGCTTGAAAACAGCTGCATTGGGTGACCCCTGGACCCCTCACAGCACTGAGCCTCCAGGTCAGAGGTCAGCAAACCACGGCCAGTGGGCCAAATCCAGCTCACCACCTGTTTTATACAGTCCATGAACCAAGAATTAAGAATAGTAGTAAGAATCTTTTTAAAGAGATGAAGGGAAAAGACAAAAGAAGAGTAATATTTTGTGACATATCATGAAAATTATATGAAATTCACATTTTAATGCCCACAAATAAAGTTCAGCTGAAACAAACCCACATCCATTTGTTAACATGTTGTCCGTGGCAAATTTAGGGCTATCATGGTAGGATTAAGTAGTTTTAAGCCACAAAGCTTACAATGTGTTCTGCCTGGCCCTTTCCAGAAAACGTTTGCCACCCTTGTTCTGGGATGATGGTATTTCAGGTGGCTCATAAGTGTCTGGGGAACTGGGGTGTCACATCACAGGGAGCTCAGCTGGTCCCCAAGCTCACGTCCATGAACAGGAAGGACATTCTGGGGCCTCCATCAGGGCTTTGGTGATGTCTCCTCCTGGGGGAGGGGCAGATGGACGCTGCCATCCACCATCACACCCACAATGCCACCAAGTGGGGTTTTAGCCTGAACTGCCCAGATAAATACAGTATGTTGAGAAGGAAGAATTGTTGAGAAGTTTGGGGTAACACCAATGATGTCTGGGTCCCAGGGTGGGTCCAAGGCTGAAGGGACCCTCACTCTCTCCACATGGCCACCACATAAGAAGGTGCCAGTGGACAGATGAGCGTCTAACACAGGATAGGACAAAGAATGTGGAACAGACTCAGCCTGGGGATCCACAACTGTGACATAAACTGGCCAGTCACCCAGGGAAGTGTCAAAAACAAGTGTGCATCCAGCTGAATGCAGTGGGGAGGCGGAGTAAGTAGGGGCTCAAGGACAGGCTGTGTGGACCCCAGCCCCTTTGGGAATCTGGCAAAGCTATGAGTCCACTCCCCAGCAATAGTGCCTGCTGCACCCACACAAACTTTACAGCCACTTTCAGGAAGGCCACCCACCCCTTGAACCCGGGACTCTGGGCCTGGTGGAGGAAATGCCACTGATTGTTTGGTTTCTTCCTTCTCCTTCTCTATTGTTTCCACATGCTTTGTAATGATCGTTTGTTCTTTATACAATAAGAAAAAAAATGCATTTGTTCTAAAGAGTAAAGGGACAAATGAGCACCCTGAGAGTAAGGAGCCCAGGAAGGAGGGTTGGGGAGGTCTATGGCAGAAGAGTCCTAGAAGGCTCCCTCAGAGGTGGATTTCAGGAGCAGTTTGAACAAGCAGAGAAAAACCACTCGGCTGGGAATCAGATCAGGAGTAGGAAAGGAAGAGGGATGAGAGGAGGTCACTTCTCAAGAAGCCAGGGCTCTCTCCACACCCTCAGAGCCTCGAGAATCCAGCCCCATGAGCACCAGCACTGTGGTACCCGGTCCATGCCCTGAGCCTGCCCTGTCTCTCCTTCTCTCCCTCTCCTCCCCACCCAGGGGTTGTGTTCCACTACCGCCCGGGCTCCTCCCGCTACTCGCTAACCTTCGAGGAGGCACAGCAGGCCTGCCTGAGCACCGGGGCCGTCATCGCCTCACCGGAGCAGCTCCAGGCTGCCTATGAAGCAGGCTACGAGCAGTGTGACGCCGGCTGGCTACAGGACCAGACCGTCAGGTGACAGACGAGCTGGGCTCCCCTCCCAGCCCAAACCCAACCCTGAGAGATCAGGCTTGGAGAATGAGAGCCTGCGGCAGCCAGCACAGAGCAGGCACCTGCCACACTGTGGGTTAATTAATTAATTAATGGCTCATGGTCACTCCTTTAATTTCTCCCCTAGACAAGATATATACTGAGACTGTGGGGAAGGGCCCTGGGTGACATTAACTCATTGGTCATTTCCCCCCCTTAAAAGACATAGAGAAGGAGAGCCCCTCCTCAAGCCCCCAGTGCCCTCCAGTTTGACCTCGTGCCCTGCCTTGCCATGGAATCTGTTCTGAAGCCAAGAATCCCTCCCTCCCCACCCAAAGACCCCCAGACCCTTTCCCTCGCCATGCAAGGAACTTGCTGCATGAGAGGTTCCTTCCTGGTTTGAATCCCATTGGACAAGAGAAGACACACCTGCCTGAGTCCTCAAGTGACCTTCTGGCCTCACCCTGGGGTCCTGCATCCCCCAGCCCCCAGAACAGGCTTTCATCCATCCCTCCCACCCTCCTCTGCAGATACCCCATTGTGAGCCCACGGACCCCATGTGTGGGTGACAAGGACAGCAGCCCAGGGGTCAGGACCTACGGTGTGCGGCCACCATCAGAAACCTATGATGTCTACTGCTACGTGGACAGGCTCGAGGGTACAGGCCACATTCTCACATTTCGGGTTCTAGACAGCAGGGGTCTGACGGGAAGCCACAGAGGAGGGGAGTTACCATCCACCTAGTCGCATTCCCACCTGGGCGGGAAGCGGGGGGCAGAGCGTGTTTAAGAAAGAAAGCCCCCCCAGCTCCTCTCCCAGGTCAGGCCCCTTCTCTCCCCCTCAGGTGGTTCACGAGGACTCCCCAGCATTGCAGGAGAGCATTGTTTTCTTTAAAAAGCAATGAGTTCTGTGGATAAATGAATCAATTCACTTATACCAAGAAGTGTTATATATACCAACTGCTTCATAGAGAATCTCAATGCACATGAACAAATCAAAGACTCTAAAAAGTCCTTCAGTAAGAAAAAGTCTCTAACTCTGCTTAACCAAGCATTTGACCAAGCTTATTTAAACACAGACCCTTTATTTGGTTTTATTTTATTTCTTTTCATTTCAATTAAAATCACCAAATTACTGTTTCACTGAACCCAATTTTGGAAATGCTGGCATTCTGGAAAGATTTCAGCATTGCCATTCACTTGTTTTGGAACCTGGACAAATTACTTCTCTAGGCCTCAATTTCCTCATCTGTAAAATGGGGTTGATTTATGCTAATACCAGAGACTTTTTTTGAGTATTAAATGAGATGTCCATGAAAAGTGCCAGGTATAAGCAGATGTTCAGTAAATGTGAACTTCCTTCCCCTAAATCAGACAGGGACCTGGGTAGAGTTCGAGGTGCTGGGACCCAACACCCAACAGTGGCAACGGGACCCACCGCCTGCCCTCCATGAGTTCACAGGGTGGGGTGAGGGTTGGGGTGGGGCTGCAGGTCCACAGCATTCGGTGCTTGATGATTTCATGCTGTGGTTTAGAGGAACACAGGGTACCCAAGGGAGTACCTCTCCTAGCTGGAGGAGGGGGTGCCTAAGTGCGACTGGAGAATCTAGAAAGGAGGGAAGGAGGGGAGAGTGACCACCTCATCGTGATTCAGCTGCCCTGCCCCTGGGTGAGCAGAGGCTGCTCTGGCCATGGGGGTGGAGGATCACACCTGCCACCTGCCTCTGCCCCCAGGGGAGGTGTTCTTCGCCACACGCCTGGAGCAGTTCACCTTCCAGGAAGCCCAGGAGTTCTGTGAATCCCAAAATGCCACACTGGCCTCCACGGGCCAGCTCTATGCTGCCTGGAGCCGTGGCCTGGACAAGTGCTATGCCGGCTGGCTGTCCGACGGCAGCCTCCGCTACCCCATCGTCACCCCAAGGCCTGCCTGCGGTGGGGAAAAGCCAGGCGTGAGAACCGTCTACCTCTACCCTAACCAGACAGGCCTCCTGGACCCATTGTCCCGGCACCACGCCTTCTGCTTCCGAGGTATGTGTCCTTACCTCTCTTCCAGCTCCCCTTCTGTCTAGGGGGAGTGACTCCCCTGGGTTCACTCCTCCTGACCTCTGTCCATCCATCAGAGCAAAAAGAATAGGCTTTGACCCCAAGGCAAGTGCATCATTCTAAGGTGCCCCTAGAGGCACATAGAAAGAAATGAGTAAGAACTTGGGCTCTAAAATCAGACAGACCTGAATTATGGCTTAGTAGCTGTGTGACCCTGGGCAAGTCACTCAACCTATCTGTTCCTGTGCTTCATCTTTTTTTGTTTTGTTTTGTTTTTGTGAAAGAGGTAATTAGGTTTATTTACTTATTTATTTTTTAATGGCAGTACTGGGAATTGAACTCAGGACCTTCTGCACATTAGGCATGCACTCTACCACTGAGCTATACCCTCTGCTCTGCTTTGTCTTTAAAATAGTGATATAATAGTTCCTACCACAAAGACTTGCCGTAAGGATTAACTGGGATAATACATGCAAAACACTTGGTATAGTCCCTGGGACATTGTAAATGCTCAATAAATGTTAGCTTTATTGTGATAAATAAATGGCATATATTAAAAGGTGTACAAATTAAAACAGTATATATATTCTTTTAATTTGTACACCTTTGTCAAATTTTACGCCCACTTCTAAATATTTTTGTGATGAGTTTAGTCAAATTACTCTATTATTCTTCACTAAGCACCAGAAATTCACATTTTTAATTGACCCATGCTGAGGACTTGATGCCATGTTACCAAAGGTCTGAGAGGGATGTCAGACAATTCAGTGGGCCTGGCCAAGACCTCACTGGACTCTGATTGGATGAGTTCTCACAGGGTCCATGAGTCTAGATGCACTGACTAGAATGTAGATTGCAGTAATGGCTTGTGCCACATTTAACATATTATACATCAAAATGCAGTATATTTGTAACTTCCTATGAATTTGTAATTATTTCAAAATAAAGTTAATTAAAAAAAAACCCCTGAGTGTCCACAAGTTTCCCAGACTTCCAGCATCACCTTTTAAAACCTAATTCAAAGTAAGTTCAGTCCCACTCTGCCAGTCCCAAGAAAGCCAGTTCCCTTCCAGAAAGTTTGATGAGACTCTTGCCCTCAAACCCCTCTCCCTGCTCTGGGCATCAAAAGCCCAGCCAGTTAGCCTCCCAGTAAATTCCCAGCCATGCAGAGGCACCATCCATCCACGACCCTCCATCACTCAGCCTTTCATATAACTGCCATGAAGTTTGGCTTCCTTCTTCATCAAGCCCACTGCTGTTCACCCCTAAACTAGAACAGTTACCCTCAGCCAATGAATCCTGCCTTTGTCCCTCCAGTGTCAGGATGGCTTCATGCATTTTAAATAGCACTCTCCTGATTTTGACCCAGACACACTTAGTATATAATTTCTGTCCCCAAGAAAGGCAGCATCGTGCAGTAGTTGAGAGCAGAGTCTGGCACGAGATACTTGGGTTCAAAGACTAGATCTACCACTTATAAGCCACTGACACTGAGCAAGTCACTTAACTCTGTGCCTTAGTTTTCTTATCTGTAAATGACATCATAGTTTGTATCTCACATGGCTGTTACGAGATAAAATGATTTTATATACATAACACCTTTAAAGAGTGCCTGGCATATACAATACAGTCTGCAGAAAAAGTGCCCCAGATCGCCCTGAAATAAAGTGCTGATGGTGTGTGCATATTGATATAGGCCATGCAAATGGCTCTTATTAATTGGAGACAAGAGCCATCTCACTGGACTGGGTAGGGGTGGAAAGTCGAGGACCAGCAAGGTTTGTACACAGGTCTGGCCCACCCCAGAGTCACCTAGCTCCCCTGAAGTATGGGGATGGGTCACACTGGTAAGAAGGAACCCTCACCATCCACATCCCTTTTAGGTGTCTCAGTGGCGCCCTCTCCAGGAGAAGAGGAGGGTGGCACAGCCACACCACTCCCTGGCGTGGAGGACTGGATCGCTACCCACGTGGAGCCCGGTGTGGCTGCTGTCCCCGTGGGGGAGGGGACGACTGCAATCTCAGAGTTCACCACTGAGCCAGAAAAGCAGACGGAGTGGGAAGCCCCCTACACCCCAGTGGGCACTTCCCCACTGCCAGGTCCGTGGGGCTTGGACTCAGGGGCGCGTCTTGATGCTTCACGTGCCTGCGGGCCTAGGGTGTGCTGTAGGGGGTGGTGTGGTTTCTTTCCCTGGGACCTGTGCTCTGTTTCCCCAGCTCTGTCACTAGGCACCTCAGCTGGCCTCTAGGACCAACCCCCACGGGTCTTCTCTTTTTCTCTATTTTCCAAATCCTCTGTAATAGGGCTCTCAGAATTAAAATAGTTGGTGTATTTTTGCAAACACCGCCTGGCCCTCCCAGCCTCAGAGGGATGGGTTCCAATGAACAATTCTCACATCCAAGGAGTATCAGCATGGTCGGAAGAACTTATTAAAACACGGTGTGCCGGGTCCCACCCCAGAGTTCCTGATTCAGTGGGACTGGGGTAGGATCTGAGAATTTGCTTTTCTGTCAGGCTCCCAGGTGATACTGGTGCTGATGGTCTGGAGACCACACTTTGAAAGTCATGGGTTTAGATAAATGAGATGATACTGTAGAATTACTTGAAAGGTGACCTTGATTGCCTTCATTTGGCAGTCAGGCCCCCATATCCTATGGCTTGTATGGATGGCACCCCCTAGAGACTCACAAAGCACAGCGTGAGGGTGACAGGGAGTTTCCTGGTCCCCATCCTTCCCAAGAGGCTGTGTGAGGTTCCTAATTAGAAAATGTCTGGACACATCCCTGAGCTCTTGAAAGAAAAGTTTTACTGTGGAAGGAATGGAATTCAGTTTCTCTGCATGAGCTTAAAATGGGGCAGAGTTACTAAATCCACATCTCATCTTTCTTCTTCCTTTCCTCCAGGGATCCCTCCTACGTGGCCTCCCACTAGCGCACCAACAGAGGAGAGCACAGCAGGCCCTTCTATAACAGAAGTGCCCTTCACCTCAGAGAAGCCATTCCCCTCAGAGAAGCCATTCCCCTCAGAGGAGCCATTCCCCTCGGAGAAACCATTCCCCTCAGAGGAACCATTTCCCTCGGAGAAGCCATTCCCCTCAGAGGAGCCGTTCCCCTCAGAGGAGCCATTCCCCTCAGAGAAGCCATCCACACTTTCAGCCCCAGTGCCCAGTAGGACCGAGCTGCCAGGCTCTGGGGAGGTATCTGGGGTACCCGAAGTCAGTGGTGACTTCACAGGCAGTGGAGAAGTTTCAGGACACCTGGACTCCATTTGGCAGCCCTCAGGGGAAAGTGCAAGTGGACTGCCCTCTGAAGACCTTGACTCTAGTGGGCTAACCTCTGCAGTGGGCTCAGGCCTGCCTGTGGAAAGTGGACTGGCTTCAGGGGATGAGGATAGAATTATATGGCCCAGCACTCCTAAAGTTGACAGGTTGCCCTCAGGAGGTGAGGTACCAGAGGTCTCTGCTTCTGGAGTAGGGGACCTCAGTGGGCTACCCTCTGGAGAAGGTCCAGAAGTCTCTGTTTCTGGAGTAGAGGATCTCAGCAGACTTCCTTCTGGAGAAGGTCCAGAAATCTCTGTTTCTGGAGTAGAGGACCTCAGCGGACTTCCTTCTGGAGAAGGTCCAGAAGTCTCTGTTTCTGGAGTAGAGGACCTCAGCAGACTTCCTTCTGGAGAAGGTCCAGAAGTCTCTGCCTCTGGAGTAGAGGACCTCAGCAGACTTCCTTCTGGAGAAGGTCCAGAAGTCTCTGTTTCTGGAGTAGAGGACCTCAGCAGACTTCCTTCTGGAGAAGGCCCAGAAGTCTCTGCCTCGGGAGTAGAGGATCTCAGCAGACTTCCTTCTGGAGAAGGTCCAGAAGTCTCTGTTTCTGGAGTAGAGGATCTCAGCAGACTTCCTTCTGGAGAAGGTCCAGAAGTCTCTGCCTCTGGAGTAGAGGACCTCAGTAGACTTCCTTCTGGAGAAGGTCCAGAAGTCTCTGTTTCTGGAGTAGAGGATCTCAGCAGACTTCCTTCTGGAGAAGGTCCAGAAGTCTCTGCCTCGGGAGTAGAGGATCTCAGCAGACTTCCTTCTGGAGAAGGTCCAGAAGTCTCTGTTTCTGGAGTAGAGGACCTCAGCAGACTTCCTTCTGGAGAAGGTCCAGAAGTCTCTGCCTCTGGAGTAGAGGACCTCAGTAGACTTCCTTCTGGAGAAGGTCCAGAAGTCTCTGCCTCTGGAGTAGAGGATCTCAGCAGACTTCCTTCTGGAGAAGGTCCAGAAGTCTCTGTTTCTGGAGTAGAGGATCTCAGCAGACTTCCTTCTGGAGAAGGTCCAGAAGTCTCTGCCTCGGGAGTAGAGGATCTCAGCAGACTTCCTTCTGGAGAAGGTCCAGAAGTCTCTGTTTCTGGAGTAGAGGACCTCAGCAGACTTCCTTCTGGAGAAGGTCCAGAAGTCTCTGCCTCTGGAGTAGAGGACCTCAGTAGACTTCCTTCTGGAGAAGGTCCAGAAGTCTCTGTTTCTGGAGTAGAGGATCTCAGCAGACTTCCTTCTGGAGAAGGTCCAGAAGTCTCTGCCTCTGGAGTAGAGGACCTCAGCAGACTTCCTTCTGGAGAAGGTCCAGAAGTCTCTGCCTCTGGAGTAGAGGATCTCAGCAGACTTCCTTCTGGAGAAGGTCCAGAAGTCTCTGCCTCGGGAGTAGAGGACCTCAGCAGACTTCCTTCTGGAGAAGGTCCAGAAGTCTCTGCCTCTGGAGTAGAGGATCTCAGCAGACTTCCTTCTGGAGAAGGTCCAGAAGTCTCTGCCTCTGGAGTAGAGGATCTCAGCAGACTTCCTTCTGGAGAAGGTCCAGAAGTCTCTGTTTCTGGAGTAGAGGACCTCAGCGGACTTCCTTCTGGAGAAGGTCCAGAAGTCTCTGCTTCTGGAATAGAGGATCTCAGTGGACTTGCTTCTGCAGGAGAGCGTCTAGAGATTCCTGCTTCTGGAGTAGAGGACCTCAGTGGACTTCCTTCTGGAGAAGTTCTAGAGACCTCTGCCTCTGGAGTAGAAGACTTCACTAAACTTCCTTCTGGAGGTGAAGATCATCTAGAGACTTCTGCTTCAGGAGTAGGAGACCTTAGTGGACTTCCTTCTGGAAGGGAAAGTCTGGAGAGCTCTGCTTCTGGAGCTGAGGATCTCAGTGGGTTGACTACTGGAAAAGAAGACTTGATTGGTTCAGCTTCTGGAGATTTGGACTTTGGCAGAATACCTTCTGAAACTCTAGGAAGTGGACAAGCTCCAGAAGCAGGTGGCCTTCCCTCTGGATTTAGTGGTGAGTATTCTGGAGTGGACCTTGGAAGTGGCCCATCCTCTGGCCTTCCTGACTTTAGTGGACTTCCATCTGGTTTCCCAACTGTCTCCCTAGTGGATACTACGTTGGTGGAAGTGGTCACAGCCACCACTGCCGGTGAACTAGAAGGAAGGGGAACCATTGGCATCAGTGGTGCTGGAGAAACATTTGGGCTGCCCTTCAGTGAGTTGGACATTAGTGGGGGAGCAAGTGGACTCCCTTCAGGAGCTGAACTCAGTGGCCAGGCATCGGGGTCTCCTGACATTAGTGGGGAAACATCTGGACTCTTTGATGTCAGTGGACAGCCATCAGGGTTTCCTGACATTAGTGGGGGAACATCTGGGTTTTTTGAGGTCAGTGGGCAGCCATCGGGGTTTTCTGGGGAAATATCTGGCGTGACTGAGCTTAGTGGACTATCCTCCGGACAACCTGATATCAGCGGAGAAACTTCTGGAGTTCTTTCTGGCATTGGTCAACCATTTGGCATAACCGACCTGAGTGGAGAAACATCTGGGATCCCTGATCTCAGTGGGCAGCCATCAGGGCTCCCCGGGTTCAGTGGGACAACATCCGGAATCCCTGGCCTGGTTTCTGGTGCCATGAGTGGCAGTGGTGAATCTTCTGGCATTACATTCGTGGACACCAGTTTGGTTGAGGTGACCCCAACTACATTTAAAGAAGAAGAAGGTTTAGGATCCGTGGAACTCAGTGGCCTCCCTTCAGGAGAGGCAGAACTCTCAGGCACATCTGGAATAGTGGATGTCAGTGGACTATCTTCTGGAGCAATTGAGTCCAGTGGGTTTACATCCCAGCCTCCAGAATTCAGTGGCCTGCCAAGTGGAGTAGCTGAAGTCAGTGGAGAATCCTCTGGAGCTGAGACTGGGAGCAGCCTGCCCTCAGGAGCATATGACGGCAGTGGACTTCCATCTGGTATCCCCACTGTCTCTCTTGTAGACAGAACTTTGGTGGAATCTGTAACCCAGGCTCCAACAGCCCAGGAAGCAGGAGAAGGGCCTTCGGGCATTTTGGAACTTAGTGGTGCCCATTCTGGAGCACCAGACATGTCTGGAGATCATTCAGGACTTTTGGACCTAAGTGGGCTTCAGTCTGGGCTGGTAGAACTCAGTGGAGAGCCATCAAGCACTCCATATTTTAGTGGGGACTTTTCTGGCACCACTGATGTAAGTGGGGAATCCTCTGCAGCCACAAGCACCAGTGGGGAGGCCTCAGGTCTCCCAGAAGTGACTTTAATCAGCTCTGCGTTTGTGGAGGGTGTTACTGAACCAACTGTTTCCCAGGAACTCGGCCAAAGACCCCCTGTAACGTACACCCCCCAGCTTTTTGAGTCCAGTGGAGAAGCGTCTGCATCTGGGGATGCACCAAGGTTCCCTGGGTCTGGGGTAGAAGGGTCATCAGTCCCAGAATCTGGCAGTGAGACACCTGCCTACCCTGAGGCCGAGGTGGGGGTATCGGCTGCACCTGAGGTCAGCGGAGGCACTTCCGGGTCCCCTGATCTGATTGAAACCACCTCCGCCTTCCACGAAACTGACCTGGAGGGAGCCTCAAGCCTGGGAGTGAGCGGCAGCACCTCAGCCTTTCAGGAAGTCCCCAGGGAGGGCTCAGCCACCCCAGAAGTGAGTGGAGAGTCAACCACCACCTATGATGTGGGCACAGAGGCATCGGGCTCTCCGGCCACTCCCGTGGCTTCTGGAGACAGGACTGAAATCAGCGGAGACCTGTCTGGCCACACCTCGGGGTTGAATGTTATCATCAGCACCACCATCCCAGAGTCTGAGCGGACCCAGGAGACCCAGCGCCCTGCAGAGGCGCATCTAGAAATTGAGTCCTCAAGCCCCGTGCACTCAGGAGAAGAGACCCAAACAGCCGAAACAGTCACCTCCCCGACAGATGCTTCCATCCCAGCCTCTCCGGGAGGAACAGATGAATCAGAGGCAACCATGGCAGGTATTGTTGGGATTGTTTTCCTTTAAATGGATTTGGGTCGTTCAGACTGTAGCATAGTGGGAAGCAGTGTAGATTCATGGTTCTGAGCACAGCTCCACCACAGATTAGCTGTGCCGCCTCAGGCAAGTTTCTTAACCTCTCTGAGCCTCATCTGTAAAACAGGAATAGTACCAGGAAGATTAAACAAGATATAAATAGATAGAGAACAAGCACTTAGTATCATACTTTGCACACAGTACACACTTATAGATTAGTGATTGTTACTGTTACAGGGGAGTTACATCACTAGAACATTTATATGTGAATTCAACCACCTCTACTCGGCACAGGAAGCACTATTTAGATAGTGCTGGCGATCCTGCTCATGCCCCTTTCCCAGTGAGTGAATGTGAGATGAGAGAATGAATCTACTTATGACATGTGCACTCAAACAATTACTTTGTACCAGGTTAAAACCTGCACAATTTAAGGAATTTTGGCTATGCCCTGCCTTTAGACCCGTGTCCCCACCCCCACCCTGGTGCAGGTGACTCATCTGTACTGTGATAATTGTCTCACTCCACACAGCCCCAGCCCCGAGCACCAGAAGCTGATGATTTTCCTTTGCTTTTTGCTTTGGGATCCCTTGCATCCCTCTGTGTGCTGAGAGACCTTTCCCATTCAGAGAGCACCCCCACCCAGATGCTGGGGTTTTGGGAGGGACAGAGTACCCAGAATCATGTTGACCCAAAGCCAGCCTTGTGGGCTTCTGGGGCCCTGGGCCCTGACCTCAAGGTCTTGGAGGCCACAATGCACCCTAGGCGGCTATGTTCTTGATGTTCAGCCTCTCCCTGGGGGTTATAGCCCCTGCCAGGTCCTGTGCCGAGGAGCCCTGTGGTACTGGAACCTGCCAGGAGACGGAGGGACACGTCATATGCCTGTGCCCCCCTGGCCACACTAGCAAGCACTGGGACATAGGTAAGACCCTCATCAGCCATGGGGGGCACAGGCAGAGAGGACCCCTTCATCCCTAGGAAGAGCCGCAGGTGGAAGGTGGCAACCAAGGTCAATGGAGGCACAGGCTTCGCAGACAGGGAAGGAGAGGTCCACAGTGATGCGCTGGGGTAGCAGCCATAGGTAAACAGGGCATGTCTTTGTGGAGAATCTGTTCTACACAGCAGTTTAGGAGAAAAAAGTAAATTAGAGAAGTAGTTTGGGTTTTCTCAAGCCAATGATTGTGTTATGAGTAGAAAGGAAAATGTGCTTAAATTTTGAAGATAAAACTTGAGGCTTCATAGAAATGTTGAGCTAGAGTATGTACTGAAGAGAGCCAATCACAGCCCACAGTCCCTGGGAGGGAAACGGCAGGGGCGGTTGCACCATGCAGTGTGAACCTCTTCAGGAAAGTCCCTACGGTCCCCTCTATGCTTAGGTCTGGGCAGGGTTTGGGACCACTTCATGCCCCAAGGGAGATAAAACAGACAGTGCTTGTCATCCCCAGCTCCAGGATTCATCGCTGCAGGTCAGCTGTGACCCAGCAGTGCCCCACCCCGGGATCTCTGTCCTTAGTCATGGGTCAAGCAGGTTGGGGGATGAGTGAGGAGCCTGGGGGGTCTGCTGATGGGAGGTGGCCCCCCAAACGAGATGATTAGAATCTGCCTGTCACTCCCTGAACACCTTGAGGCCTGTGGCCAGGAGGACATTTCAGCTCACTAACATCTCCACTGTTGAGGAAAGAAATGTCCAGTTTCCTCCAAGCTCATATTCTTGGGTTAGCATCCACTGCCCCTACACCCTTACCCCCTCCTCTGACTGAAGTCAGGAACCAGAGACCCAAGGCCTTTCTTAAAAGCACTTCATTCCTAGGACATATATAAAATGCCTTTACATCGTGTACAAAGAAGGATTCCGTGTTTACAGATATTAATATGCAAAATAATACCTCATGGTATATTATATATTCATATAATATAAATATGCTGTATACTTGGCACTTACACAAGAAATATATATTTATATATAAACCAGGCACTAGGGTGGGTATCTATTCACTCTCTTCCCCTCTGGGGTCAGCCTCTGTGGGAGCCATGACTGAGACCACTATGGGCCTCCATGGCCAGAGAGGGTGGGCTTTCCTAGGAAGGTCCTGGCCTTAGTATTTCCACTGGACCACAGTGACCCAGGGGTTGTAAACACAACCCCCTGTCATCCACCCCAATGGGGAGGGCAGAGCACTGCCTCGTCGTAGGAGAGGCTGCCCCCGATGAAAACCTGGAGGAGCCCTTGTGTGCTTTCGAGCAAGCGGGACTGAGTCCTCAGTCAGCAGTGGGAGTGGCACTGTCTGTTCCACGAGCAGCGCCCCTGATGGACATCTGGCCAGGTGTGCATACACTTCCTCCCCTCTGGCTGTGCAGGAAGAGAGTGGCAGGGCACCCATCTTGAGTGAAGCATTATGGAACTCAGCTCTGTTGGCCAGCTCAGCCTGGGGCAGCGAGGAACAGACGCAGAGCCCAACAGGACTTCCGGGAATGAGGTAGTTGCCAGGACCAGAACCCCTTTGCCCCCTTTTAGTGTCTTCTGACACCTCTCTCCATTCTTAGCAACTCCTTCCCCAACCTGATACTTGAAGCAAAAATGTGACACTATATCAGAAGTCGCAGCCAGGCTGGTCTCCTGGCACCTCTGAAATTAGAAGTAGGTGACAATGGATCTTAACTAATCTGCTGTAAGGATGGCTTTTCTCTGATCGTGTATATTTCCAAACAGCTTCCTTTCCCACGATTTCTTCCCAGGGAGCTCTGATAGCTTGGTAATTATCTCCATTTGAAAGTGCAGCACAGAGGTTAAGTGATTTGCCTAACTCCACTGAGTGAGTCCAATCAAGAATTGAGGTCTTCACTGTTTAACACACTTGGCAAATAAGAAACCCTGTCTTGAACATAATAACCAGTTACTGCTCTCAAAGAGCTAGAATCCGAACTTCAGAAGGACCAGAGTGAAGAGCGACTGTAGAATTGGAATTGGTCCAACCAGACACTCACAGCCAAGTCCTCACTACGTCATTTGTAAGTAGGGTCAAAGGTAGTGGTTCTCAGCTTTAAAAAATTCGGATGCCTGGGTCCCATTCCCACAGATTCTGATTGGAATGGTCCTGTGCCTGGCACTGGGGTTTTTTGAACTCCCAGGTGACTCTAATGTGCAGACAGAGCTGAGAAACACTGCTGTGAGGATTAAGATCATCTGTGTACATCTGACCGGTTCCCCTTCCCCATCTCTCATTCCATGGATTATGAAAAGCTATGTCATTTCTAAAGAGCAGGTGGTAAGAGCCATTGAAGAGCCCATGACTGTACCGCTAGGGTCCCAGGTCCCTCCTGTTCAATTTAGCTTAAGACTTGGTACTTCCAAAAGGACTGCAGATAAGTGTCCAGTATTCACAGATGACCCACCTGTCTGTCATCTTGCACTAGAACCAGGAACCATAGGTCGTTGAAAGACTGCATACATCAGTGTCATCTTGTTTAGTCAGTGTTCCATAAACGAGTTCCATAAACAAGATTAATAAATTACTAATCTGTACTCTTCACATCAAAATTAACATGTTTAATGAATATTCAGATTCTTTAGCAATTAAAAGCAGGACTATCCTATTTGGATGCACTTGTAAAGCAGAAACATCCTCCCACCTCCTTTGCAATTTCAGTATTTCCTGTGGGGATTCGATTTCTGATTCTGAGGTTTCAATCCTGGCTACTCCTTAGAATCACCTGGGGTGCCTTTAAGAAGCACCACACCTGGATCCCACCCTGAGCTATTCTAATTCAGTTGATCTGGAGAGGGACTCTGGAGTTGGTACTTTTTAAAAAATATTTAAATTAAAAAAAATTTTTTAACTACCATTGTAATTCTTATGTGCAGCTAAGGTTGAGAAATACTATTCTATTCAGATTTCACATCAAATTTCCCAGGAGTCACTGGCGTTGCATGGATTTCTCTAAACTTCTTGGTTAGAAGGGCATGAACTTAAAATTTAATCAGCCTTTTTTTCTGTTTTACTGACATTTTTCACTTTGTGGACTTGGGGTTCTGATCTGTGGTCTTTCATTGTCTCCTCCCCTGTGTTGATGTTTGAATTCCAGTGAAACATTATCCCTCAGGGGTAGGGGAAATGCTTTCAAAACAAGTGAAAATACAGGGTTACAAGTGAAAATACAAATTACACCTTACTGACTTGATTTAACCAAGTTCATGGGCAGATGTTAACAGGTAACCAACTGAATTTGAGAAGTAGGATATCAAAGTTACATTCAACATCAACCTTTAAAATATAAAAGACTGGATAATCTCAAGAACTATAACATTTTAATTTAATCATGTTTGTTTTCAAAGCAAATTGGAACTGATAAATATGTTCTTATAATCCTTCTATCAATTGTGATACACCAGAAAGTGAGTATATTTACTCAAATCTGTTCATCCTGATTGACCCTAAGTCTTTGCAGGGTGCAGAGCATCTATTGAGTTAAGAAATTGTCTTTTTGCTTCTTGAGGGGATTTTTCTCTATCCTAGTCCAGTAAAGTTATGTTCAAGATCACCACATACAGCTGCACAGGTTGTGCACTGAACAATTTGAGGAGTCTCATTCATACCATAGTCTTTGAGTGCTAACCCTTTTAGTTGGGTATTACTTGAGTAAAAGCACCAGCTGTCACTCTTCATTCAGGCTTTTCTATGCGCCAAATTAACTTGGAGGTCCTGGGCTCTGACATAGGCAACAGCTGGACAAGACCTATTCAGGGTGGAGGGCTGAGGTCTCCAATTCAGAAAACAAAGTGATTGTTTGCAAGTATCTTTATTCCCCTTGCTTGTATCAGGAGGCTCTCAGTTATTTTCTCCCTTAAGTTAGAGATATCACAAGGGCCTTCCTTGTTCAAGAACACACCATCCCTTTTGGTTAGAGTAGTGGGAACAGGACTCAGAGTTCTAATGCTCCCTAGAGTCCCTGCTCAGTAATGACAGGTGAGCCCTCAGCTGGTGCAGCAGAAATGGTAATGACATGCTGACCTCATGATCTAATTCTCTCCTCCTTCTCCTCCAATCTGTCTCCCCCACTTACCAGTGTGGACAAGTCACCTCATTTGTCTCCTTATCTGTAAAATGGCACAAGATGCCCATGCCATAGGGCCGTTGGGAGGATAACATGTGTGTGAGACAAAGTGTTGGGCTCAAAGATTCTTGAGAGATACTCGCTCCCTCTCTTTCCTCTCTTCCTTCACACAATTTGCCCAGAACTCTTCCCATCCTCCATCTGCTGTCACCTTGTCTGAGGTCCCCCAACTACTCACAGCAGGTCCCAGCCCACTCTTCTCATGATTCCAGAAGACAAGCAGTATCCTAATTGCCTTCACAGAAAGAGGTGGGCGATTTAGGGCTGGAGCAGCTCTTCAAGCCAGAGGAATAGGAGAGGAGGCACCACAGGCCTGAGTGACTAACAAGAAAGCCCCACACAGGATGCTCAGCCTTCTTCCTAGTGCTGAAAGCCTTTCTAAGCTGCCCCAGTGCCACTCATAGGCTCTCAGGTCTTCATGATTGTGCCCCTCCCTTCCCCCCTCATCTGTGACTCCAGGGCCCTGCATAAAACAGTCCAGGAGCCTGGTTCCTTAAGTTTCAGTCCCTGCAGCCTTCTTAGATTCTGGCCGAACACCAAAGGAAAACAACACTGCCCCTGGACTTCAGGCCACCTAGGGGGATGAGTGATGTGAAATAAGCCCCTGGAGCAGCTGGAAGCCACCTGGCCTGACCTCCCTCAGGGCCTCTCCCTCCCGCCCTCTCCCCCATGGGTTGGCCAGAGGCCCCAGAGTTCATGTCTGGCTCTTCTCCCCACGGGCCACTCCTGTCCCCTGCTCTATACAACTGCTTTAGCGCCTCCATTTGCTTAATACCCCCTTGCCCAGTGCTTCCCATCTCCCATAATGATGCTAATGGACGAAAGAGAACAGTAGCTTTTCTGAAGCAGGAGAGCCTCCCCCAGCTTCCGCCCAGCCCACCAGCCTGACCTATTGCTGCTACTGCTGCTGCTGGGAATCCTGGTGCATGCTGGGAATCCAAGTGCATGCTGGGATTTCAGTCTGTTCCTCCATGCATTTTGGGTTTGCTTGGAACAGTTTCAGACTTGAAACTGTTGGTTTCTAGCCCATGGTGTACAGTCCCTGAAATGAAGTTAAGAATTTTGTGGGAAGAAAGAAATACCTGAAGACTTGAGATTTCCAGGCCATCCATTGCACAAACTGAACCCTGCTCTAGATAACATCTGTTACGCACTAGTGAAAAGGATCCAGAAGAAAGCGCTTTTACCTTCTTCCCAGAGGATTGTCTTTAAGATCTGGTCTGCTCTCATGAGAGGTAAGAATGAAGTCCTGGAACATTATTTGGGACGCTGCTTAAGTGGAGACCACCCACAGACACATCGGGTCCTGAAGGTCGTAGGAACACAGTTGCACATATTATGCTGCCCCTCGAGGCAGTGGAAACCATTCATTGCAGAATTGTATTGATCTCCTGGGAAGAGGAGCTTCACAGTACCTTTTATCATGCTCCCAGGGGAAGTAACTCAGAAAAAAAACAGCAGGTGCCTTTGAAGAACAAATAAGACAGTAGAAGAGAATCTCTAGATCTCTGACTTCACTGAAAGATGCAGAGAAAACAGATTAGGAGATTCAGTTCTCACCTTGGCTAATGGGTGAAAATTTGAGGCAAAGGCCAATGACTTACCAACATAAGTCCCACAAAGAAGTCGGCTCACAAAGAACATCTTGGATCAGAAGGAAAGAAGAGTCCTCTGGGGAACAGAGGCTGCTGGGGACCTGCCTGTATCCCCGACTCATGCTGGTGGATGGCCACTCATAAAGTGCCCTGTAGGCTTCAGACACTGGTCTCCCACGATGCAGCCCTTCTAGAAATCGTGACTCATTGGAAATGTCCATGTTCTGAGGTCTTAAGCTGGAAGATTACATGGGAAAATATTAGGCTGGGTTTCTGTCCCTCCTCGTAAGAGAATGATGTTGGCTTCATCTTTAGAAGATATTCTAGAATCTTATTTACTGAAGACAAAGAAGGTGTCTGCAACCCCCCAAAATCTAACGAGTCTCATGTGAATATCCCATGCTGCCACTTTCTCATGGGCCTGTACTCTGTGAACCACTTCTAGTTTGTCTGTTCAGTATTGCACAACCTTGTCCTTTTTCCTTGGTTCATAACTATAGAGAAAGCTCGGAAAAGAAAGAGCTCTAACCAAGCTTCAAGAACTTGACTTCCAGTGTCCTTGCTCACTGCTATGTTCAGAGCCAATTCAGACCCCAAGGCCTCTTGAAATATTCACAAGAGAAGGCATCTTGGAAAAACTCCAACCTCACCCTCTCAATAGACATTTGCCTTCAGAAGCACCAGATCTCTTTACCCACTGTGAAACCTGGCTCCAATGCTCCAAGCTTGCTAACCAAGAATCACACACATCCAAGAAAACCCTTGTTGGATCTTTGGCTCAGCACTCCAAGATGGCGGCAGCAGCAGCAGCAGCAGCAACAGTTCTTAGGAAATCCAGCCACCCCTCCCAGGGCTCTGGAGAGCAGCAGGGTTGGCCACCCATAAAGAAGCTGCAATGCAATTGCGAAGCTGGAGTTGCCAACAGGAGTCCTAATGGTGGCCCTTGGTTTCTTGCAGACATTGACGAGTGCCTCTCAAGCCCTTGTCTGAACGGAGCCACCTGCCTGGACGCCATCGACTCTTTCACATGCTTATGCCTTCCCAGCTACCAAGGGGACCTGTGTGAGATCGGTACGACCGTCTCGGCTTCAGCTAATGTTACTAACGCTGCACCCCCTCTTCCTCCCTCACCCTTCCCTGCTAACCACAGGTTCTAGGCCCTGGCTGGGGCCCCAAGATCCATCCAGACAGCCACTTCAGGGGCCACAACTGAGAAGTCGGCCCCACTCACTCCCACTCCTTCTCTTGCTGTTCCCTGCGGAAACCCTCCTCTGGGGCACTGGCTGATCTGACCGCAGAAGAGACATGCAGGCCAGACCAGCCTGCACTTTGGAAGGTGGGGCTCTGGGGGCCTTTAAAACACTAACTTTCTCCAGGGCTTCCAGATGCCACCATCAAAGCTGGTGCATGCATCAGACTGAGAAGACAGAGTCAATTCCATGCATTTGTCTTGAAGAAAGCTGTGGGTGGGAGTCACTGGTTCTTGCTCCGGATGACAGCCACGGATCTTCCCAGCATGGTCATGGGCATGTGTCTGCCTGTTGTATTGCCCATGGGACCTTTGTGGCCCCTCCATGGCCTTGGGAGCCACTGTGCCACACAGGCCAAGCTGCCTTTCTCTTCCTCTCTGGCAGGAGCTATGGTTTGTGTGTCTGAGAGCTCCCATGTCATCAGCATGCTCAAGTCATGCATGCCCAGGGACTGCTGCGTGTCACTTGTCCTCATCACCACTGTGACAGCTGCCATGTCCATGCCACTCCTGTCCATGCTTCCTTTCTCCCCCGACCCCTTGTGCAAGGCAAAAAGCTGGCCAGAAAGAACAGAGCCTCATTGCAAGGAACAGGGGCTGCATTTCCCCTCTTGGGCCTTGCCAACCCCTCTGCTTCTGCCCCTGGGCCAGGCCCTGCCAGGGGGAGCTGTGGGCCAGAAACTTCCCAAGACCAGACTGAGCCTGCAGCTCTCTCACCTATGATGTTTCCTAGCCTCCCCATCCTCTTGGATCTCAGGACCAGCCCAGCGCAGAAAGGGAGATGGGGCTTGCGGTCACTGGTAGCAATGGTCCGTGCCAAACTGGAAGTGTTCAGGGGCTCAAAGCCATTTTCAGTGAGCTCTCAAGTTAGAGATCCCAGAAACTTCCAGACAGCAGCTGAAACTCCTAAGAAGTCTCCCTTTGATCCTGTGGGGAGGTAGTTTTGGATTGCATGTTCCTTGGAGGCATTGCCAAGGTTACAGACTAGAGGAGGAACTCAAGGCTTCTGGAAGAAAAAGCCTGGACCCTTCTCCTTCCCTGCAGCCTCCCACCCTCTACCTTCACTCCAAGACTCCAAGAAATCGGTGCATGGGATCTTGCCTGGGATGGGAGTGGAGAGTTATAAGGATTTTCTCTCCTGGGTGTGATAATAGTTGCCACAGAGAGAAGGGTCTGGAATGTCCACGCAGACAACAGTCCTTGGGGGCCAGACTGGGAGAGGAGGCGCTCTGCCGGAGCCCACACAGCGCTCTGCATTCTGATGGAGCAGAGAGAGGGTGCCGGAGTCCCCCAGCTGGGCCCTGGGCCTGGGCGCCCAGCTGAGCAGGGTTGTGTCTCTCTTTCTGTTCTAATCCTGAACGTTCACCACCTCACAGGCACTTCATGCCTTGCCTCTGGCCCTGCTTCTTCCAGTCTTCCTGGAATTCTGTTTCCCCGGAGCCTCCATCCTGCATGGCCCTGGCTCCTCCCAGCCCAGCTGCACCCTCCAGCTGCAGCTCAGCCCTCAGGCACCGAGGTGGCCCAAGAACTGACCCCAGAAGTCAGCCTGGGATGATATATCTGGTCTCCTCAGGCACTCAGCTACCTCTGAAGCCTCTCCACCTTTCTTTCCGAACCGTTGGGGAAGGCACTGGCAGTGGGGGACCAACGGCTTCCTCCTTAGCCCTCCTGCCCCTCTGCCTCTTTCCTCAAAGGCTGCTGGCCTCTGACTCTTCTCTCTCTCTGGTCTTCCCAAGTGTCTGCCTTCCAGCCCTGCCAAAGCACCCACCCCTTCAGCATACGCATCCTTCCCCTCAGGTGCTGGTCTTTCCTTCCTAGAACAACCAGACCGGGGAGTCTGCCACATGGCCTGAGGGGTTCGTAGCCCTACACTCAGCCCCAGCGCCCTGGGGGACCACCCTTCACCTGGGAGGCACCAGGGGAAGAAGAGAGGGTCTTGGAAATCCCTCTCTCCAGAGTTGTGCTGGCAGATGTTTAAAACTGGCTCTCAAAGAGGAAGGAGGAGTCCTGATTTGTAGCACCCACCATTTTCTGCGGTGTGGCACTCCCGCCAGGGCCAGTTAAAACTACCGATGTGATGTCACTGAAGGCCGAGCTGGGAAGATACACTCCTGAGGGCTCCCCCAAGCCTGAGGAGCCAGCTCCATCACGCCCCTGCCTCTGTCTGTCCCTCTAGGTGGCTCCAAGAGCTCCAAACCAGTCCCTTCTCCTGAACTCAGAACCCATTACCAGTACAGGTTTGGGTGGAAAGAAGCCCCTCCCCTCTTCTCATCTGCCACCAAGAAATAAATGAAAAGCCAGAGTCCCTGGGCCATAAACTTTGAGCCAGGTGTTATGTGCTCTAGAGGCAGCTCTGAGCAGTAGACTTAGAGCTCTGTGTCTTATTTCAACCTAAACAGACCAGTTTCTGCTCCTCTGTCCCCACCCAAGTTTCCATCTCACGCCCCCAGCGCTGCCTGCTGCTGCCTTCACACACTTCCCCACAGCTCGCTCTCTCCCTGGAGCCCCTCAGAGCCTCTGAACCATGTTTTTCCTTAGGCCTAAACACCTCCTATCTGACCTCCTCTTTTCACCTGGCCTGCTGAACCCAGCCAGCCCTGCAGAGCCGGCATCAACAGGAGAAAAGCTTTTTTGTGTGGGGGGAAGGGGAGGTATCAGGAAAAGAAAGGGTCCCTGGCATTTCCCAGAGGGTGGGAACATGCCCAGGGGCTCCTGGGGGTGGGCGGGGGCAGGGCCAGGCCTCTTGGCTTCCAGCTTGAGCCTCCATCCAGTTGGGCCCTCCCTTCCTTTGGGGTTGTGATGTGGAAGGCAGGGTGAATGCGGGAATCCCTGCTAGGAGACTGGCAGCCGCCACCATCCCCAGTTGGCCTCCAGGCCCTCTCTTCAAGCTCCTGACCTGTGTTGCAGACCAGAAGCTGTGTGAGAAGGGCTGGACCAAGTTCCAGGGCCACTGTTACCGCCACTTCCCCGACCGGGAGACCTGGGTGGATGCCGAGAGCCGGTGCCGGAAGCAGCAGGCACACCTGAGCAGCATCGTCACCCCAGAGGAGCAAGAGTTTGTCAACAGTGAGTGCGCTGGGGCCTCGGGGCCTGAGAGGAGAATGGTCACACAGGCAAAGGGCCCCCCTCGTCAGAAGTCAGCAGACTTGGGCCAGTGAGGCTGCAGGGCTGGGGGCAGGGAGGGAGGGAAGGAGGGAAGGGCATTTCCACAGCCTGAGGGGCCAGCGGCTGTGGCTGCACCCAGGACAGCCCACTGTCCATCAGAGCCAGCCCCACACTAACCCTGTGGCTGTCACCAGTCCCTGTCAGCTCTGGGAGGAGGTTCAAAGTGCACTCCAAACATTCATGTGCTAAGAGTCCTGTCAGGACCTTAGAAGCAGGTGGCACACTCCTAGGAGCCCAGCCAGCTGCTGCCACCCCTCCATCCCCTCTGCCTCTATGAGCTCAAGTTTCTCAGACACCCTCAGGGTGCCCAACGACCACATTCTCTCTGCAGACAATGCTCAGGACTACCAGTGGATTGGCCTGAATGACAAGACCATCGAAGGGGACTTCCGCTGGTCAGATGGACACTCCTTGGTGAGTTCTGCTGGGGACACCCGGGACAGTTGGCAGCCCGGAGGAGGTGAATAAAGACCCCCCAGAGAGAGACACATTCAAACCACATGCAGACGTTGACTGAGCAGCTGCTGGCCCAGGAGCCCTGAGATCAGGGATTGTCTCGTTCATCTCCCCTTTAGAGACCAGCCCAGGGCTGGACAACTGAGTAGTAGCATGAAGGGAAAGGTGGGGGATGAGGAAGGCAAGGAATGAATGAAGGCAAGCCACCAAGAGGCAGAATGGAAGCGCTACAGGGTTCCTTGCCCACAGAGGCCTCGAGTCTACTCAAGGAGACTGACAGACAGAAACATAGGGGCCGGATGAACAGTATACGTAGTAAATGCTAGAGGTCAGCAGAGCCCCTCAGGGAAGGCTTCCTGGAGGAGGTGAATGTGAATAAGGTCATGGGGGAAGGGAGCAGATAGATTAGAGGAAAGGGGACTCGTTTGTCCCAGAGACAGTCTACAGGGAGAAGCCTGGGAAGGCAGAGTCTGGACTTGGGAGCCATGTCTCTACCACCCAGTCCTACCCACGCAAGGCAGCCTGTGTGACCAGCCCCATCGGCCCATGTGGAAGAAGAGAGTGGCCTCAGCTCATTAACAGGGACTGTGAATCCCGGAGGCCCTGAGTTCCTGAGAAGGACCCAGCCAAGCTGCATGACCTGTTCCCTGGAGGGCCTATGGGTTGCACGGCTCCTAGGACAACCCTGACTGGACTCCTGGCAGTCTTGTGCCACTGCCAGGAAGGGGCTGGACGGGGGCCGTACTGCCCCTGCCCTCTCCTCACCTCTTCCCCGCTCCCACCCACAGCAATTTGAGAACTGGCGCCCCAACCAGCCTGACAACTTCTTTGCCGCTGGGGAGGACTGCGTGGTGATGATCTGGCATGAGAAGGGCGAGTGGAATGATGTTCCCTGCAATTACCAGCTGCCCTTCACGTGTAAAAAGGGCACAGGTAGGCAGCAGCCTGGGAGGGGTCCAGCGTGGATAGAATCAAGACTCCAGGCTGTGTGACCTGGGGCGAGTCACCTTGTCTCCTGGCTGCTGATGTCACCTCACCTGCCCACAGGCCGACTGGAGCTGACCTGGGGGGCTGATCCCAGTGCCAGCATCTCAGAGCCACTGGAAAGGGCCAGCCGAGGTGGGGGGAAGGAGGGATATGGGGGACCATTACAGGGAGAGGGTGAAGGTCACAGGCTTGAGAACTGACCCCCACTCCACACACACAGTGCCTTGGATATCAGCACAGAAAGTCACCCACGATGGCACGTGGGGTGGGGGCCTCCCTCTCTGGGGTTCCCAAGTCCATGAGTCAGAGTTGTCAGGTCCTGATCCTCAGTTCTAGGTCTGCGGACATGGAGGTGCAGGTAGCACTCCTCACCTGCTTCTGGCCTTGTGCCCCCCGCCCTGCCCCCCAGGCCTCCTTTAGTTCCCACTTTCCCCCTGCGCTAATGTTTTCATAAAGAAGTCACAGAGTCTGCCGGGCCCTCACCCTCCTTCCCCATCTTTCTCGCTTTTGTTCCCTTCGTGCTGCTCTAAATCACTGGGGAACCCAGATGTTAGAATCAGGTTTCTAGAGTCTTAGCACAGCAGGAAAGCACCCCTCGGCCGGCAGCCAGGGGTCACAGCTGGGTGTCCAGGCTCCGTGTCCCATCCTGGGGCTCTGAGCTGTGTCATCACAGCCAGAGTGGGCCACAGCAGCTCATCACCAGCAAGAGTCATTACAGGAGGCCCTCTGAGAGCCCTTTCTGAAGGATGTTTGCCCCTCAGTGGCCTGCGGAGAGCCCCCCGTGGTGGAGCACGCCAGGATCTTCGGGAAGAAGAAGGATCGGTATGAGATCAATTCCCTGGTGCGGTACCAGTGCAATGAGGGCTTCATCCAGCGCCACATGCCCACCATCCGGTGCCAGCCCAGCGGGCAGTGGGAGGAGCCTCGGATCACCTGCACAGACCGTGAGCAGCGCCCCACACAGCGCCAGATCCCGCCAACACGTCCTCTGCCCTGTGCCCGGAGCACAGCAGTGGCCGGCCCTCTCCCGGGATCCTGAACTCCCCCCGTCGGCACCATCTGTGGGCTTAGTCATATCGCCGTCCCCTGCTCCCGGGGAGGGCTCACTTTCACCAGAGGGATGAAGGTGAAAGCAGGGTGGCCCACTTGCCTTTTCAGCACCAGCCCGAAGCCCCTTAGCCCAAGGTGGTGCCAAGAAAAATCAAAACCAGGAAGTGGGTAAAGCCTCAGGCTGCCGTCACGAGCCTCTGATTTCAGCCAGGAGGGGAGCTGGCGGAGAAGGGGCAAGATGGGGAGAGGCTAGGCTGGCCCACTTTCTTCTCAGGGTTCACCCAGATTTTTCTATTTCCCTTTCACCCCAGCCGCCACCTACAAGCGCAGACTACAGAAGCGGAGCTCCCGGCCCCTGAGGAGGAGCCGCCCCAGCACAGCCCACTGAGAAGAGCTTCCAGGACGTGCCCAGGATGCTGAGCCCAGGAGCCTCGCCAGGCTGACATCCCACACGGATGGTGTCCTCTCCTTGTCGCTTTCTGTCATATAAGGAATTCCATTAAAGAAGGAAAAAAAAATCCCACATTGTGTATGCACCCGCCCACCCCCCAAATCGCCAAAACTGCATCTAATTTTCCACCCAAATGCCAAAGCAAAGCAAACGTATTGTAACCCGTGGACTGAGTTTAGAGACATTTCTTCAATCTCCCGTCGTGCCTTTCCAGGGACCAGCGCAGGGATAGGGGGAGAAGGGGAGGGGTTAAGTTAAATAAAGAAGATTATTTTTTGTTTCCTGATTTTATCCAAGAGCAGTGCAATTGTTGGTTCTTTCACTTCCAGGGAGAGCTAGGGAGGAGGGAGGAAGGGGCAGAGGCCTGAGGGCGTGAAGAACTCGGAACCGCAGCTGAATGTATCGGATGAGAAGGAGTTGGAGGGCTGCACCATCGGTGTTGGGGAGAAGCCTGGGGGAGGGGGGTTCCGGCTGGCCATGGGTGAGCGTGCAGGAGAAAGCCATGGAGGGGTCTTCTGCTGCGTGGGGGCCGGAGTCCCTCTGAGGGTCCCTCTTTCAGAGTCCTCTCACCCAGGTCTGCCACCCTAGCAGGTATCCATCTCGGCAGGACTGGGTGGGGGGCACTGCCTTCCAAGTGGGAGTGCCCCCCACCCCATATCCCTCCTTCCCCCACCCCCGGGACCGTGCAGGCACCAGGGTTCCGTGCACCTATTTATATTTTTGAAACCTAAAGATTATGATAATTATAATAATAATAAAGACATTGGAAGAGATCTATTTCTTTTCTTTTCCCTTCTTTGTCTAATTTAAAGAGAAGGCCACCATGGTCCAGGGTCTACTGAAGGGGCTGTTAGGAATGGGGGCAGTGATCAAATGGCCCCAAATGCATGTGACTCCTGTTTGTTCAGAAAGCTTAGGAGTCACACTTGTGGTGCTTTATTGTTATGAAGGTGCCTGTGTGTATGATGGATTCTGTGTGTGTCTGTCTGTGTGTGTGACAGCCAACCGGTGCTTGTCTGGCTTTGCCAGTTGGCACACTGTCAAAGAACATCTCCAATGAGGCATCTGGCCACTTACCATAGTTTGGCCCTTTGATTTACACTGTTTGCTCACATAGGAGGAGTCGATTGGTAGAGTGAGTCCAAAAACAGGCAAAATCAGGATTTATAAGAGGGAAGAAAAAAAATGCAGAAAGCCTGGGAACCGTGAATCTTGCTTACACATTTTTGGGGTAAACTGGATAGCTAGCCACTAGCAAAAAGGTCTGGGAATCCTGCCCTTAAGCAGGCTGTAGGATATCAACAGAAACAATTTTGATTGTTTATGGATTCTCCCAACTGACCTTGAGTCGAGCTGGAGTGTGTGTGCCCAGCAGTGTCCTTCCACCAGCCTCCTCCTTAGGAGGCCAGGTCAGCGCCACCCCATCATCACACTTACTCACCTGGCATCGGATTTGTGTTTGTGAAGGTGTCTGGGTGTTTGCATGTGCCAGTGTGAGTTTGCTGGTTGTCTTTTTGTGGTTGCATGTGGCTGAGTATTTGTTGGTGAATATATATATGGACTCAGGTGACCTATCTCTGGAAAGAATGAGTGGGTAAAAGTAGAGGGTGCAGAAATGGCCACATAGCAGGAGCTCAAGAATTATGCAATTTATCAATTAATTTACTGATTCATTGGGAGCATAACTATGTCAGTGGATTTCAAACCTGAGCTTGCATCAGAAGCGAGGGGGTCTGCTGGGGCCCACTCCAGAGTTTCTGATTTGGATGTTCTGGGATGGGGCGCAGGAATTTGCCTTTCTAACATGTTCCCAGGTGAAACTGCTGCTGCCGGTCACAAGCCAAGAAGCACTGGGTTACATGAAAAACTGGCTGAGTAACTGATTGTGGGTGACGGGGATGCGCCTGTGCAGGGGCACAAGGTCTGGTTTCCTGAGATTGGCATGGGGTTGGGGGCAGAGGGTGAGGCACTGGTGGGGCACAGCCTCCTCTCGTCTCTCAAGAGGCACCAAGAGGCATCCCCCCACTCCTGTGCCAGGCCCACACAGACACACAGCTGGGGCATGGGAGGGTAGGAAAGCCAGACGGGGCCTCCAGCTGCTAGACCAGCACCCAAGGCAGCGGGTGCCACAGGGCAGGCAAGGCCAGACCAACTCAGCCTGAAGGGCCAGCCCCTGGAGTTCCCTGCCCACCCCAGTGGACAGACCCAGCCAACCTTTGACACCTGGGACAGAGCTGGCCCTCCGTGCCCACTGGGCAGGGAGCTGGGCCCTGAGGACAGAGAGTGAGACACAGAGGGGGCTGGGGATGGAGAAAGGGGTCACAGCACCATTTATTGTCCAAAAAAGGTACACACAACCTGAGAACACCCTCCCTCTCCAGAAAAGGGAAACATAAGAACAAACTACAGATTCTTTGGAACCAAGATAAAAGGAAAAAAGGCGAGGGAAATGTCTCTCTTCCCTAGGATCTCACACAGAAGCCCAGGGGCCGGCTTCCAGCCCTAGCTCCTCAGCCATGCCGATTTGGGCCAGCTGCTTCGTGAGAAGCACGATGGGGCAGGAGACTGCAAGGCCCAAAGCCCAGCTCCAGAGGCCCCCTGGGTGCCCTCGCCCTCTCCCTCCCCCAGGGCCACCGTGCCCTGGCCCCTTGTGTCACTGCCAGCTCTGGGCGCCAGCGGCTACCCAGCAGGAAGAGGGGCTGGACTCACTGGCTCACAGGCACTGAGCCTCTGTGAGCCTATGAAGCTCACGTGGCCCAGAGGAGAGGGGCAGGGGGACTCCTGGAGAGGGAGGGCCTTGGGGTGTTTACCTGAGTAGAGGGGGGATTGGGGATCTGTTGGATTTACCAAAAGATGGTATTTTAAAAAACCTTTAAGTTGCAAAATATAAAAACAAAATGAAAATTGCCCCAACCTGCAAGGGAAAATGAACTGCTCAATAAATACAGCCTGCAAAGGAGGGGCAGGGGTGGGTCCAGGGCTGGGGCCCAGGGGCTAGCGTGGGAGGTAGCAGTAGACACCATACTTGCGGCTTTGTGGGTCTGGGAAACCGAAGTTGCGGATACCAGGCTCCAGGGACCCACAGTGGGGACGTGGGTGAGCCACAGGGTAGCGGGCGCTGCCATCCGCCAGCCAGCCAGCATCGCAGCGGTCCAGGCCACGGAACTTCCAGGCAGCAAAGAGCTGACCCACCTTGGCGATCTGGGCACCATCTTCCTGGCAGGCTTCCTTTGCCTCTGCCAGTGTCAGCTTCTCAGGGTGCTCCAGGTAGTACACCTGCCCTGTAGGACGTGGGGTGTGAGGGCTGGGCAGGGGTGGGGACAGCCAGAGAGGACAACAGGGCCTGGAGCAATGCTAGCCCATCCAGACCTCACCAACAAGCTCCCAAAGACCTGACAGCTATCTAAGCTGAGGGAGCCCCCAGGCTGTAGGCATCTGCAGTGGATAATTTTGGGAGCTAACTGCTCAGTCCTCATCCCCTCTGAGAGTTCCATCCTACCTGCCATGGAGCTAGGGTCCCTCCAGTCACCACTGTGCTCTGCCCCAGCTTTCCCTAATTGCACCCTGTGTGGGCACTCCACCTCTGCTGGACCAGTCAGAGTCTCTCTCATCCACTCAGTCATTTCTTGAGCACCTACTATGTGCCAGGCACTTTTCTAAGTGCTTGGGATATAGCACTGAACAATTTTTGTTTTTATTCATCTTCTCATGAAATAAGCTATTTTCTGAGGACAGGCTGTATTTAATTTACCTATGATGTCCAGAGCTCAGTCTTGGCCCCAGCACATAGTAGGCATTCAGGAAATGTTTGATGAATGACCAAACCAACGATTGGTGTGACGCAACAGCAGCAAAACCCTCAAAACTCAGCTGGACGTGGCTTTAACGTCCACAGGTGCTCCAGACCTCCAGGTAAAGGTGCCAGCAGGGGGGCAGAGAGGTCTGAAATCTCCCCAGATACTGCCCTCCCACCTGTAGGCTTATGTGCGGCCATTCCACTCACCCTTGAGGGCAGCAGCAAAGCAGAACACATCATAGCGGTGCAGGCGGCGGTGGCGCGGGCCGTAGCTGCGCACGCCCGGTGCCAGGCCCGGGCCACCGCAGGGGTGTCGGGCCTGTGTGATGGGGTACTGCACCGAGGCATCCTGCAGCCAGCCTGCGTTGCACCAGTCCAGGCCCTCCTCCCAGGCCCGGAATAGCTGCTCAAAGGAGGCCACCACTGCATCCTGTTCCTCGCAGGCCTGCTGGGCCTCATGGAAGTTGAACTGGTAGCGCCCGTGGGGGTGCTGGTAAGGAAAGACCACACCTGGGGAGGGAGGAAGGAGGGGCTTGAATGGGTGGGCAGGGGCCCCGCTGGTTGGAGACCCACCTCCACTGGGACAGATGCTCTTCCCAACACACACACATACACACACAGTCCTTCAGAGAAGCTCTGCACACCTGTCACCTCCTGTCCAGTGTCAAGTCCAAGGCAGCGTCTATATCTGCTTTACACCTCCCTCCCAGGACTAGCCTGGGTGCACAGCAGTACTCAGAGAACTATTAGCTTGTTAAGGTAATGGATTAATGAGCCAACAAATATCCTCAACTGCAGAATGGGAATAGTACCTAATTCACACTGCTGTTGCAGGAACCCCAGTGCTGTGGTCTAATGGGTTCCCCCAAACTCGTATGTTTAAATCCTAATGCCCAATGTGATGGTATTAGGAGGTTGGACCTTTGGGAGGTGATTAGGTCATGAGGGTGCAGCTCTCATAAATGGGGTTAGTGCCCTTATAAAAGAGACCCCAGAGACCCACACACACCCAGCATTTTCCATTTTATGAGGACATAAAAAGAAATCTTAGAGCTGGCAGAGGGCCCTCACCTGACCATGCTGGCACTCTGATCTCAGACATCCATCCTCCAAAACTGTGAGAAATGAAACTCTGTGGTTTATAAGTCACTCAGGCTATGGTATTTTGTTACAGCAGCCTGAACTAAGACACCGGCAAGGAGGTGCTGCCGTCTACAGGAGACAGCGCACCCCTGGGCTCTGGCTCTCCCTCTCAGTGGCTGAGACCTGATCATCTATATCAACGCTAACATTAATGGGGAAGCCTCTTAGGAGAACGCAAGAAACCTCCCACGTGTGACAGATGATTTTCAGGGGAAGAGGAGGGATGGTAAAAGGTCTTAATAAAGGAGGCTCAAGGTCAGGGAGGTCTTGGGCAGGTGCCAGGGGCTGGTAGGGGCCACAGGCTCCCTCCAAAGTCATCATTCATGTTTGAAGTTTTACCATAATAAAAAGGTTTTTTAAACACCCGCGATTCAGTATCTCCCAAATCAGATGAAATCTTAAGGAGAAGGGGTGTCCCCAGTGCCTGGGACTAGTGTTGTTCAGAAGCAGGGCCTGGAGTCCTTGGACACTCTTTCCTGTGGCCGGGGAGGCCTGAGAACATCCTGGGCCCCACACTCCCAACTTCACTGGAGGCAGGAAGCCAGGCACCTGGGTAGAGCCAGGCTGAGGGGGCAGAGAGGCCCATGGGGCCCAAGGATCAGCACACAACCTCCTCATGTGTCTGCTGAAGGCTTATTTCATGCCTGATTCTGTCTCAAATTCTTGCCTTTCTAGGCCCGGGAATGGAGTGAGGGCTTCTTGTTTCTCTAGGGTGCCCCTGCGGTTCCCAGACAAATGACTCTCACAGGCTCTCACCCATCCCCCAACATTCCCAATGTCAGGGACGAAGCATGTGGCAGCTCTGGGCCACCACCTAAGCCATGTGGACAGGGAAGGTGGGTGCTGACAGCAAAGGTCTGCCATTGACCGACAGGCCCTTGACCCACACTCTATCCTCATCCCCTCAGAAGGAGGTGAAGGAGGAAATACCCTTATCCCTCATTTTGCACACAAGGGGACCGGAGCTCTGGGCCTGAGGCACTGGCCGGGGAGGGTGCCACAGCTGGAAAGGGGTGGATGTGGAGTCAGACCAGCTGCCTCCCTAACATGTAGGGAGCTATAAGGACACACAGCTTCATCCTAGGGACAGAGAAGGTAGAAGTCACTTAGAGATCGCAACTGGGGCCACACACAAGATCTGGCTTGTGGGGTCTAGCTGGTTTGGACAGCAATGGGGTTTTTTAATTAGGAGACTTCTACATAAAGATCCAGAGATTTCACATAAACATATAAGCCTCTGTTGTCAAGTCAGAAAATCTGGCTGTACTGGGCCTGCTTCTGGTGTGGCATCATCAGCTGGGCCTGAGTAGGGCAGCTCCCTTCGGAAGGGACAAGGGCTCAGAAGTGTGCCCCAGCCCCCACCACTCCCTATCACTCACTCTGGGCTGCCACACTGGTGTGTGTTGCCTGCCAGACCTGCTTGAATCTCAGCTCTGACTCCAGCTGTGTGATCAGCTCCTATCTCGCTCTCTCTGAAAAGGATGTGAGCAAAAGGGAGTAAAGCATAGTGAATTCTGGAGCCTAACTGCCTGGGGTCAAACCCCTCCTTTGCCATTTATGCGCTGTGTGACCTTAGATAAGTGACTAGAGCTCTCTGTGCCTCAGTTTTCTCATCTGTACAATGGGGGTGAGAATAATAGCAGCTTCCTCCTCGGGTTGTTCTGAGGGTTAAATGTTTATCTGCCCAAAGCACAGAGGCCTAGATGCTTTCTCGGGGCCCCCTCCCCACAGCCCCCAGGACCCAGCCCCAGTCCAGGTCTCACCCCGCAGCTCCAGCTCCACCAGGCCGCTCTCATCCTCCAGCCCATCAATGACCTCACAGCGATAGCGGCCGTAGTCCTCCAGCCGCAGGTCCCGGATCTCCAGCGACACTTCACGCTCCCTCTCCTGCCGCAGATGCACTCGGCCTTGGTAGTCTCCGAAGGAGCGGTGCCTCAGCCCGATGGCCACCAGCACATCCTGCTCCAGGGCCCCATTCTCCGACAGCTTCCACCATTTGATGCGCACGGGCCGCGGAGAGAGCAGGTCTGGCTCGTAGTGGTAGTGGCAGGGGAGGGTCACATTGGCCCCTCGGTGGGAAAACAAGGTCTCCTCAGGCGTGTCAACCACCAGCTTCACTCCGTTGAAGAGGCCTGCAGGGAGAGGTGCGGTGCAGCTGGGGACCTGCTGCAGCACAGCTGTACCCCTGCAAGGGCCACCCCCCTCCCTCATGCCCAGCTCCTGCCAGGCTCAGGAGTTGTAGATTGCAAGAAGGGCCACGATGCTGCCTGTCTCCCTGTATCCACGCACTCTGCAATATGACTTTACATCTCCTTCCATCAAGAGGTGACTCTATGCCCCTTCCTCCTTGAATCCGTGCTGGCCTCGCCACTTGCTTTGATCAAATGAATGCGGCAGAAGTGACCATTCCATTGTGCCCGTCCTGAGCCAAGGCTCCAGCAGGCCCGACTGAGGCCACTCTTTCTCTTGGAACTTTACCAACCACCATGAGAACAAGCCTGGACTCACATACGCTGGAGGATGAGAACACACAGAAAGTGGAGACAAGCCATCCCAGCTGAGGCCATCCTAGACCAACCAGCCCCTGGCTGACCTGCCCACCAACCGCAGACACAGCCAAGGCTGAAGAAATGGAGCCCAGCCCAAAATGCTGAGCCATGGAATCACAAGCGAAATACACGACTGCGGCCCTAAGCCAGTAGGTTTGTTATGCACAAGAAGCGGACTGGTGCAGCAGGCAGCCAGAGCACCTCCAGCCGGGCGGGTAGCTAGGACTCGGATCCCCCTGAGTCTCCTTCCCTGACACACTGGCCACAGGAGGGCACAGTCTGCCCATCACTCTCCAACAGTCCACCATGACTCTTCCCAAATACCTAAGAAGCACGGGTGAGATGAGGCCAGGACTTCTAGAGAAGACTACAGTCAGGGCTCAGGGTACAAAGAAACACAGAGCCTAGCATGCAGCACAGGAAGCAGGTGTATGGGCTAGGGCTGGCTCATCTCCAGCTTGGGACCCCCTGTGGGGCCTCATGGTCTCGTGACCTTGGGTCTGGACTTGAGATCTTGGAAGCACACAGGGTGAGGGCAGGGAGTAGCATTGGCGTTAAGCAGGAGACAGACAGGGAGGCTCCCTGCAGAGGGTCTCATGCTGAAAAGGGCTACACCTAACAAGCCCTTGCGTGTGTCAGGGTTTCTGTGAGGATCACATGAGGTAATGAATGTAAGGCACCCAGAAGCGTGCCTGGCGCATAGTAGGTGCACGACAACCACAGATTAAAAAGTCCACCTGCCCAAAGCCACGTAGCTAGTAAGTGGGAAAACTGAGATTCAAACTCAAACATCTCTCCTAACCCCTAGCCCCCTTTCCACTGGGGAGACCAGGGGAGGTCATGTTTAAGCTGGATTTTTAAAAATTGGCAGGACTTTGGAGAAAGAATAAAAAGCAAAAGTGATCATCCTCCAGTGTATTCGGGTCCGTGTCTGAGGGGCCAGCAAACACAGAGTAACTGAACTACCTTTTCTGCTCATCTTAGAAATGAGGCTGGACCACTCACTGCACGGGTCAAGATGGGAGAGGGGCTGCTGGCTTCATGCCCTGGCCCTCGTCCCAGCCTGGAACCTGCATATCACAGCAGGGGCCAGGAGAGATTTTGGTCACCTGGCCAAGCAAAAAGCCGACCCAAGAGGCCACCAACCTTCACCGTGGCCATTGCTTGGGTTCCGGCCGTTGGGACTGTTGGAGTAGTAGAAGCCATTGTAGAAGGGCAGTCCTGAGACGCAGCACAGCAGGAACAGCAGGACCGGGAGTGGCAGGTGCATGGCGTCACACTCAGTGGCAGCGCCAGGGTGTCCCGAGCAAGGCTGGAACCCAGGGAAAACTGGGAAGAGGAGAAAAACAAGCCAGTGAGAGAAGCCCTGTGGCGGGGGGCCAGGCACCCCTGGGTTCCAGCACCCACTCATTCACGCGCAGGAAATTGCAGAGCATCTTCTGTGCACCAGGCACCGTTCTCCAGGCTGAGAGGACAGCGGTGACGAGCTAGATGAGGTCCTTGCTCTCAGGGGACTGCACCCTGCAGGCAAGATGGGCGACAAGCAAGCCAACAATTCCTAAGCAGTAGTTAGGATGCAGCAAAAAGACCGTGGAGAAAATTGAACAGGACAGTATGACAGTATCAACAGTTTTCAAACTGCAGCATAGAATTGGAAAGGATGTGAGCAGCATTTTTTAATGACATCGAAGAGACTAGACCAGACTAGAATATACCAGGGTGCATTCGTGGTTAGTGAAGATGAGTTCTGCACTGCAAAGCTTTTGTTTCAGTCCAGAAACATCTGTGGGAATGAGGTGGAAGTGGGTCATGATGTGAAATTTATTTCTTATCCTGGGTCAAGTTCAAAAAAAATTTTTTTAATACCATGCTAGACTACTTCTGGGTTTTTTTTTTCCAGTTTTAATGGACACTCAAATAAAATAGGCAGCTGGCCCATGGACTGTAGTTTGTTGATTTGATTTGTTTTTATATTGCATCAAAATAGTATATCTTGATTATTGAGTTTTTGGCACACACACTTCCCCCCTTAAATCTGTACCCAAGGCTATGCCTCACTCACCTCCCCCTCATCCCTGCCCTGCTTATCACCATTTACTGAGCACGCACAATGATTAAAAGACCAGGTCACACCTTGGAGGCGCTCAGTCCAGGTGGGGGCAGAGTCATAGGCAGGAGATGTCCTGTGGGGAGTCCAAAGATAAGGTACAGAGTACTAAAGACACATGAGGTAGCCAGGTGGGAAAGGACAGCAGGGGCTGCCCAGCAGGGGGGCACAGCAAATGCAAAGGTGCAGGTGGGGGAGCCGGGTGTGCCACAAGTTGTCCATCTCTGCCCTTCCCCGCCCTGCACAGATCCCTGTGTGTCACTTCTCCCAGGCCCTCAGGCCCTCTGGCTTCCAGTTGGATTCTGCCAATGGGAAGCACACACAGGAGCTGGGCCGGAGGGGAGAGAGAGAAGTCATTTCTGCTGTGCCTACGTCCCCTCATGACCACAGCTCCGCCGGGCGGCTCCTCTCCTCCACACCTGCTCTCATGGGCTCTGTAACACTCTTTCCTCCCTTTTCCTCTCGAGGCCTGCTTGTCTCTCACTGACACCCTAGCTCGTTGTCTAAACCTCCTCTCTAGATACTGTCACTAGAGTCTCTTTATTGGAAACATCTAGGGTGAATTCTGCTTCCCACCAAGGCCCTGGCTGATATAGGGGAGAGGAGGAGAGCGGGGTTGACAGGACCAGTGTCTAGATGCCCCTGGGTGTCCTTTGTCCCCCAGGCCCTGGAGTGCCAGTAATGGTTTTAAGCAGGGGGGCCACAGGATCAGATCTACATCTGAGAAACATCCCTCAGGGGCTGAGTGGAAGGCGGACTGGGGGGCAGCAAGACCAGAGTCGACAGGAGGCATCTGGACATATAACTATGATTATCATGCAGCAACGTGGAACATGCTTAGGGTGTAATTTAAAATAGACAAAGCAGAACACAGAATTGCCACTCTGCTCTGACTGTAAGTATGTGGCCCTAAAAATGCCTGTGTTGTAGGAACCAGAAGAGGGGGAGGGAAACGGCAAAAAGAAAGAAAGGGGGAGAGAGGGAGGGAGTGGAGAGGGAGAGAAGGAGGGAGGGGAAAAGCAAAGCCAAGCGAAGCACCGGCCTGTAAGGGTGGTGGGATTGTGGAGAAAACATTCTTGTTTCCAAATCAGTTAGGAGCTCTTGCTGGAGAAGGAGTGGACGTGGAGGAAGCTGACAGGTAGAATCCACTGTTCCTTTAGATGTCTTTGCAGAGCTACTGAGGCCCAGGCTTGCCCTCTGTGCCATGCATTTCAGAAGGATACTGTGAGCCTCGCCTTTTGTCCAAGAGGAATCCCCAAGTGACACCTACAAAGCCTCTTGGTGACTTGAATCTGGGCAGCCCAAGTACAAACAAGCTAACACAGAATGTGGGGGCAGGAAGCTCTGGGTTCAAATCTCATCTCCACTACTTACTAGCTGCATGATTCCAAGCAGGAGTCCTCATCTGTGAAGTGGCAATAATAAAACTCACCATGGCATATCTTTCACCAATATGTTCTACTTTTCTCCCAGAGTGAGCGAGTTCTAGACAGGTGCATGACCAGGCAGCTGAAGGCTGTATTTCCAGCCTCCCTTGCAGCAGGGAGAGGCCATGTGACTCGGGACTGGCTGGCAGCAGAGAGAACACATGCCACATGCAGGTCCTATACCTAAAACAACCTGCGATATTCCCCTGGTTTTCTTTCCCTGACCCTGCTGGCAACCAGAGCAGCCCCCTTAAAGTCAGAGATGGAAACTACAGAATGAATGGCAGGGCCACCCTACCATCCCTGGACCTCCTCCACCTACACTGCGTCATGAGAGAAAAACCAAGTCCTAGTGTATTTAAGCCACCACACTTGAGTGTCTTTGTGAACGTAGCATAGCCACACACAGCCTAACAAATAGCTCACTCCAACAGGGTTGCTGTGATCAGCATTAAAATATTAACAGAATACTAACATCTGAGTTTAATGAGCACTCACTGTCTCATTTAATCCTCACCACAAACCCTAGAGGTGGGACATAATGGTATCCTCATTTTAAAGATGGGAAAATCAAGGCACAGAAAGATTAAGTTATCTGCCCGAGGTCATCCAGCTAGGCAGAAGCAGAGCCAGGATTTGAACCCGCTCCAGCTCTAAATAACGCCTGGAACCACCATGGCAAACTCAGGAAAGTGACATGTAGAAAGTACAGAGCAGGCCCTCGTAGGAGTCAGTTTCCCTTCCCTTCCTTGGGGTTCCGTGTTTGGAAACAGGAGGGAAGTAGAATGAGGACAGAGAGGCTTATTGGTGCTGAGCTGGATGTCCCAGGGTCCACCCTGTCCCTGGGCACCCAGAGCCTCCTCCTTGAGTAGACGGGCTCTCCAGCCTCTGTCTGCAGTGTTTCCAGCCTCTTTGCAGCAGCTCATCCGGTACAGATGCTCCCCAGTGACAAATGGCTTCCCCACGCTGAGCAAATGCAGGCATTTCTGCCACAAAATATTTGTATGCCTGGAAAAAAATGTGTATTTTTTGCAAAATCATGCATTAAAAAACAACAAGGTTAGATGAAAAACAAGTATGAGGCAGACTACTCAAAAACATATACAACTCTCACCAGAGCACTAACAAAAGCAAGGGTGATCCTAATAAAAACCATCATCACCATTAACTCTCCGCTGACACTGGTACCCGTATCCCATCAGTCAGTCCTTTGCAGCCTTCACCAGCAGGGGAAGTACTTCCTCATTCAAGATGTAGGTCCTTGGGGGCATTGGATTTCAATAAACACTAGATTTATCAAAATTAAAAATTAGACACAGAGTGAAGTTATCTTCTTTAATCATTTTTTTAGCACAGAGGAAATGTCTTTGCAACTTCTTCAGCTGGTTCCTACTTTTATCAAAAAACTTCTAAGTTCTGTTAAGCAACTATACCTGTTATACCAGTATCCCTCCCATGCCAAATCTATTGCATCCTTAAGCTGGGATGGTGAGAGTTTGGGTGTTGAGAGTTTGGAGAATCCAGGTAGGAAGGGATACTGTGTTATCCAAATCCACCTGGTTCCTGAGTATGGGACAGTGAGTAGGAAGAATTTGGAGCTCCACCGACTATCCTGACTGTCCGATGGGGGAGTACACGTCTCCCAGACACCAGCAGAGGGCAGCATCGCCATCCAGGTCTCCACCAGCCCGGCTGCCCGAGAGGAATTTGACTTCGGTGCCCCTGGATGGGCAAGGCTTATTAGAGCCTTTGAAAACTGCGGTTCCCGGAAAGTGGAAGCCGGAGGTGTTTCCTACCAGCATTCCCAGCCTGCTGGCCCGAGCAGGGCCGCGGTAGAGGGGCCAGTGCGCCTCTCATTCACTTCCCCCTGCTGCAGAGGGCAAAGGCACTCCAGAGGTCAGCACTGGACACCACAGTGCAGACGGGGTCACAGGAGCTGGGTCCAAGTGCCCCGCACTGTTTCCCTTCTGGCTGCTCAAGAGCCCAAAATTCCTCCCTGAGGGACCCCATTTCCCACCCAGGGCTCTACCCTCCTCCCTCCCTAGCCCTCTGGTCTGCTGTCCCTAAGGAAGGAACCCCAGTGGACCTGAGGCCTGAACCTGACGGGCGTTTGCCCTGGGATGGCCAGAGCCGGCCGGCAGAGGCCAGGGGCGCAGGTCCGCCCGCATGTTGCCTCACGAGTTATCCCCAGCCGCTCGCAGGGTTCCTGTGGCCCCCGGAGCATCCGAGCCAGGCAGAGCCGGGCACGCGACACGCTGTGCAGGAAGAGAGACAGGATGTGACGGGAAGGGACCCGGTGGCTCCCCGTGGGAAACGGGCTAGTCCCGGGCGGTAGTCTCGGGGGCCACGGGTTTCCCTCGGGATTTCTTCCTCGCCGACAAGGGTCTGCGCAGAAGGATCCCGCGCAAGTCAGCCCGCGCCCCGCGCTGCTCTCAGCCCACCTGTGCCTGGGGCGCCCCCCGTCGGCGAGCACAACCCAGCCCCGCCCCAGCCCCGCCCCAGCCCCGCGGTGCCCAGCTCACTCCTCTAGCCCGCTTCCCCAGACCCTGCCCCCGGAGGCGTGGGGCCTGCAGGAGACCCACAGCGGGAAGGGGAATCGGCCCACGGAGGCCCCCAGGAGCCTGGCCACCCCTGAGCCACGTACCGTCCCCAGGCGGCTCCTCGACGGCTCGCCGCTCTGGGCTACGGGCTGACCGGGCTCAAGGAAGCAGGCGGCTCTGGGGATCTTGAATGGCCAGAAAGAAAACGGCTGCGGACACACTTCCGTGCTCCCGCCGGGCCAGCCCCTTAAAGGCGCACACGTCCCTTTCCCTCCCATGGGCTGGACCCCAAGGGAGGAGGTGCTACAGACTTGGGTTGTCTCCAGTCTCGGCCGGAGACCACCCCCAACCCGCGGAGCTGCTGGCTAAGCTGCGAAGGGAGTGTCCAGGTGTTGAGGCTGTCACATCTGCGGGAAGGAGGTGAGGGAGGGTGGCAGAGGAAAGTTTGTAGAGGGGGGATCTCATTAGAACACATTAGGTTCACCTAAAGCAATGGGACTAAACAGGAGGAGCCGCTCGCCACACTGCAGGCGGGCTATGGCTGCCCCCCACCTTCAGGAGAGGGCGGGGTGAGCATTCTGTATGCCTGCCTGTCCCCCCATAGAAGGCAAGGGGGCACTGACGTCCCTCCTGCCCCTGAGTTTGGAGGTCATGAAACCATCAGCCAGCCTCTTAGCGTCAGGCACAGGGATGCTGCCCCAGTAGGTGGGGCTTGAATGAGTAGCCCTGGGGGAAGGCAGGGCCCAGGAAGCAGGCTGGTGCTCCCAACAGCCTGAAGGGACCCTCAGGCTTCTGACTGGTCCTCCAGCAGGGGTGGAACCCTGCCTTAGAATCCTGACATCTGTTAACAGCCATCCAGCAGCCGCCTCCCAGGATGCCTGTGTTTGGACAGACCAGCAGGAGGCCTGGCCTGTACAGCCCCGTCTTATCCTCAGCAGCAAAGCCCAAGGTGGTCCTTCAGCCTTAGCTGGGAGATGGGCCAAGTGGTCACTGAACCCCGAGCCTCTCCCTAAACATACCTTGACAGCCTCTGTGTGTGTGTGTGTGTGTGTGTGTGTGTGTGTGTGTGTGTGTGTGTGTGTGTGTTACACACGCACAGCCAGGAGCAAATCACAGCACAAAGAGCTGCAGTGGACAAGGCTAAATCGCACCTAAAGTGAATGCCAGCTTGATGGGCAAAGGGAGCCAATGAAGGTTCCTCCAAAAGGAAGAGAGACCTGTCTGAGCCCCGGGTGCAGGATGGATTGGAGCGGGGGATAAACAGGACACGAGTTCCAATCAGGAAACTCACACAAGCTTTTCTGACAACAATGATCAAAATTTTTGAGGCCTTTGATGGGCCAGGCTTTGCATCAGAATTATATACCTTCTCCCCATTAGTCCCAACGCCATGGAGTCTGTCCTATTAATTGCATTTTACTGATAGGGAACTGAGACCTAGAGAGATTTAAGTCAATTGCCCCAAGTCACTGAAAGTCAGGATTTGAACTCAGGTCATCTGATTTGAAGCCTTGTGCTCCTAATCCTCCACTATATTTAAACCAGGAACAGAAAGAAGACTAGACTCCTGGTGGGGGGGGGGGGTGGTCAATAGGTCCCAGTGCTGACAGCCACACGTGTAGGGAGAGGGATGGGCAGCAGGGGAGGTCAATTGTGTTACAGAGAAGCAAGTTTAACATCCCAACCAGTGGCAGGTCTGGCCAGCAGGGGGAATCTCAGAGCCGGCTCTCTGGACTGCAGTCAGGAATAAAAAAGTAAATCCATGGAGGTGATGGTGAAATCTGTGGAAATGGAGGAGGCTGCCCAGGGAGAGGAGCCAAGGACAGAAGGGGTCAGGAGTGAGGGGGTGCCAGTCCAGGGTCCCAGGAGGGGGTACTTTCAGAAGGGTGTGGCTAACACATCCAACACAGCAGAGGTGAGCAGAAGGGACTGAGAAGTGGCTTAGGAGTTACCCTGGGTCTCCTGGACCAGGCAGGGGGCTTGTGACTACTGTCCACCAGCCCACCCGGCCAGCCTGCCGAGACTGGCCCGCAGAAAATATTCACTGCCCCCAATAGGGGCAACTCGACAGATGGGAGAGAAGCTCTGTTCCTCCTTCTGCAAGTGGGAGTACGGGATTCTGGCCAGGCTCAAGCTACAGTTAGTTATTGGGGAGGCAGAACCATCCCAGATCAGAGATGTGAGGTGGGAAAAGATGCTTCTTTCATGGTCTGCTAGTCCCCAGGAGAGGCCAGACCAGGTCTGGCGTAGGAAACACTCCCAGGAGGGACTCCTGAAGCCAGCAACCACCCAGTAAGACTGACGACAAACCAACCCATGCAGCTCCACGGAGGAGAGCTCTGTAACAGGGAAGGGTAGGCCAAAGGACCCCCGGGGTGGGGAGCCCCACATATCTAGCTCATTCAGAGACCACAGCCCGAGACTGTTATTCTGTCCCTGCTCAGCCAAGAAGCCCTGGCAACGGGAGCTCTCAGGGAGGAGCCACTTCCAGTCTAATTTCCCTGACGAAGATCCAACAAAGCCACACCCTCCTTCTGGCAGCCACATGGCCAGATGTGCTGCCCAGAGGCGCCTCTGTGTATTAGTGTGGCTCTCAAAGTCTGTTCTGGAAAATTCGTCGTATGTCTCAAGGCATTGAATAGTAGGGTGGTTTCATATGCCCCCTTCCCAGCTAGTCAGTCCCTTCTCTATCTGCCAGCCCCCTTCCCGGATCATCAGGGTGCTGGCCTGCACTGCCCCTCCACTGGCCACTTCCTGATTGCCCCTGCATGTGGCAGGTACGGGGATGGAGAGGGGTACCCATGGGACTTTCCTCCCAGCCCTAGAGTGAAGATGACAGTGGCCTCCAGGAACTAGTGTGCTCAGCCAGGAGGCCTCGTGCCCACTTGGCAGAGGCCTGACCCCTCCCATCCCACACTGCACCCCACCCTGGGGTCCCCTGTAGCTCTGAAAGCAGCCCAAGTTCACTGAGTTTCTAATAGTTTCTCCAGCCCACTGCTCCAGTTGCAAAGAAAATGGAAATTGCCAAAGGGGAAAACCAGCAGCCTCTGTCTGCCCCCCTGGTGTGGGAAGGAAGCAAAGCCATTCCTGAAGAAAACCTCCGTGCAGGTCCCCTGGGCCCCTCACCTGGCAGCAGCCATGGAACCCAGGGCTGCACAGTCTGGAGCGAGAGAACTAAGGGCAAGAGTCCAGACCCCTCCAGTGTGACCCCCCTGAGTCTCCTCCCTCTCTGCAGTCAGGCAGGGGACACAAGGATGCTGTAGCTCGGGGAGGCCTCAGGGTGGGGACACTTGCCCAAGTCAAAGCTCATCTCGATGGAGCAATAATGAACCACAGCAAGAGTTCAGGGGGTGATATAAATATATTTTGGAAGCTACCCGTGTCCTCTGGGGTGAAGAGCCAGCACAGAGGGCCCCCCACGCCCACCCACCTCCTCCCCCATCTCTCCACAGACCCATCCCACCCACTTCTGTCTCTTTCCAGGCTTCAGGGCAAGGAGTAAGAGGGGTCTCTGGGGAGCTGAGGGGGAAGTGTCAGGGGACCGGGTGGCAGCAGCAGGAGTGGCAGCGTCATGCCTCAGAGCTGAAGGGCATGAGACTGTTCTTTCCAGCCTGGGGCCCCAGGGCCTATTTCTCCAGGGCCATGGGAATGTGGGGTGTGGGAGCAGCACTAGGGAGGTCATAGAGGCCAGAATCAGGGACCTGGGGAGGTGCAGGTAACCCATGCTCCCTACTTTGCCCATCCAGAACTACTTGTCCATCCCAGAACTACTCAACTCCCACAGTGCCTAAGAGAATGGGATGGCATGAGGGTTGGGCATGCAGGAGCGGGAGGGGGAGGGAAAGGAGGAGGGAGGGAGGGGGAAGGGTGGGAGGGAGTGAGAGGTGACTGAAACCCCGCCCCTAGGTCAGCTACAATCAGGAGGGCAGGAATGGGTGGGGAGGCAGCAGGTCCACTGAAGGCTGGGAGGACCAGGGAAGGGGCAAGTGCCCTACAGCCCTTCCAGTCACTTCAGCCGGGCCCACCACTAACAGCCCAGGAGCTCCACGCGCAGGGTGATGCGGTTGTGCCAGGCCACGGGCAGGATGCGCACAAAGCGGGCCAGGAAAGGCGTCTCAAACATGTTCTTCTTGTGCGAGTTATTATCGAAGTTGCCAGGGAAGATCTAGAGGCACAGAGGGTGTCAGGAGGACTCCAGAGCCAGCCCCCCCTCCCCTCGGAGCCCCAGATCAGACTCACAGGGCACTCCTGGAGTGGTGAGGGCAGGACAGCTGGACAGACACTCACCTTGCCTTCCACAGCCCCCTGGTCCCTGTATTCAGTCCAGTTCTCACCATCATCACTGTAGGCCACCCTGTAGGCTGCCACATACTGGATATGGCCAAAGTCTCGGGCCCCCTGGGTGATGATGCCGGTCACTCGCCTCAGGGAGCCTAGGTCAATCTATAGGAAACAACCAACCACGTTTTCTTTATTTGGACCAAATCCAGTAAGATAGAAAAAGGCAGGCACATAGGGGCACACATTTGAGTTTCAGGAAAACTACTTCACTTGGCAGAGCCTCAGTTTCCTCATCTATAAAATGGGCATAAATAATGCTACCTACTTTGTCAGACACCATTAAACACTTCACTGCAATGAAGCCTAGGTTTCAAAGCCTGGGCCCTGACCAACCCACGGCCAACCCTTCGTACAGTGAGAACAGAGACAGAAGAGACCACAGCCTACAGGGGCAGGAACTGCTCCAGAGGGCCCCTGCAGGGCCGTCCACAGCCTGACACCGTCCTGGGGAAGTCGAAAGGCTGGCAGCTCTCCCGGAACCCGGCCCCACAGGCTAATGTGCTCCCCGCTCCCCTCCTGACGCCTGTCCCTGCCCATCCCAGGGAACCTGCCACCTGCCCCTGGGCAGGCAGTGCCAAGACCCAGGCTGCAAATCCAACTCACTGCCAACCAGTAGGGGAGCCCTAGGCATGAATCCTCACCCTGGCAGAACCCCGTTTCCTCATCTATAACATGAGTGGATGCTTTCATTTCCCATGACTCTCCTGATATCCAAGGGCTGTCCCATGGCCTGTTCTCAGACAGCGAGTTAGAGAGTGTCTGCTCTGAGCTCAAGCAGAGAAATCCCGAGGTGCCTGGGTCAGGCATGCCTCCTGCAACCTGCCCTGCTGTCTACGGGCTCAGCCTTATCACCCTGCGGCAGCCGATGGAGGTAGCCTTACCTCTAGACACACATGGGCGCGCACACTCCCACACACAGACATTCACACCACCTGGGGCTGGGGGCCTTGGTGGAAGCAGCACTAAGCTCCCCCACTCTCCCCCCTCTGAAGTTACATAATCAGGAAAAAGAGGGGGCGTGGGGGACATGAGAGGGCAAAGCCAAACAAAAACAAGGCTATGCAGAAACTCCCTCCTGGGGAGCAAAAGCCTGGGCTGGGCCAAGGTCAAAGATCTGGCAGTCCCACCCAATCCTAGCCTACCCCAGCCCAGCATCCCAGGAGGAGCCTGACCCACCTGCAGCCACTCAGAGGCAGAGTTGGTCTGGGCGGTCCAGGCGTTGAACTTGCCCTGATTATCCAGCCGTGCGTAGAACGGATACCAGCTAAAGGCACTCAGGCCCCAGGTCTTGTAGAAGCTGGAGGCTGTGATCTGCTTGTCGGGGATGGTGCTGTCCTTCAGGCCTAGGGGTTCGGCGCATCCTGCCAGCAAGGGGGGGCTGTCACCTGGATTAGGGATCCACAGCCTCCCAGGGGTGTGAGCACGAGGCAATGAAGGGGAAAGAACTCTGTGGCTCCTGACCCATCCGCTCAGACGACAGATAGAAGCTCCTTCTGCCTTTCAGAGCCAACCGTCCTACTTTCTTACTGCCAGCCCCACCCACTCCTAACCTCACCTCCCACTCCCAGCCTCACGTGCTCTTCATGGATCACCCACCGCTCTTCACCCTCCGCACTAGCACAGGCCCTGATCCACCACCTCTCACCCACCCTCAAGGCCTGACTCGTGAAACACCTCCTCCCAGAAGCCTGCCCGGACCACCTCACTTGAGTGGGACTTCTCCCTCCTCCAGACTCACAGCACTTCCTCTGTCACTCCTACAGCACAGCCGCTATCCACACCACTGAGTCCTGGCATTACCAGCATCTCACTGATTCAGTGCTTACATCAGTCATTTAATCTACCACACAAAAACCAGGACAAAGAGGAAACCAGTAACCCCATTCCAGAGATGAGAAAATTGAGGCTGAGAGACATTAAGCACTGTGACCAAGTCCACCCCCTCTAAACACACACACACACACACACACACACACACTGCTAATGACCATGCCACTCAGTGACAATTCTCCACCATTTCTGCACCCACCAAGAGCCAGGAAGGCCTGCCTGGTGGTGACCCAGGGATGAACAGGAAAACCTCCTGCTGTGGAAGCCAAAAACTCAGAACTGCTGGGGCTCAGGACCGACCCTGTATCCCTGCCCAGCAGCCCCTCCCAGGGAGTTCACACACTCACTACTCTGCGTGCTGTCAGACAGGCCTAGGAGGGCTGCCTGAAAAGCTGGCCTTGGTTTGACACAAGCCTGCCCAAACACTCAGGAATGTGCCGGGCTGCTTTGTCCTCATTGTCTGCACCTGCAGGTGTCCAGAACAGTCAGGGACAAGCAGGGGATAACCTCCCCGGAGAATGATGGGCAGATCTTACACATGGCAGAGTCCCCACTCCATTTCATCTGTCCCTTTGCAGAATCAGGGGTGGAGGAGTGGGCCTGGAAAGCCGTGGCTCCCTCTGGAAGCAGACTGTAGTACACAGCGCTCCACACCACTGTCTCCCAGACACTCGCATCCTTGCCACTAAAGACATCTGCCTGCAGAGTGTGCTGATGCCGACCAATCATACCATCTCCCCGTGCGGGCGGTGCACCAGGTAGCCTCCACCCTCCTCCCACAAAGAGAGGCCGCTGGGCTGGGAGGTGGCTCATCTCCTGGGCCAGGCCTGGAGGGCGTAGGCCCAGAGCCCTCTGCAGAGGACTCCGAGGCATCGTCTGCTCTAGGTGGACCCTTCTACAGACCGTCTGCTTCCAGCAGTTCATCCCCCCGCCCCTCACTTCTGGGCCCCACCCCAGGAAGTCAGACTGCCTTCCAGATACAATGCAGTTGGGTGGGGCACCAAGCCAAGGGCAGGGCTCTCAGCTCCAGCACTTGCTATGTGACGCTGGGAGCTCCCTTCCCCTCTCTGGTCCTCAGACTGTAAAATGAGGTACAAAAGCAGTGCGCCTCACAGATCAGCTGGGGACCTTATTAGTGTAAGGATTCTGTCTGTGCAGGTCTAGGGTGGAGCTGGGAGTCTGCACTTCTACAAGCTCCCCGGTGACACTCATCCTGCTGGTCCACAGAGCTCACTGAGTAGAAGTCTCTAATCCATCCACTCCATTGACCCCCCACCTTGGTCCAAGCCACCTTATCTTCCCACACATCCCTTGCCTGGAATGCTCTTTCCAAGTTATTCACATGGCTTGATCTCCATCATTCCAACCTCTACTCAAAGGCCATCCCAACAGGGCAGTCCCTCACCTCACCCCAAATCACCCTCGTCACATCACCCTCTCGTGTTTCCTTCATAGTTCTTACTGCTATGTGAGCTTTCTTTCATTTGCTCCCTGTCTCACATCAGCCTCACCTATTAGAATGCAATTTCCATGACCTCAGGGATCTCACCTGTATCATTCTCTAGAGCCAGGTACTCAGAAGGAGCTTAATAAATATCTTAATAAATGTCTATTGAGTTGAATAACTAATCAATTCATCAAGGACACCATGCCCACCAGCGAAGAGGAATCCTGAGGCAGGGCCTGCCCAGAAATGCCTCGACCTCAGCCCCACACACGTGCACACGTGTACACACACAGGCACACAGCAACACTCTCCAGCTGACTGGAACGCCTCCAAGGGAAAGGAGGTGGTCCAGTCCTTGAGCCAAGCAGACAGGGAAGCCTCACTTCCTCAGCTCGCCAGTCTCGCCTTCTCTTGGCTTTAGAGGGGACCAGCTGTGATAGACTCAGGCAGGCAACGTTAACAGCCAAAGGCTTCAGATTATGACAGTGAGCAGCGAGGGACTCCAGGGAGAGGCGCCCAGGGTGGGGGCCCCCAGACCTGTCTCTGTCCTTCACAAATTGCCTGAATCTCCTTTTAGCAGAAGTCAAAGTCTTTACCTCTCCCACTTAAAATGATTAGGCTCAAAAGGCAGTGACCCTGAGAGTAAGAACTGTGGAAAGGGGGCACAGAGGGTGGGTGTCGGAGAAAACAAGAAAGGCAGAGCGCCACCTCTGCTCTGCAGCTCTACCTAGTGAGCCCTACAGTTCTGCCAGTGGCCAGCAGGTGGCACTGTAGCTGCAGAGAGGGAAATACCAGGCCTCAGAGAAAAGACTGGGCTGGCCTGAGCTGAGCAGTGACAACGCCCTCAACCCAGCGCCTGCACCCTGACCACTCCAATGGCCAGTTTTTCATGGCTCAGCAGAAACCTGTCCCTTTCTGGTCCCCTATCCTTTAATCCGAGAATGTCCGCGGAAAGGACAACAAGAAGCACCAGCTCCAGCCCTATGACCCTAGAAGCCCCCATGTTTCTCTTGAATACAGACCACAGGCTTCGGGGAAAAACTGTGGATGGGTGGGTGTCAGAAGCCCAGGGATCTAGACCAAGTTTTAATACCTACCAGCTGTATACCCTTGATAAATAATTTATCTGGGCCTCACTTTCCTCATTCATTCATTCATTCACTCACTCACTCACTCATTCATCATTTATTGAGCACCTATGATCCAGGCTCTGTTCTAGGCACTGGGAATGCAATGGTGAACAAAACAAACTCCCTGCCCCCAGGGAACTGACATCTGCAAAAGACAACTAATGCTACATGTTCTAGAAGCTAAGGAACCAATCAGAGTAAGTGAAAATATTTTGAAAACTGAAGTGGTATCTTTTTCCTCTACCAACCAGAAGAGAGCAAACACCTGGGCAGGGCTGCTGATGGCCAGGTGATCCCTCTAGTGACCATCTCCTGTGTGAGCCCAGGTTCCTCCGCCTTGCTGCCACCCTACCAGCTCAGCATGGCTGAGAAAAGAGGGGGCAGGGAAAGCAAGCCCCTAGGATTACACAGCCCGCAGCACTCACCATTCAACTCACAGCCAAGGAGCTCAAAGCGGAGGGTGCAGCCCCGGTGACAGATGACGGGCACCAGCCTCACATACTGCACCTCCAGAGGGATGTCAAACAGGTTGACCTTCAGGCCGTTGTTGTCCATATTACCCACAAACACCTACGCGGGAAGAGGCAGGTTGCAGGAGTGGGTCAGCAATGGGCAGCCCCACTTCCTGGGGTTGCCTCCTCTTCCTCTTCAGGCAGGAGCTCAGTCCTTCCTCTGGCCACCTCACAGCCCTCAACATGATTCCCCTTCTCAGACCTTCCGTGGTCTCCATGGGGCCTGGGCATAAGCTCCCATTTTTTACACAGGGCCACCTATGACCTACAGGGTGCCTCTGTGCAAATTAGGAAAAGGTACTCCTTTCTCAAGACATTTTATTCTAACAATTGTCCCACAGAGAGAAGCACACAAACATCTGATGTCTATATTGTAAGTGGTGCTTAGTAATGACATCTTTGAGCAGTGTACAACACGTACAACTGTACACAGTATCCTTGGAGGCTCTGAATGCATCCCAGCTCCACCACTATAGCCACTCTCAAGTCACTGAACCTTTTTGAGTTTCACCCCTCTTATCTATAAAGTGGGGCTGTTACCTGTAATCATAGGCCACAGGCACAATCTGGGTTTCCCGATTTCTGCGAAGCAAGAGGCATCTGAAAACCCACCTCGTGGCCCATTACCCAGGGTACCCTCCCCTCACTGGGGGCCCTCAAACAGCACTGGAGCCCCAGGGGTTGCTGATCACAGCCCTTCTTTAGGACTCCAACAAGCCTCACCTTATCTCCTGAGCCCTCTGTATTCTGGACGAACTGGAACTTGCGCCCATCGACACTATAGGCCACCTTGAAAGTCTTCAGGTACTCGGCACTGCCTGCGCGGCTGGCACCCTGCGTCACCACACCTGTGACCCGCATCTTCCGCAGCAGGTTCACCTGGACCAGGGCAGGGAGGATAAAACCCTTATCTCCCAGGTTCTTTCCACCCCTACCCTCTCCCCTCAAACCAGCAGAGAACAACCCAAGCATGACAGAGAGGGGCTTTCTCATCCGGGCTTTGGACCCAGCACACTAACAGGGACAGGTCCCCAGAGGCCTCATCCAGTGCCAACAGCCCCTCCACAGCCTAGCGTTCGCTCCCTCTCATCCTGCCCACCCACTCCAGGTGCCCCAAAGCTGCCTTCCACTTAAAGATGCTTCTACCTATGGGAACCTGCAACCTTGCTACCGGGACCCCAGGTATGAACCTTGCTACTGGTGATCTCACATGGTGACCCCCAAATGTGGGCGCCCTCCCCTCACCTTCTCCCTTCCCATCACACTGCCCACCCCTTCCATACCTGGATCCAGGGGTTTCTGTCATAGTTGCTGGATGTCCACGCATTGACGATGCCCGTGCGGTGCAGGCGGGCCAGCTCCGGGGCCCAGCGCTGCAAACCCATGAAACCCAAGTGCAGGGACGAGGCGGAGATCTGGGAGTCGGCGATGGCGCCCGTCTCCATGCCCAGTGGCATGGAACAGACTGGGGGGGGGAGGGAGCAGTCAGAAGGCCACCCAAGCAGGTGCAACCCAAGGGACACGAGAACGAAACAGTGTGGCCTCTGTCAAGGACCTGGAGCAGAGACCACGAAGGGACCATGAGGGCTGAGGAATAGGTAACAAGAAAAGGTGAGTGGGAGGAAAAGAGGGGCCGGGCAGAGTCGCGGGGGGTTGGGACCCAGGGCTGCCAGGAGGTTCCGAGCCAGGCCAGAACTCACGGCACTGCCATAACTGGCAGTCGGAGTCCCTGCCCGGCTGCAGTAGGTGGTCTCATTTTTACAGGGCATCGAGCAGCAGTTATTTCAATATGGAGGCTGGGCTGGTGAGAGAATTTCAGTGTGGCCTCCTCTTCTTCCATGTCCCCACCCCACCAGGAGGACCACCCCATCCAGCCCAGCCCCTGGCTTCCTCAGGAGGATGGTTTTGGAAGAAAGGGAGCCTCAGATGGCGCCTCAGAAGGGGCGCCTCATATGTTCAGTACACATATGAACAGTACGTGTACTGCACATAAAGGGTTGAGCACCTCTGCATGGAGTTTTCTAGAATCCCACTGGCAGGAGTTTTCTGGGTGAAGTTTGAGTGCCATTCTGTTTTCTCTCATTCCCTTTGCCTCTTCTAAGTACTGGTTCTGACCCAGCCATCTGGGAAGCTGTCCCTAGCCAGGGCCCATTGCCTTCACCATTACCCCAGCGACGTGGCCCTTGGGAGCCAAGCCTGTGCACCTGGACCTTAGCTCCAAGGTCCTCAGCAGAGAACGCAGGGACAGGTCCACTCTTACTCCATTCCCCCGGGCTCACGTCGAGCTCAGTGTACAACACTCTTGCAGGGAGAGTGAGGCACAAAGCGAGACCATACGCCCCAGATCAGAGCCAGCCTGTGGCTGAGCAGAGATCTGAACCCAGGCCTGCACTGTCCCCACCCCCATATGTCCACACCCAGATGGCCCCACATGTGCATTCTTTGGGTCTGTGGGGTCCTTGTGGGCTCCAAGGAAAGACACCACATAACAAATACGGAGGGGCTGCAAAGAAAAAAAGTGGGGCAAGGGTTGGGGGAGTTCCTCCACCTTTGCAGTCGCCCCTGCCTTCTGCCCCAGGTGTTACCACATCCAGCCCAGGACAGACCCCAGGCCGAGAAGCAGAAAAGAGGCTAGATGAGTAACTCCAACTCAGGCACACCCAGGGTTACCTGGGCTCCCAGCCCAGTAATTAGTGGGCCCACTTGGCCTCACCAGGGCTCTGTCGGTCTTGGCAATCCCCCTCCAGACATACACATGCTTCCTCTCCCTAGTATCTCAGATTGGCCTCAGCCCAAGGCCCAAGGCCCTCAGTGCTGTCTCCTCTGATGTGAAGGGGGAGGCAGACACTTTACCTGCCCTCCCCCAGAGGCTGGCTCCCACCCAGCTGGCCCAGCCCTCCCCCTCCTCCCAGAGACCATCCCCACATCTGCCTACAGCAGAACTGCCTGCCCCCTGGCCATGATGCTCAGTGACAGACCAACTGGACTGCAGAAGTCTGCCCCCCACAACCCCACTCCACCCACCCTAGGCCTCCACGTGGACAAGCCCACCCCACAGCAGGTTAGAAAGAGTCCTAGGCCAGGAGGGAGGATGGTGCGGAGAGCCGCTGCTGGCCAGGCCTGCTTGGTTATCCACTGGGCCACAGAATGGCCCTGGGTGGGTGCCCAGCAGGCCAGGCTGGTCAGCCCCTCTGCGCACACCGGGCCTCTGACCACCTGACCGTGAGGGGACGGTCCCGTCTGCCCAGGCCTCTCCCTCCTCCCTGAGCTCTGCGATGAGGCCAGAGGTCAAACCTGGGCCGGAACTGTCAGACCCTGAGGCCCAAGCCTTATAAACTGACCTCCGAGGCCCCCAAAGACTAAGAATGTGCTGGTTTTCTCCTCTTGGTAGAAAATTCCCAAGACTTAACCCTAATACTGTGCGTCTGGTTCATGGTGATCCAGAAAACAACACTCCCACGACCTCTGGGGTCACCACCGCCCCTCACTCCCCACAGGGACGTCAGGCCTGGCCCGCAGTCCCAGGAGAGAGGGCCAGACAGGAAGAAGCCTGAGGGGGAACAAGCCCCCACCCCCGCCTGGCTGGGGCTCTGTCCCACCCCAGTCTACCCAGAGGAGGCCCTGACACAGAGGTAAGGCCAGCACATGGCCTGGGCTGCCAGGACTGTGGCTCAGGGTCTTCCACCCCAGACACTCACCTATCTCACAGTGGATGCCTGTGTGGCCATGAGGGCACTTGCAAATGTACTGGGTGAAGACATCCCCTCGGTGTGAGTCATTGATCACCTGGCATTCGGCATCATTGTGGCAGGGATTTGGGAAACAGGGACCTGGGGGGATGGGGGGCAGGAAAGATGGGACAAGGAGATGGGTAAGATGGGTAAGAATTAGCTGGGGACAGAGACAGGCAGCAGCAGGTGGGCCAAGCCCAAAAGGACCCTTTGCCCAAACTCAGCTGACTGCCCACCTCCCCCCGCCATCTCCTCCTTCCCTCAATCTACCCAATGGGGCCTGGGCCAGCCTAAAGCCAAGGATAGTCCTGTGTAGGTGAGTCAGCGCAAGTGAAGGAAGCATCCAGAATTCCAAGTGGCCTGGGAGCTTCGAGGGAAAAGCTGGCAGACAATGGGAGGGGTGCTGGGGACCAGCACCTGCTTCGGGATCAGCTCAGCCCAGCAGCCTGGGCTGCAACTGGGAGCCAGTGGGGAGCGGCAGGCACAGCCCAGGGCAGGTACCTTTCTCAGTCTCATTGCATATAAGGCCCGTGAAGCCTTCAGGGCAGAGGCAGTAGAAGTTGGGTTTGTCCTGGTCCAACAAGCAGGTCCCACCATTCAGGCACTGGCTGGAGTCACAGAAGTCACCTGCAATGGCAGTTCTGACTCAGGAACAAGCTGTTCATTCAGTAAATATCTGGGGGGCCAACTACCATGTATGTCCTGCGCCCTTGAGACAGGGAAGTCAGGTGCAGTCCAGGCTCAAAAAGCCAGGGGAAGGAGGCGGACAAGTCACCAGGTTATAAAGAGGCACCGTGAGCTCTGACAGCTGCCCGCACATGGGGCCAGTGGAGGATGGTTTCTGCCAGGGAGCTGGAAGTTTCAGAGGTGGGGACATTTGAGCTGGTCTAAAAGTCAGAGTGGGAGGGTGCCAGACTGGGGAACGAGGAAAGAACTTTCTAAAGCAAAGCAGAAGCACAGAGGACAAGTATGCTGGAGAACAGTACGACATCACTGAAAAGGTAGGTTGTGGCCAGACTGAGAGGGACCCTTGAGAACAAGTTTAGACTCTTCATCCTGCAGAACAGGGGCTCTTAGTCTTCCTTCAGCCTCCCCACCATCGTCCACCAGGGAAAAATAATCAGAGACTCTCAAGCTTGAGGTGGGAGTGGGGAAGCCATTTCCAACTTGGGGAAGGAGAATGTCAAGAAAAGGCCACCTGCAGAGATGCAGATGGGCTGCCTTGGGGTAGGGAGGCGTCTGGTAGCTACACAAAGATCCCTCTGGCTGTGTGCAGAACTGTGACTGGAGCGGGTGAGAGAGGAGACCAGGAGGGCATCAGGGAGGCTGTCACAGGCCTCCTGGTAAGAGAGAAAGTCAGGCGAAGGGGTGAGGAGGAAGGGCAGATTTGAGAAACACTGGACAACGACTAGAGAGGTGGGAGGAGGGCTGAAAGGACATCACAGCTTCTGGCTAGGGGCCTGGGTGACAGATGTGCACTGTTAGCCTGACCCCAGTCCTGTGACTCGGGTGAACCTCAGCCCACTAGGTCAGCCAGGCCTGCGGAGCATCTTGTAGCTGACCTTAGCATCCCAGAAGGGCATCCCCCCCGACCCCATACCCAAACCCTTCATTTGGGGTAAGACATGGGAAATCTCTTCTCTTCCCCACGGAGTCATGCCGTCCCAGGCTGGAGGGCCCTCCTGAAATCCCAAAGCCCCAGAGAGCTGGGTCTGGGCTCCAGAGAAGGAACACCGTTAACGAGTGATGGAGGCCTCGGAGCTCCACCTCAGCGTGGGCCTCGAGAGCTTAAGGCAGCTCCCAACGAGCTATTAGTCATTGGCTTTAAATAGCAGGTTAATCCCCTCCCTGACCTGACAGGCGGCGGGCAATGCTGCGGCAGAGGCTTGGGAGTAGCCAGAGTCCTGGGCTCCCACCCTATCAAGGTCCAACCCCCCTGTGTCCCCTTCCCAACCTCACCCCTGCCTACACTGCTCCAGGGCAAAGCAGCGAATGGGGAAAAAAGGAAAGTGAAAGGTGCCCCTCCCTGACAGGCCCGTGACTGACTCACCTGCGCACTGCGGCGCTTCCCCCTTCCTGAAAAGCCAGACCACCCTCTACAAAACAACCTGTGGGATTTCAGGGTCCTGCCCTCTTTGGGAGATTTCCCCAGGGACATTTTGCCAGGGCTCAGGCTGTGGGGACAGACAGGAGTGGAAAGGGACTTTGAAGACCCAGCCACCAGTGCCTCCGGGAGAGCCTGGTGTGGCCTTAAGGCTTCCGCTCCAGGCCCAGGGATCAGACTGTCACAGGATGGCAGAGTCAGGGCTCAGCTGTGACCCTCCCCCCAACCTTGCTTCAGTCAATCTTATTTCTTTGAGAAAATGATGGTGGGGGTGCCTGAAGTCTTTGCCATCTGCCCCCATCCCATGGGCACCCTTTCCTCAGCCCACTGTGAAGGGGATGGGACATCCCCATGACCAGCCTGCTGGAGGCCCAGCTGTGAGAAGGCCTCCTGGGCGGGGGAGGAGGACCAAGGAAGATAAAGCTACAGGCCAAGGCCATGGGGGGGGGGGGGTGGACGGTGTGTCAGGAGCTGCCACCTCAGGGAGTCCTTTTCCAAGTCCCTGCCCAGGCTCCTGGGCTCCACCTGGAGCCCCATCCGTTCCACCGACTCCCCAGCGCTCCGCTTCTCTGATCAGACACCTTCTTTTAAGCGGAGGACAAAACTCCAGTGAACCCACCAGCAGCCAGGGCTTGAGAGGGAGTTACCAGGGAAAGTTGGCTGGAGAAGACTTATCAATACAAGAGTCCTAGAAACTTCCAGGTGAAAGGCGAGCGCGAGTCAGACACAGTTCAATGGCCTCATTTTACAGATGGGAAAAGAGAGGCCCTACACAGCGGATTCCTTTGTTCTGTGTAAGCCACATCCCTGGGGGAGGCTGGGCTGTCACCCAATGTCCCGAGTACCCGCCCAATGCTCAAGCTTCCAACACCGGTCAAAAACACCCGGCACGGAGACAGCCGAGCGCATCCCTGCCTCCCGCCGGGGTGCGGCGAGAGAAGTCGCCCCTCCGCTCGGCCCCGGCTCTTTGACCAAGTTTGTAAACAGTGGAGGCAGAGGGAGGGCGCGGCGGCGAACTTCCGAGCCGGGCGGAGAGGAGGCGCGGGGGCGAGAAGGCGGCGCGATCCACTCACCCGAGGCGGCGAAGAGTCCCGAGGCGCAGAGGAGCGCGCCGCAGAGCGCGGCCAGCAGACGGGAGCCTGGCATGGTGTGCGGACGCGGGCGCGGGACCCGGCGCTTCGGCTGGTCAGACCCGCGGGTTCTCACTCCTTCTCCTGGACGGGAATAAATCAGGCAGCTCAGCACCTCCCACTGGGCCACGTGCTCCGCCCAGGGCGGCCAGAGGCGGACTCGGGGCGGGGTTCCGCGGCCGGGGAGGGGAGGGTGGGGAACCGAGGGGTCCGCGGCCGCCACCTCCTGCCTGGGCCACGCCCAGCGTCCCGCGTGGTGCTGGTGACCGAACCCCCAGTCCTGGGTTGACTGGGCAGGAAAGGGCTCAGAAGGAGTTGTTTGTTTTTTGCTTTTGGGTTTTGTTTTTTTTTTTAATTTTAGGCTTAAGAAAACCTGCTAAACTTTATTCATAGTAAGAAAAATGCAAATTAAAAGTACGACTACCATGTTTTCAATTATCAGATTGGCAAGTACTGAATTAACTAGCGCACTGTTAGTGCGTGGCTGTGGGGAACAGACTCAAGCATGCATTCTTGGAGAGGCTGTAAGTTGGCTCCACTTCTCAAGAGAGCTGTATGGTAATATCTATCAAAATGAAAAATGCTGAGACCCTAAGATCTAGCAATTCCGCTTACAAGAATTCATTCTACCGAAAGTCACACGTATAAAATGACATACACACAAAGCTATCATAGCAGCATTCTTTGAAGTGGTTAAGACTTTAAAAAAAAAAAAAAAGGAATCAGCATGCTTTCTCAGTAAAGTGCCAGATAGAAGGTATTTTAGGATTTGCAGGCCATAAGGTCTCTGAGGCAACTCTTCATCTCTGCCCTTGCAGCAGGAAAGCAGCTCTAGACAATATTCCAGGAAATGAGCATAATGGTTGCTTAAAGGGAAGGTAACCAGGGTGTCCAGGTGGGAAGAGACTTGCTTGTCATGGTTGACTTTTTCCTAAATGATTCTTTTTTTATCATGTACAGGGATTACCTATTTACAAAACAAAACAAAACAAAACAAAACAAAAAACAAACAGAAAAACTTAATAATTGTGGTCTAGTCAGACTAGCCAAAAAAAAAAAAAAACAGAGCGGCCAGATTAGGTATCTCCCTATCAGTTATGTTGAGACCTAGGTTGGGACTAGAGTCAGACTTTACTGGCTGGAGACCCTTCTTAAAACTATTCAGAAGGAAAAACACTACATATGATCAACTCAATGTCCACAGAAATAGCATTTGGTAAAAAATCAACACCCTTTTGTGATAAAACAATCAACAAACTAGGAGTAAAAGGGAGCTTTCTCACCTGATAAAGGATATCTATGAAAACCCACAACTAATACCACGCTTCATGGTGACAGACTGAATGTTTCCCCTACAATCAGGAACAAGATAAAGATATCTGCTCTTACTCCTTATATTCAACACTGCCGTCGAGGTTCTAGCGAGGATAATTAGGCAAGAAGTAGAAATAAAAGACATCCAGGTTAGAAAAGAAGAAGTAACACTCTATTTACAGATGACACAATCTTACATATAGAAAACACTAAAGAATCCACACACCAAAAAAAAGAAAGTCTATTAAAGCTAATCAATGAGTTCAATGAGGTTGCAGCATAAAAGGTTAATACAAAAATCACATGTATTTTTTACACTGGAAAGGAACAATACAAAAATATAATTAAGAAAACAATTTCATTTACAATAGCATCAAAAAGAATAAAATACTTAGGAGTAAATTTAAAGAAGTGAAAGGCTTGTATACTGAACAATACAAAATATTACTGAAAGAAATTAAAGAAAACCTAAATAAATGGAAAGACATCCTTGTTCATGGATTGGAAGACTTATATTGTTAAAATGACAATACTCTCCAAATTGATTTACGTGTTCAACACAATCCCTCTCAAAATTCCAGCTGTCTTTTCTGCAGAAATTGACAAATTGATCTCAGAATTTATATGGAAATGGAAGGGACCCAGAATGGCTAAAACACGTGGGGTGGGAACAAAGTTGTAAAACTCACACTTCACAATTCCAAAACCTACTACAAAGCTACAGTAATCAAGACTGTGCAGTACTGTCTTAAGGAAAGACATACAGATCAGTGGAATAGAATTGAGAGTCCAGAAATAAATCCATACATCCATGGTCAACTGATTTTCAACAAGAGTGCCAGGACAATTCAATCAGGAAAGAATAGTCTTTTCACCAAATTGTGCTGGAACAACTGGATAGTCACAAAAAAATAAAGTTGGACTCCCATATCACTTTATACAAAAAACTAACTCAAAATAGATCAAAGACCTAGCTGTAAGAGCTAAAACTGTAAAACTCTTAGAAGAAAACAGACATAAATCTTTATAACCTTGGGTTAGGCAATGGTTTCTTAGACATGAGAACACAACCAACCAAAGGAAAAAAAATAGATTCATTGAACTGCAGCAACACTTAAAACTTTTATACTTCAAAGGACACTTTCAAAGGTGAAAAGACAACCCACAAAACAGGAGGAAGTATTTGCAAATCATTTGTCTGATAAGAGTCTAATATCTAGAATATGTAAATAACTCATAACTCAACTACAAAAGGACTAATCAATTTTTAAATGGGCAAAGCATTTGAATGGATATTTCTCCAAAGAAGATATACAAATGAAAAACATACATGAAGAGATGCTTAAGATCATTGATCAGCAGAAAAATGAAAATCAAGATCAAAAGCATGTGACATACCACTTCACATGCCCACCAGCATGGCTATAATCAAAAAGACAGATAATAAGTGTTAGTGAGGATATAGAGAAATTAGAACCCTTATATATTACTGATGGGATTGTAAAATGGTGCGGCCACTGTGGAAAACAGTTTGACAGTTAAACATAAAGTTACCATATGACCCAGCAATTCTACTCCTAGGTACATACCCAGGAGGACTAAAAACAAGTTCATACAAAAACTTACACATGAATGATCATAATAGCATTATTAATAGCCAGCAACTGGAAACAACTCAAACGTCCATCACATAATGAATGGATAAACCAAGAGGCAGATCCACACAATGAACCATTATTCAGCCATAAAAATGAATGAAGTACTGATAATTGCTGCAACATGGATTAACCTTGAAAATATTACACTAACTGAAGGAAGCCACACACAAATGGCCACACACTGTATAATTCCATTCATATAAAATGTCCAGAATAGGCAAATCCATGGAGACAGAGAATAGAGGAGTGGTTGCCTGGGGCTGGGATAAGCGGAGAATGAGGAGTGGCTGTTCATGGATACAAGGTCTCTTTTTGGGATGCTGAAGATGTTCTGAAATTAGCAGAGAAGGGGATTTTCTTTTATGATCTGACCCTTGTAGAGATCAGTAGGATGGAATCTCCTTGGCCTGAATGTGTTCCTTATCCAGTACTAGAGCATCACAACATTACAAGATTTGGTTGGATTTTTTTGACAGTATCATAATGTGATCATTTTTAACAGGTAGTCTACATTAAAACTTTCAGATTTTTGTTCCTATAGGTGACAGGACACCAGGTATATCTTTATTTTTTAGACATGCCCCTACACGATCAAAAAACATAATTTGTGTTCCAGAAACTTAACAAGAGTCAAGTAAATTGACAAAATTCTAAATTAATGGGGCTTTGGGGGAATAATTCTATTCATACCTAATTGGTGGACCTACAAGTTGATTCAGTCTCTCTGGATCGCAGTCTGACTGTAGCAAGACTTACAAAACTTGACCTGGTATCTGCCTTGGGCAAATTCACTGCAAGGAAATTACCCAAATAAAAAGTAATATATAGAGATGAGCATAGCATCATTATTTATGATTTTGAAAAATCACTGATAATCCAAAATGAATTGGCAAAGTGGAATACTTGCCAAAAGCAATGTAATTTTTCAGTAAGAAAATAAAAATGTAACCAACTATTAAATATCACTGTAGACCTACCGGAATGACTAAAATCCAAAAAATTTGATCATACCAAATGTTGACAATGATGCAGACCAATAGGAACTCTCATTCATGAGGATGGAAGATGGTACAGCCACTTTGGAAGACGGTTTGGTGGTTTCTTATAAACTTTAACATAGACTTACCGAATGACCCAGGAGCAACTACACTTTAGCTACTTACGCAAGTGAATTAAAATGTATGTTAACATAAAAACCTGTACACAAATGTTTAGAGCAGCTTATTTCACAAACAAAGACATCATGGTTAGATGTCTTTCAGCAGGTGAATGGGCAAACTGTGGTATAACCATATAATGGAATATTTATCTGTGATAAAAAGTACTGAGGTATTGATTCACACAATAACATAGATGAATCTTAAATGTGTTTTGCTAAGATAGAGAAGACAAACCAAAAAAAGCTACGTGTTTTATGATTTCATTTACATAACATTCTGGGAAAACTAAAACGTATAGGGATGAAAAACAGATGAGTGCTTGCCAGGGGCATGGGGAAGTGGGAGTGGTTAACTGCAAAGGGGAAGCATGGGGGAATTTTTAGGTGATGGAATATTCTGCATAATACTGGGGTGGTAGATACATGGTGCTACCCAACTGACAAATCCACAGAACTTTACAAAGAGTGAACTATAACATATGTACATTTTAAAAATTCAACTAGGATGCTAGGGAGCCCCAGACTGTGGCCAAAGAATCTAATTTTATTGCAAATGTATGACAAAACCTCAGTGCAAGTAGTTGGTGGGGGAGGAGTGAAGGCGTATGGAGAGAAACTGACCTAAGTAACTTTGAAAAACAGTGTTTTGACTGGAAACCATAAAGCTAAAGACAAAAGGAACTGTATAATCCTTGAACCCTAGTCAGTAAAGTCAGTAAAAGTAAAGTTATTTTTCATGGGGATTCAGGTTAACATGTGCATGTACACTGGGCTTAAACAAATGGGTAAACGGATGGTTGATAGTAGGAGTCAGGTTTCTCACTGTTGGAGAAGGAAGCTATAGATAAGCAAGGAAGGAGGCTGGAATAAATCACATGGTGTTAGATTAATCAGAGATATTAATATGAATTCATGTTTAACAACCAAATACAGATGGATAGGTACAGAAATAATTATAGATATGTGTGTATACAAGGGTTATAATACAAATATTTATTTCCTAGCTCTGTCTGCTAAGAGGGCCTAGAAACAGTGATGTAGCAATGAGCACCTAGGTGTTCAGACTTTGGTCTCTAATACCATTCTCCAATTTAAAAAGATCAGAGTTCCTTGGAGAAATGGCTGATTCTAGGGCAGGGAGAATACAGGATAAAACTGAAACATCCAGAACATGCTCAAAAAAGAAACCGGTGCTCTCCAATGATACCAGCTGTGTATGCGTTGGGAGACTGACTGCTGTTGTGGAGGGTGGGCTTCCTGTGACTGGAGGGATTTAGGCAAAGTGCATGTGTGATCTCTGAGGTCTACACTATCTCTAAGATACTGGCTTATATTACATATTTGTCAACACTGCCCAACTCCATCAATGTGGAAAGGAAGGAAGAATTTGTTCGGTCTAGCCCCTTGTCTTCTGCTCTTTAGCATCTGTGAATGCAGGCATCACGTGACCTGGAGCAGACTGCACAACAGCCCCACACTCACACTCTCTAAACGCACACCCCCTTCCCCAGACCAGTTGCTCTAAGCACACATCATGATCTGCGAGCAAACATCCCAGCCCAGGGACTGAACAAACTCCTTTTGTTTTTAAGCCAAAGGCCAAGGACCAGGGGCCAGTGCTGGGGAATAAATATGCTTTCAGTTTAAAAATGTAAAAGTGTTTTCTCACTGAAACCAAAAGGGTGGGCCAAATTCTGAGGTTCCTTTATATGATTTTCCTTACTTCTGTTGGGGCTTCTGTTGACCACTGTCCTCACTAATTTCCCTGGCGACTCCCTCCACCCTAACTAATTTCCCCCTCTCTGAACTCCTAAAGCCCTGTCACTCAGAACTCCTGTTCACCATTGAGTGGCGCCCTGAGATGCCTCCTCACCGGTTTTGTCTGCTCCTCTGAGACAGGCAGCTGGGTGTTGTACAGAAAGATTTAGACCTGGGACCTGGATTTAAGCCCCAGCTTCACATCTTACCTGCCTGGTGACTCTACCAAGCTGCTAGTCAGGCACATTTATTTTCTTCATTCGAAGTTTGCCTCCTTCCCAGGAGGTAACTGGCATCAAGGGAAGTTGCCTGGCTGGCCCAGAGCAGTTCTAGGAGTCAGCATCTGGTGTGGAAAAGAAACACACCCACACCTGGGTCAGAGATTGGGTCTGCAGAGTAGAAAGGATGTGGAAGAAATGCCTTAGAAAGGTTTGTTTATATAGAGCTCTGCTCAAAGCCTTTCTAACCGGGCCAGCTGGACATCTGGACAACCCATCTCCTGCCTGAGTCCAGAGCAAGGCCATTTCCGGAAGAACATCAAGTCCATTCTTGGAAATCAAATCCAAGGTGGGGGTTGGAGCCAGAGCCCAGGTTGGGCAGGGTCAAGGGGTGGTTAGTAAACCACAGGCCCCAGAGGGTGTGTCACTGGCTAACCCCCCTACCCCCCCCCCACCCAACGCTCTCTCATCCTCCAGCTGGAAGGGCCCCCCTTTAAGGATACAGGCACCTATGCAAAGATCCCTGACCTGTCTTCTTTCTCCTACGACTGCCCTCCTTTTCAAGCCAGCAGCCCAGGAGAACTTGTCAGACACTCATTTTGCCATTTCTCCCAAGAAAAAATCAACCTTCTTGTTAAACAAGAAACAACAGGCCCAAAATGGAACCACTTGTGTTAAAGCCCCACCTTAGCAAACCAAGAATTAATACCTAACCTAATTGCAGTTACAGTCTCCCCCCAGAATTGTAATCTTTAACCAACTTGAAATTGTTTGGTCAGCACTAATGAGATATTCCACCCAAAAGGCAACCTTGCCTGAAACAATGCATTTTCTGGCTAATAATTTCCTTTTCCTGTCCCCCCTCCACCTTTAAAAATCTTTCTTTTTCTCCAGTTCAGAGGAGCTCCTTTCCTCTTGCTATGTGGGATGCTGCCCAATTCATGAATTGCTTAATAAAGCAAATTAGATCTTTAAAATTACCTGATTGAGTTTTTGTTATTTAACTCTCAATGAACTGAGTAGCAGGCTTAAAATTTCTGATTTCTTGCTCCAAACCTACAGCTCTGTAGCTCTGGCCTCAAAGCCTCTTAGAACTCAACTCCCAAGTACTAGCAGATGTCAGATGAATGTTTGTAAACTCGCCAGGTGAACAAGTTGGTCTGCTCAAACTTTGCCAGATTCCAGATATGCCGCTGAGCCCAGAGGGAGCCCAGCTTGGCTGTATGGGGCAACTTCCTCACCAGCGGAGGGGAATTTGGACCACATCTCCTGCCCCAATCCCAGTGTCACATGTGCGGCCATCAAACAGCCTCCCTATCTAACTCCTACTCTGGTCATTCATTCATTCACAAATATTGATTGAGCCACTGCCAAGCTATGTGATGTAAGGACCCACTCAGAACCCCAGAGTTGGTATAAAGATTTTTTTTTTTTTGAGCTGAAGACATTTGAGATACAATAGATGCAGAAGAAGCCTTCTCAGAGTTTCCCTGACCCAAAGCAGAACATTTTGAGAAATGAGGATTGCCATAAATTCCTTCTTTGGGGTGGGTTTATTCCCAGGAAAGAGACCAAGATTAAACCTACCATAAACCCCTCTCTGGAAGAGTTTTAGGGCCCTAAAGAAGATAGAAAGCTCACTCATACATTTACACACAAACATTATCACAAACATTCTTATGTCCCCTTAGTTCTCCTAGAGAAATCTATTCCTTCCACGGGAGCTTTTTCCCGCTCTCCCCTTTCCCCTACTGAGTTAGATCTACAAGCCCCTAATTCTATCCCACTTTGGATTACTCATTATTTAGCACTCCTATGTGTAAATAAATTCTTGTTAATCTGTCTTTTGTCAGTTTAATTCACAGGCCCCCAGGAACCAATCACAAGAGAATGGAGGAAAGGTTTTTTTCCTCTTCAACAATGGGTTTTAATGAATTTTGTTTTACCCTTCAATTCTCAACAAAGCCTAGAGCCCCTCACCTAGCGCTACCAACCTCTTGATCCTAAGACATGAAATTCTTCTCACGGTGCTGGGGGTGGAGGTATGCCAGTTCCTAGCCTTGTCCCCTCCTGTCCTCACTCTCCAAGGTGTGCTAACCTCAGCAGAGGAACTCGTTGAGACACGGGCCTTGAGCCAGAGTCCACTCCTTCCCCCAACATATCCATAGGTCTATTTGTCTTTCTATTTGTCTTTCTAGAATTTAGATTCTAGAATCTGTTTGTCTTTCTAGAATCTAGAATGTTGATTAATGCGTTGGGGACTTCTGTTTGACAGTGTGGTGGCCTTTGGCTGGGGGAGCTTTGGCTCACAAAGCCCAGACCCCTTCAAAGTCTCACCAGTGAGATGACTTGCAGAAAAGCCTCTTCATTTTCCCAGTAATCCAGCTCATCATTGCTGAATCTGAGAACCCCATGCTTCCAAAGGGCAAACGTTCATTCTCAGAAATAGCACCACCTAACCCTTAAAGAAGACGGAACAATGTTCCTAAGGGCCCTGCAACTTGCGAGGCTGCCTCTCAGATGCTGAGTTAGCATTCACACCATCCTGCCCCCAGCCCCCTGAGCTGCCGGGAACTAGAAATGGTCACAGCAAGAACAGACTCCCTAACGGCTGCTCTCAGCTACACACACAAAGACCCAGCTGATGCTTTGAAATGACCACTTTTAAAGGCGCAATTGCATTCTTAGCCGAGGGGGGCCCTCCTCCTCCTCCTTTGCCCCTCAGTCTGGGGGTGGTGGGTGGAGAGAGGTTGTTCTTCCGGTGATCTTTGCATTTGGGAATGTAATGCTGAGATGTCTGAGGCATCCAGGAAGCTGGCAATAAAGATTCTGGGACCCAGCTGATCCATTCAGATAGAGGTGTGAAAATAGGGGCGCTCCCTTGGGAACCTGTGTGCTTTCGCCTCCTGGCTCTGCAAAGAAGCTCTCCCTCACCTCGGCCCAGCCCCCCTGGATACTTGAAGGAGAAGAGGCAGGAGGGAACTAAGAGGTTTTGAGTGCCTACTTGCCCTAAGGCAACATTAGGACATGAGAAGGCCATGGAGTTTTGCATCCTCCGAAACAGGATGGAACCTAGCGCTGCCATTTTTGCAGTGGGGTAATGAGGACTAGCTACATAATGTATGGGGCCCACTGCAAAATGAAAGTACAAGGCCCTTTGTTAAAAATTATTAAAAATTTCAGGATGACAACAGCAGAGCTCTAAACCAAGCATAGGTCCTTCTAAGTGAGGGGCCCTGTGAGATGATACAGGTCTCACACTCATGAAGCTGGCCCACCTTGGGCCAGTCCCTTTCCTCTGATTCTCATATTTCTCAAAAGGTTAATATTAAAGGAAGAAGTTGTAACCCACAAGGGGAAGGCACAGAGAAGGAGCTAAAGTTGGTTTTGTTCCCATATCCTTTCTTTATCCACAGGATTGTTACTTCCTTGAAGGAAATGATGCTCTTTGCCATCTTTGTGATCAGTGCCTGGCGTACAGTAGGTGCTCAGTAAGTGTTACAGAAGCATCAAGTCCTCAAGCTCTTGCTATACCCAGAACCTGCCTTCCTTTCAAAGAGGACTAGTCTGCCAGCTGCTTCACTCATTGTCCTATTTCCTTGCTCAAGTCATGGGGACCTTGGGCCTTGACCCCCCTGACCCCCACCCCTTCCCCAGGGATCAGACTGCTCACTTCTCTAGTTTTCTTCCACTGATGAAAGCTTAGCCATACACTTGGTACTTTACCCTCTAGTCACAATTCTCAAGAAGATGTTATAGATTCTGCCCTTTACCTGGAAAACAAATCTTATTAGTTAATTATGAATTTCATTGGATGGTGCAAAACATTACTTTTCCTGTAAGGGCATACTTGGACAGAGACTCAGGCAGTCCTTTTCCTCTCTGGTGTCACTTCCTTTCCCCTTTTCATCTTCTCCACCCACTCTGCAAGCCTGACTCCACCCTGGCAGCTGCCTATGTGGTCCAGAGACCTGGGATATTGTTCTTGGTTCCATCCGAGGCGGGTGGGAAGGGATGGGGGCTCTAGAAGTCTCAAATCCTTAGATTCATCAAGATGAGAGTCAGCTGCTCAGGCAGACCTTTCATGTTGCCTCTGAACTTGATTTTGCTGCATTATTATACTAAAATACCTCTTTCTGCTAGAATGGGAAAGGAAGGAAGTGAGGTGAGGAGGGATACAGAAAACCAGCTGGACCTCTCAAATTACAAGCCACAGTTGATCCAGATTACTTATCCACGCTTGCAGAGTGGCCCTAGAAAATCAGATGATTCATTAAATTCACCATCCTCATAATATGCATTTAGCATCTGCCAGGCCTGGTGCTGAATGCCAAAGCAACATAAAGGTGACCAGAAGGGGCTCAAAGCCCAGTGGAGAAACAAGTTCATCCAGGGCTAACAAGGCAGACGGCAACACATTCTGACACATTCTGACACAATCTGACAGAGACCACAGTGTCTCAGAGACTGGACAAATGATGGGAATCACACACTGCACCCTCCATGCCTCTCTCCATTAGGCTTTCCAGCAGCAGCTCTAAAGCCTTCAGTGCCAGGGACCTCAGCAGAACTGTGAGAACCCATTTGCTCCTTGAAGTAGCAAGTAGATGCCCACCAGTTGCGGGAACTTCCTGGTGAATGTGGAGGGAGGGGGTCTCCCAAGACCCTCCCCCTTCAGAGTTACACCTGTTACCGGGCTCCTGTGTCCTGGGAGTGACAGTCCCCAGTTGGCTTCCCCAGCGCCTCCCAGAGAACACGTGCCCACCTGCTGTCCTGCCACCCCACCCCCTTCCCCGCCCAGAGAACCAACAGGCTCTTTCTTGCCCACTCCAAGCACCCCAACCGTTTTTCCTGCTGCTGTTACTGAAATCTCCAGCCTGCATTACCTCCCTGAGCCGTCCCTGCAGCCCCTTTGAACTCACATTGTGCTGCTCAGTTCAGGGGGCGGGCCCTACACTCTGAACCTGGATGCCCCTCCTTGCCATCCACCAAAGGGGCAGGCCCACTGCTGAAGATGCCCCAGGGGTTTGTCTCCTTAAAGCCAGTTTAGAGGCCCACTTCCCCCAGGGCGCACGTGTGGACCCCAGCCGACACAAAGCCTCTCTTCTCCCCACCTGTTTCTGCTCTTCCAGCAAAATTTCTCCCATAAAGACTCCGGCTGGAGACTGCCCCTCCCCCTGTTTCATCTGAGCTCCCTCACCGTCATCAAATCTCCTTCTTGTGCCCATTTCACAGTTGGGAGGATGAGGCCCAGAGGAGCCTCCCTCCTGCTATTTGCTCAGAGACACAGCTGCAGGCCGTTTTGCCTGGAAGCCCAGGCTCTAAAAGCAAAAAGAGTCCATCCTGGCTTGGGACACTGGCTCTCCTGGGAAGAAACCACATCAGAGCTGTCAGCAGTGGGCAGCTACCCCCACACCCCCGGCTCCCAGCACTTCCCTCCAGCCCGGCACCTCCCTCCCTCAGCCAGTAGCTGGGACCAAGGAGGCTCCCTGGGAAGCAAGTGCACCGGATGCTGCCGGCAGCCTCCCAGCGGACCTTTCAGACTGAGTGTTGTTGAGGAACAAAGAGCCTGGGGGACAGCGGGTGACAGAGAAGCCACAAATGGGGCTTTTTGTAGGGAAAAGCATAAAAACACACTTAACTACAATTGACATTTCCTCATCAGCCTTGGCTGGCCCTGTCCCCCCCTCCCCATCCCAACACCAATTCCAGAAGGCCGGTTGGCGCGGACCTCGGGCACGGAGAGTCCCTTCCAAGCACAGCAATTAGATCCAGACACGGAGCAGATGCACATTCTCAGGGAGGCCGGGTCCCCAGGCCTTGGCAGGGACCACCGCAGCTGTCCACGGCCTGCAAGGCCATCAAAGGAGGTGAGGCGTGGGAGCGGCAGCCTTGGAGGGACCACCACAGGACCCGCCGGACTGCCATCAGGTCTTGGCAGGAAGAGAAGACTCTTTTGCTCTTATAGAGAGCAGAGAGAAAGGCAGCATGGCCAGGCAGGCCAACTTCTGCCAGTCTTCAGAGGGTGAAGAACAAAACTCTTTTTTTCTCCAGGTCCTGGAACCTTCTGCCAGGCAGGGCCATTGGTTCTTTCCCAGCTCTCTTGGCACCGGGAGGTGTGACGATCAGAGCTGCTCAGGCCCATTGAGGAAAAGCCCTGAATAGGTACCCTTAGCCAGCGGATGCTCCCTCCCAGAGTCAGAGCCTCTTGGGCTTTGCATTCTGACAGACCTGATTCCCCATCCAGGATCCGTAACCTCAGGGTCCTCTCATTTAAAACAATGAGGATCGGGTACTTTGCTATGAGGTGCAGACTGTGTGGATGGCGTGCCACCATTCGGGAAGGTGGGAGAGGGGACGTAACATTTGTACACGCTTGTTTGTTTGTGCATGAAGCGTCTCTGGAAGGATAAACAAGAAATGGGCTGTTTGGGTAGCTGCCTGGAAGGGAAATTGGGCAGCTAAGGGTTAGGGGAAGGAGGGGGGCTTTTCAGAGTGTGCTTTTTGGAGCTTTAAAGCTTTGAGTTGTTTCAATTACTATATATTAAAAAAATAGAATTTGAATTGGATAAACAAAGCCCAAGGGTAATAGTGAGTACCTCGCTGGTTTGCTGTGAAGATGAAGTGAGTTAACATAAATGAAATGCCAGCAGGATGCCTGGCATGTGACAGGAAGTGGCGTTAGAGCCGTGGGAGTGACAAAGCACTCACACACACACACACACACACACACACACACACACATGCACTGGCTTGCACTGCTGGGCAAGGAAGGGTGCAGACAAAGCACAGGTGGGACCCTGAGGTCCAGAAGGGACGTGCCCTAGGTCACCCAGCTAAAAGTGATGGATGATGGATCTTGGACTGGAATCCTATTCCCAGGGGCCTGGGATTATTTGTAGAAACGAGAAAAACTATTACAATCTTTGGAGACACCAGCACCAAGTGAAAGCCGCACCCTTCCATGATGACATGACTTCCAATGCCAGCCTTCGGAAGAGTAAGGGGCCCAGTCCTTGGTTGATCAGAGCAGGACTTTGGGCTGGGGCCTGATGGCAATGAGATTGGATCTAGAATCCAGCTTCCTGCAAGACCAGGTTCACCCCAGAGGCCCATTTGCAGAGGGAACACAAGCTTTTACCTGTGGTTTCTCCTCCCAGCCCCAGCATCAGCCAGAGACGAATCTTTTCAAAATGCTCCCAGCCCCTCCTCGATTCCTCCACTGACATTGCATGGCCATTCTGTACTAGCCTTTCAGCCAGGACATTGGGGCATCGAGAGGTCTAAGACACTTCTTGGAGCTTCTAGTTTCATCGGCACAAAATGTTAAGAGACTGGTGTCTGTTCTTGGAGTCCTGGCTCTGCCACTTCCGAGCTGTGTAGCCTCAGGCCAGATACTTCACTGCTTTCAACCTCTTTTTTCTTGTCTGTAAAATGGATTTGATAAAAGCAACTGCCTAGCTTGTTCTGAGGATTAGCTGTGATAATCCATAGAAGGCATGAAAAACTCGGAAGCAGAGGACCCGACTAAGCTGTGCTCAGACTCCAGACCCAAACAAACTGTGAGATAATAAATGTGTGAGTTGTTTTAAGTCACTACGCTTTATAATAATGTATTATGCATCAATATGCAGCTAGTAAACTCTGTATAAAATTTTATAAACTTCTTTTAAAGCCTAAACTAAAAACGTAAGCATTCTCCTGTAAGTCTGTAAACACCACCTTTGCTTGTTGTCCAGTGTTTCATCCATGATTTGTTTAACCATTCTACTATTGTGGGACTTTTGAATTATTTTCCAGTGTTTACTCTGTGATGGACACTGTTATGCATAATGCATTGTCCTTAAGATGATTTCCTCAGAGCAGATTTCCATAAGAGTCTGTATGTGTCAAAGAGTGTGAAACATCATTTGACGATAAGAGTTCTGATAAACTTACCACCCTATATATTACTTTTTACCTTTTTTTTTTTTTTTTTTTTTTGGTGGAGGGCAGGTAATTAGATTTTATTTTTAGAGGAGGTACTGGGGATTGAACACAGGACCTCATGTATGCTAAGCATGCGCTCTACCACATGGGCCATACCCTCACCACTCTATATTTTTAAGGTACAGTTTATTCTCTTTTAAATCCTGGATCTTGACAAAGTTGCCTTAAATTCAGACTGAGACCCAAGAATTTAACTGGGGTTAGGGATTAAAATTTTAGAGAAGCCATAAATCAAAAGGTTCAGTTTCAATTTTTTTTTTTTCCAAGAGCATTCAATACTGAAGGAGACTGAAGGTAACCTTCTAGGTTCTGTTTACTACAAAATCAAACTATATTTCTCAGCAAACCAGTCTCTCAGGATTCCTATCTACTGCTGCATGATCTTTGGCAAATTACTTAACCTCTCTGTGCCTCAATGTCTTCAGATACAAAAGTTGGGAGTAAAAATAATACCTTCATCACAAGGTTGTTGTGAACATTAAATAATTTAAAATATGTACAGTACTTAGAACAGCGCTGGCACATGGTCCATGCTGTGTGTGTATATTCTCATTCGCAGAGAAGGGCAGTGTGTTGCTGAAGAGTCAGGCAGAACTGGCTTTAAATTCCCTGTCTACTGATTACAAGCTTTGTGACCTTGGACAACAGACTCAGCCTCTCACAGATGCAATTTCTGCATTTGCTAAGCTAACGATGCTTTTGGACCCCTCATTTGCCAAGACTCTGGACCTCATATTGTATTTACAGTTACCTAACTGCAATTTAATTTTTTAAAAGCGGGCCCCCCAATTTTATAAGCTTCACAGACCTGGATCCATCCCTAAGAAGGGCAGTAAAGTAATAGCACTTACTGCATGGGGTGGATGTAAAGATTAAATGAGGCAATGCATTTAATGACTTAAAATCCATGTCTGACAATAGAAAGCTCTGACTGTGGAGCAGCTGCTTCTTTGGACCATGTGAGAGGAGAGTTTGCTTTCCTCCTTTTCTTCCTTTCTATGTGTAACCACTTCAGGAAACTTAATTTACAAAAACCTAAATTTGGGGAGAGAGGATAAACCAGAGGATGATCATTCTAGTTATAAAATGACTCACTGACCAGTGTTAGGCACTTGACGTTTTCAGCTGGTGTCTGAAAAGCAGCAATCCATCCACCGAGCAAACCGAATTCTTGAGATGCGGTTAAGTGCTATGAAATCCTGGGAGCACAGTCCCTGCAGAGGGATGAACAGAGCTTTAGCAGCCTGTGCTGCTTCTGCTGAAGCCGGAAGAGGCTCCCAGCTCACTGGGGAGCAGACAGCTCCACTACCTTCCCAGCTAGACCTCGAGCCCCTCACATTCCTTTAACATCAGCTTCCCTCAGGCCAACCCCATCCATTTGGAAATTCCTAGAATTTCAGCCTCATCCTCCCCCAGGAACAAAGCTGCACACAGCTGGAGGCCAGCATTTCCTGCCTGGCTCTAGACAGGAGTGAGGGCCCTGAATCAGATAACCGCGGGCATACCAGGTCAGAACTTACCCTCTGGCTCTGAGCAGTGTGGCATGAACCTCCCCACCATCCCTGAAGGCCCCCCAAAGCAGCAGCCACAGCCACAGCCCCTGCTAGAATACCTCCTTGACCAGATGATCCATGATGCTGGGGTAACTGGCCCGAGTCCAGAGGTGAACTGAAATTCTGTGTCAATCCCTGGTTCCCTGGGCAGGAGTGTCATCTGGGAACAGAAGCCTGGGCTACCACTTCCTTTCAAAAGCTGCATATCTCCACACCATCCCTAGTCCCAGTGAAAGCCCAGCGAACCCTGGACTACAGTTCACACACCGAGGGAACAATATCATAGCTAAGCCTTACATAATAGCAGCTAACGCCCATAGATCGCTTAGCAAGAACTCTACTTGAAGTCTGTGTTAGTTTCCTGTGGCTGCCGTAATGAATAACAGGCCACAAACTCAGTGGCTTAAAACAACAGCAGTTTATTCTCTCACAGTTCTGGAAGCCAGAATCCAAAGTCAAGGGGTCACTTGGGCCACAATCCTTCCAAAAGCTCAAGGAGAGAATGCTTCCTTGCCTCTTTCGGCTTCCGGTGGCTCCAGGCGATCCTTGGCTTGTGGCTGCATCACTCCAAGCTCTGCCTCCATCTCCACATGGCCTTCTCCTCCTTCTCCTTGTGTGTCTCCTCCTCTTCTGTCTCTTGTAAAGACACTTACTGGGTTTAGGGCCTGTGTGGGTAATCTGGGATGATCTCATCTTAAGATCCTTACCTTAAATACATCTGCAAAGATCCTTTTTCCAAATCAGGTCACATTCACAGGTTCTGGGTATCCAGACGTGCACATACATGTTACATGTATTAAGGCTTATGAACCTCACAACAGCCCTATGAAGATGTGCTCATTTTTCTAGATGGATAACTCAGGCATGGTTTAAGGACGGTGACCCAGGTGACACAGCTAGAAGGTGGTGCAGGCCACATGTGAGCCCAGATGTCAGCAATCACTATACTATGTTGTGTCTCCTGCATGTCTCAGGGCCCCAGACACATGAGTCCTCCCACAGTGACTTGGGGTGGCGGGGAGAGACGTAGTAAGCCAAAGCTTATGAAATAACATCACAACCCCATACACACCTGGACATTTTTATTAGACAATTGAAATGATACTAAAAATGGACAGTGAGGGTAGCCATGGGCAGGGGTTCAGATAAAAGGACAAGTGCCCTTTTGTTCACATTTCTTATCCGAAACAGTGCCTGGAACAGAATAAACGCTGAATACATGCTGACCGTTACCATCACTGTTGTCCACACCCCCTGGCACCGAGGCGGGAAGGGGGTGCAGGCAGCCCCACGGGGGAGATAGGCTCTCTGCCCCTGCAGGTGGCTCTGGCCTGGCAGGCGACTCCGGTACCACTATGATCTGGCACCCCTGCCCTCCTGAAACATGGCTTGGTATCTCTCTACATGTTTTCTATGAGGGGATGACATTAAAATTAAGATTCAAATTACATGTCAAAAATCAAAACAGGGTTCCTCAGTAAGTTAAGCATAGACTGATCATATGAGCCAGCCGTCCCACTCCTAGGTATATTCCCAAACGAATCAAAACCAGGTGTTCAAACAAAGACACGCACACAGATGTTCATAGCAGCACTATTCGCAATAGTTCAGAGATGGAAACAACCCAAATGTTTATCTCCAAGAAGTGGATAAACAAAATGTGATCTATTCATACAAAGGAATATTATTCAGGGATAAAAATGAATGAAGTCTGATGTGCACTGAAACATGGATGACCCTTAGACGCACTCTGCTAAATGAAAGAAGACAGACACAAAGGGCCACACACTATGTGAGTCCGTGTATGTGAAGTGTTCAGAACAGGCAAGTCCATAGAGAAAAAAAGCAGATTGGTGGTTGTCAGGGGATGGGGGACAGGGGAGCCAGGAGTGACCACTTAATAGATAAGAGGGTTTCCATTCAGAGTGACAAAATGTTCTGGAACTAGATAGCAATGCTGGTTGCACAACACGGTGAATGTACTGTCACTGAGCTGTACACCTTAAAATGGTTAAAATAGTGAATTTCATATTATGCGTATTTTACCAAAACAAACAAACAAACAAAAAATATCAGGCCAGAATCACAGTTCTGCTCCTTCTATTCAGAAGTGTAATTGGTGGCCACGCACACCTTTCCAAGCCTAGGTGACAGGACCCTACTTTGTTTTTGTTTTTTGTAAATATCCAGATGACTTATTTTTCCCTTTTCTTTCCTTTCCTTTTCTTTTATCTTTTTTTTTTTTCTTTTTTAAGAAAGTCACGGAACAAAGAGCCAAAGAAGGTAGGTGTCACTCACAGTAAAACCCCTGGTGATAACACAAGACAATAATGAGGAGGTTTGAGAGCAGAAGTAAACAACAGTAAAAGGAACAGTGGCCGATGGAATGTGGGAGGGGAGGACCCCGGAGAGGGGGGGCCCAGCAGTGAGTCAGCCTGGAGGCTCAGGCGGTCCCTCCACTCAGCGGCCCCTAGTGGAGGCAGGGCTCACTGAGGGACACGCCTGATAAACCCAGTCAGGAGCCCAGGGTCCCCTGAACCCCTTCCTGGACCTGTTCCCTCCCTCCCTGATTATGGCCCCCCCCCTCCACTTTCAGCCTCACAGGCTCAAGAATCCAGCCTCTTACCATCCAAAGCCAGAGCCTGCGTGAAGAACCTGTCTCTCCCGATAGCAGGCATTTCATACCAGCTCTGTCCACCCCTCCTGTTTATGCGGCCCCCTCCAAACATACCCATGTGACCTCGGGCAGTACTCACATTTTCTAGACCAAACAGATCCCCCAAAATAGAAGATTCCAACCCCCAGTGGCGCTGGGTAACAGAACGGCAAAGGCCCTGATGCCTTGGGCATGCATCCCGCTCTCCCTTGTGAGGCCTTGAAGGTGTGTTCTTGATGATTCATGTAAATCCTTCTCTCGGCCGTAAAGTGGGGGAAGTGATACTCACATGGCCCCCCTTACCTGAGTGCTGTGAAGATGATATGGGTTGCTGTGTGGGACAGTGTCTTGCAAATGGAAAGATATATAATGAAGATAAATTGTGGTAATAAATTCGGGGAATTTCAAGTCCCAGTCTGGCTGGGCACATCTGCCTTCCGCAGTGACCTGGAAATGCTCGCGGACCCTCTCCCGTACCCCAGGGTGTGTCTGTGTATCCTTGGCCACTGCTCAGCGAGGCTTCCTCAATGCCTGGTTGGATAGTGTCTGGAGCACGTCCTCTGACAGCCTTCTCCATGGGACCTGGCTCCCCGCCTTCTCCTGATTTCCTGCTGATACCCAGCCCCAGGACCAGAGCCACTGGAAGGCAGCTCTCTGATGGTACAGACTCCAGCAGTGTCCGTGTCCTCACAGAGTGAGATCAGCTTCCCAAAGAGAGGTCTCAGAATCCCTGTCTCATAAAATGCTCAAAGAAAACAAAAGAGGCTCTATGTTTGAAACAGAAAATCTACTGACCCAGGTCTAACCTTCCCCACCTTTCCTTCCTGCGCATCAAGGAAACACACAGTAACCTGTGAAACGGGGACAACATGGTGGCTAAGGGCATAGCTGGTTTGTTTCGTTGTTGCTGTTGTTTGTTTTCTCCTAAGGCAGTTTTCAAATACACACAACTAAGGTGAATAGTACAATTAAACCCTTTGGCTGTACCATCCACTTTCAACAATTGTCAACATTTAAGAACCTGGGAGAGGAGGGATTTGGGAATCAAACCCATGTTGGAATTCCAGTGCCACCACCAACTAGTGCTGGGACCCTGGGCAAGTCCTTCAGTCTCTCCAACTCTGTTTCTTTATGCATTAAGTGGGAATGTAACCGTATACCTGAAGGGATTGTTCTAGACTAAATGAAATAAGATAGCTCTAAGGCACTAGCTGAATGCTCCCCCCATCTCCCCTCAAGGTAAGCACTCAATCAGTAGTGATAATCATTGCAGGAAGGAATGGGGTGTAGGCTGAGTGTGGGTTCTGGAGCCCGACTGTCAGGGTTCAAATCCCAGCTCTTACTCTCTTCTCGCTGTGTGACCTTGGACAAGTTCCTAATCCTCTCTGTGCCCCAGTGTTTTCATAGCAGTATCTACCTTTCGGGTGCTTTGTTAGGTAAGTACAGTTAGAGCATTGGGAACAGTGCTTGGCCGGTAGTAAGGACTCAATAAAGGTAGGCTTTGTTAGTATTAACACAACCTGTTGAATTTTATTTAATTTGGCATTTCGTACATTCCATTCACACCTGTAAGCATTTGCCTTCTGAAGAGGAATCTCAGAGCACCAGCTTTGGGAAAGTCTGGATGAAGGAAACAGAAGTCAAGTCTCGGAGGCTCACTTCCCCCAGACCGCTCCACTGATGCTTCACCATTTCCCAGCAGAAATGCCAGACCCGCAGGCTCCAGAGTTTTATGTGTTGATTTGCTTGCTGGGTGTGGGGATCAAGATTATTTATGGGACATCCAAAATGCTTTTCCATTGAGTTGACACAATCTGGAAAAGCTGGAGTCACAAATCAGGAGAAGCATCACACATCACTCGATATACAAATGGAATCTCAGATCTTGAAGACCTTTACCCTGCTGCCTGACCCTTCACTGGGAGCCTTGTCGCCTGGAAATTCTGGAGTGGGATCCATGGATGAATTTACTCTGTTATTCTTCCCTCATTGAGCACACACAGACCCAGTACCTGCTGGGCGCTAGGTGCTGGGGTGATGGGATGCAGCATGCCCAGTTTTCCCTGGGGGACCTCAGGCTGGCCACTTACCATATCTGGGCTTTCTTTTTTCAAGAGGCTACACCCAGATGATATCCAGTGTCCTTTCTAATCTTGTCTTTTATGATTATATAATTCTATTTTTGATCTGAAAGTCTACTATTCTAAAAATCTGATTCTTTTGCCAAAACAAGGTTGCAGGGAGGCAGGGAAGTCAGGGCCTGTGGCTTCTGGAGAGTGTGGGTCTCCTCTTAGTCTGCATCTGCCCACACGGCCTCTTGCATCCAGATGTTTACAGCAGTCGAAACCACAGCACTTCTGGAGGTTTCAGACAGTGTGGCCAGCTCATCCCATCTGACCCCTCGCTTTGTTTATTAGGAAAGAAAAACACCAAAAAAAAAAACCCTACCACCAAGATCCCAGACAGGCTGAACCCATAACCCCGGGGAGGGCAGTGCCCTGAGCCTGGGCCAGCGGGAAATCCCAGCAGCCTCCTTCTGACATGATGGCTAGAATATCATGAACTGATGATATTGGAAAGATAGCCCTCTGCTCAAGTTTGGATCTTGTTACCCAGTGCCTGTGGGATAAGCTGGGACCTGGGATGTTTAGTGTAATGCTTGCACCTGGACGAATGTCTCCTCAAGCAATAGAATACAAAGAAACTATAAGGGACTAAAATAACTGCATTCATGCACAGTTGGGGCAAATTATGAATAACAAAGTACAAAAAGGCCAAAACCCAACGGCCATTTCTCAGGTACGGGAGCAAAAGCAGGGGACTCCGCATGTTCCCTGCACACAGCACCACCCCTACCCTCACTCCCATTTAAGGAACCAGCTTAGGCCCCACCCTCCAGGAGTGAGCAAGGGCCCTATTACTTGTTGTCATTCCCTCATGCTGCAACATGAATCCCAGTAAAGCCTTGCCTGAGTTTCTCATCTGGTCTCTTATCAATTTCCATTGATTAAAGAGGCCAAGAACCCAGGTCAGTACCACCAGGTTTTATTATTGTGCTCCCAGGGACTCCTTGGTATAAAATGACTTTCTTCACTTGTCAACTGCATTCGATAAATTACGCTGTTAAAGCAAGCCAGCCCGGCATGGGATACTGTGTTACAGTTCCCATTATCCACTGCCCCGCTTCCTGTAAAGGGATTGTTTAGCCCCACCATGAGATTTGTGGGGCCCCCCTAAGGGAAGAGGATACCTTCCCCACCCCATTGTCAGACCTGGCGCTGTGAGTGAGATGGGAGTACAAGTGACCTATGCCAGCTCCAACAGAAACGTGAAGAGGCATCGCGTGACTCTTCCAACATTCTTGGTCTTCCTTTTTGCCGTGGGAATACCAGGTTCAAACAGGAGATCCTCCTTCAGCATGGGTACTGGATGAGAAGTCACATGAACAGAGCTGTAGCCACTGACATACAATGTGAGTGGGAAACAAGCCACAATTGTGGTAAGCCACTGAGATGGGAGTGAACTGTTACTGCGTCATAACCTAGTGGACGCCAGCAAACCCAGCACTGTTAACCCCAACATGGTGTCATGACTTGCCTATTGGCCTGTCCTGCCTATTCCTCTTAAAATTCAAACACTGAAAATAATCTGTCTCCATTCCATAATTATCCAACACCCAGCTGAAAAGCACTGGTCCTGGGAAAGCACCTGGACTTCTGGGAAACCAACTCTAACCAGAGTTCAAATCAACAGGAGCTAAACCTTAGGAAACTTCTTGACTTTCATTCAAAATGGTGAGTCATGTGAAGACACCGCCATTTTCCATTCCCTGTGATTCTCTGATGCCTTGAAGTAGAAACACAAAATCTGGTTGCTCTGTTCCCCACCTTACCTACTACGATGGTTAATTTTATGCATCCACTTGGCTAGCATATAGTAACCAGTATTTAATCAAATATGAATCTAGGAGCCTCTGTAAAGCTATCTTATAGATATGATTAACAGTGACAATCAGTTGACATTTAGTAAAGGCGATGATCTTCCATAATGTGCGTCAGCCTCATCCCATCAATCTAACGCCGTAAGAGCCAAACCTGAGGTTTCCTGGGTAAGAAAAGAAACTGCAGCACCAATTCCTGCCTGAGTTTCCCGCCTGCCAGCCTGCCCTAGAAATTGCAGACCTATCAGCCCATCTCTTAAAATAAATCTCTCTCTCTTCCTCCCACCCCAGTCCTCTCCAACTAGAACCAATTCGGGTTTTACTGTATTCCCAGATCTGAACTGTCCTCACTATCTGTGTGGCTTCTGGGACTGAGGCTCCTGGTCCCAGCAAGTTCTGCTCACATAGGGATGTGAGGGGGGCTTTGAGAAGGAGGGGCTCCCCCAGATTGTTCTGAAAGGCCCTGCATGGAGTGAGCTGGGGAACTCTCTCCCCTCTTCCGGGTCCTCCTCTCCTTCCCTGACCCGTCTACATTCACTCCTCAGCAAGCTGGTCACCCTTTGCTGACTTCTTTTCCCCTTTAAGGCTGTCCGTGAGTGTGATTTTATCTGAATTGCAGCAGCATGAAAACAAGTCTATGGATCAAAAGGAGTTTGAGATTTACAAATGTTAGCTGCTATATATAAAAACAGATTTTAAAAAAGTTTCTTCTGTATAGCACAGGGAACTGTGTTCCATATCTTATAATAACCTTTAATGAAAAAAATATGAAAACGAATATATGTATGTATATGCATGACTGGGACATTGTGCTGTACGCCAGAAATTGACACATTGTAACTGACTGTACTTAAATTTTTAAAAATACATAAATTAATTAAATTAAAGTTTAAAAATGCATTGGCAGCCTTCCTCCTTCAGGAATGGCCCATCCCTCCAGTCTCTAATCTTCCCTTCCTTCCTCCTTTCCTTCCTACTCCCTTCTCCTCCTCATTTCCTCCTATCTATCTCTTCTCTCATTTCCACAAAAGTGAGGACAACGGAAGCAGTGGGACAGAGAGAGGGAGCCCCATAGGAGGTGATTTTAAAGAACTAGGGCAGGAACCAAGCCATACCCTGCAGCACGGAAAGGTGGGGACTGGCACAGGTGTAGGAGACTCTCCAGAGACCCAGGGGACAGAACCCAGCGTCTCACAGTGTTGCAGAAGCTGCCTGGGTGGTGATGCCATTAAGTGACACAGGGAGCAAAGGATGTGGACAGTTGGCGAAGGAGTGGTGTGATATTGTGATTTATAATAAGAATATATATTTGGTCTCTCCTCCCTGGCTTTCTGGTGCAGAGCTCCCAAAAGTCCTGGAATTTCCTAAGTGAAGAGAGCCATAAAGATCCTTTTGTTATTCATAACAAGCCCCTTTCAATCACACAAGAGTTTATACTATGAGGAGGCTTTTGGGAAGCCCTAGTATGGGCTGGTTGGCAGGGGAACCAAACTGGTGATCAGTGGGTTGGAAATTTCAGCCTCAGCCCCAACCTGGGTGGAGCTTGAGAGGGGGCTGCTGAGTGTGTTCAGTTGCCAATGGCCAGTGACTTAATCAACTGTGCCTGTGTAACAAAACCTCCATAAAACCCAAAAGGATGGGTTGGTGAACAAGAGCACATCCATGTGCCAATACGGCTGGCACACTCCAGACTGCATAAGGTCAGAAACTCCTGGGCTCAGGACCCTTTTGCAGCTTGCCCTGTGTATCTCTTCATCTAGCTGTTTCTTCTTCCTTTGTAATAAACCAAGAACTAGTAAGTAAACTGTTTTCCTGAGTTCTATGAGCTGCTGTAGCAAATTAACTGAACTCAAGGAAGGAATGGTGAGAACCTCCAATTTATAGCCAGTGGGTCAGAAGCACAGGTAACAACCTGGACTTGCAATTGGCAGTGGGTGTCTGGCGGTGGGAGGGGCTTAACCTGTGGCTCTGATGCTTATCTCCAGGTAGATGGTGTCAGAATTGAGTTAATTATAGGACATCTGGCTGGTGTCACAGCATTGGTTAGTATGGGGAACAACCCCCCATATACACACACATATGGTGACCAGAACTGTCAGAAGCATCCTAGTAGAGTACTGAGAGGCGTGGAGACACATAAGTGTGTTTGATTTTTTACAAGTGAGAAGAAAGTGATTTTGCCTAAGATTTTAAGTTATCTGTGAAGTACTGTGTGGACTGAGCAGGTAGAAGGGATTTGGGTCTGAGATCATGAGACTTGTGGAGAAAGGCACAGGCCTCAAAACAGGAGAGAAGTAAAGCTGTAGAATAGATGTGATCATCTCGAGAGGATGTGGGGCATGATAAGACATGTTCTGGCTGGTCTCTGGGGAAATTCCAGCACTTCAAGGACTGGCAGATAGGGAAGTTCCAAAAAGGGGGGGGGGGGGGAATAAGGAACAGGAGGGCAGTCCATCTGAAAGTTCCAGAGAAAGAGGAGGAAGAGAGGAAGGAAATAGTGAGGATGAAAATAATAGAAGAAAATATCCATAAACTGAAGAAAGTCACAAAATCTTCAGATTGAAAAGGCTCATGTCTCAAGTAAGATAAACAAAGCAACAAAACAAAACCCAAACAAAATGCCTAGACACAGCCTCCATGATATTACAACATTCTAAGGATAATGGAAAAAATCCCAAGTTTCTGGGGAGGGAAAAGCAGGTCACCTGCAAAAGAATAAATAGCCTTAGCGGCAGTAGTGGATTCTAGAAGGTGTAGAGACAATGCCTTCCTAGTCCTCAGGAGATGTTGTTTTGATTCTGTAGCTGTATGCTCAGCCAAAAGAGCAAACAAAAAATTTTTTCAGAAATGTAAACACTCAGAACATTGACTTCCCATGTGCCTTTTCTGGAAAAAAAAAATTCAAGGACAAACTCCAGCAAAATGAAAAAGGAATTAAGGAAAAGAAATCCTAGAATGACAGTTGTCCACAGACCTATAGATGAGTAGCTCAGTTACAGTAAGAAGTCAAGGAGTTACATGAAGAGTGCTTTCAATGAGAAAGTGGGTTTCAACCAACAGATAATATTTATGAAAGAGGATGAGTATTGCTCCGCCAAAAAAAAAAAAAAAAAAAAGGTAGCAGGGGGAGAAGCAATTTTAAAACTCTAGGGAAAACAAAAAGTGATAAGAGGAAGTCACCACCTATATATAAAGTGTCAGGGAGGAAAAACTTTCCATCTACCTTTCTAGGTTCTTCTGACTGGTCTAATAATTAAATTGACATGAGACACATTAACAGGAGAAAATCAAACTTTAATTTTGTATGTATGGGAGTTCCCAGAAATATGAGACGCAAAGAAATGACCAAAGCAGGTTAGATTTTATATCTTTTAGACAAAGAAACAATACATTTGTGATGAACTGAAAAAAAAAAACAAAAACAAAAACAAAAAACTGTGAGAAACTGACAAGACAAATTTAGGCTTGGGTACTAATTAGTGAAGAAACAAAGCAGAGTTTGTTTACTTGGCCTTCTCAGCCCTGAATTCCCTATCACAGGCGATAAGAATGTCTCTTAACCTCCTGGTGCAGGGAGGGTACCTTTCATGTGGGAGATTTATTTCCTGTTTTCAGGGGAACAAAGAGAGGGTCAGAGTGTCCTTTTTTGCACTGGCTCTTTCTCCAGTAACTTTAATTCAAAATAGTCAATATGCCAAAGTGGATATTTGGAGGCAACCTGCCCTAAACCCTATCAGAATCAAGCAGTTTATTTATTTAAAATTGAGCTATAACATACATGTGGAAAAGTACTCAGATCTTAACAATACCACTCAATCAGCTTCGACAAATGTGTACTTCCATTACCCCTTACTTACACCACTATCAAGATGAAGAACATGTCCATCACTCCAGAAAATTCTCTCATGTCCCTTCCCAGTCAGTCCTCTCTGCTCCAAAGCAATCACTGATCTGAAACGAGCTCATTTCAAGAAATAGAGGGAGTGTAATAAACAAGAGTCCATTTGACCTTGATGCTAAGAACCTCTCCTTCAAGAAGCATAATTGTAGTGCAAAGAATTACACTTACTTCTTTGTGGATCCAATCACAATTTTTTGTCCTAATACTATAAATGATAATATATTTATGTATTAGTTTCCTAGAACTGTAACAAATGACCACAAATTTGGTGGCTTAAAAACAACAGAAATTTGTTCTCTGACAGTTCTGGAGGCCAGAAGTCTGAAATTAAGGTGTCAGCAAGACAGCTCTCTCCAAAGGCTCTAAAGGAGAATCTTTCCTTGTATCTTTCAGTTTCTGGTGGCTCCAAGTAGCCCTTGGCTTGTGACTGCATCACTCCAACCTCTGCCTCCGTGGTCACATTGCCTCCTACTCTCTTCTGTGTCTTCTCCTCTGTGGGTCACTTATATGGACACCTGTCATTGCAAATAGGGCTCATCCAGATAATCCAGGATGATCTCCTCCCCTCAAGATCCTTAACTTAATTACATCTGTGAAGCCTTTTTTTCTAAATAAAGTCACAATCACAGGTTTGGGACATGGACATATTTGGTGTTGGGGCAGGGGGGTTACCATTCAGCCCACTACAGTTGGTTTTCAATTTTTAAAGCCAACATCTAGACTGGTGCTGCCAATCGAAATATAATGTGCACAACATATGTAATTTAAATGTTCTAGTAGCCACATTACAAACGTAGAAAGATATGGGTGATATTATGGGCTGCATGTTTGTGTCCCTCAAACTCATATGTTAAAGACCTAACCCTCAGTGTGGCTGTATTTAGAGATGGGGCCTCTAAGGGAGTAAGTTAAGTTAAATGAAGTCATAAGGGTGGGGCCTTAATTTGATAGCATTGGTGTCCTTATAAGAGGATGAGACACCAGGGCACTGTTGGTGGGGACATAAATTGATACAGCCACTACCGAAAATAGTATGGAGGTTCCTCAAAAATTTAAAGTAGAACTACCATATAATCCATCAATCCCACTTCTAAGTATTTATCAAAAGGAAATGAAATCACTATCTCAAAGAGATATCTGCACTTGCATGTTCATTGCAGCATTATTCACAGTAGTCAAGACATGGAAACAACCCAAGTATCATCAACAGATGAATGGATAAAGAAAAATGGGGTTTATATACACAAGGGGAAATTATCAGACCATTAAAAGAGAAGGAAACCCTGCCATTTGCAACAATATGGATGAACCTTGAGGGCATGATGCTGAGTGAAGTAAGTCAGACAGAGAAAGACAAATTCTGTATGCTCTCACTTGTGTGTGGACTCTTAAAAAAGCTGAACTCGTAGAAACGGGTAGTAAAATGGTTGTTGCCAGGGGTTGGGGTGGGAGAAATGAATGGGTGGTCAAAGGGTACAAACTTCCACGCGTAAGTTGGGTAAGTTCTGGGGATAATGTACAGCATGATGACTATAGGAGCTACTGTATCCTATACATGAACTTTGCTGAAAGAGTAAATCCTAAGTGTTCTCACCACACACACGGTAATTATGTGAGGTGATAGAACTGTTAACTAACCTTTTATGATAATCATTTCACAAGGTACTTGTGTACTAGGTCATCACATTGATTAGGTGATGATGATAAGGTGATATCGCACCTTAAACTTACACGTTACATGTTGATCTCAACAGAGCTGGGAGATGGGAGAAAAAGGAGACAACAGGTTTCTCGCTCTCTCTTTACTCACACAAAGAAGGGGTCCTGGGAGCACACAGAGAGGTGGCACTGACCCACAAGCCAAGAGAAGAGACCTCAGAATGAAACTTGCTGGTCCCTTCGATCTTGTACTTCCCAGCCTCCAGAAGTGTGAGAAAATAAGTTTCTGTTGTTTAAACCATTCATCCAGTCTGTGGTATTTTGTTACAGCAACCCAAACCACTTATACAGGTAAAGTTAATTTTAATAATATATTTCATTTACACAAACATACTCAAAAAACCACTTAAACATTTAATCAACAAAAAATATTAATGAGATACTTTACCTTTTTTTTAGCACTAAGTCTTGGAAATCTGGTGTGTATTTTACATATATAGCACATATCAATTGGCTGGACACATTTCAAGTGCTCAATAGCCACATGAGGCTAGTAGCTACCATATTTGAAAGAGCAAAGCTAAATAATGCAGAGAATAGTTCATTGCACAGAGTTTATATGCACAGAATAGTTTATCTTAAGTATAAGATAGAATATACATATTTAAAACATTGACAAAGTAGAAGTAATGATATAGCCACAGAGGTTGGGAAATGTGGGGAGATAACTAGGGGGGAAAAAGCACAGTCTAAAGGCTGAGAATTATGTTTTATTCAGCAGATTTACTGAGGACTTAAGCCCAGAATATAGCCTCTCTGATAGCTCTGAGGGTCTGTTCCAAAGATGTAAGGGAGTTTTTACTGGGAAAAAAAAAAATGTAGTTGAACATCAAAAGATTACTGCTAATCACAAAAACAGACATCTCAAGTTGATGATTATGGTGCATTTCTACATATGGGAAGAGGCAAGAGTCTGGGTTTACTGAAATATTCAATATGCATCTTAACTGTCTAGGGCCAGTATCCAATTTTGTACATCCCACAGGTGTGACCTGAAGGGCAGCTCCAGTGGCTGCAGGCTTGATAGCCACAACATTCTTTGTACTGAAATGGCAGAAATGGCAGGCCACATTCTTTGTCCACAACAGGATAAACAAATTTTTATTATACATAGTGGAATCAATAAATAGAAGTTTAAGGGGTACAATTTAAAATTATAAATTAGCCATGTGTTTCAGCTACCTATTGCTGTGTAACAAACTGCTCCAACATTTAGTGGCTTAAAACAGCAATCATTTTATTTGTTTATAATTCTATGGGTCACAAATTCAAGCAATGTTCAGTTGGGTGGCTCTGCTTCCCGCAGCGTTGGCTGAGAAGCTGGAATAGCTGGATGCTCCAAGATAGCCTTCCTCATATGACTAGCAGGGGATGTTCATTGCCAGCTTAAAGCTCAGTGGGGAGCCCTGGCCACAATGTTACACGTCGAGCTGTGTTCTGCTGGATGTCAGCCTGTCTACTGTCTGCTTTGGCTTCCTCACAGGATGATGACAAGTTTCCAAGAAGAAACATTTCAAGGTGAAGACAGATGTTGCAGATCTCTTAAGGTCCAGCCTTGGAAGGTACACATTGTCACTTTTCTTGCATTTCATTGATCAAAATGGGTCCAGGGGCAGCCAAAATTCAGAGGAAGGGGAAACAGACTCCACCTCTTGATGGAAGAAAGGTAAATTAATATTGCAAGGGAGAATGTGGGATGGGAGACATTGTTGCAGTCAACTTTGAAAACACAATCTATCATACCACTAGGAGGAAACAAACAGATAATTGACATTAGGGGAGAAGAAAGGTGGGAAGGGAGCCAAGAGTGTGAGCTTGAAAATTACTTCTTCTAGATACAATCAAATGTTGATAAATCAAGAAATATGAAATGGCTAATACATGTCATTACGAGTACGTCCAAACCCATAGAATGGCCAATGCCATGCGTAAACCCTAATGTAAACTATGGACTTTGGGTGATTACTATGTGTGAACATAGGTTCATTAGTATTAACAAATGTGTTGCTGAAAGATGGGCCCCCATCCCTGAGGAGCCAAATAACTCAGAGACAGGGTTTTGGAACTTAGAAGAAAAGAGACAGCTTTATTGTTTTGCCAGGCAAAGGTGACTCACAGCAGGCTAGTGCCTTCAAAACTGTGAACCCATCTTGAGGATGGGGCAGAATGATTACATAGCCATAGCTCAGACAATAAAGCATCGATAACAATCAACAGAATTATTTTCTTCTCATAAGACAGAGTGGCATCATGGTGTCTCCAGGTGACCAATTCTATAGAGGCTAGTGGTTGTCGCTCTTTCCATCTCTTTATCTTATAAGCACCCAAGGCCTGGTCTTCTTGGTAATTCAGGCTATTTTATGAGGTTACAGTCCTGTGACCTTCTCCCTGGAGAAGGACTCAGAAACCAAGCATGATTGTTACTTTTAATTACTGGGATAGAGCAGAAATAGTAAAATCAATAGCTTTAGTTTTAACAATGGGCTTGGAGCTGTGAGTAGTAACGGGTCAGTCAGGCTTGCTGATCATTCTAAGGGCAAGCATAAGAATAAGCAATCTGTTAGCCTAAGTGCGGCCATTTTATTAATTCTCCTTCAAACATACCACTCTGGTGGGGGGTGTTGATAATGGAGGCTATGCACGTGTAGGGGGCCAGGGTATATGGGACATCTCTGTACCTTCTGCTCAGTATTGCTGTGAACTCAGAATTGCTCTGAAAAACAAAGGCCCCTAAACAGAGTCACAAAACAGAGATGCCAAAATGATTACCTCTGGGTTGTGGACTGGGGTCTATGATGCAGAAGACTTTGATATTTCATGTTATAATTGGTTTACTGAAGGCACTACTATTTCTCTATGGTGTACATGGATGATTTTTTAAATGCAAATATATTTTAAGAAGCTGGGTGTCAACTAAAAAATGCACAACCTAAAAGCTGAGAATTATGTTTTATTCAGTGGACATACTGAGGACTTCAAGCCCAGGAGACAGCCTCTCAGATCACTCTAAAGGACTGTTCTGAAGAGGTAAGGGAGGAGCCAAGATATATAGGAGTTTTTGCAAGAAAGACCAGGTAGTCAGAACATCAAAAGGTTACTGTTAATTAAATAAAATCAGACATCTCGAGTTAAGGACTTTAGCACTTTTCTATGTATGGGAAGATGCAAGAATCTGGGCTTATTGAAATCATTCCTTTGATATGCACCTCCACTCTCTAGGGCCAGTACCCTGTGCTTTCCCATCCAGAATCTCCTAAGGGTGCACTGTTGGGGGATGGCTGCAGTGGCTGATGATGGGCATCCTGTCTCCATCCTGAGTTCCCTCAGGGCTCACAGTCAGGGGCAGCTTCAATGTGATGGCTTGATGGTAGGCAGTATTTTTCATTCACATGGGTAAAAACTAATGGATGGAAAAAGGAGACATATGACATAAGATAGAAAGAATGCGTAAAATCTAGCAGCCTTTAAAAAGGATTATACAACATGACCAAGTAGGATTTATCCCAGGAATGCAAAGTTGGTTTAACATTAAAAATTGATCAGTGTAATACACCATTTTAATAGAATAAAGGACAAAAGCCACACAGTGATTTCAACCAATGCAGGAAAAGCATTTGACAAAAATCTGACACCCTCTCATGATAAAAATGCTCAACAAAGTAGGAATAGAAAAGAACTTTTTTGCTAAAAAACCAGCCTCTGTACCCTGATAGCTGAATTGAGACTTGGAGGAAGAGTTTTGTGAAAATTAGAAAAGAACAGCTTTATTGCTTTGCCAGGCAAAGGGGAGTCACAGAAGCTAATGCCTTAGAGACTGTGAATCCATCTTGGGGTCGGTGTCCTGAGGTTTTTAGACAAATTGGATGGAACAGAAAGGTGACAACAATCAGGGCATTTTCCAGGGTGCTGTATTCTTCTTAATCTTGATGAATCCATCCTGGCATCATGGAGAAACTCCGGAGGGTCTGTTCATTCTCCTGAGACTATCAGCCCATGACCACCTTTCTGGAACACAACGTCTAGGTTAAAGGATAAGGTATACTGGGTAAAGAATGTATAGGGAATGGAGAGTGTAATGGAAATGATCCAGGAAAAAATGGGGCATGAGAGGATGGCTGTATCCCAGGTTTCAGTCAAGTCCTTGGGACACGCTCACCAAGTAAGTGTCCTTGGCTTTGAGAAGGAAAGAATTCAAGAGCAAGCCATAGTAGAGTGAAGGTAGATTTATTCAGGGAGATACATGCTCCATAGACAGAGCGCAGTCCATCTCAGAAGGCCAGAGAGGGCACGAGGCATGGGGGTGGGTGTTCAGTTCAAAGTAAAAGTAGGTACACATTCCATAGACAGAATGCAGATCATCTCAAAAGGCAAGAGGCAAGGCCTAGGGGATACACATTCCACAGCAGAATGCGGGCCATCTTACTCAGAAGGGAGAGCAAGATCTCAGGTCGTGGGGTTGGCTAGGAAAAATGAGATCAGCCCAAGGCATGGGGGTTGTTGGTTTTTTATGGGCTCAGTCATTTCACATGCTAACAGGTGGGAGGATTAGTCCAACTACTTTGGTGAAGAGGCTGGGAGTCCCAGGAAACTGGCCATCACCCACTTTTTGAGCTTTTATGGTCAGCCTTGAAACTGTCATGGCACCTGTGAGAGTGCCATTTAGCATGCTAATATATTACAATGAGTGTATAATAAAGCTCAAGGTCTACTGGGAGTTGAATCTTGCACAATCTTGCTGCTAACTTCTGTGTCATTCTTTTAATGGCCCCTTCCCTCCTGTCTCAGAAAGGCTGGGGGCTATTAAGCACAAAAGCAGTTGAGCAAGTGAAGCAAAGATGGGAGTTTGTCAGAGAAAATAGGAAAACAAGTTGCAAAAATGTTAAGTCAGAATCAATCAGTAAACATCTTTAGCATCAGGGAAACCATTTTGTTAGTTAGTTTCCTACTCTTTCACTTTCTCAACCTGATAAAGGGCACCTACAAATAACCCACAGATAACATCACACGTAATGGTGAAAGAATGAATGCTTACCTACTAAAATCAGGAAGAAGACAAGGATGTTTGCTCTCATCACTTCTATTCAGCATTGTGATGGAGGTGCCAGCCGGGGCAACCTGGCAAGAAAAATAAATAGAATACCTCCATATTGAAGAGGAAGAAGTAAAACTATATTGACAGATATCCAGAGATGACTATCTCTATTCACAGAAAATCCTAAGAAACCCCACCCACACACACACAAACTATGAAAACTAATGAACTCATCAAGGTTGTAGGATACAAGATCAATATACAAAAACCAACTGCATTTTTATACAACAGAAATAAGCAACCAAAAAATAAAATTAAGAAAATAATTCCATTTATGAGAGCACCAAAAAGAATAAAATCCTTGGGAACAAATTTTTTAAAAAGCATAAAATTTCTATATTAAACACTATGAAACATCATTGAAAGAAATGAAAGAAGATTTAAATAGGTGGAAAGACATCCATATTCCGGGACTGTAAGACTTGTGTTGTTAAGATGCCAATACTCCCTAGATGAATGTGCAGGTTCAGCTCAATCCCTATCAAAATTCCAGCTGCCTTTTTTGCAGAAATTGACAAGCTGATCCTAAAATTCATAAGGAAATGCAAGGAAGGGGTCCAAAACAGCTAAAGCAATCTCAAAAAAGAACAGAGTTGGAGGACTCACACTTCACAATTTCAAAACTTACTACAAAGCTACATTAATTAAGGCTATGTGGTACTGGAATAAGGATAGACATAAATCAAGGGAATAGAACTGAGAGTCTAGAAGTAACTCCACATATTTATGGGCAATTGATTTTTGACAAGAGTGCCAAGACCATTCAATTGAGGAAAGAAAAGTCTTTTCAGCAAATGGTGCTAGGACAGGTTGCCATCCAAACGAAAACAATCAAGTTGGACCCCTACTTCATACCATGTTCAAAAATTAACTCAAAATGGACCAAAGTCTAAATGGAAGAGCTAAAATTAGAAAACTCTTAGAAGAAAACATGGTGGTAAATCTTTGTGAACTTGGGTTAAGCAATGGTTTTTTATATACGATATTTAAAGCACAAGCAACAAAAGACAAACTGGACTTTATCATACTAAAACCTTTCATACCTCAAAAGACACTATCAAAAAAGTAAGTAAGACAATCCTCAGAATGGGAGAAAATACTTGCAAAGCATCTGTCTGGTAAGAGTCTAATATTCAGAATATAAAGAACTCTTATAACTCAACAACAGAAAGACAACCCAATTTTAAAAATGGGCAAAGGATTTGAACAGATATTTCTTCACAGAAGATATACAAATGACCAATAGCACATGAAAGATGTTCAATATCATCAGCCACTTGGACAAATGCAAATCAAAATCACTATGTGATACTACTTCACCCCAACTAGGATGGCTGTAACCAAAAGGACAGACAATAAAAAGTATTAGTAAGGATGTGGATGAACTGGAACTTTCATACATTGCTAGTGGGAATATAAAATGGTGCAGCTACTTTGGAAAACAGTCTGGAAGTTCCTCAGAAGATCAAGCAGAGGTGCCAGATGATCCAGCAAATCTACTCCTACACATTTACTCAAGAGAAATGAAAACATATATTCACACAAAAACCTGCACATGAATGTTTATAACATTATTTATAATAGCCAAAAAGTGGAAATAACTCAAATGTCCATCAACTGATGAATGGGCGAACAAAGTGGTATATCTACACAATGGAATACTATTCAGCAATAAAAAGGGAATAAAGTAATAACAAGCTACAAATGGATGATCCTTGAAAACATTATATTAAATGAAAGAAGTCAGCCACATAAGGCCATATATGGTATGATTCCATTTATATGAAATGTCCAGTATAAGAAATCCATAAAGATAGAAAGGAAATCAGCATTTTTCAGGAGCTGAGTGCAGAGAGGAGCTAGAGTGACTGCTGATGGGGACAGGGTTTCTTCTGGGGGGTGATTAAAATGCTCTGGAATTAGATAGGGGTGATTGTTGCACAATTCCATGAGTATATTAAAAGCTACTGAATTGTACACTCTAAAAATGTGACATTTATGGTATGTAGGGAAAAAAAGAAGAAGAGAGAGAAAGGAAGGAAGCAAGCTGGGAAGAAGGGAAGGGAGGGAGGGAGAGAGGAAGGATGGAGGGAAGAAAACATAAAACTTTGAAGGAGAAGAGAAGGAAGTTCAGGATTTAACTAGGTCCTGTGTTTTCTCAGTGAAACAGTCATTCATTCCACAGACCTTATCTATTTTTTTGTTGAAGTATAGTTGGTTTACAATGTTGTGTTAGTTTCAGGTGTACAGCAAAATGATTCAGATATATATAGATATAGATATTCTTTTTCAGATGCTTTTCCATTATAGTTTATTATAAGATATCAAATATAGTTCCCTATACTATACAGTAAGTACTTGTTGTTTATCTATTTTATATATAGTAGTGTGTATCTGTTAACCCCAAACTCCCAATTTATCTCTCCCCTTTGGTAACATAAGTTTGTTTTCTATGTCTGAGTCTGTTTCTGTTTTGTAGTAAGTTCATTTGTATCATTTTTAAGATTTCACATATAAGTGATATCATATGATATTTGTATTTCTCTGTCTGACTTCACTCAGTATGATAACCTTTAGGTCCATCCATGATGCTGCAAATGGCAACATTTCATTCTTTTTTATGGCTGAATAATATTCCACTATATATATGTATGTGTGTGTATATATATATATATCTCATATCTTCTTTATCCATTCATCTGTTGATGGACACTTAGACTGCTTCTATGTCTTGACTATTGTATATAGTGCTGCTATGAACACTGGGGTGCATGTATCTTTTCAAATTAGAGTTTTCATCTTTTCTGGATATAAGCCCAGGACTGGGATTGCTGGATCATACGGTAACTCTATTTTTAGCTTTTTAAGGAACTGTTCTCCATAGTGGCTGCACCAATTTACATTCCCAGTAACAGTGTAGGAGAGTTCCCTTATCTCTACACCCTCTCCAGCATTTATTATTTGCAGATTAAGAAGGGGTTTGGGGTTGAGAATTTTAAAAGGGAGAAAGTTTCCTTTGACCTTTCAAAGCACAGGGGAGCACCTTTGGTGTGTTAATTATCCCGGGCTGTGGTCTGTCTGTTGACTATTCCAGGCCATAGTCTGTTGCCCAAAAGGCTTTTTTAGGGTCAGGAATCCTTTGGTTGGCTTCTGCAGTGGATCACCCTGCCAGTGACAACATTAGAGCAGCATCGGAAAAAGACATACTTCCAGTTCTTGGGTATAATGTCTCCATAGTCTTGGTAATTAAGTCCTTTTACCATTTTCCCAATAAATGACTCATTCTCCTGGAGGCAGCTCCATGGGCACTTCCTGGACACCCACTCACCTGGAAAAACTGAAGTTGCTCTTGTCCTGAAGCAGGTTTCCTGCTGCTGCCTTCAAGGAAGACAATGAGGTCATTGTAGGTAGAAATGGCTGCCTTCTCTCTCCTTCCTCACACTTACCTAATCCCCTCACTGCCTGGGGGACCTGCCCCCAGGGCCTGAGTGAGACGGAAAGAACGCAGATTTGGCTTAGGTCTGGAGAACTGGCTAGGACAAAGAGAATTGTAATGAAGCTAAGAGACATCACTAAAGCTTAACCACAGAGGCGGAACTTCCGGGCCTTTCCTGGTAGCAGAAGCCTCGGAATGCCCAAAGCACAGACTGGGTGGTGCAGTTCTGTTTCCACTCAATCACCGGTGGCTGGTGGCCACGAGCTTCGATCTCTATCTGCAAAAGAGGCCCCACTTCTGGCCTTTGAGATGTCTTGAGGACTGTGTCACGCACCCAAATTTGAGATGTCCTGCTCCCTGGCGCCCTCTAGTGGCTCAAATGGCCCACTGCTTTCTCACCTCCCCTTCAACCACCCGAGCTGAGGTTCTCAAGATAGGAGGGACTCTTGCAAGTCAGAACACTTTATTCACGGTATCACACCCTCACATATCCACCCCATCTCCCCACAAATTAATGACAGTAAATGTACTTGAGAAAATGTTTTTGAAAAGTTGCAATTACATAAGTAGATAAAGCATGTTATTTGTCTGCTGACAACGTCCTTGGTGTGTGTACATGTGTGCACCCAGCTCCCTCGCTTTAATTTCTGGAGCTTCCCAGGGCCTTAGGACCAGAAGTTACTAGCCACAGGCCCCTCTGGCACTTGTGATAAAAACAGACTGTAGCCACTGCTGTCCGTATTTAGGGTCTTACTGTCCAGGGCTCAGTTCGTGGGGTAAGTTCCAGAAGCAGCTCTCCTCTTTAGCCAGGGCTGATTGAAATTCCCCAGGGAGGAGGAGGTGTTGTGGGGAGTCATGAGCAACCTTAACTTCCAGGCTGGACTCCAGGCTGAAGGGTCTCTGTTTCCACGTGACCTTGTCATCCGTGTGACTCGCAGGGTTTAAGAATGTTACAGTACACGAAGTTAGTGGGTTCCTCTGATGACATGGTCATTACTGTCACCACAATCCCCAGTATTTTGCGAGTTCCGACCGGGTGCAGAGCACTTTTCAGGAGCTTTTAAAAAGTAGAAAATAGTGTCCTTGTCCTCCAAAATCATACAGATTTGGGGGAGGGAGGGGATGATAATTTGAGTGTATGTGAGAAAATAACTAAAATTCTATTTAATTCACATCAAAACAGTTGAATACTTGTGTAAGGAGTCGTAGAAGACATTTTAAAGGTGCCTTGAAAGAGCTGAGCTAGAATCTTGTGAGGACAATAAGGACAAGGGACAGGACAGTATTAACATGTAAAGGTTCATGGTAAAAATCAGGGCAAGGTCTTGTCTATACTGACCAGGATGTGTTCTGCTGTAAATGCCAGTTATGCAAACTCACACAAACCAAAACAAATAAAAAAATGTATTGTTTCACTGAACCAATAGATAGAAAGGGTCAGAATGGGCTAGCTTCAGGGACAGCTGGATCCAGGACTGAAAGGCCTGGAGGAATCTCTCCCACCCTCCCCCTACCCCCGACCAATCTCCAATCTTTTCTTTCCCGGTGGCCTACATGGAAGGGGCTTTCTCTGCAAGGCAGGAAAATGGCTCCAGGCAGATCTGGACTGATATCTTTGGCTCTCTGCCAAAGGGGAAAAGAAATTTTCCCTTCTAGTACCATTCGAAAGGGGAAAACCAAAAAAAAAAAAAAAAAAGAAAGAAAGAAAAGGATTTGACACCTCACTCGTCTGGGCAGAGTACTTTTACTGGTAGCCCATTTAGAGACAAATAGTTGGAGTCAGGGAGAAGTGTCCCCTGAAAGAAGGGGGAATGGTGGTCTTGGCAGACAAAACAAGGGAAGCCAGTATGGGCCATGTGATTGTTTTTCTGGGATAAGGGTCCGAGGTTTTTTAACCAATTGTCAGAGTTCCCTAACCCTGAAACTTAGCTCCAGAAGGAACTTTGGTGACCAGCCAGTTCAACTTCCCCACTTTATAACAGGGCATACTGAGGTGCAGAGAGTTTAGGCGATTTGCCTAAGATCACACAACTGTGGTGGGATCTTATATTGATTTGATGTAGGCTGGGGAAGGGGGGTGTGTGAGAAAGAAGTCAAAACCTGATCTGAAGTTTAGAGTCAAGACAAATACTTTTAAAGTGATGATAGAATATCAGAAGGAGAGGATGATGGGGAAAATAAAGCACAGAGTGAGGTGAGGTTTATTTTTAAAAAAGAACATTTTTTAAATCCTCCAAGGTCAACAAGGGCTGCTTTGGTTGCGTTCCAAGGCCCCACCAATGTTTGTAATCTTTGAGAAATTTTTAAGAATGGGCGAGGCTCCACCTGACTAGAAATAGGCAAATGTTGTTATTTTCCAAAAGAGGAACCAGCAGATACTAAGAACTGTGGGCTGGTGAACTGGGACAAGGCTCCAGTGTGGGCTGGAGAAGACTAGGGTATGCCAGACAGGACGTGTTTCCATTTTTGAGAGAGTTCTCCCCTGAGAGGTTACTTGGGGGAAAACACTCTAGACTCCAAGACTTCTGGCTTGTTAAATCCGAAAAGAATCTTTAGGGATTAAAAAAGCGAAGGGTGCCAAACTAGTGACTCCCAGCTGAATTCAACCCTCAGACACTTTAAATAAATGAATTCTCCGTCAAATCTGCCTTTGTAGCTTCGTGAGGATACTGGCCTACATTCCTGCCTGGGTATCACTGCCCAAGAGGTAAAGCATGTACATGCAGACTCCATTTCACCGCAGGCTCCATCGTTCCCTATTGCCTCACCCGCAGACAGTTTCATCCATTCATGTGATCTGTCTACTCCAGCAGGCATTGGTGTGTGTGGCCCATCTACCCCATTATTTTGTACAGACTCTGAGGAAATGGGTTGGGGGTGGAAGTACACCTGATTCTCTGCGGGCCACAAAGTCAACTCTAAAGTAAACTGCAGAAGCAGAGAGAGGCTTGGATCTGAGAAACAAACCTAAAAATCATGAGAGCTCCCAGCAAGACCAAAGGTTGTGGTAAACTAGTGTGTGTGTGGTGGGAATTTGGAGGGTTGGGGGCGAGGCATCAACCTGGGGGTAGAGCTGCCCCATACATCAGTGGGAGGCTGGGTTGGAGAAGATCTTTTAAGACTTTCTCAGGGGACAGGTATAGCTCAGTGGTAGAGCGTGTGCTTAGTGTGCACAAGGTCCTGGGTTTAATCCCCAGCACTTCCATTAAAAATATTTTAAAAAAGAAAAACCTAATTACCTCCCCCTCTCTCCCCAAATTTTTTTAATTAAAAAAAAAAAAAAAAGACTTTTTCTTGCTTCTTCCCCACATTGATTGGGACAGTCATTGCTGCTTCATGGCCTCTGTGTGACCAAAGCCAGAGCAATAGCTCAGGTTTCAGGTGTGGGTGGGGTGCCATCAAGACACCCCAGTAGTTCTGCTGGGGTGAGAAGCTGGTGACCACAGGTGTGGCTGACCAGCTTCCCTCAGACATTCCTTTCTCCCTCCTTCTCTGTCCCATCATCAGGGCTGGCAGTGTCCCTCGGGGAAGCTTCCTCCTCACAGCACTGCCTCTTTCCAAAAGTTCAAAAGCGAATCCCTGAGCAGGGGCTTTGCTTGGTGGCCCTGCAACAAATAAAGAGGAAGGATGGGGATCTGCAGCAGTTGCTCATGCCTGGGGCTCCCTGCCTGGCTTCATCCAAGCCACTCTCCTTAAACATCACGGGGCAAAGATTAAAGCACAAGTATCCCCAAAAGACAGAGTGTTAAATACTGTCATGGAAACACTGGACTTAAAGGCCAAAATACCAGATACCCGACAGGCACATATTCCATCAAAAAGACAACACACACACAGAAAATGGAACAAAATATATCACATGAAGCAAAATTAAAATGAATTTAAAATAAGAATCTTCAAACTGTTAAGAGAGAATATTAGTAAATAGGATGGTTTTAAAATATACACATAAATTCTTTGATAATCCTCCCTGAAGGAGTGACTGAGTCCCCCCTCCTTGAGTGTAGATTGAACTCAGCAACTCACTTCTAATAAACAGACTATGATGGCAGTGACAGTGTGTGACTTCCTGGATTAGGCCATTAAAAGCATTGTAGTTTCTTCCTTGCTCTTACTCTTTTGGATCATTTGTTTGGGGAAAGCCAGCTACCATCTCATGAGAGCACTCAAGGAGCCCTTTGGTGAGGCCCGCGTGGTGAGGAACTGAGGCCACCTGCCAACAACCACGTGACTGAGTAATCTTGGAAACAGACCCTTCTGCCCCAGTTGAGCCTTCAGATAACTGCAGCCCTGGTTAACATCTTGACTGCAACTTCATGAGAGATTATGAGCCAGAACTATGCAATCAAGCCACACCTAAATTTCTGACCCACAACAATAACAAGGCAGAATTCTAGAAGACCCAAAACATAACATTGGCAAGCTTGAGCTATGAGATTACATGGAACTCTACAACCCAAATCAGAGAGCGCATGCTCTGTTCCAGCACATACAGGATATTTATAAAGCATTTCCTGTGTATTTGGCTGCAAAGGAGGCTTTAATAAATACCAAAGCATCATCATTACACAGATTACATTCTCTGACCAATAATTATTATTGGAGGGTAGGAGAAATGGTTGAACTTTTGATTGTTGTTGGGTTTTGTTTGTTTGTTTTTGTGTGTATGTTTGTTTAAATAAATTGAATTTTAAGAAAAGAAAAAGAAGATGCTTCTCCTCTGCCACACTCCAACCACATGTAGTAGTAATTGAAGATATACAAAATTAAAACAATAATATTCACCATTGCATCCCCATCAGAAGGGCTAAAATTAGAAAGCTGGACCACGTCTAAGGTTGGCAGAGATTTGGAGGCAGAAGAACCCTGATTCACTGCTGGTAGGTGTCCAGGAGGGACAATCTGGTACTACTTAGCTGAGTAATACACACACTTAGTAACCAGCAATTCTGCCCTTAGGTAAATTTCCCAAAGAAATTCTTTTATAATTTCATGTAGTATATATATAAGGATGTTCATGATAGCACTGTAATAGCAAAGAGTTAGAGGCAATCTGAGTGCCCACCACTGGGGGAGTAAAGAAATAAAATGTGGTATATGTGTCCATCAGAAGTAATGGATTAGATGCATATTTAGCGAACTGGATGGATATTAAAAACAGAATGTTCGAGGAAAAAAAAGATAGAATAAGGCCTACAGCACAATAGCATCTATGTAAATTAAGAGCAGATGCCCATAAAACAACACTACACATTCTGTGAGAGCACATGCAAATAAAAGGAAACACATCAAACACATGAGAAGGCCTCATTAGGGAGATAAAAGCAAATGTCATAGAGTCCTCTAGGCCTCACCCATAGGCTACCTCCTTTCCTCTCAAACACATGGGAGAATTCCACCCCTCTGCCCACCTTCACCCGTAGCTGGGCTGGGCTGTGGGATTAGTTCTGTCTGAGGGGCCGTGAATGGAAGTCATGTGTGCCAGTTCAAGACCAGAGCATTTTTTCATTTGGTTTTTTTTTAATTTTGTTTTTTATTGAAGTGTAGTTGATTTACAATGTTAGTTTCAAGTGTACAGCAAAGTGATTCAGTTATACATATATATACATATTTTTTTCAGATTTTTTCCATTATGTTATTACAAGAAATTGAATATATTTCCCTGTGCTATACAGTAGGTCCTTGTTGTTTATCTATTTTCTATACAGTACTGTGTATCTGTCAATCCCAAACTCCTAGTTTATCCCTCCCCCACCCTTTCCCCTTTGGTAAGCATAGTTTATTTTCTATGTCCGTGAGTAGACCAGTGCATTTAATTTCCAGTGGGAGATCACCCAATGTTCTATTTCCCTACATGTAAATGCTTGTAAAAGCACAATTTGAGAAGAAACATCTATCAGCCTGGACCTCTGAGTGAAGACAAGGATATGACCCCCCCCCCTTTCCCCACCCTGCCAACCTGCATTGGACAGTTAGTTTTAATGAGAAATAAATTTTTGTTGTTTTAAGCTTCTGGGATTTGGAGGCTGCAGCACAATCCTGGCCTATTCTGATTAGCACAGGGAATAATCAATTAAAACAAGGGGTCTGTTTGGGACCATTGGTTTGGAGAGGGATCTTTAATGGACCAAGGATGACACGGAGAACGACTAACTCAAATGTGTGCACCTGAGCTTTCCCTGCCACACCCAAGAGAGATGGAGGAGGAAGACAAGGCAGTTGCCTAAGATCCTACAACCTTGAATTAGGGCATGACAACAACCCTCAAAAGGGTGAACAAGAATGAACACTGTGCCTGCCTAGATTTCAGCAAGGTTTTCACAACATTCTCTGTGCTGTTTCTAGGAACAGGCTGAGGAGCCTGGCTCCTGGCTTTCTCACTGACAGAAATCCATCATATCCTACAAGGGCTGATGAGTGGATCCATGTTAGCCTGAAGCTTCTTGCTGCAAAGCTGGGTCCTCAGTCTCTTCCAGTTCAACCTTTTATCAATGACTTAGATGAAGAGACTGAAGACAGGCTGGGAGGGACAGTTAATGTCTGGAGAATGACATCATGATTCAAAAGGACAGGCTAGCTAGATCAGACGAGCACCATCAGCAACACCTGGGAACTTGTTAGAAATCCAAATTCTTGGTCCGGACTCCAGATTTACTGAATCAACCAACTCTGGGAATGGGGTCCAGATATCTCTGTTTTAATAAGCCCTCCAGGTGGCTCTGATGCACACTAGAGTTTGAAAACCAAAGTTAAAAAAAAAAAAAATGGGCTAACATCAACAGCATCCTGTTTAACAAGGATAAATGTAAACCTCCTCCCTCACTCCACCTATCCCACCACACCCAAAAAAGAAAAAAAAAATACCTTATGGACTTAGAAGTTTTAGAGGTTTTGTTTTTTGTTTGTTTGTTTTTTACTATAGCCTCGAAATGAACTACTAGTGTGTGAGGGAGCCTTCCAAAAAGCCAACTCAATCCTTAGGTTACATTAAAAGCAATGTCTAGTACCACTGAGGAGCCAAGGGTGACTTAGAGATTTTGGTCTTGGGTCCTCGTATCACAAAGCAGATTTTGTTAAGATTGGAGCCAAGCGTATTAGTTAAAATATAAATGTATAGATATATTTGTGAGATGTTATAAATTTGCAGGGCTCAAAACTCAAGAGATGCAAATGGGTATACAATGAAATAACTCCCTCCCATTCATTCTCCAGCCATCCAGTTCCTTTCCCAGAAGCAACCGACTCTATCATATTTCATTGACTTTTAAAATACACATCTTTTTTCATATTTTAACATCTCTGAAATCAGGATGTGTCTTACAATAACTGTCAGCCAGGTGGCTCTCATCACGACGATGCCATTGCCCACACACGTGCAAACTTAGTTATAGCTTTGTATTGTCACCACTTTAAAAGATTTATGTGCACTGCTGATACTACACGGGCTGAGTTTAATTGCTATTGAAAATGTCTTCAAAAGGATTATACTCTGATTCAGCACTGAAATGAAAGGTCACTCTGGATGCAGAAAGTCACGAAAACAACAGAGAGGTGTAAAATTGCTATTAGTGAAGCAAACGTATGAGTTGCTGGAGAAATGACCTTAATTCCATCTATTGTTACAGAACAACCACAGGGTGCTTTCCTGCAGCAGTGCTTCTCCAGCTGCAAAGTGCACATGAATCCCCTGGGATCTGGATAAAATGCAGATTCTGATTCACTAAGTCTGGTACAGGTCCAAGATGCTGCATTTCTAACAAGTCCCCTGGTAATACTGATGCTGTTGGTCCATGCTTGGTCCACTTTGAAAACTCAAGAAAGGAAGAAACCCAAAGTAGGCAAAGAGATGTTACACATCAAGATTTATACAAGAGGCTCGCTAGACAATGCAACCTAAAGCAGGGGAAATTGCCAGATCTCACAGAATAGATGCAAGAAATTTCAAAGCAGTGAAGGGCTAGTGTGACTGATTTTTGGTCATGCAGGAAGACTATTGTGGCATCATGGCAGATAGTTCATTGGCAGTCTCTTTTTGTAAAAAATATTTTATTTTTAGAGCAGTTTTAGATTCACAGCAAAATTATGAAGAAAGTACAGACAGTTCCCATGTAGCCCTTTTTCCCCGCAGAAGTGCAGCCTTTCCCACTATCAACATTCCACAGTCCTCCATTTGTTATGATCAATGAACCAACACTGACAATACTGTCACCCTAAATCCATAGTTTACATTAGGGTTCACTCTTGGTAGTATACGTCCCATTGGCTTTGACAAATAGATAGTGACATGTAACCACCAATAGAGTATCATACACAATAGTTCCACTGCCCTAAAAATCCTCTGTGCCGCACCTATTCATCCCTCACTTCCCCCATCAACCCCTGGAAATTACTGATCTTTTTACTGTCTTCATAGTTTTGTCTTTTCCAGAATGTCATATAGTTGGAATCATACAGTATGTAGTCTTTTACAATTGGCTTCTTTTACTTAGTAATATGCATTTAAGTTTCTTCTCTGTCTGTTCATGGCTTGATAGCTCATTTATTTTTAGCACTGAATAATATCCCATTGTCTGAGTGTGTCACAAATTTATCAGCTCACCTACCGAAAAACATCTTAGTTGCTTCCAAGTTTGGGCAATTATGAATAAAACTGCTATTAACATCTGTATACAGGGGTTTGGGTGGACATAAATTTTCAATTCCTTTGGGCAAATCCCAAGGAGCACAATTCATGGATCATAGGGTAAGAGTATGTTTAATTTTATTTAAAAAATTGCCAACTGTCTTCCAGAATGGCTGTACCACTTTTGCATTCCCACCAGCAGCGAAAGGAGAGATCCTACTGCTCCACAACCTCACTAGCACTTGGTATTGTCAATATTCCAGATTTTGGCCATGCTAATAGACATGTCATGGTCTCTCATTGTTTTAATTTGCATTTCACTGATGACATATGATGTGGAACATCTTTTCATATGTTTACTTGCCATCTGTATATCTTTTCAGGTCTTTGGCCCATTTTTAAAATTGGGTTATTCATTTTCTTATTGCTGAGTTTTAAGCGGTCTTTGCATATTTTGAATAACAGTCTTTTATCAGAAATGGCTTTTGTAAATATTTTCTCCCAGTCTGTGCCTCTTCATATTCTCTTGACAGTGTCTTTCAAGAGCAGAAGTTTTTAAATTTAATCAGGTATAGCTTATCAATGATTTCTTTCATGAATTGTACGTTTGGTGTATCTAAAAAATCATTGCCATATCCAAGGTCATTTGGATTTTCTCCTGTGGCATTTTCTAGGAGTTTTATAGGTTTGTATCTTACATTTAGGTCTGTGATCTACTTTGAGTTAATTTTTGTGACAGGTTTAAGATTTGCATCTAGATTCTTTTTTTTTTTTTTTTTTTTTGGATGTGATGTTCAGGTGTTACAGAACCATTTGTTGAAATGACTGTCTTTCCTTCATTGTATTGCCTTTGCTCCTTTATTAAACATCAGTTGACTACATTTATTTGAGTCTGTTTCTGGGTTCTCTGTTCTGTTCTATTGCATTGGTCTGTCTGTTTTTTCACCAATACCACACAGTCTTGATTACTGCAGCTTTATAGTAAGTCTTGAAGTTGGGTAGTGTCAGTCCTCCAACCTCGTTCTTCTCCTTCAATATTGTGTTGGCTATTCTGTGTCTTTTGCCTCTCCATTTAGCAGTCTTTTTTCTTTCTTTTTGGTACACAAAACAGTGGAGCTTTTTGCAATTGATGGCACCTTGATTTGATGGAATATGATAGTTCCTTATGGATATTTCCAGAGATACCTTGTGCATATAATGAAAAATAATATGAAAAGGAATGTATATATGTATAAATGAATCACTATTCTGTACACCAGAAATTGACACATCATTGTAAATCTACTATACTTCAATTCTTTTAAAAAAAGGAAATGAAAACACACTAAATTCTTTTGGTTAAAAAAAAGCTATAATGAAATAGGATATGTATATATGTATATAATTGAATCACTTTGCTGTACACCAGATACTAACACAACATTGTAAATCAATTATACTTCAGTTAAAAGAAATAATACAATCTCCAAATGTTAGCTGACTTATGAGAAACAAAGTTAAACCTCATGTGCACCTGAGCTGGCAAACTGAGATTTCTACCCAGCACACCTGTTCTCACATTGTGAGTCCTGGGGACCAAATCTGTTCTGTTCTCATTGGAGCAGGGAAGCCAGCAAACTCGCTGGGTCCCATCTGCTGGGGTAGGAGGTGGAGAGGAGGGGGCTGGCTTTCCCTCAGACACCAGATGACTGTTCCCTAGGGAGCGAATCCTGCCTCCTGCTCAGTTCCCTCAGCCCTGGCGGAGGCAAGGGCAGTCTGAATAACACCCATGAGTCCAGGAGCTTGGGAGAGCAGGGCCAGGAGGAAGCCGGGGGAAAGAAGCCTTCATGAAGGCTGTCATAGCAGGGGATTCAGTCCATTTAAGAGTTGTCTACTGAGCATGTAGTATGTGCCAGTCCTAGGCTAGGTGCTGGGGGAGAAGTAAAGAAAGTATGCAAGAAAGAGCCTGGCACATAGCTTCAGAAATGCTGTATTCCTCTCATTCTTCCTAGAAGGATATAAGGATGAAAAAGTACTGTTTCATTCTCAAGGATTTTAAGATCCTGTAAGAGGTCAGGACCCTTGCACACAGTTCTCTAGAACCCAAGCAAAGCAAGGTAGGCGTTGCAACCCAGGCCCAAAGAGCCAGGGCTTTGAGAGAGGGAGAGAAAAGATGTGGTTCAGGCTTCAGAGAAGAGGTACCATATGAGGGTGGAATGTGTGTATTGAGGAGGTGGGAGGGGAGAAGGGGGACAGGGGACAGGACTCACGGGAAGCCATCGAAGGCTGAGCTACAAGGGAACACATTCTGGTTCCTGACCTCCAGAGTGAAAGTTCACATGCAGATCAGTTGTTGGGAATTCGGAATGCATTTTCCCATGGGAACCAGACCATAAATGGAAGCTAGGCCAGAGGATGGAAATGGATTTCCCCCAAAATGTTATTCAACTAGATTACTCAGAGCTAGTCCATAGTTCACGGTTTAGAGAGACGGGAGCCTGGTGGCATAACTCCTTTCAGGGGCAGGCCATGCCTCCCATAGGCCAGGGACTTTTTGTCTGGGGTTTGGTATGGTTTAGGAGGCGATTAAACCTGAGAAATCATAAGAATGGTTTTAGTTGTGTTTAATAACAAAGCTATCAGCTGACATATATTTATGATGACATATTAAAGGAATAGCCCATTTGCGGGAGCTAGAGATGAAGTAAATTCTAAATTACTATCGAATCAGCAGGCAGGCTTGTCTTAGAATTTCATAGCAGCCAAAGAAGTTCTGTCTGATATAAATGTCTTCTAATCCCTAATCCAACATGACTCATGTCCTTCTAAAAAGGAGGAATTTGGACACAGACACACACACAGAGGGAGAACACCAAGGGAAGATGACAGCAGTGATCATGGTGATGTGGTTAGCCAAGGAAGTCTAAAGATTGTCAGCAAACCAGCAACATGGGAGAGGCATGGATGAGATTCTCCCTCCCCACCCTCAGAAGGAGCCAATCCCACCCACACCTGGACCTCAGACTTCTAGCATCCAAAACAATAAAACGACAAATCTCTGTTATCTAAGTTTGTGGTACTTCGTCACGGCAGCCCTAGAACACTAATCCAGCCGTGACAGTCGTCACAGATAATGACAGGCAGCATAATCCCACCACCCGGGATGTTTGTCACCACTGGCCGGGTCAGGGGTCTCTAACAGAGGCTGACCTGGACTGCTGCGAGAGCTACGTCCAACCGGAGCTCCCAGTACTGGCCACCCAATCAGATTGTCATTCTTGAGGGGTTTAAAGAGAAAGCAAGACTCTCTGAGAAGGGGAACACAGGTGGTAGAGAGGGGCTGAGACCAAGAGACCCACCTGCAGAAGCCATGGAGGAACTGGTCATAAGCAGATCCTTCAAGAGACGAGACGAGATAGGCGTGGGGAACAGCAACAGAGATAGAGACAAGCGTGAAGCAGAAGCCAAGGCAAGAACACGGAGGCCAGGACGCACTTGTGGGGGCCTCCCTTAGAGCAAGAGCACCCCCACCGCCCTTGAAGGCTGAGAAGATGCTCACCCCACTGCTCCTAGGGGACTGCCAGAGCCACCACTCTCCTGAACCATGAGCTAGCTTCCAGGATGCTCGGCATCCTTGCCTCCCCCATGGAGCCTTAAAATAGCCTCAGCCCCACCAGCTGAGACCCTGAGCTGGTCTCTGACCCCCTGCAACGGGAAAGCGATGAACACATTACTACACAGGCAGCACATGATCCCTGCAGGCATTTTAGAAAAGATAGATGATGCAAAATCAGAAAATAAAGGTCACTTGTGACCCCCCACCACTCAGAAATAACCAATGTTAATATTTCAGTTATCTTTCCTCAAAGTCTTCTATTCTATGCACGTATTTTTACAAAATAGGGTAATACTACATGTGCGGTTTTATAACATGGCTTTTCTCTAGACAGTATCTAATAAACATTTTAAAAACCAACAGAAATTTATCATTATTTGTAAGGAAAGTTCCATCCCACTGTGTGGGATGTGTGCTAATCAATTTCCTGTTGTTGGAAATTTAGTTTGTTCCATTTTCATGTGCAAACACTTTGATCTAACAATCCTACTTTAAGGAATACATCCCGCTGGTTTCTAAGAATGTATTTACAGAGACGTTTATTGCAATATTATTGACAATAGCAAATGTTGGTAGAAACAACCTGTATGTCCACCAATATGGGAGGACTGAGTAATTTACAGCATGTTTGTGCTATGAAATTTTGGACTGCTATTAGGAATGTTATTTGTAAAAATGACCATGGTCTACTACCAAGTAAAAAGTAAGTCACAAGCTAACTGGATGATGTGAATTTCGCTCTTGATTCAAACTTTGTAAATGGAAGTGGGGAATCCAGATACGTATTTTTACAAATTTCTATTCGTATCTCTATAAGGAAAGTAATAGCAAAAAATGCACACAACTGTTAATACTGTTCACCTTAGGAGGTGGTGGTAGAGATATTTGACTAGTTACAATAAATATGTCCTGATTTTGCAACTTGAATAATGTAATAGAATACATTTTAAGAAGTAGCAGAAAAAAAGAGCATGCTGTCCCAGGGCAGGGATCGGGGCAGGGATTTGAAAGTTTAATCCCTTCAGAGATGCTTCCAGGAGATAGAACAGCGCAACAAAAAGAGATGAGGCAGATTCAACAATGCTCCTTATTACTGCGTTACCTTCAGCAAGTCATTAATCTCCCTGGGCCTCAACTTGTCTGTAAAATGAGGACGATAACAATCTCTACCCATCAGGGTTGATGTGAGGGCAATGCCAGGAAAGATAGCAAACAAGCATTGGCATTTTGTCACACTGTTCATCCAGTTTAATTTATAATTGGTACAATTCAAAATGAAGTTCAGTGCAAAGGAAAACAGACCTATTTAACCCCCTCTGAGGGCATGGAGTGCTGCTCAAGAGGCTGCCCCAGGACAGCTCTTCTAAGCTACTCATGGCTTCATCTCAAAGTTACAAGGGCACTTGGAATTGGGGTGGGGGGCGGTTCTGGGGATGGGGAGAAGCAGGGGTTACACAGGGACCATTGGGAAGCTGGGGGCTGCATTCCTTGGGAGCTCTGAGGATTGATTTTTCACCATTTGTAAATAGCTGAGAATTCCCTGGGGAGCTTCTTGGAGGAAAATGCTATTTTGGGTAAGAAAAAAAGTAAAACCTCTACTGTAGCTGTGGCTGTGGAATCGAGGAGGGAGCCTATCTGGTACTTCAGGCTCTGAGAGGCAGGCCCCCTGGTGGGGGTTGGTGGGGTGGGGTCACTCAACGCTTCCTGCTGCCATTCCCACCCTGGACTCAGGGTGGCACTGCTCCCTCTTCAACGATGGTCATTTATCCCTGCTATGCTGTAAACGGTAAAATCAGCCAGGGACTCTCCAACAAGGCTGTCCTAGAAGCTGAAGAATAACAAAAGGGAAAGACTCAGAGGGCACCCTGAGTTAGAACTCTAGCTCACCAGTGTAGCTCGTTCCCTGCAGGTCACAGCCCTCTTCCCTCTGCACCAGGGACCCCAGGACTAGGACTCCTGAGTTCCCCACCTCCAAATCTCAGGCCCCACTATATTTGTGGGGCCCTGGGCAAGAGGACAAATGGAAGCCCTGGTGCCAGTTGGGCAGGAATCCTGGTACCCAGAGTCTAGTCCGGGAGTGTGTATTAGTCTCCCAGGGCTGCTGTAACAAAGTACCACCAACCGCGTGGCTTAAAACAACAGAAATTTATTGTCTCTCAGTTCTGAGGCTAGAAGTCCAAAATCAAGGTATCAGCAGGACCACATCCCCTCTGAAATGTGTAAGGGAGAATCCTTCTGGCCTCTTCCTAGTTGCTGGGGGTTTGCAGGAATCCTTGGCGCTCCTCGGCTTGTAGCTGCATCCCTCTGATCTCTGCTCCATCTCCTTCCAGGTGTCTGTGTCTCATGGGAACTAACTACAACTACAATGACCCTATTTCCAAGTAAGGTCACAGTCTGAGGTACTGAGGGTTAGGATTTCAACATATCTTTGAGGGAACTCAATTCAACCCATAATAGGGTGGGTGTATAGACTCCTTCCCCCATGGGAAGGGATGCAACCTGAGGAAGTACTGAGCAGGGGCTTCTCTTGCTCTGGGCCAGGACAGTCCTGGGGTTGGGCACAGGGAGAGATGACATCCTTAACCTCCCACCACTGGGGTATACCCTGAGACATCTGGACTCCTGGAAATCTGGATCATGAGAGGCCAAGTTTCCTCTCGGTGCCTCTTTTCTACTGTGGACCCACCTCACGTCCAAAGATTGACACCAGGAGAGACCTCACCCTTCAGGCAGGACCACAGTAGCTGACCCCAAAGCCTTTCTCTGTCAGCCCTTGACAGTATCTCAATAAAACAGCAACCAACCTCATTATGAACGATCAAGTCCTACAGTAATGAGGGGCAGGTGTAGGAGCTGTCCTTCCAGGAGCACAGAGTGCTCCTCCTCTCTCAAGGGACAGATAATTCTGGCCTTAATGCAATGCTTCATCTGCTCTGTCTCCAGCTGCTGGGAAAGCAGGCTCCAAAGCAGCCCCAGTGAGAGATAAGGGCTCTTTGCCTGAAATGAAAAATTCATGAAGGAAGACTAGGGATCGGGCACTCGGATAGCTGCCAAGTTGCTGTGCTCTGGGGACATGGCAAGAGGCTGGAAAAGCCAAATGGAAATTTTCTCTCCTCTCCAGCACCCTCCGCTTCATTGTTCGGTGGAGCTCCATCTCTGCTGTACAGGCTCGCACCTCCTCAGTCCCAGCCCCCAGGCCAGCACCAGCAATGCTCATATGCCAGGCTATTCAGGGAGAGGGAGATCTCTCCTTAACTCAGACCAGGCACCCACCAGCAGCCTCAGCAAAACGTGCCCTGTCGCTAGAGCAAGCTGGCACAGTCCTGACCACCTGCCACTCCCAAACCTGGAGGAGCCCCAAACTGGCTATGATATACCCCTGGGAGGACCCCTCTAGATTACTTTCTGTTCCAATTCCCTGCCCCGGAAATCTGACCAAAATTCACAAGATGGGTCAGATGGTCGTTAACTCACAACTTGGGGAGGAAGCTTTGGATCTGTTGTCGCCATGCTGGGCAGACAATGGTTCAGATGGAGCTAAAAGGGAAAAACCCCTCAAACATAAGAGTTGGAGAATTTGACTCTAATGTGGGGATGGGTTGAGAAGAGTCACTGTGATATGCAAAATGGCACAAGAGTCACAGATGCCAGTCCACAGATGGTGAGCACAGGGGACAGTGGCTGACCCCCAGAAATCAGGTAGGAGAACAAGCAGCTATCGCAGAGGAATCGGCCACCCGACTCCGCTGCTGGCGGAAACCGGGAACTCGAGTCTCCTGTTGCAGGGCTTCCTCCTAGTCACAGGTGCCACAGGAAAACCTCACCCCACTGTCCCTGCCCAGGGATTAGCTGGCGCCCTCCAAGGAACATGCCTTCCTGCATGTGTGTGGGGGCCCATCCCAGGCTCCCAGTGCTTTGACTCTGGATCCCCAGTTCTTTCAGGCCTTTCCCATTCAAAGAGGGACCTGGGCTCAGGCAGCTGCCTCTCACTGAATAGCAACCCTGGGTCCCTACTTCCCAAAGTCCCTGAGAACCACCTCATGGCCTGTTTTTCAACACCAACTCCCAGAAACAAAGGATTCATTCTGCTGTTTCCTCCAGATTAGAGCTCCATAAAGATGAGCACTGGGAGAGGGTATAGCTCAGTGGTAGCGTGTATGCTTAGCACTGCATGAAGTCGTGGGTTCAATCCCCAGTACTTCCATTAAATAAACTAACAAACCAACCTAATTACCTCCTCGTCCAAAAAAAAAAAGATGAGCACAGATCTCAAAAACCCTAACACCTACCTGCTCTCCACCCCGACATAAACAGGAATCTCTCAAAAAAAAAAAACAAAAAAAAACCACAACAAAAAGACAAAACACAAGTTACACAGGCCACCCTGATATACTTGGGAGCCTTGCCCTTCAGACTACGACACCAAGTCCAAGTGTAATTGAGTTATTTCTTCTTCTATATGTGGAATGTCTTTTGGAGCTTTTTCCTCAGATTATAAAAGTGATTTATACTCACATGGAACACTTGAAAAGTTAAGTATAGAGACAAATGGGGGCAGAAAGTAGCTATAATCTCACCACCCAGAGACAACTTATTAATATTTTGACATATTTCTTTTCTGGTTTTGTCTTGTGACTTTTTTATTTCACTTGAAATCAAACCAAATACATAATGTTGATCAAGAGTATTTTTCCCATGGCATTAATGATACTTCACAAACATATTAATGGCTGCATAACTGTCCACAATATGTATGTACTAGGATTTGCTTAATTTGATCAATCCTCTGCTCTTGGACATCTAGGCTGCTTCTGTTGTTTTGCTAACTTAATTTAAATGGTTCATATTTCTGCATTAATCCTTGTCCATCCGTTTAGAATATTTCCTTAGGATAGAGTCCTGGAAATGGAATTATAAGGTCAGAGTTTCCAAGGCTACAAACATTTTCAGGATCTTCTTTCAAATTTCCAAATGACTTTCCTGGAAGCTTATACATCCCAGCAGTGCATGAAAAGGCTGTCTCTGCAAGACTGAATTCTAAGCCCCACCAGGTCCGTCAGACCAAAGCTCCACCAGTAAGGGATGATGGGGCCATGACTGAGAGCTGGGGTGAGGGACAAGTAGACCCAGCTGTGAGGAGCTGAAACAGGCAGAGCTGGCAAGGTCAAGGCTCATGGAGACCACCAAAATTTGAGGGCATGTTTAAGACATGAATTCTCGAAGATACAGCCATAAATGGAAAGAGAGAAGCCTTTGGACTCCAGGACTGAAAGGAAAGACTGTTGGAGTCCTGAGGCCATGCTGAGGTCCAAGAAAAAACACAGTGAGTGAAGAAGGGTGGTGAGGGCCGTGGAGGTGTTGTTCATTCAGGAATATTAAGGTCATTTGGGCATGATGTGCACTAGGGGTAAGTCTGGAGGAGGCTGAGGAATTGATTTTAAAGACAAGACATTCCAGAATGGATTGGTGGGGGGGGTGGTGGTTCTAACTCTGCCAAAGAGAGAATAAGCCTAGTTTCAGATGTTCTATTGTAAAATGGGCGTGAATATGTCACCGAGGAGACCTAAAGCTGGCCCGTCTCACCTTACTGATTTCTACTGTTGACTGAATGAGTCACGCTTATTGGAGAAGAGTTTCCTTTTAATTTTTTTAATTTTGCTTCTTTGACTAGGTCAAGTCTCTTTAATAATCACAGTTGCCTCTTCTTCAGAGAATGTGGAATCCTTTCTTTTTAAATCAGGTTTATTGTTTTCTGATTACACATGCAGAATTTACTCATAACCCAAAAACCATAATATACAGAAAAACATTAAGTATGAGGAAGAAATCTGTAACCTGAACACCAAAAGATAACCATTGCAGACATGTTGATAAATGCCTGCCAGATTTTTTCTTGTACACATTTTCTCTCTCTCTCTCTCTCTCTCTCTCTCTCTCTCTCACACACACACACACACACACAGTACACACAGAAAGGTAACTGTATTATACCTATAGCCATTTCTTATTGTGGTAAAATATATATAACATAAAATTTACCATTTACGTGAGTCTAACGTATAACCAGGGTGGAATGCTTTGAGCCATTCTCCTCATCTGAAAATGAAGACTGTACAGGGATTAAGTAAAATAAAGAGGGAAAGGATCTGGCATGAGCAGGGACTCCAAGGGCCTGCTATTACTCATCCTCTCTCTACTGTTGTTTCTACCTTAGGGGAAGAGTTGTCTCCAGGCATGTCCAGGGCCCATGTGTCCCCCCTCTCCTCAAAAAAACCCTAGTCACTTTTCTCATCTTGCTTCTGGATCATTGCCCACCCCCACCTCCCCCAGCATCTTAAGTCTATTTCCCACTAGCTCCTCCCTATGTCTTTTAAAATACTCTGGGCGCCTGCGTCACTCATCTTGCTGCCATCCTGTTTCCTGCCTCTTCTCATGGATACATTTCTCAAGCACATGGCCCACAACTGGGCCAATTCCTGCATTCTCCTTAATCCCTGGGGAAAAGGGCTAGTCTATCTACCTCTGACCCTAAACTTTACCACACAGACACCCAAACATTATCAAAAATGTTCGAATAGTCAAACCCAAAGGTCTTTCTCAGTAATTATTCTACTTCAGTTCAATTAAACAAACATATTTAGTGCCTAGTACCACTGGGGTACAGAGATGAATAAGTCACCATCCTCGGCCTCAAGGCGTGGAGAATAGGAGTGGCTATTATGTAAAAAAGTAATAGTACTGGTGAGATAAGAGCTATGATGTAAAGTGTGAACTGTGTGAGTTCTTGACCTCAGCACCTAGCCTTAGCACAGGGCCTTGAGTACAAATATTTTTTGAATGAATAAACTCCACAGGAAGATGAGGAAAGACTTTATCAATGAAAAGACCTCACAGCAGAGTCCCAAAGGATGAATAGGGTTTTCCAGGGGAGGAAGTGTATAGGTATATATTCCAGATGAGGTCAAAGGCATGGGAGCAAGAAACAGAATGGCATATTCCGGAAATGGTGATGATGTAACTGGATAACACGGAAGTGTGAAATAGGAGGAGGGAAGGCTGGACAGGGACGATAGAGAGGAGGTGGAAGGGCAAGGAGAAGCTGAAGGACCTCCTGTGCCTCCAGTAAGAGTTTGAATGTTATCACTTGGGTAACAGAAGGCATTCCAGGGTTTTAACAAGGAAGTTGGTTGATTAAAATTGCATTTTGGAAGACAGCCTGGCAGCCACTTAAGCTACTAAGAGAGGATGAAAATACTTGGGAAGGGTGTAGGGGAGAGAAGAGCAGAGGGCAGAGGACAGAACCCTGGCTGAAGAGTCAGATACAGGAAGAAGGGTCCACAGTACAGACTAATGGGGGAGGCAGGGAAAAGCAGAGGTGCCTGCCACCAGAGTCACCAAGACACCAAGAAAACAAGTAAGGGGATCTGAAAGATGTGACAGTGAGTGGGGGTTATGGTGACATCATCAGAGCCGGTCCAGTGGAGCAGCAGGGGCAGAGCTAGAATCAAGCAATGGGCACGGCAGACCATCCCTCCTCCCCTGGTCTCCATGACTAGGTGCCTACTCTCTCCTGTCTCTCTCCGTGGAAATACAAACTTAAAAATATGAAGCCATGGGAATCAATGCCTTTGCCGGCACATTGAATGTTAGTTTCCTCTTTTTTTAAAAAAAAAAAAAAAGTCTTATCTAAAAAATATTCAAACATATACACAAGCAGAGAGAATTTTACACTGAAACCCAGGTAACCATCTTCTACCTTCAACAACAATCAACTCCTGCCCAGGCTTGTTTTACCTCTATGAGTACATCGTGTTATTTTGAAGCAAATCCCAAACATCACATCATTGCATCAATAATCATGTCAGTATGTACCTCAGACACATAAACACTTAAAAAAAATCACAATACAATTGATATACCTAAAATTAACAATTCATTAATATCATCCATAACACAATCTGTTCAAAGTCCCCAATTGTTTCATTATTTTATTTTTTATACTTTGTTTTAACAAGACGAGTATGTTGCATTTGGCCAATCTATCTCTTAAATTTGTTTTACATTTATAATTTTATAGGATCCTCTCTACATTTTTCTTTGCAATTTTTTTTGCTGAAGAGGAAACAGGACACCTGCTGTATTGACAGCTCAGTGGTTAAAAGGACATGTCCTCCAATCATATGGCCTAGTTCTATTTTGCTTTCTTTTGTTTTAGTAAACTTTTTATTGAAGTATTACCTATTACACCAAAGTACATAAATCATAAGTGTGCAGCTTGATGAATTTTCATAAACGAACACACCAGTATAACGGCCACCAAGGTCAGGACACAGAATATTATGGGATCCCCCACATGCCCTCTCCCAGTCTCTACTGCCCCACAGAGGCACCCTGACTTATCCACACCATAGATTCGTTTGCCTTTTTGAACTTCATATAAACAGATTCATACAACATGTTCTCTTTTGAGACTGGCTTCTTTTGCTCAACATTATGTCCATGCTGTTGCTTATGGCAATGGTTTGTTCATTCTCAATGCTGTATAATATTCCATTGAATGTGAATATACCACAGTTTGCTTACCCATTCTAGTCTTGATGGACATTTGGTCTGTTTACAGTCTTGGACTATTACAAATAGTGCTACCATGAACATTGGTAGCACTTTGGGTGCACACTTGGTATGAATGTTACACATGCTCATGACTGCCTAGGGTTTACTTTTGGCTCTACTATATACCACTTGTATGACATCGAGCACATTATTTCACCTCTCTGGCCTCAGTGGCTTGATCTGGGGGAAATGGGGATTACAATACTCACCCTGTGGAGTTATTGTAAAGTTATTGTAAAATTCAAGAAAGCATGTAAAGTTCTTATAACAGTGATTGGCTCTCAGTAAGTGTTTAATAAGGGTGGGCTGTCATTATTCCCATCTTTCTTGTGCTAATTTCTCAATCTCCTTACTGTTTTCCTTCTGTTGCCTCTTAAATGTCCATTCTCCCAAGTTTAAGGTAACCTGATCTATTTTCCTCTCTCTTTGAAATTTATCTATTCCCATGACTTCCACTATCATGTATGTGGGCAACTTTGCAAAGTTTTACATAGAAAATTTGACTCCAAAAACCCTTGCCTACAAAACTCAACATCTCCCCTAATCACCAGTTCTGCCTTTCTGGACACAGTGTACTATTTGCCTTATTCCTTGAATATTTATCTGTTACCACAACAGATCTAAATCAGACTTGCCTTTCCTCTTCCATATTAGCATCACCTTGGAGTCTTCTCTGACACTTCCTTCTGCTTTGCACCCCAAATTTAATCTGCAGGAGGACCTGATGAATCTTTCTGTAACCACATCACTCTGTCCTTGTTTTTTACTCCATCAAGTTCATACCTTTATCACTTTACACATAAACTAATCAATCACCTGCTAACTCTTCTACCTGGCTCCAGTCTCCCCTACACTATTACCATGAACACAGGTCCAGGCTAACTTGATCAAGACACTACTTCATGAAAAATAATTACAACAGAGCATATGACTGCTGGAACAGTCTCCGTGAACTCTCTCCCCAGTGAAACTACCATAATTGGTGAAAATTACTTAAAAAATTAAAACCCCAAACACAACAACTTGTAGCCTCTGAAAACTGTTTAAAGAGCCCACAGTAAATTAAGAAACTTTTATTCAAGAAAATCTATTAAAGAAAATCTATTAAATCTAAGAAAAGTGAGTCGTACAACATGATGAATATAATTAACATCGTTATATGTTACATATGAAAGTTGTTAAGAGAGTAAATTTTTAAAGTTCTCATCACAAGGGAAAAGTTTTTTCTACTTCTTTAATTTTGTGTCATTAAACTTACTGTGGTAATCATTTTATGATGTATGTCAAGTCATGCTGTATACCTTACACAGTGCTGTATGTCAATTATATCTCAATAAAACTGGAAGAAAATAGGTAAGATAGACAGACAGATAGACAGACAGACAGATAAGCAGATAGATAGATAGAAGAATAGTGAGAGTCAGTGACATTTGAGCGTCAGACCTCTCCCTTCTTCCCCCTTCCAGTTCAACAGGACGGAAGCTCCGCTCTAGGCAGGTGAAGTCAAGAACACAGAGTTCCCTCTTCCCTTAGCTCTCAGTAATATCTCCCTGCGAGGGGCAGACTTCCAGCATTTCTCATCCCCTCCAGCTCCATGTTGCAAAAGCTCTAGCCCAAGCAAAACTGGCTCAGAGGTCTGGGGCTCTCTTCCTACACTCAGCTCCCACTCACAGGGCATAAGCTCTACCCCAGGCATGGCAAGCTGAGAACACTTGGGCCTTGATCACCCTCGCTCCAGCATGATCACAGGGCAGAGAGTCCATACAGGTTGAGGCAAGCTGAAAAGACTAGAGGCCATTGCCCTTGTCCAGCATCCTTGTCATAAAGCATTGTTGTCACCTGAAGATAAGAAGTTCATGTCCCTCCCCATACTCTCTTAGCACAGAGGTTTTGCCTAGGAGAAGCAGGCCATAAGAACAGAGGGCTCTAAAGCTCTCCCCAAAGGAACTGACTTTATTTGGAATACACTGTGGGGAAGTTCAAGTGTAAGGGTGCTCTCAAAAATAATGGACATTTTGTTGGTAAACAGGTAAGAGGAGTCTGGAAGCTCCATTAGAGTAGTAAGTTAAACTTGAGACTAGCTAGAAAGTGTACCAGAGAGAACAAGGGAAAGAGACGGCTAAGAAGAGCCCTCTTGGTTGGAATAAGCCCCAAAGACTACCCCTGCAAAGAGGCCCAAATTTAATTGGACAAGACTGTGGAGCAATTTATGCCTCAGGACACTGTCAAATAGAGTAACCAGCCAGCAGGTGGTGGAGGCTAACAGTTGGATATGATACCATTAAAGGGAGAAAGCTTAACAGAGAAATCAGGTAAAGTGACAAAGAGAGCCCATTATGACCTCTGTCGTCTCAGCGAGACTGTGCACATACACAAGGATGCACCCTCTGAGGAATGACATCAGAGTCTTCACAACGTGGGGAAAAATGTCTTCACTAGAATAGCCCAGTCCATGTCACTAAACAAATAAACAAGCAAACAATAATAACAACAAGCCCCAGAGGGGAAATGAATCCATATCCAAAGTTATTATATTACCTAAAATATCCAATTTTCAACAACAACAAAATCAACAGGTGCAAAGAAATAGGAATGTATGACCTATACACAAGAAAAAAAATCAAACAAGAAAAAAAAAATCAGGCATCAGAAACTGTCTTTGAGAGGGCCCAGATGTCAGACTTAGCAAAGCCTTCAAAGCAATTGTTATAAGTATGCTCAAAGAACTAAAAGGAAACCATGTTTAAAGAAGTAAAGGAAGGTCTGATGACAATGTCTCATTAAATAGAGAATCTCAGTAAAAAGATAGAAATGATAAAAGAGAACTAATGGAAAGTCTGTGGTCAAAAGTTCAATAACTGAAGAAAAAAATTCATTCAAGTACCCAGAATAACTGAAACAACGTTGACAAAGGAGAGCAAAGTTGAAGGACTCACACTGAGACCAATTTTGAACTTACTACAAAACTACAGTAATCAAGACAGTATAATACTGGCATAAGGAAAAGCATATATATCAATTGAATAGAATTGAGAGTCCATACGTCTCCCCATACAACCCATACATCTCTGGTCAACTGATTTTTGACAAGGGTGACATTCAGTGGGAAAAGTCTAGTTTTCTCAACAAATGGCGTTGGGACAACTGGATATTTACATGCCAAAGAATGAAGTTGAGGCTCCTTCCTCACATCATACCCCAAAATTAACTCAAAATAGATTATAGACCTAACTGTAAGAGCTAAAACTATAAAACTCTTAGAAGAAAATATACAATTAAATCTTCATGGCTCTTGTGTTAGGCAAAGCCTTCTGAAATACAATATCAAAAGCACAAGCAAAAATAGACAAATTAGACTTCATCAAAATTAAAAATGTTTGAGGGGAAGAATATAGGTCAGTGGTAGAGTGTGTGCTTAGCATGCACGAGGTCCTGGGTTCAATCCCCAGTACCTCCATTAAAATAAAAAAAAAAAATTTTTTTAAAGCCAAATTACCTCTCCCCCCCCAAAAAATCACAAAAATAAATACATAAATAAAAATAAATAAATTTGAAACGTTCATGCTTCAAAGGACATCATCAAGAATACAAAAAGACAATTCACAAAATGGGAGAAAATATTTGCAAATCATATATCTGATAAGGTACTTGTATCTTGAATACATAAAGAACTCATAACTCAATTTAAAAAAAGGAATAAAATGCTGACCTGCTACAATGTTGATGAACCTTGAAAACATTACTTTAAGTGAAAGAAGACAGTCACAAAGGACCACATGTTGTATTATTCCATTTATATGACATGTCCAGAATTGGCAAGCCTACAGAGACAGAAAGTAGGTTAGTGGTTGCCCAGAGCTTATGGAATGAGTGTTTGGGGGAAATGGGGAGTAACTTCTACTGGATAAGGAGTTTCTTTTGGGGGTGACCAAAATATTTTAAAATCGATTGTGGCTATGGTTGCACACCCTGTGAATAGACTAAAAACCATTGAATCGTACACTTTACATGGGTAAGTTGTATGGTATATAAATTACATCCCAATAAAGCTATTAAAAAGTAATTATGATTAACAATGGTAACTATCACTTATAAAGCACTTACCATATACTAGGTACCAAAATAAGTGTTTCATACACATTATCTCATTTTTCAACATCACGAATTAGGCATTATTTTCTCCATATTGTGGGTGAAGAAACCAAGACTCATAAAGTCTTAGTTGACTTCCCCAAGAAAACACAACTAATAAATGCCACAGCCTGGATTTCAATTCAGATCTTTCTGCTTCCAAAGCATGTGTTCTTCAGTTGCTTCTTATGGCTTAGAAGAAGATAAATCAAGTTCCTATAATTTTATTCCACAAAAGTTACTGACCATGTATTGTGTAGGTTTCATGTTTTCCAAAGTGGAGTGAGATGTTTCACAGGTGATCTTGAGAAAATAACTTAACTTTTTTTTATTATGGTAAAATATACGTAACATAAACTTTAACCTCCTGACCGTTTTAAAATGTACTATTCAGTGGTATTAAGCACATTCACAGTGTTGTACAACCATAACCATCATCCAACTCCAGAACTTTTTCATCTTGCGAAACAGAAACTCTGTACCCATTAAACAATAACTCCCTATTACCTCCTTCCCCGTCTCCCGTGCCTTGTAGGCACTATTCTACTTTCTGTCTCTATGAATTTGACTTTTCTGTGTTCCTCATATAAGTGGAATTATGCAACATTTGTCCTTCTGTGACTGGCTTATTTCACTTAGCATAAAATCTTCAGGGTTCATCCATTTTGTAGCATGTGTCAGAATGTCCTTCGTTTTAAAGGTTGGATAACATTCTGTAGTATGTATGTACCACATTTTGTTTATCTATTCATCCATCAATGAACATTTAGGTTGTTTCCACCTTTTGGCTATTGTGAATAATGCTTCTGTGAACATGGGTGTACAAACATCTGTTTAAGTCAAGTAGTGCATGGAAGAACATTTTAAAATTTAATAGTTATGAAATTATTTTAATGTAATATAACTAGCACATCAAGTCTGCAGTATTGTAGATGTTATTGCTTAGGTCCACAGGGATTCTCAAATTCTGCACCACTGACATTTTGGGCCAAATAATTCTTTGTTGTGGGGACTGTTCTGTTTAGCAGATGCCTCTGGCCTCTACCCACAAGTTGCTAGCAGCACTCCCTTCAGCTGCGACAACCAAAAAGTGTCTCCAGACATTGCCAAGTGTCCCTTGGGGGTTGAAATTGCCCCCCAGTTGAGAACCACTGATTTAGGATGATGCTGAAGAATGTATTTAATTTAAAAAGTGAGTGAATTTAATGAAATGATTGTCAATAATAAGTAGATAGTAAAGAGATATGGTCAGAATTATGAAGGTGATATGCAGGTGCTTGGAGATTAGGATGCCTGGGGCTTGCTGGGCACTGCGGTAGGATATCCAAATACTCAGGCAGCTAAGATGAAGCCATTAACCTAGACGACGATATTAACTGGCCTCTGTCACTGGCCCATTCTACCTTCTCATCTTCCCTCTTATTGATTCTCCACTTGGACTCTGCTCTAGACAACTGACTGGTATTCTTCCACTTAGAGGCTTCTGTCCCTGTAGTCGTCACCTACCTGGAATGCCACACCACCGTCACTGTGACTTCAGCCCATAGACCTTCAAGGACCAGCTCAAATCTCCTAGAATCTAAATCAGAAGAAACTATCCCCTCCTCTGAATAATTGTTCATGATATTGATTACACTTTATTGTTTACTGCTCAGTCCTTTTAGTCATCTCTTCAAGTATTTCCCCTTTGTCCTATATACGGATGGGACTCTGCTTTATGGTTCTCTCTCTCTCATCCTAAACGTCTTGCTCTGTTAAAATATTTATTCTCTTGTTAATTCAAATATATGGTAAAACAAGATAGGGATCTCTGCTAATGTAAACAGCTTAAAAGTAGCTCAAGAAGATGAAATTATGCAAGAAAGGTTGTGCAAAGCACTTACTTAATGCACAAGTTTTACTGACTCCTTCTGAGTTAACAGCATGAAGAACTCAATTTTTATTACTGTAATTAAGGGTGATATCAAGAAGATGAATGCATCGTGACTCAGAAGAAGTCATCTTTAGCCAACCACCTGTCTGACACTCTGTATGTATCTGATTATAAGGCTGGAACAGCTTTTCTCCCGTATGTATGTGTGTGTGTGTGTGTGGTGTGTGTGTGTGTGTGTGTGTGTGTGTGTGTGTGTGTGTGTGTGTGTGTTCATGAGCATTTTCAGTCCTGGGTTCTATGTATGTACATATAAGTGTTACCATATAATTCATCATCCAAACTGAGACGATTTGAGGGTGAAAGGGGGACACTGTTAAAATTTGGCCAGGACAATCGACATAAATCAAGACTGCCCTAGGCCTACACCACCCTATGATTGTATTATAGACGACTTCACATGTAGGTTTAAGGAAGCAGCTCAGATCATTGGCAAGGTTATTATTCGTCACTGTTTGACTAACCAGCAGGAAGCTTTCCTAATAACAAAAGAGGCTAACTATGAATTTCATCATAGTTTGTCCTCATGGAACCATTACATGCCAGGACTTAGAACTTCTAAACACACTTCATCTCTGTTATCAGTCAGCAGCTAGCCAGGAGGCCTGGCCATGGGGCCTTCGGAACTCACCGCCTAGACTTTACACAAGGCAGCACTGGGTGTGACAATAAAGTGACAATTTTGGATTCCTCAGAGCCTGAGCTCTTTGGGTCTCAAGAGGAATTTCATGAGCCCCCAGGCTGCAGTTTCTAGTACTATACTATTATCTCAGCTACAAACTTCCCCATAACCCTCAGAGTGGTTATGTTGATGAGGTCTGGTCTCAAAAACCTTCACTCAGTCCTCTGAACCCTCTATGGTAACGATATTCCTACAGAAAAGCTTCTCTCACCAGGTGGTAGATATGACTAGTAAAAAAAAAAAAAAATCCTGCACCTGCTGGGGGGATGAGTAAATGGAAACTTTCTGTACTTTCTGCCCAATTTTGCTATAAATCTAAAATTATTTTTTAAAAAATAAAGTCTATATAAAAACAAATCCTGAATCCTGTGACCATTACTTTGGAGGGACAGAACTTAGAAAATGAATCCGCACTCGGAGAAAGGTTCTTAAACGGGCTCCTATAATAACTATGGCAAAACTTTGTTAAGAGCTAAATATGCGGCGGACACTGTTTGATGCACTTTACGTCTACTAACTCATTTGTTCTTCACAGCACCCCGAGAGGGAAGTACAATTACTGTCATCGGAATTTTACAGAAGAAATGGGGCACAGAGAGGAGTGGTCTTGCCCAGGGTCACAAGGCTGGGAGAGGTGTTGCCAGGATCCAAGCCCCAGCAGCAGAGGCACCCTGTTGCTTTCCCTCCTCCACTAAAGAGACAGAATAATGAAAATGACAGAGTGAAATCACTGATTTTTCCAGAAGAGAATAAATAGAGCTTACTCTCTGCTCTGAACTGCTGCCTGCTGTCTCTCTGAGGACCTTGAGGACTTTCGCACATCCTGCTGAGAGGCCCCAGGTGAGTTTAGGGCCACTTCAGTTAAGTGATGGAGCTGTAGTCATTCCCGAATATGAGTGGGTGCACACGCTGTCCCTCGTTCTTTATAACAAGGCACTCTTAATGCTTTCAGAAATGTACTTCACAGCCATATCCTAACTGCTCATTATCCTAGGCCAAGCCTCACCAAATCCTCAATCCCGACAGGGTACTAAGCCTAAAGGCAAAAATGAGTCCATTCTGCTTCCTAAATGGCCTCCTACAGAAATGCTTTATAGACAGAAACCAGAGACCAACAAGAAAACGGTTCTATGTGTTGCAGAGGATAGTGGATCTTTATTTAAGCCAGCCAGAGCTGCGAAGAAGATGCACCTGTTCTTTCCCTCTTCCTCTTCTGCTTGGGCTCATTCTGCACCTTTTTTTGAACCTTGGTGACACAACTGCATTCTAGAATTCTTGAACTAGATGGACATCCCTTTCTGGAACTCTTGGCTGAAACTATGTTCCTGACATGGGTGGGGAAGGGGAATCCCTTTGCACAATGGTAGGTCCATCTGCAATTTACTCCCAACAGTGGCTTTCTGTGGCTCTGAATCAAGCTGGAGGAATCTTCCTGGATCTCAGGAGCCACTTTGTGCCTTTCAGGGCCTAACAAGACATCTTAGTCTCCTTTAGTAAGTGCAAGCAGGAAAAAACCTGTATTGGGCCAGGCCTATTCCCCTGGCATGTGTGCAGACATGTGTACGGCCACCAAGCAGTACTATTTAAAGACACAAAAAAGTAGAAAACTATGGAGCAGAACCAAGTGCATGTACACACACGTGCACACACACACATCCCACTGGCAACAGATCTAAAGCTCTTTTCTGGAATCCCAAACTATTTTAACCCAAAGAGTCAAAACTATCGGGGGCCCACACTAAAATCCTTTGATTGGGTTTTTCTTTCCCCAAATGTAACAGAATATACAGAAATAACTAAATGATGAGGTAAAACTTTCTTTAGGTAACATGACAACGAATGAAAAATACAGCAATGGCAAAGGATTCTCCCTCCACCTCCACCTCCACCTCCACCCTAGGACACCCTGGGTGTGGGTTCTCTCAAAGACAGACCTAAGAATATGGGGCTAAATTCAGGCTTCAGGGGCTATTCCTGTTCATACCTTCACAATGGGGACTGGGTTTCAGGAGGTCCTGACAGATTTTCTGCAGTGGTTTCTGGTCCAGTGCTGATCAGCTTTCAAAGGGATATTTGGTCGCACTCCATGAAACTTGAGCCACTGGATCCTTGGATGGGTAAACAGCAAAAAGGAAGCTCCATTTTTCCTTGTCATAATCCTGAAATATATTGGAAAAAATTTAACATTGCTACAAGTGCCATTTCCCTTCTCTGGCTAAATTGCTATTCCCATCTCATGCCCTGGTCTCTCTTCATGCCCTACTGTGCCTTGGTAGGGTGGCCCTGTCTGCCGTAAAGCAGTTGCATTTCAAGCCAGTCAAGTGTTCTATTCTTGGTAAAAGTACATGCCATTGTAAAAGCAGTTTCAGACTCACAGAATTTTAGAACTGGACCAAATTCCATAAATCGACGGGTGAATGGGTGGGGAACCAACCAGTCTTGATTGAATGTCCACTGCGTGCTAGGCCCTGTTAGTGTTTACCAGAGTTATTTAATCTTATCATCAACTACTGTTACTCCCAGTTGCCAAATGAAAAAAAATAAGGATGCATACATAAAGGGAAAGTGACTTGCTCGAGGCCATGCAACCTGTACTTGACAACAGGGACCTCAACTTTAGATCTGATTCCAAAGGTTACATTCTTCCATGCTGCCTCCAACTGGGCAAGGGTCGTCTCAAGGCCTGAAAGAGCAGTGGGAATATAACAGGTTCACACAGCCTGACACATCCCTATTACTCTTTTCTAGCTGGAAGGGGCCAGAGGCCTCCACATCCTTTCCTCTCCTTGCGGCTTGGTGATTCACTATCCTCCCTTCTCTCTCCCGAGGCTCAATCTCAAATTTTGCCCCCGGTATCCTGGACTACAGGTGAGTCCATTGGTCGGCCTGGAGCCATCAGACCCAGCAGCTGAGCTACCAGCCGGCCTTCCCCCTCCCAACCCCAGACGACACTTGACCTTACCCAGCCCCCAAAATCAGCTTGCGGTCACAACTGCCTCCCTCTCTGCACCGCACTCGCATTAACATCAAACACGACCATCTTTTAGCCCCCCCCCTTTTCCCCGCCCCCTCCGGGCTGGCTTCACCCTCTGGCGTCTTGGCCGACCGGCTTAAGACGTCAAGAATAACCAATTGTCGGGGAGCTCTTCGCTAAGGGCTTCGCCTCCACTCTGAGAAGCAGCTCCGCTGGCCAATGGGCTACCCTCTGGGTGTAGCGACCGCGCTGGGCTCGTAGAGCAGCTTCTGGGCCGCCCAATGAACGAGCGAGTTTCCGTGGTTGGGGCGTGGCAGAAGCCGTCGTCAGGGGCGTGGCGGCAGTTGCTTGGGCGGGGCCGGTAGCGGCGGGAGCTGCACTGGCCAGGGGTTCCGGCTGCATTTCCATGAGCGCCGCCGGCAACCGCGGAGCTGAGGGAACCTGACTGACGGCGAGCTGGGCCGCTGTAGTCAACCACGCACAGGTAAAGCCACGGCCTAGAGAACTCCGCTAAGCCGCGATCGAGCCTCGGATCAGTCGGGCCAGACCCCTGAGCCCCGCGATCTCTATCGTGGCTCGGCCCTTCGCGCCGCTGCCTGCGCGCCCGGGATCCTCGGGGGCCTGTCACCTGGCGCCGCGGGGGTCCCCAGGCCCGGCTCTCAGTGGAGGGGAGGGAGGCAGCCTGGAACGCATCGGGTGGGATGCGCCTTCCTGAAAGCCCTTTGTCCCCTCCAGCCTCAGGTACTGAGGTTGGGGACATCCCCGACTGCGGCCTCCCAGCCAGCCATCCGTCTACCGGTGCTCATTCTTGGGACCTCGGGGATCTGGAGATGGGGTCTGCTGGCTTTGTGTTGGAGGTACGGGATACACACTTGTAAAGAAAGGGTCAAGGGGCCTGATTACAGCCCCGAATATCCTAGGGGCCTCTGCGTTTCTGGGCTCCAGGGGGAACCGATGGATTCTAGCTATAGGGAGGCAGCGCCCACTTATTGAGCTTGGCCCCACTCCAGGCACTGTTCTAGGCGCTTCGTGGGCTTTCCCAACAGCGAGAGCTGTCCAGCAGCACAGGCCCTGCCAGGAGAGACAGCCAGCACTTCGACCTTGGAAGTGACCGGGCAGAGGCCAGGTGACAGCCACCTGTCAGGGATGCTTAGAAAGGACTCCCAAGGGAGGACTGCATGACCCATCTGTAAGGCCCTTCTCCACTCACAGATGCACTTCGGGTGATCTTTAATGCCTAGCTTGAGAAGAATAGTGCTGGGGGTCCGTTAGTTTTAAAGTGGGTGTTGAATTCATCCATAATGAATTTTGTGGTCTCAGTTCTCAGGACTAGGTGTTAGCAAAGAGAATGCACCATACCACCAAGATAAGGTTTATTTAGCCATCTTCAAACTCCTTAATTTGAACTGCCATGGGCCTCTCTGAATTTTCCCAGTTCCTCTCTTTTGGTTGGTTGCTCCACCTCCATTGTGTCAGTTTCACCTGCATTCCAGTAACTGGATCCAAAGGCAGATTCCAAGATCAGATTCATGAGAGGGGCCTGGGGGATGGGGGTGGACTGTAGGTTTGGCAGAGTTAATGTGATCTGGCCCAGAGTAGAGTCCAAGAGAGAAATCTTACAGGACCCCTTTCACTACCTTTTGTCATTTGCCTGAATAGAGAGGACATAATAATCTTCTGAAGGTCAAGAGGCAGAGGAAGAACCTTAACACAACTCGCTGCCTGTTTTAGGATGAATTAGCTTTTGAATAACCAGTCAGAAAACAGACCAGGCCCTACAATGCTGACCATCAGCATGGACATTGTTTTAGAGCTGAAGATGCCTTAGACAGAGCTTATCTAATCTTTCTTCTCAGTGCACAGGTGAGGAAGTGAAGGCCCGGGGAGGTCACAGAACTGGCGGGTCATCACAGAGCCATGACTAAGGGATGATCTGTTGACCCTGGATCTAGCCAGTGCATGACTTGTATTTTACTCCTAGCCTACTTATCTCACTCTGAGTGTTCAAATTCTAGGGGAGTGCAGAGACATTAAGAGCACAGATTTTGGTGCCAGAGTGCCTGGATTTGAATCCCAGCCCTGCTTCTTACTAGCTGTAACCTTGGGCAAGTTACTTAACCTCTTTGCGCCTCTGTTTACTCACCTATAAAACAGGAATAATAATGGTGCTTAGAAGATTGTTTTGAGGATTACTGTATCTGAAGCATTTAGAACAGTGCCTGGCACACAGTAACCACTGTGGATTTGCTAAATACAATCTTTTGTTGCCTTATAGTTTTTCTTCCTACCTACCACCCAATATTTTCTTTCAGGAGCTATTTTTCCCCTTGCCTCCTTTCCCCTAGTTTATTAACTATATTGCAGATTTCATTGTAGCACAGACATCTGTAGGGTTTTCCGAGTTACACTGCATTTTATTTCTGATTTTTCTGTCTTGTATTGAATCAGGTAATTTGTTTTCTCTGTTAGCACTCCCCTTGTAATTATGCCCTTTTTAGACTCCAAATCTCATTCTCTCTAAAAAGGGGGGGAAAATCCCTCAAAGTGATAAACAATGTCCCTGATGATACCAGTCTCTATGGCATCCTTCCAAATAGCTATTCCTCTGTTCAAGCCCTCCTTCCCAGTTGTCAGTGTGATGCAGCTTGATTATAAATGGGTGAACATTTTTAGATTAAGATTTCATGAGCCACGGTATTAAGTGCTTTTCGGAAGTTCAGGGATCGTGTGTCAAATGCATTTAAGTAAGTTACTTAGTCATTGGAGCAGGGGGAGCACCAACAGCGCCTTGCCTGGCCTGGCAGAAACACAAGTGTGTGACCAGTTCTTGCTGGTAATCTCACTTGTTCACTGGTTTTACTGCATTTTAACCCCTGTTCTTTTCTTGAGCTTGAAATAAACCAGATGGCACGATGTGCAGTGGAACAGGCTTTTCTTCTCGTTTTATTGGGGGAAATTCCCTTTCCTTTTTACTTTCACCTTCATTTCCTTTATCACCTTCACAAGTCTGACAAATATCTACTCTCAGTTTGCCATCCAGTTCCCTTTTAACTAGAAGGTACGTCTCACCTTTATTTATTGTGGGAATCTGGTCACTTTTGGTTTTCCCGTCTCTGTTTTTACATTTTCTAGAATGAACCAAAGATGATCACTATTCATCAATTAGCACCTTCCTGAGCTCCTTCTGAGTTGGGTTTTTTGTTTAGGACATTCTAGAGCTCAGCCATCTTAGAATAACTGTTTTAGTTTCTTGTTGTATTAACATGAGCCCCTTTCTCTCTCTCTCTGGCTCTCTTTTCTCATAACGTCTTGGTGAAAGGGCTTCTCATTTGCTGTTATTCCTTATTTCTTCTGCTTCCACCTTTCTCCTGGGAATCTCTGGTAGGGCCCACAGAGAGTATAGTGGTTCCTCACTTCCCTTGCCCCGAGCTCCTGCCCAGAGCATGAAACAATTTCTTTGGTCCTACGGAAGACTGGGGTGAAGTCTGTCTTATTTTTTGCCTCAAACCGGGCTCTTTGAAAAGTCCTAGGAGAGAGAGCCTTCCAGTATAATGGAATTTCACGTAGCAAAATTTCTGCTATGACCTACTGCTTAGAACCTTACGATTTTTATTGCAGTATGGGTTTTGAGTACTCCTTGTCCAATTTAAGAGTGTAGGTAACTGGGGCATGGGCTGTAAGCCTTCCTGTTTCATCTTGGACAACACTGTCCCCGGAAACCAAGCTCAGGGAGTTCAGGCTGCCTCTAGATGTGCTCTGGCTTTAGGATTTTAGGATTTTATAGTGACTCTGCATATTCCAACCTTTTAGGCCAGTACATGACATTTTTAACCTTCATGCTTCTATTTCTATATTGATACCCTGCAGATGCTGGCATTATCTTCGTCAAGGATCATTTTCATTTCTGCACGTTTGTTTTTGTTGTCTTGGTTCCAGGGCATCATGTTTTTGGATGAAACATTTTCTATTTATAAAATGGCTGGTGTGGACGGATGATTGGACCTATTGTTATCTGTGAAGCTTGTGCTCTGGACCCAGTTAGGTGTAGGGCTTGTTACACGAGGACCCATTTTCTGATTTTTGGTGATAGTTAAGTAGCAGACAGATAAAGAGCTTATTAGAGAATTAGAACACTGGCACCCTTGGGTTTGCCTGGTTTCTGCTTTTCTTTTGTTGTCTTTAAGTGGAGGTTCATTAAGTTCAACAAACTGAGCATCTGGTGTGTGCCAGGAAGACAGCTGTCCAGATTAACAAGCATGTTTGGTTTGTTGCATAAAGACCATTTTGTTTTTATTTTACATTTAAAAAATTTCAATGTTTTTAATTCAAAAACTTTTAATAGTTAATGCATTACATGATGAAAGAAAATATTCAAAAGGCACAAAAGTTAGGTAGTAAATACATCTCTGTCCACCCCTGACTCCTGCCACCTAGTTTTGAGCCACCAGTGTTACTGATTTCTCTATCCTGCAGAGATATTCTGTTCACAGCCAAGATACCATGTCTATTAGCAAATTGATTAGGACTATCTTTCCCTTTTATGCAAATGGTAGCATACTATACATCTATTTGGAACCTTGCCTTTTTTCACGTAGTGTTTCTTTGCAGTATGGAAAGAGCTTCCACGTCATTTTTTATGAAGGTAGCCTATTTTAGATATCTGTTTTCTCTTTCTAAGTCTGCTAAGAACCAGTTTTATTTAGGCAACAGCTTCACATGGAGATCTTAAAGCATTTTGTGGGTATTTGAGGGCAAATATTTTTCTTCTCTACGTCCTGCAGCTCTGAGCCTGAGAAGAGTGTGGGTGAGGTGCAGGGTTTCTCCTGAAGGTCATCCATGAAGGGAGAGTGGGAGCATTGGAAAATGAGGAGCATTGGACCTTAGGCCCTTTGCTTGTCCTTTGGACAGAATGTGCCCTTAAACAGTGCCAGCTGTTCTCTTGCTGGGCCCCAGAGAAAGCTCCTGGCCTTCCTGATACACCTGAGCATCTCTCCCACAGCTAATGTTGTCTCCTGCACCCCAGCCCTGGCTCTGTTTGTCCTCCTCTCTTTTGGGCACCAAAAAAAAAAAAAAACCCTGCCCTTCTTGATGGGACTTTCTGTTCAGACAGCTTTGTTAAATGCCCCACCCCTTCCTTTCTCTCACCCCAGGAAAAACCAGCTCTCACACCTGCACCTCTGCGAAGCATCTTTCCCAGACATTTGGGAATATGATTTTTGTTGCTCTCTTTAGGCGTGTTTCCCATTCTCCATATCACTTGAGCATTTCCAGGGTCTCTGACCCTCTCTCGGCCTCTCTGAGCTTTCACTGGTGATGACCCTAAGAGTACAGGGGTTCTTGTGTAACCTGTCTAGGGCTGCACTTATGTTTTGTGTAACCACACTGATTTAAACATGTTCTTATGGTCTTCTGTGGCTCTGAGATCTTGCCTGTTGTTTTGTTTCTCTCTTTTCTTCAAATGTGCCTTAATTTTCATCTTGCTTTTATTTACCTCCGAGTCTAATTTAGAGTCACCTTGAAATTGAATTAAATCTTCAAGATGTTATTCAGCCAGTCTAATCTAGCATTATTACTTTCTGATCTTTGCTCATTGCTGGACGTCCACGTTATCAATCAGTTGTACCATAGATGCTCTGTTATGTAATAGGAGGAGAGGGAGGTGATGTTATCAGTCAGCCTCTTTCCAGTCTCTCTAGGGTAGAAGAGATAGAAGCTTTGAAAAACATCCCCCTCCCCAAGTCTGCACAGTCGCTCCAGGCATGTATTTGTGTCCTGTTTACTTAGTCATCTCAGTGAGAGCAGTAAAAAAAAAGTCAGGAAGTCCAACATAGGATTGCCAAATTTCAAGCTTTTCAAATAAGGCAACAAAAAAGCCCTGTCACCTCCCATCATGGCCATCATTTAAGAAAAGATGTTTTAACATCAAAAATGTGGGAAGGTCAGTATCCCAGAATAAAGAGTGACCTTCTAAACAGAACATATTTAGATTGATGAAAAGGCTGAGTTAATGGAAATTGAATCATGGCGTATGAGAGGGCCTGAAGCAGAGGATTGTCTTCAAGGAAGGTTCCACTTTTTCAGTTTCCCTAAACAGTGCCAGCTGTTCCCTTGCTGGGAAACCAGGCCATTCATTTAGCTGTGGCATCACTTGGTGTGGTGTTGTGCCCAGCTTTTTTTCAGGTGGTACAGACTACAAGATATCGATACGCAACTGTAGCATCTTGTAGTGACGTGAGCTGATATTGGAAGTTGTTCTTGGACTTGGTGAAGTCTGGATTTGCTCATGTCTAAAGTGCCACGTTGTGGCTCTGAAGGACGAGGAGGAGTAGGGGAGACTAGGCGGGATCTCAGCAAGCTGTGGGGCTGAGGCTCTTGCACGGGATGTGTTTACACGTCATTTGAAGTGTATGCTTAAGCTTATTAAAGTCTTGATTCAGTATGTCAGGTGGTGGCTCATATTGTTTCTGAGATATAATGGGACTCCTCCTCTGAGTCTCCATGGCACAGTTTGCTCTCCACCAGTAGCACCATGACATTGCTTCTTATGTTAGGGGTACTTCCCAATCCAAGGCCAAGGATATATTCTTGAGTTTCTTCAAGTGCTCCTTAAATTAAGAACGCTTAGACTTTTTGGTTTCTATGTTAACGATAATTGGAAATATTTTAAAAGCCTATGCTGGGTCACTAAGATTAACCTAATTGTATCAGGGTCCAGCCACACCACCTCAGCGCCCCTTATTTGTGTGTGAATTTCTGATGAGTTAGAGCCAGGTGTACCAGCTACAGAGAAAACTATGGAGAGGGACTTAGCATGAAGAAGATGAGATGGCGTCAGGTGAAGCCAAGTGTGCAATGGAGGCTGCAGCAGCAGTCCCAGCAGGGGAAAGGGGCGTGAGAACCCTGAGGTCGCCACACTGCGCGTGGTCCTCACAGGATCTGCCCAGAAGCGGGTGGGAGCACTTGACATTGTCGCAGGGATTTGAAATCTGAAAAATGGCATCAGCCTCATTCCGTTACTGTAGTTAATCTGACTTACACTGTTTGGGTAGTTTTATTTGTATTTTATTTGTACATTGGTTTTAGTCTCCATAATTGTAAAAGTGCCAAAAGAAGTTTATGTCTAGTTTAAGAAATCTTATAGTAAATAATAATTGAATAAAAGTAATTCAATTTAAATTTAAGAATCAAACCAAAAGTCCCCAGGGGATCTGGTGGGACTGTTTTTTCCCCTTAGAGGGGGACTGCTAGCGCGAGTCTGAAAGACCTCAGTGTAGGAATCTAACGTCAGACAGAGGCATCTAGGCATTTTAGCAGATTTCCACATGTATTGTTTAGCATCCTATTAACTTTTCTCAAGTATCCAATTATGACATTACTGCATTCTAAAAATTGAGGGAAACACAGTATTCCTAGGATGGTATGATTGCACTGGAGTCTTTCATTTGTTCAGTAAACACTCTGCCATCAGGCTCTCCCCTGGAGCCTGGATATCGTCTGCCCCACTGTTGGCCCCATCCTTGGCCCAGAGGTGGCTTTCCATGAATGCCTGCTGGGCTCCCAGCCCCTCACCCCTAGCTCCCTGTGTGGCCTAGACTGTATTCACACTGTCGACTTCAGCTTCTCAGATTCCAAATACCCTGGCTGCGATTCCCTTTTCTATTCTGATCATGTAAATGGAGTGCTCACTCACTCTTGTCGATGACACTGAAAAATGTGCCCTTCTAAATAGCAGGATGATGGGACATGCCAAGTAGATTATAGCCAAGGCTATTTTTCCCAATTTAGAAAGCAGTCCCTTTCCCTTGGTCTATCATTAATATCACCCAGCAGTCTATTGACTCTACGTAGAAAGCTGGAGTTACACTGCAATTGCAAGAGAAATCTTGACTTTGCCACCAAAGAGCTTGTGAGAGGAATGCAAATTTCTTTAAGGCTGTCTTTGGATGGGAGAGGACTTCCAGAGCATCTGTCAACAGGGCGAAAGGGGTCAGGATCATCCAGCTCTGTGAAGGGGTTCCAAGATGGCAGGTGCCTCGTTCCTTTCCCAGAGCCTTTCCCAGGCCTGGCACCGGGTGGAATCTGCAGGCCTCAGACTCCTCATTTGCATGAATAATAACTCTCAGAACCAAATGAGTACCAAATGAGGTAATGTCTGAGGACACACTTTACAAACAGTAAATTATGTATTGGGCTCCACTGTCAACACCAGTGCACTTTGTGACATGTTTGAGGATGAACTGAGGTAATGTATTAAATCATAAGCATTTGATAAACTGTAGTGCTACACAAATAGGAATTTTATTTTTGTCTGGTTCTACTCCTTCCTTTTGAAGATGTGATGCCTTGTTAGTTAGCATCAGTCAGAGAGCACTTCCTGGATCCCAGGATGAGGGTCTTTGATCCTCAACCTGTGGTTCACAAACAATATTTTCTCAGGGGGAAAGGGGTTTATAGACAAGCTAAGAAACATGTAGTACATGTGTGATCTATTTGTCACCTACAGAAGATGGTTAAATGGAGGTTGGCAGTGATGACTCCTAGGCAAGTCCAAAAACTGGACTAACCAGGCTTGAAAACCCAAACATTTGACTCTGCCCACACTGGGACCCTCTAGTCTTATTGGATAAAGCAAGCTTCTGTTCTGCCTTCTCTGGTGAATATACCATTGCTAAGTCATTGTGTTTGCACTTTAAATTTTTACCGTAATAGCAGAACACTCGTTTCATCCCCATTTTAATGGGTAAGGAAACAGAAGTGCAAAGAGGTTAAGAAACTTGTCCGAAGTCATACAACCAGCAAGTGGTAGAGTTGTGATTCAGGCCAGACCTATCTGTCCCCAAAGCCTGTCCACCGTATTGTGAGTGGCCTCTCTACACCGCCATCAGGACATACCCACAGAAAGCATCTCAGTGGAATAGGAATCTTTATAACAACACTTAATCTGACCTGTTTATACAAACCTGTTTCAGATACCACAGATATTTGAGGAAGGATTTTTCTATTTTTCTTAGATCCCTATTTTTAATTCCACTAACCTCTTAATCTATGTTAACCTAGGATTAATTGTATTCAGATTTATTTTTTCTGAATCAAATAAGCTCATGTCAGATGGAAAATGCCACAGACAATTTTGTGGCATTGGATATTTTGGAGTGAAAAGCAGAACTCGTGGGTCTTCCAAAGGCATTTCGGCATTTATCTGAATGCCAACTATCAATGGGTAGTTTTCTGCCTATTGAAAACCCTTTGGGCATTTTCCCTTCCTTCTGCTACATAGAACAGCCCAGTTTTTGCTTTGAATTCTCTTTCTTTTTTGTGAGCTGTTTCCGAGGTGGATTTATAACTCTTTGAACCTTTAGACAAACAGGGGAAAAGGCAAAAAGAAATATGGCATTGGACATTAGCTTCTCTGAGTGATGAAAAGTGGAAAACTTTCAGTTCAGATGGATAATTATTTGCCTGAACTTCAAGATGTTCTTTAAAATATCCAAAACAACTACCAGCCCAGGGCACACTGAGCTTTTTTTCTCTTGACCCACAGTAGGGTGGCACTTACTCATAATGGCCCATACTTCTCTGCCTAATGTAATAATCTCCACCTGAGAAAATTCTGCCCAAGGGATCAGAATGGTAATACGTCAGACCTTTTCCACAGGCTCAGTCAATCAATAAATATTTACAGAGGGCCCACCCCGTGGTCCACGCCCTAAATTTAAATTTGCGTAGAATTTTACACTGAGGATTCAATTAGAAGGACGTAGACCAAAATCCCCAACAGAGATTAAGGGTATATGAATCATCACTTTCATGTGGAGAAAAGGCTTGCAGATTTTCTAGTTATGAGAAAGTATTGGATTTTCAGGGCCTGGAGGGGCTGGCCCTCAGATGAGTGTCCCTGTATCGTTCAGCAGGTTGTACAAAAACTACTTGGATACCATGGGGGGATAGGGGTGACATTCAGATGGTGAATGACAACGTTTGTCTAACATTCCATGGGTGAGATTGCACAAGCCAAAAAAAGGCTTCTCACAACTTCTGCGGCATGTCAGTCCCCCAGTGGGCCGCCTCGGTGAGCCCCACTATAGCGCCATCTTCCAGGCTGATGTCTGGAATTCCCCCTGGAAGAAAAGCCCTGAAGCTTCTTCCACAATGACTCACTCCCACTGCTCCCAAACCCGTCCCTCTTGCCCTGCCTGCCAGTCTCCTCACTGCCCAGCATTCACCAGCTTGGCTCAGCCTATGAGCCCAGCCTGAGGTCTGCACCCACACCTCCTTCCCCCTTCTCCTTTTCCATCCCTTCCCGTGGTTCTCCAGCCATCCAAGCCCACCTCTTTCTTCCTTCTGCCTCCTTTGTTTGAATTCCTCTAGTATTATATATGCAACTTCAGGATTTCATACTTAATTATACATGGGTTTGCATTGTTTTTAATTATTTCCCGGGTGCCATGTATTATACTTCTTTCATAGTCCTCACAGAACTTACAGTGAAGCTGATGCCTTTGGTGTCCGTGGGGAGCAGGGTAGAGAGTCAGAAGGGAGTGTATAGTTTTACAAATATCCCCCCAGTGATACTGACACACTTTTTGGAGGGTGGTCTGTCCTCTTAGTTTACAAACCACTGTTTTATCCATGAGGGTGCTCCCAACTTATACAAGTAAATCAATTTGGAGGAAACAGGATCACTTTCTTTTCCAATCATGGAGAAGCATTTCCTTCATTTCCAATTAAGTAATCTTCCTTGATGGCTGGTTCCTCGCCTCCCAGGAAGCTGATGATTGATACCGATACATAGAGGGAAAGCCTGGCAGAGGAAGAACTCCTATAAAGAGAGCTCGTGGCTGAGTCTTTGCTCCATGTGAGGCAGAGGGAGATGGAGATGGACTCAGAGCAAATGCCTGCCTGATTCAGGCAAAATTTAGACAAAAACCAAAGGAAGAAGGCTGCTGGGTGACTAGGGGTGACAGCTGGGACTTGCCCTGGGGCTTTAAAGAAGGCTGAGAAAGCTCGCTTCCCAAGTGGGAGGCACAAGGGAGAAAGGCCCAGAACAACAGTGGGATGTTTGTGTTGGCTGCATGGGGAGGCAGGAACGTTTGAGGGTGTGAACCTACTTCTGTCTCTTTACTTGGAAAAGCCATCTATGCAGCTAAGACCTCAAAATATATGAACCCAGAAGACTGCCCTTTTCATCTCAGAGCCTTTGGATTTTTGTTTTTCTAGATTTTCAGTGTCCTTAGCAGAAGGATCTGATAAAGTCAAGCTCAAGACTGCCTGGGGAACAATTCCCATGTTCTTCACACATTTAGAATTCCCTAGCTGTTTCTTTAAAACCAGCATTTTTATAATCTTGAAATAGGTAATGAGGCATATTTCCCCTAAAAGCTCAAAGTATTTTATAAGCCTTATCTTGAATATATCTGCATTTTTTAATTATAAACCTTTTTTTAAAACCTACATACTTTCATCAGCTTCTTTCCCTCAATGGCCTGTAATGTAACCTCCCCTACCCCATTTTATAGAAGAAAAAGTAAACGTTCATAAAATTTAGGTAGTACACCCCAGGTTACTCAAACCTAAGTCCTGTGATTCTAAAATGTTTGTCATTTGAACCCGATTTTAAAATGCGCAGAGGATCTGAATAGACATTTTTCCAAAGAAGACACATAGATGGCCAACAAGCACATGAAAAGATGCTCAACATTGCTAATCATTAGAGAAATGCAAATCAAAATCACAGTGAGATATTACCTCACACCTGTCAGAATGGTTATTGTCAAAAAATAACAAACAAGTGTTGGCAAGAATGTGGAGAAAAGGGAACCCTTGTGCACTGTTGGTGGGAATGTAAATTGGTGCAGCCAAGTGGAAAACAGAATGGCAATTCCTCAAAAAAAATTATGAATAGAACTACCATATGATCCAGCATTTCTACTCCTGGGTATGTATCAAAAAAACCCCATTAATTAGAAAAGATATATGCACCCCTATATTCACTGCAGCATTATTTACAATAGCCAAGATGTGGAGGCAACCTAAGTGCGCATCAGTCAATGAATGGATAAATAAGATTTAACATATATACACAATGGAATATTACTCAGCTATAAAAAATGAAATATTGACATTTGTAACAACATGGATGGACCTTGAGGGTATTATGCTAAGTGAAATAAATCAGACAGAGAAAGATAAATATTGTACAATTTCACTTACATGTGGAATCTAAAAAAACAAAACTAATGAACAAATATAACAAAATAGAAATAGAGTTATAGATACAGAGAACAAACATGTGGCTGCTGGAAAGAAAGGGAGTGGAGGGAGGAAAGAGGTGAGAGAGAGATTAAGAGTACAGACTTCCAGTTGCAAAATAAATGAGTCACAACTATGAAACATACAATGTGGGGAATATAATCAATAACTGTGTAATACCTTTGTATGGTGACATATTGTAACTAGAATTATCCTGGTGATCATTTTGAAAAGTATGGAAATATTGAATCACTCTGTTGTGTAACAGGAACTAACATGGTGTTGTAGGTCAATTTGACTTCAAAAACAAAGAAAAAGGAAAAAAAAGAAAGAAAGAAAGAAAGAAACTCATAGAAAAAGAGACCAGATTTGTGGTTACCAGAGGCAGAGGTAGAGCAGGGGGTTGCAGGGGATTGGATGAAGGTGGTCAGAAGGTACAAACTTCCAGTTATAAGATAAATAAGTACTAGGGATGTCATGCACATCATGATAGGTATAATTAACCCTGCTGTATGGTATATATGAATGTTAAGAGAGTAACCCTGAGTTCTCATCACAAGGAAAAAGTTTTTTTCTATTTCTTTAATTTTGTATCTATATGAGATGATGGATATTCACTAAACTTGTGATGATCATTTTGTGATGTATGTAATCAAATCATTATGCCATACACCTTAAACTTACACAGGCTGTATGTCAATCATATCTCAATAAACTAGGAGAGAAAAATAAAATCTCTGTCGTTTGATTACACCATAGGGGCTCTTAGGGTAAGCTTCAGAATCCCCAGAGAGGGCAAGTGATATGCCCCAAGCTGCACAGCACAGCATGCTCAGAGGGGAGAATAACTCCAGATGCCATTGGAAGCAAGTTGTGTGGAGACACAAAAGGGATCCCCTCCCTCTTCTGACATCCAGAATCCAGCATGTCTGGGTCCTTCCACTTGGGTTGTGACCTAGAAGCTGGAGGCAAGGGTCTGGTTAGCTCTCAGAATCTCAGGACTGATGGCAGAGGCTGAGTAGGGGGTTTCCCAGAGGCCCAGGATTGGGGCTGGCTTGTTCAGCCCCCCTTAAAAGGGTGACTATCTGGCAATACCCTGTCTTTCATTTTTGGCCTACAGGGCCTGAGAGTGAATCGGTCCTTCGTATTTATCTGTTTGTAGCTGGTGGAGTCTGTCTTCTAGGACTTAGGGCACTTGTCACAGTGGAATCCACGTGACCTTTCAGCCTACTGCTCCAAGCAGGCAGGAGATCCAGTTTCTACCCAGGGCGCCCGAGGTATATAAAACAGAGATAAGTAAAGCATGCCTTAACATTCATGCAAACTGTCTATGCTCTTGCCCCTAGAACCTTCTCTCTGTCTCGAAAGGAAAGGAAGGCCAGAACCTTTCCTGCTTTCTAGGCCGAGTCCGGAGGGGAGCTACTGCTCTCACAGCCGGCAGAATTCATCATCAGAGAGCCACAGAGCTGGGGGAGGCCAGCAGCAGAGGAGCTCAGCCCTGCCCAGGGCAGAAGTATCTCTCCGTAGAGGAGGGACAAGGGGCTTAACCTGTTGCTGGGGTCTTCTTGCTGCCTGCCATGGTGAAAGGCAAGTGTCAGAATTATAAAGGGCCACATGCGGTAATGCTCCCATTACAGCTTTAAAGTGTGTGTATTAGCCAAGTGCTAGTGCACTGATCTGGCTCTGGGCCCTCAGGACACCAGAATGCTCAGGAGTAGGGACTCCTGATTATTTTTATTTTCTCGTTAACTGAAGGTAGCTGTAAGGCCTTTTCTGTTGCAGCTCTGGGTGAAACCTTCTCTGCTTTAGTAAGTTCCTTGGGGTCAGTGGTTCCTCAGTCAAGGGCTGTGCCAGGCTCTGGGTCTTGCCCTCCAGCCCCTATCCCCCAGTTTCCTCCTTCTGGAAGCTTGTGTGCAGACATAGAAGACTGAATGGGATCCTTACTGTTCCCAGCATATGTCCCAAAAGCGTCTTCTGTGCAGTAAATCTGGAGATGCCCATCTCTTTAGTTGTACCTGTCTCTTAAAAATTTCAGTAAACTAGGCTTTGGGTTTGTTGGGTTCTGGTAAACTGAGATTTTGCTTTTGATATTACAAAATTTAATTACAGTGTGCTTTTAAACACAATGTTTAGAGCTATCAAATCTCTCCATTAAGGTATCTGTCCTATTAGAAAATTCTAGAATCTCTGTAGAGGGAACACCTGGCTTAGGATTTTGGATTTGTTCTCAGGTATGGATTGAATGGTTTCTTGATGGTAGAAAAAGCAATTTTGCTTGGGATTTTATTGAGTGCTTTACCCATTGTCCTCCAGTAGAAAGCACTGCTCTCTGAGCAAGTCTATTTGCTAATGGGAGAGGCCAGCTCCTTTTCAGTATTTTCGTAAAGGCATATAGAAGTGCTCAATTAAATGTGCATGCCTAACTGGTGACTCAATCTCTAGCTATTTTTAGTTTAGTGACTTTCTTTTGTGAAAGCCCATGGGTTAGTAGCCATTTCTGATGTTTAAACATAAGGTTCACATTCTCTCATGTAGGGTGACTTTCCTTTTACCAGAACCTTGTACGACATTTTCTGAAATTTCAGCATGTGGAGTGTGTGACCTTATGACTTTGTGGAAGAATATGGTTAAATAAAACTGTTACCCTGTTACCACATGAGTGAGTTTGCGCAAAAAAGGCAATTTCAAGATCTTAAGTTTGAATACAGCCAAGCACGTTGTTAACGTAAGTGCATTTAATTATCTGTAAATTCCCTTCTCTTTACCAAATTGTATGTGACTTAGGACAACAGTCCATTCACCTTATAGGACCTGTTCTGTAAGAGCCTTGGGACTAGATCTTGCTTTCAGTCTTCCTGCCACCAGCTATGTCCCAGCACCACAACCCCGCCCTAAACCCCCAGGGCTGCTCCCTGGTTGGATCTACTGAAGGACAGGGTCTAGGTACTTGATGCTTAATGTTCAAAAATTAAACAATCAATCAATGTCTCTTGGCATCTTTTGAAAACGAGGTTGTCCCTGTCATTGCCAGGGCTTTCCATCATTTGGGGCTGGAGGTGGTGAGGTCGGGGTTGGAGGAGGATTTCAAACCAGTTACCCTGAAGACTCAGGCAACAGAACTCTCCTTGCAAAAAGGACACGCAGGACTGGAACAGCCTGGCTGTGCTGAGATGCAGTTCTGTGAGCTGCTGGCAAAGGCGCTCACCCAAGGAATTTAAATCTCACTGTGAGGTCAGAATGGCGCCCAGATCGGCCCAGAGCACAGTTCTGGGTAGACTAGGACCTATCAAATGCAGAGAAACACCTCAAGTCAGGTGGTGGGCTTTGTTCTAGCAGTCTGCTCCAGGCTTGTTTCTCCTCGTCTGCAGAGTGACTTTTTTTTTTTCTTACAAAAGCTCTGATTTCTTTAGTTAAGTGGCAGATAAAGGGGGAAAAAACTGGCCCTTTTCCTCCCTGCTTTCTCCCCAAAGGTGTCATGTTGCCTACTTTTAGAGTTGACTACTTTAAACTGCCACCAAAAAGGCTGACAGATTAGGATGACGTGAGGTTTTTGTCGGCAACATGCCGTGGACTTCTGCTGTCCTCCTGACACTACTCACAGGCCGTTTTTGAGGACAGATGCCTGCCTGAGGCTTATGGTGCCGGCCTAGGGGGTTTTTGTTATTGTTGTTGTTTTTGTTTTGTTTTGTTTTTTATTATTGAAGTATAGTCAGTTCCAATGTGTCAATTTCTGGTATATAGCATAATGTCCCAGTCATGCATATGTGTATATACATATATTCATTTCCATATTTTTCATTAAAGGTTATAATAAGATATTGAATATAGTTCCCTGTGCTATACAGAAGAAATTTGGTTTTTCATCTATTTTTATATATAGTGATTATCATTTGCAAATCTCAAACTCCCAAATTTATCCCTTCCCACTCCCTTTCCCCTGGTTTTATTTCAAGGCATTGAAATAATGGCTTAGGGTTTTATTTCAAGGCATTGAAGAGGTTTGCTAGGAGAGCCGGGCCAGGCAAGGGTGGATTTCCCTTCAGGAAGGAGGTACGGATGAAGGAACAGTCTCCCCTCAGGAAGGAGGGGCCCTTCGGCAGGAGAGAGGGCATCTGCATGTATCAGAAGGAGGGGACCAGGCTGTGCGCGTCAGACCCCTTTTAGCACAGAAACAAGAACACATCTTGCAACTGTTAATGGAGCTTGATGATGAATGCTTGTTATCCAGCAGTTTATTAAGTCTAATGTGGCTCCGTGTTAGAAGAATCCAGAGTGTGTCCTGGGATTAATTTTAAACTTGTTGGAGGAGGCCCAAGCAGTGGATCCTCTAGTTATTTCATTGTTGATGAGGCCTCTGTCTCAGCTGGGAAAGAGTATCTTTTGTGGTAATTTCTACCCGTCCAATTAGGGCATTTACTAAGGCAAAATGGAGGGGAGTTTAACAGTGGTGGTGGGATAGCTAATATTTTGGAGATTCTTACTCTATGCCAGGGGTTGTTTTCAAAATTCTCTGCATTAACACCTTCAGTTTGCAGATGAGGTCCAGAGAAAGTAAGAAATTTGCCCAAGGACAAGCACCAGGACTGGTGGGGCCAGGACTTGATATTGGGCTTTCTCACTCTGGGTCCTGAACCTAATCAAAATCCACTTCAACCAGACTGGAATTGGAAGAGAGAAATCCTTTAGGATTTTGGTTTGGTCTTCCTTAAGAAGCATTTGCCGTGGGACCCACATATGTGTTGAAACTTGCCAGTGGGATCCTCTAGGTTGTAAGGAAGAGAGGGCCCTCCCCACCCGCCCCACAATATCTCGGTCTCTGGGCTCCCTCACTTTCTTGATAACAGGAGAGTAAAGGATGGTCCTGATAGCTGAACCACAGAGGCAAAGAGGCTAAGCCAGTGAATATTTGTGCATAGAGTACAGTATGTCCGGTGTTAGCAAGTAGCCTGCGGGTGTCATGTTGTTAGCTGATTACAGTCTGTATTGGTTGGATCTTGTCTGGGTAACAAAGGCACCTTTGGAGAAGGTGTGGCAGAGGGTCTCTTCAGCCTCTAAAGGACAGAGATGTGGAACTGCTGAGTCACGAGAGATAATGTGGACCTATTCTGCTACAGTTCTGGAGGCTAGAAGTCTGAAATCAAGTGTCGGCAGGTGGGTTCCTTCTTGAGGGCTCTGAGGGAGAGTCTGGGCCTGCCTCTCTCCTAGCTTCTGGTGGTTGCTGACAGTCCTTGGGGTTCTTGGTTTGGAGCTGCATCACCCCAGTCCTTCCTTGCATCTTCACATGGCCTCTCCTCTGTGTTCTGTGTCCAGATTCCTCTGTTTATGAGGACACCAGGCGTGGAGTTAAGGGCCACTCGGACCGGTATGACCCCATCTTAACTTGATCACATCTGCAAAGACTTGATTCCCAAATAAGGTCACATTCACAGTCTCCAGGTGGACATGAATTTTGGGGGAACAATATTCATCTTACAATACTGGGTAATGAAATTTTCTGTGTTCGAAGTCTCTGCTTGGTTTTGTCTCTTTTCTTCACCCTCTAAGTTTTAGATTTTCAATGAACATTAATATTCCAAAGCTGAAATCATCACTCACTCATGGAGGTGGCATGAATATGACAGAATTATGGGCATAAATGACACAGCTGAAAAATCTATAACTATTTAACTTATTTGAAGGAAGAACAAAGGCCCTCAGGGCTATTGGTTCTTAGGAGTTTTGTTTAATGTTCCACTAAGTAGACTGGAAAACAGGGCTATCTTCTGTTACAGAGCTCAGAGAAAGCATTTCCTGCTCTCTTTAGCCAAGGACTGCAACTCTAACCCTAGAATCTCAGAAATTTTGAGCTGAGAGAGGCTTTTGGCATCATCTATTTCTAATCTAATCCTCTCATTTTACAAATGAGTTCTTTAGGGCCCAGAAAGTTTAAGTGACTTGTTCAAGGTCACCAGCTAAGAAGGGGTATTGCAGGCACTAGGACCCAGGTCTCAGAACCCCCAGACTGGGGCATCTCGCAGAATCTGTGCCTCGTTAAAATAACACCCTTAGTCACTGGAGAGCAGTGAGAAGCCCCGGCCTTCACACTGGTGGAGATGCCAGTGGAGCACATCTCAAAGACCGAGGGCAATACTGAAACTTCCTTTACTATTGGGCCTTTGGCAGCACCTTGGATTTCTTCATTACTGTAGAGACGAAAATGGAATTTTAACCATCATTTACAGCCCCTAAATCCCACTCATAGAACGGCCGTGGTGGGAGCTGGGAAGGGTGGGGCTCGCCGGGTGAGGAGCACTGATCAGGTACACAGTAAGCTCAGCCCGTCGTGGAGACGGAGGTAAGGTGGGGTGAGATGTTTCCTTTGTCTTCCACATCCCCAGCCCTAGGCCGCCTGACGTTCATTTTAACTGGATTTTACCTGCCCAGAAAGGGAGGGGGGCACACACAATAGTACAATAGAAGCAACGTTTGTGATGTCTGGAACAAGTTCAGAACATTAATTTTTAGTGACAGGTCGAACTTGGAAAGAAAACACCATAAAGTAAAATGAGTATCAAGAGTTTTATTCTACAGTTGTCAGTTAATTCCTGGTTTAATGTATATAGTATGCGTGCGCATGCACACACAGTTTTTTTTTTTCTTTCATGGAGGAGTTGGGGAGTTTGTAACCATCAGGCTGTGGACTGGGTTAAGCAAGAAGCCCCAATAGATGTTGAAGCTAGAGAGGAAGTGGTTGGGGAGCAGGGTGCTTCCATGGACTCAGTTTCTCCCTACCGACTGCTCATTAGTGGTCAGAATTTCAGTGGGATAAATGCACTCCTTGTATTCTGAAGGCAGGGAGGACAGCCAGAGACCTACACTGTATGTACTCAGGATTTTGCACCACGATGGCCTGAATACGCAGCCTCCAGATACAGCTCCCTCCAATGATAAATCCCACCTGTAGGGCTGGAGGGATCTGAAGCCCCTGCAGTTGGACCTGTTTTGCTGTCACACAGCCCGTAGGGATGGATGGAGGGGGCTGTGCCTCTTGGGCCTTAGTCTTAGTTTCCCCAGCTGCAGAATATGAGCCATGAATTAGATGATCCCCATCGGACGCTTCTTAAGCCAATATGCTCCCTTTCTACATGCAGGGGAGCCCAGCAGACACATGGTTGGCCAAGGAGTTTTGTAAGCAGCTGAAAAGTTTTGAAAATTCCACAAGAATGATTCTCAGCAGGGCAGAATTAATGTCCTGGGGCAGAATTGCCTTAGCTGATTGTGAGTGATTTTTAACTTGCTCAGACTTGCCTGGACTGGTTACAGTCAGTGAGGTGTTGTGAGGAGCCCCCAGGGAGCGTGCTCCAGGTCAGGAAGGGCCATCTCCTCCCTCGGGGAGGCCACCTTGGTTGTCCACATCCCATCTTCATGCATTTGGACCATCTCTGCAGGTACCTAAGGAGGGGTCCAGAAGAGCCTGGGTCCTAAGGCGCGCACACACACACACACACACACACACACACACACGCACACGCACACACACGCACACGCACACACACACACACACGCTTATGTACTACTCTTCTAAATCCCATACTTCTCTAAGGCCCAGTTTTAGTTCTAGCTGCTCCATAAGTCCTTCCCAGTTAATTTTTTCATGGACTATTTATTCTTGTCTCCATGTTTCTAAAGTGTATGTAGCCTTAACATAAACTTCTTTCCTCCCCAGTTCAAATGAGAATCGTACTTAATCGTGGTTCTACACAATGCTTAGCACAGTGCCAGGCACACAGTAGATCGTCAGGTCCTTAAGCCTGCTCAAGTTCAAGGGAGGTGGCCCTAACGACATGCAGTAGAACTGCCCCAGTCCTCAGGACTTCAGTGCAAACTTGGATCAGGGCTGTATATTTCTAATACTTAGAAACCTCTCATAGGATTACCTTTATGAATTGAATTCAATTTTAAACCCTTGGCATTTTTCAGGAGTTGAAATTATTTCTTTATTGCATTTGCTATTAAAAAAGTTATAGGAGGACACTGCCTATCACGTCACTCAAGGTCCCCTTATGTAAAGGCCTGCAGAGTTTTTTGGTTTTTGTTTTTTTCAATAAATCTGTGCCAGGAAAGCCCTGTTTTCCCTGAGTATCTGCTGTGCTTTCTCTGGATGAGAAGAACATAATACCTGTGAGCTCTGCATTTTGGAGAACCGTAGGTCTGACTAGGTTTCCCTTTTCCCCCTGGCAGTCAGAAATCTCAGATACATTCTAGGCTAAATCCTATGCTTAATTGTTGTATATCTTGACACAGAGATTTTCCTTGTCCAGAGTTTCTTAAATTCTTTTTAGATTTTGTTAGTTGCTCTTTTAAAGCTTTTTTGGTAATAAAAATATGTGTAGTCATTACGAATTTTGGAAAAGAAAAGGAAAATTGCCTATGTTCTAATAATAACCCAGCCAGTGTAGCATCCATAAAGATTTGGGGAGATAGTACTTCCTTCTGTGTCATTAGAAATTACAGACTAAAGGAGTCTGGAAATAACTAGCTTAAACGTGCAAGGTTTCATTCTCTCATATAAAAGAAACAGGCAGTCCAGGTCTGACATGGTGGCTCCATGGAATCATCAGGGACCCCAGGCCTCTGTCTTTCTCTTCTGCTGTCCTCCTAATGTGGCTCCTCAGGTTACTTCAAGGTCAATTCATGGCCCAGGATGGCTGTCAGAGTTGCAGCCATGTTGCCTGCATTCCAGGCAAAAGGGCAGAAGAAAAGTTAACTCCCTGCCTTTTAAGGCATCTGCCCAGAAAGCCCTTCTAGAATTAGCCCACATTTACTCACACAGACTCGCCTTCCTGCAAGGAAGCCTGGGATCTGTAGCTTTTTTTTTCCAAGTAGGCACATTTTCCAGGTTTCTATTGTGAAGAAAGAAGGAGAGATTCCTTCCTGGGAAGCCGTCAGCAGTCAGCTGCATTTCTGAATCTCTCTGTGAATGTCTGTTCAGCGTTTTGTGGAAGCTATCTCAAATACTTTGTAGGAAGGATAAAGGTGTAAATAAACACCAATGCAAATATCAGTAAATTAAAACATACTGTATCTTGTTATTTGCTACTCTGCCTTTCTGTTATTCTTTTTTTTATTAATTTCTCATTTATACATATACTGAAAGTGTGTATTTTGAATTTTCAGTCAATACAGACTTATCCAAGGCTGCCTTAGATAAGTTTCTCAAGGGATTGGATATTCCATGCCTACGGGGACCATTCAGGTACCATCAATGTTTAATTCGGCCAGGGGTCAGTGTTGAGGACCATGATAGGGAGTGGTGGGGACTGTGGCAACCTGGAGAGAGCATGGCCTGCGTAGAGGGGGCAGCCCCACTCAGCTTCATTCCCTGCTGCCATGTGAGAATGCTGGCAAAATCTTGCCAAATCTTCTGATTTTTTTTTTTTGCAAGAGAAACCAGAAATCCAGATTTTTATCTGAAAATCTGGTGTTTATAACTTGGAAGCTAATAAATTCAGTTTTTTAAAGTGCCAGCCAAATACAACACTGCCCTGTGGGCTGCCAGTCTAAGATCTTTGATCTGGCACATCCCTGATTGTTTAGTTGGCAGCCGAGCCCTGGAAAGGTCAAGTGGCTTGTGATGCGGCTGGATACATCACTGTTTAGTCCCCACCTCAACAAAGCCTGGTCCTCTGTGGCTAATTTGTCTCAGAATAGGAAGGAATAATCAAAAATTGAAGTTGAGCAAGGCTACTCTGAAGGTTAATTGAATCTCCTCTTTAACTGGCTTTTATTTTCCTTTTAAATCATTTTGGTGTGCTGGAATCGAAAAAAATTGGCCTTGCATACCAACCCTCCTATTTTACAGCCGTATGACTTTGAGCAAACTTTTGATGTCTCATTTGTGGTTTTCTGTACCATCCATTTTCTTTCTTGTTTCTCTCTTTTACTTTTCCTACTTTCAAGTAGCACAGCATAGGAGGATTCCTGGAGCCTGATATGAATCTTGGTTTCTCTGCCTGCTAACTGTGTGACCTTGGGCAAGTTACTCAAGTTTTCTATGCCTCAGTTTCCTCATCTGTAAAATGGGGATGATGGTAGTTCCTACCTCAGAGGTACTACTAAATGCATTAGTATATGCAAAGTCTAAAGAGCAGAGCTTGGCACATAGAAAGTGCTATAAACACTGGCTCGCTCTCTCTCCCCCTTTCTCTTTTTTGTTTCCTCTGCTTCTTTGGAAGCCATAGATCTTCAGCCCAGTGGGCCCGGCTGTGGTTCCCTGTCTCACACTGAGCAGCCTCCAGATGCCCCCTGTATGGACAAGACCCTGCAGGTGATTCGGCTCCCCAACCCATGACTTTCAGTTCTCTTCTGTTTCTGAAACTACAGTTTTTGAGCCCATCTGTGCCCTTTTACTTTTCTCAGCTCAAGTTTTTCTTCTGTCACTGCTGTATGTTTGGAAGGGATGGAACAAGTCACCTGCCTGCTGTCTTGACATAAACCTGGCTTGAGCTATTTCACTGGTCACACAGAGATGGTACCTGTCAGGCATGTCTGAAGATTCTGTTATGAGATAAAGGGGAAAAGCAGGGTCAGTGTGCTTTAGCCAGAGTTCTGAACGCAGCAGGTAACTCGTCGTGCAAACCACAAAGTACCTCTCGGTCCTTGGATTCACAAAGGCTTCCCCCAGCAGGTCCGTCCAAACGGCCAAGAGTGTGTCACACATGTTAACTAAAGAAATTGTCTTTTTCCCTAAAGATGTTGAATGCAGAAAAACTTTGACTGTGCTTATATTGCCATTAAATTGCTTCCTTCTCAACCTTAAAAACATCATCATCCAATCTTTCCAGCTTTTAGATTAATTCCAAGAAGAGATCTGCCCTGACCAGCCCAGCCACACAATTGACTCTTCAAGATCAGTTCTTATTGGCAGTGGAGAGGAACAGGCGACACAGGTATGTATTGCCAAGACATGGGTTTTTGCTTCTTCTCCCCACCTTCCCTTACATTAGTTAAGTACAAGTCGGGAGGGAGGGACTTACTTTATGTTTTTAATTCAATTAGGCTTCTCTAGACTGGCCCGGAAACTGGTAAAGCCACCCAGCTCATTCCTCTGCTCTTTGTAAGAAAGGGGTCAAGAATGATGTCTATTTCAGTTCCTTATCACCAGCATCAAGTCAGAGAAGCTGGAATTCCTGCTAGATTTTGGTTTGGGCCCTTCCCTCACTACACTTAAGAATCCTTATTAACAAGCTATGTCATCTTGGATATTGGTTTCTCATCGGTTTGGCAAGCATGGGTGGCAGGGCTCTGGAGAGATGAGGACATGGGCCACGGGTTGAACCCGTGGAGCATCTTTGAGTGTGGTGCTGTGTACTTTTTTAGGTCACAGGCCCCTTGGAGAATCTGACTAAACCTGCAGATCCTCTCCCCAGAAAACTGTACATACACACACCCTTTCATGTATGATTTCAGGAGGTTCCTGGACCCCAGGATCCCATAGGGAACCCACAGACCCCAAGTTAAAAATCTTTGTTTTAGGGGTTTATAAATAGCCAGCTTTGGGGGGACATGGCCCCAGGAGTGAGGTGACATGTCCCCAGAAGTTAAGTTTTAAGGAAATCATCAGTTAATAAAGGCTCAAAGGTTCATACAGCTGAAAAGCATATTCTGAGGTCCAGCCTTGATTCTAAATTATGCCACATAAATTTTTCAAAATTATTTTCTTGCCCGGATGAGGAGTTAAGGAACTGGGATCTCTGATTGCCTTTCCTCACTGAGTTGGGAACCCCTGCCAAAGGTCATCTGCAGTGCTTTTGGGTCCAGTGTTTGCCAGACTCACCTTGATTTTAGAAAAGGGCTTCTGAGACCTCCCTGGCCTGGCTGTAGGTCTCAAGGGAGTTCATGTGGTTATGCCCCAAACATGTTTTTGAGAGACTGCTTTGTCCTGTCTGTTCTGTCTGCACTGCTGGCCACCAGAGTTCCCGTGCTGACTGTTTTTAGCAGAGGCTACTTGAAACCATTCCAGGGGAAGCTGTTGCCATAGCTACCGTGGCTGCCAGAGTTACCATTTTCTCCTCTTTGTTAGCTTGTGGTTTCCCTGACTTCTAGGGTAACAGCTGATGTTCTGTTTTTCTGCCGTGCAGCAAGGAAAAGACTGGATTTTTGTTACTTGTCGACATTTGCTTGTATATGTTTGGTGGGGTTTGGGGGTGTGTGTGTGTGTGTTTTGTGTACAAGATAAAGCTACCTAAAAGAATGAAAATCCAGATATGCATATACATTTTCTGTACTCCAGTTTTTACTTTTGGTCTAGCAGTTGAATTTGGTTCACTTTTAGTCCAATTTTGGACTAATGGCTACAGTCAGGTGCCTTCAGTGGGGGAAAAAATTGGCCAAATTCCATTTCACACTGTCTGCCACCCTCAGGAGCAAGGACACTGGGACCTGGGCTGAGTCTGAACTTGACTCCAGCACCAGAGCTGCCTCCATGGGGGCAGATGGCTGAGTCAGGCCCTTCCAGCTCTGAAAACAGAGGTGGGGCCAGCAGGCAGTACAGCCACACCTCGTGGCAACAGCAGCCCCACCTCACAGTCTCTGTCGGAGGCTGTCAACCCAACACCTCACGCACACCTGGTGCACCAGGTGCGGGTTAAGTCTACAGAGATTCGAGGCTGCCTGTTAACAGAAATAAAAGCAGGCCCTCCCGGTCCCACTCGTACCTCTCTGACTGGACTTCTTTCTCCTGCTCTTAACGCAACACTATTCTCAGTATTTTCCAGTTTGCTTATCTTAGAAATAAATGTTCATAAGATTAAAAAAATAACACTCAGCCCAGTTTATCAATGCCCAGCACCGTTTGTGATTTGGGCTGTTGCCAGTTTGTTGGCGGCTCTAAGGCGCCAATGGGAATCTGCCTGGGTGGCTTCTGTGCACACATCTGGAGCATGACATGCCATCGTGGGCTTTGTCTCTTAGTGTGATGGGCTCTTCCCCTCCCCACGTGCTGCTAAACCTAGACGTGTACCCCTGCTCCCTAGATCAAGATGAATGCCATGCTGGAGACCCCCGAGCTCCCGGCCGTGTTTGACGGGGTGAAGCTGGCTGCCGTGGCCGCTGTGCTGTACGTGATCGTCCGGTGTTTGAATCTGAAGAGCCCCACAGCCCCGCCTGACCTCTACTTCCAGGACTCGGGGCTCTCGCGCTTTCTGCTCAAGTCCTGTCCTCTTCTGACCAAAGAGTGAGTAGACCTCAAACCCACCTCCTAATCTGTTTGACCTGTGCAGTGTTCAGAGAAGAACCTTCTCACAAGGTGGCCTCAAGGCATCTGTGTAAAGTGGTGGCATTGGTGTGAAAATAGCCACAGTCTCAGGAGGAGTCTGGCGTTTGAATCCTGGCGGGTAGGAGACAGAATCAGATTTTTGTTGCCTGGAAACGTCCCTTTCTCCACGGTGTGGTGTCATCATCTGTGACAAGGACTTTGCAGAAAACAGTAGTCCTTTTTAGGTAGAGACAGAAAATTCGGACAGTATTCTAGCCCTTTAGCAAATGCTCTGTTGCCAATTCTAAGATAAAGAAACCCTCCTGACCCAAAATAATAAGTTAAAAAAAGCACAGGCTTATCAGTGGGGTACTCTCCATCTGCCTTATTGAAAGCTATACTGAACTTTAGCTCAGAGAACCCCACTTAAAGAGAATGTTTTCATTCCGAGTGAACCAGATTTCCCTGCAGGAGCCCCAGGTCTATATTTTGGAGGTGGCAGGTGTGAGCACTGCTTCTGATAGAGGAAACCATCATTGTAAAACAAAGGAAACCTGCATTCCACGGACACATACTGTTTTCAGGAGAAGCGTTGTGAAATTTTCCCCCATTGACGTCTCCTGAATAACTTCGTCTTCCTTCAGGGCTGGGGCCGAGCCTCTCACTTGAAGCATTCCATGCTCTCCCGGATCTGACTTCATTCCTCCTTTCTCATCATTGCTCCTTCACCTCGCTTGTGCCTCTTCAAGCTTATTTCCTTCTGCTAGGTCTGCCTTCACAGACAGAAGCTGCTCGGAGAGCTTTCTTACCCAAACTGTGTCCCCTGAGCACCTAACAGGGTTTCTAATACCCGGTGGATAGTAGCAGAAGCACTTCCCTCTATCCCGGTATAACCTCTCACCCCCTCATTTGGGTGAATGATTTTCTTCTAAGAGCAAACAGGCAGCACAGGCATCTGAGAGTTTGGGCTCTTGCTTTGCCCTATTTGGTTGTCTAGTTAATTTTTATATGCAGTTAGCCAAGGATGAAGAGCAGTGGACTGTGGGTGTTTGGGGTGTTTGTGTACAGTTTGCTTATAGTTGTAACAATAATGCCATGACCCCCCAAAAAGTGACTGTCGAGTTGAGAGAGATATAACTCAGTCATATTGCCTAACACCACGTACAGTAGAAGTGTCATCATATTGGGTTTGGAGCCACCCCTGCTGAGGGGACTTTACATTACAGTAGGTTCCACAGTCATCAGACAAGCGCATGGTCTTCTTATTAAGCATGTTTGCAGTGAAAATCTCCTCCCTAAAGAGTCTGCACAGAATCTGTATGTTTTCAAAATTGTCCAGCATTTTTCTTCAGTACTTAATTTAGATAATTCACTCATCTGGACTGGCAAGGAACCTTTGCAGCTACTTTCAGATTGAGGGGGACCCTGCTAGACCCAGATCCTGGGTCTTCTCTCATAGAGAGCTTTTGAAAACCAAGGCATTGAAAGCCCTACAAGATTATAGACAGATGAATACAAGTTTCCAGTCAGCATTGGTTCCTGAGTAATTAGAGGAAGCCCTGGGGAGACTGCTCCTGTCCAGGCTCTGGAAAAATGTCACACAAGATTTGATTCTATACTAATTGTACAAAGTGTTAGAAAAAAAAAAAAAAAGCTGATTTTGGCAGGTTTTTGGTTTTTTTTTTTTTACCTCTTCTTTTCCTTTGAAATATAACCCAGAAACATAAGTCTGATAGTTTCTCTTTGCCTTTTCCCCTTCCTGGCACACTTTCTTGATGAGCCTATGGCACTGGCCTGACACCACATGATCTCTGTTGCAACGGCCCCCACCCACCCTCCTGGTATGGAAGTGCGTCCTTGGTTGCAGAGTCTCCTTGGGACCCCATGGCTCTGGCCAACCCCTCAGCCCCTACATTAACCAGTTGCCACCCCTCTTCCTAGTGAAACCCAAATTAGGGAGGGTGGAAGTCAGCCTAGGCTAAAGGCAGAGCTGAGGCATGTTTAGGACTCTGCCATGGATTGAAGGTGGCTGTGAAGGGACAGATTCCCCATAAACTATGTAATTCCAAGACCTGTGCCGTCAAGCAGAGGACCAGCCCTCATAGAGCGCGCTGTAACATGCTTAAGCAGCTAAATGTTTTCTGACTTGATTGTGACAAACGATTATTAAAGGGCAAAAGGATTCACTTTTTCCCCATCCATCTTTTAACTAACTTCTTTTTTTTTTTTAATTTAGAGTCTAATTGGGGGAAAAACTATCCTGCATTCATGTCACGTTATCACCAAAATGTTTTCCTGTGACTCTTGCACATCACCGCATTTAAAATTTTGAGTCATCTCTCAGAAGTGTTATGCTGTTGAGTCCTCTTAACAACTTTGAGGTTGGATTCATTTTTCCTCTATTTTGAGGATGTATCAGAAAGGGAGACTGAACTCAAGTCTGACCCCCGAACTGGCTTCCATCTTTTCCACAGGGAGGGGGACAGAGACCTTTCTCAGGGTGCAGGTGAGAGACGTGGGGCAGAGAGCAGTAAGGGGCCAGCCCACGATGAGTCCTTAGCAGGACTGGCGCCAGAGTGGCCTTCCGATTCCTGTAGGACCCTTGTTCTATTTTAATCACTCTGTCGGAAGCCACTGTCCTTGATGTTCTTTCTCTGGGTGGCAGAGATCTGTAACAGCCTCCCATATATCTGAAGCTGAGGGCAGGAAACACATCTGTTAGGGATAAAAGTGCTTCTCCTGGGACTTTGAAGATTTTTTTTTTCCTAGAGGAAGCCTATCTGCCACCTTCATAAACAATCATCTAGGCTAGAAATTTCAGTTAATAGCTTTACAACAAGCTGATGTGTTACTCAGCAACCCTGACTGCAATTGGCCGGTTATTACAGTTTATGTACGGAATCAGAACATAACCTCTTGCTGTTCTCGTATAGAAAAAAAGTTGGTGTAAGGTGAACACTGAAAACATGTTAGGAGAAGAGGGATTTTTTTCCCTCCTTTCAGCTTTAAAGTCAGTTTCTAAGTCTGTTTTGAGATCATCTATCCAGAGATACATTAGAAATGAATCTTTCAATTCATTTCAAAGAGGAAAACTTGTCTTAGATGGGATGATGCGTCTCTTGTTCACTTAGCAACAGATCAATATTTACCTAGTGATTCTTTTTTCTGTTGTTCTCAGGAGGTGTTTGCTTTCAGTGAAACAAGCAGACTAGAAGCTCATATCAGAATTATGAGAAAATCTAGATGATGATACAGATCTCCATTTTTTTTCCTGAAGAAAAAAATTGAATGTATATTCTTTTATTTTTTTTGAAATGGAAAATAAAGTGAAGCACACAAAAGTCACCTATAAATCTCCTTCTCAGAGAAACATACCATTAGTACTTTGGTCATCGTCCCTGTGGGGTTTTTTCTGCTGCATATACCTTCCCCCAATAAAATCAGTGGCGTAGGCAGCATTTAGTAACCTGCTTTAACCCTTAGCATGCCATGGACATTTACCCACATTACTCCATTATCTTCTAACATTTGATTTGATTTTTAACAGCTTCAGAATTCTGTAAACCATTCACATTTCCTAATGGCTATTGGCAGTAGTGGTGTGGAGAAAAAGCCTTGAATTGAAATGTGGATTAGGATGCAAACCGAGGTCGTCTTCTAAACTAGCCACGGAACCCTGAACCAAGCAACAGGCCCTTTGGTCCTTGGTTTCCTTCTATGTAAAATGAAAGAGGCAGCTCTCCTGCAGTGCCCTTCAGCACTGACATCCCCCGAGTCTAGGACCACTGCCTTGTCACCACGCATTGGAAGAGTTTCTTAGAGGAAGGACCCTGGGGTTGGGGGCCCTGGCTACAAGGTAAGGACAAGAACCCAAAGAGAAGGGTTTTCTTGTGTATCTGCCCTCTCCTAACTCTTCTCATCCCCCATGCTCTAGGACGAGGGGACATGGGCTCCCTTGGGCTTTTGTTCTTTTAAGACCCTTTTTGACCTATTGTTTACATATAGTAAAATTCACAAGCCTTAAGTATACAGCTCAGAGCCTTTTACAAACATATTCACCTGTGTAACTGCCACTCCCTTGGGCTTTATAGGGCTGTCCGGAGTCTGACTCTGACCCACCCATCCATCAAGAACCACTTGAGTTGGATTCCTCAAGCAGTCCAGCACCCAGGGCATTACAGTGTGACCCCAGCCCAGCCTCACCACCCACGGCATTCTCCCATGGCCCATTAAGTGCCTGCGCCTGAGGCTCTCACCCCCAGCTCCCCCAAATCCCTTCTTTCTCTCTCCATCAAAATGTCTCTTATCCTGTATCTAAGTAGCTTCTATTCTGAGAAACCTTCCCTGACTTCCTCCCTACTCCTCTTTGGTCAGAACGAGCCCCTCTCCCATCCTCCTACCCATGCCCCCCCAGCATGTATCTTCTGTGTCCATTTAGCACAATTCATCCTGTTCTACAGGGATTTGTATCTGTCTCTTTTCTTCATCAGTGAAGTACATGGACCCCAAATCAAAAGCCATACTCTCGACCAGACGGAACAGGATCCCTAGCAGGTTCCAAATCTTAAATGTGCTGTTCTGTCTCTTGTTTTCCATAGACAGGTGAAGATGTGAGATGTTCCCATTTTGGCGAATGCCATGTGTTTGAGCAAAAGAAACCACACTGTCTCCAGCTTATGCTGTCAGTGCTGCTCCAGGGTACTGCTACTCCAGGGAATCAGGTGTACCTTTGGCTCTGTTCAAATTTTGTTTATTAGGAAGTCACTATGCTGTTTCTGAAAGAAGATGGATTGATTGTTTGGTCTTAAATTAGGGCAACCCCAGGTAGATGCTTTAAGGGGCAGTTTGCAGCCTCTGCCCTTCCCTTGGGCCTCGCTGAAGTTTCCATCACCAGGTCCTGGTTAGAAAGCAAAGATGGGTAGCAGGTGGCCCATCTCTGGAAGCCTTCTATTATAATGTACATATTCCCTGTGGGAAACCAGGCTTCTGCTTTTTCGTTCATTAGCAGGTTTGTGGGTGTGGATCGTGGTACAGCTAAAGATGAAGGCATTTAGGAGGAATATGATGGAGTGCTAAGCTAGTAGACAAGCACAAAAGCAGAGAGCTGAGGTGTTTTTACTGGACGCAGGAGACACTTGTGAGCCCCTACAGGGTCTGGAGAAGGGAATCAGTTTCTCAGCCACATGCTTGTGGGTTCTCTCTTCCCCAGAGACAGAAACATAACAGCTTTCTTCTGCAACCAGCTGCTACCAGGATTAATAAGAACTGGATGTTATTGTTCTCCGTGGGTTTGAGAGAGACCTGAAACCTGGAGAAGAGCGTCACACCCATTCCAACACCAAGTCAAAAATAGGAGTTGACTCACCTATCCCGTGGTGCTCTCTCTGAGCATTTCCTCTTTGAAGTTGCTTCAGACACTCATCAGAGAATGGCAGAAACCCCGTGACCTTTCCATAGATCATAATGGGTTCATCTTCTGTGGTTTTTCTATTTCTCTCCTCACTCACCAGAGTATGAACTCCAGACAGGAATCCTATTGAAATGTTGTTCCCATCAGAATGAGTCCAGATCTTTAGTTTCCTGCCAGTAGTCATCCATTACTCTTGGTTAATGAACATTTGAGGCTCTACTTCTCTGAGACTTCATTGTTAGGAGGTATTGAAAAAGGATCATTTTTTTAAAAACTTTTTCATTGTAGAAATTTTCTAGGGGCACTTTTTTGTTGGTTTCTGTGCAACTCTGCTTCCTAATTATTTCTGATAAGTCAGAGCAAATCTACTTTTGATTTTTCTCTCAAATAATACCAATTCCCTCTCTATTGCAGTCATACATATTCACTTCCTAACAGTAATTTTCATTTTTCTTTTCTTTGTCTCAAATAAAGGCCTGATCCTATATATGTAAGTACATATACATATATGTATATATATGCAAGATAGACTATTTTGTCCTAGTGTACCAAGGACATATTAAATAATTAGAAGTACTCTACAGAAATGCATGAATTCACATCGCTCTGACAGTGCACTATATGGAGTTATTTTACTGATCTGAAGAGCAAAGGACTCAGTATGTAAACTCCTCTTCTGCCTCCCATTTCCTCTCTTGCCTCCTTTTTATTTTACTGTCTGTTTGCAGTGGCAGTGCCAAAGGGGAGGCTAGGGCAAGGGTCTTGGATATGGACAATTGGTGTTTTCTGAGTCTTAAGTAAAACACCATGCAAATGCAGCTTTGCATACTCCCTTTCAGTCAGATGGCCACCCCTAGGCACCTCCTGGGTAGAAAGTCTGGAGCCAGCACAGCTTATTTATAGTGAGTTAAAGTTGAAAAGAATTTCATTATCTTGGGCTTAAATTCTTAATTCCCTCTTGCTCACAGAGACATTCCAGATCAGATTTAGATCCTTTCCTCCTTGGCTGAACACTAAAGCTTTGTCCTTTTTATAGGATAATCTCCTAATTGCCAAGAATCTTAATTCTATTGACCTCATTTTACCCATTTTAAGAACTGTGCAAATATTTCCTTAGATGCTTGTGTTAATGGTTTACCCATTAACAATCGACAAGTGGATCTGTAGCACTCCAACATACTTATTATGTAGGCACCAGACCTTCAGAGCACCTTTGTTGGGAAACTTCCATTGCAAGAGACTTCTTGAAAGATAAAAGACCTAAAATAGTCTTTGCGGAAACTGATGATTGATAGTTAGCTTCAGTGAGGTCACATTTTCAGGTGACTTCATCTTAAAATTGCTTGTGTTTCTGATGACATGGCCCAAACCAAAACTGTCAAGGTGAGAAAGTTGAATTGCTAAACTTGGGATCCTGTCCTCTGTTGCTGGGCTGACCAAACATCCTGGTTTTCCCAGGGCCAACAGATTTCCTAGAATATGGGACTTTTGATGCTAAAACCAGGGAAGTACCAGACAAACGGGGATGCGTTGGTCACCCTCTGTTACTCACTGTTTTCTGCCATCAGATAGTGAGGTTTTTATAGGTGTGTGTTGCTTTAGCAGAACTTTCTAGAATATGCTTATCTGTATGGTTTTGTGATGCTCTCTTGTCGTGTGGACCGGGATGAAGGTTTAGTGCCTAAGTTGCTGTGAGCTGTCACAAGGGTGGAGTTGTTGACTTTTTGAGGAAATACTTTTCTGTTCTCATGCCATAGGAAAGGGCTGCTGTTTTAACAGGGCTAAACCACAGCCATCAACAGTGGCTTCTTTAAGCTTTTTGGAACTGTGTTCCTCTTATTGAAAGCTCCAGGGCAGCTGCATCATTTCCTTCCGTTTACATTTCTGCTCAAAAAGCAGGGTCTGCATTTTCCCAGTAGTTTTCTCATTAACCAGGAGAGTCTGTGACTTTGTTTTCTCCTTCAGTGTTACTCTTACCATCAGCAGGCTGTTAGGTCAATCAGAGTAGTTTATAATAGTTAAGTATGTCATAAACATCCTTAACCCCTAGATAGCTTATATTTATTTTTTAAAATATAGGTTACATTCCCGTGAAAAGACTCCCCCAGCCACCATCCAGTTCCCTTCAACCAGTGTTTCCAGTTTCTTGACTATTTTTCCAGACATATTTTATGCGACAACAATTATGCACACACACACACACACACTCACACATACTTCTTTTCCTTTTATTGCAGAGTAGCATGCTGTATACTCTTCTGTACTTTGCTTTTCTGTATGAAATACCGCTGAGAGATTCATCCATATGAATGTAGGAATAGCTTCCTCCATGTATGTCTTGGCTACATGGGATTCCATAATGGACCATCATTTGTTTAATTAGTCTTCTGGAGGGAGGTTTCATTTATTTCTAACCTTTTGCTTTCACAATGCTGCAACAGATAGTTTTGCATTTGCATCATAATGTACACGTGTCTGTGTAGGATAAACTCCCAGAAGTGGAATTGCTGGGTCAAAGAGGATGTGCACAAAACATTGTGTTAACAGTGCCCTCAAGCCTGTCCCCACAATCACCGAGAGAATGAGTGCTGTTTCTCCCAAACCTTGCTAAGGGTTCTGCTACTCTTTGACATTTGCCAATCTGATAGGTAAAAAGTATTCTCTCACTGTGGTTTTAATTTGTATTTCTCGTATGGAAAAAGCTGCGCATCCTTTTTACATTTAAGAGCTATTTTTATTTCCTTTTCTCTTAACTGCCTATTGGTAGCCACTGCCATTTTTGTGATGGTTGCTGGTCTTTTCAGAAGCATCTGAGAGAGCTCTTTATGGACTAGGGAGATTAGCCCTTTGTGGTATGAGTTGCAAATATTTGTTCTCCGTTTGTCATTTGTCTTGTGACTTTGCCCAGGGTAGTATTTGCCATGCAGAATTTTTTTTTAACATTTGCATAGTCAAATCTTTGGATCATTTCTTTTGGATTCTGGGATTTCTGTTTTCCTTAGAAAGGTCTTCTTCATTGTACAATTATTTTAAAAAACCCAAACTTTCTTGCAGCACGCGTATGCTTTCATTTTCTCTTTTGAAATGTTTGATCTCTCTCGAATTTGTCCTGGTGTGAAGTGTGGCTCCAACTTAATTTTTTTCTGGATGGCTACCCATTGCCCAACATCATTTATTGAACAAGCCATCTTTACCCCATTTACTGAAATGCCACCTTTTTCTCCCACTAAATTTCCTGGATGTATTTAGGCATTTTTCCAGTCTGTTCCATTCTGTTGATAATCCTGAATATATACCATTAGCAGATGTGTAGCTTTTTAGTAAGTTTTACTTGGGCAGTAGAGCTGGTGCTGGTACCCCGTCACTACTCTTCTTTTCATAATTTCCTTGGCTATTACAGCTGGTTCATTTTTCCATATGAACTTTAGAATGCTTGTTTAATTACAGATATGAAAATTCTATTATTTTCTACTGCATCTCTGTTACATTTATAGATAATTTAGGGAGAATTAGCATGTTTGCAATGCTGAGTTTTCCAGTGCAAATTCATTTGTTCGTCTTCTGAGCTGTAAAGAGCATTATACACTTTTGTACTTATCTCCTTCTCATGACCGTGAGTTCCCTGGGAACAGGAATAGAGCCAGGTTTTGAGTGTGGGGTATTAGTAATGATAGATATAATTACTGACAAAGAAGCGTATTTTTCATTAAATATTTTAAGAACCCATCTTTTTTTCTCACGTCATTGTTCTTACGTCATTGTGGATTCTTTTCTGCACATCAAAGAAAGGCAAGATATGAGCCGAGGTTGAATGTTAACATTTTAATTCTTATAGTAATCTCTTGGTTTAAGTGCTCTTAAAAGGACATTTCATGTAGATAATCCAGAACTTCACATTTAACTATTCTAGTACTGCCCCCCCCACAGGAATAGTATCAGGTATGATGTGATAGTTCAGCTCTCATCTTCCCTGCTGCTCAGCCCCGGCCTGAGGTGATGTTGGCCTGGTGTTTGCCAAGAGTGGTTGAGCAAAGTGCAGACATCTACATGCATGTCCTCCAGGAAGGAGAGGGGTGACCATGGAGACAGGGACAAAACAAAGGTCCTGTTTGGTCAGCATAGGCAATTTTTTCCAATCCCTGATTTAGCAATAAGAAAGGTGAGGTGGCGGAGGGCAGTGGGGTATAGTTTAGCATCTTGGGTGCCAGACTGTGATACAGTCTCCTAGCGAAGTAACTAGTACTTGACTGCCTCTCGCCAGGACTAGTTCTTTAATGGACGGCACTTGTCAGTGGAACCCTAGAGCCTCGTAATAAACTACAAGCCCACGTAAAGCATTATGTCAAAACCAGGTCACACTATACATAAGGAGAGAGGACTGTGCCTCCTTCCTTCTGTGTACAGAGGACTGTGACCAGTGCTATACGCAGTTTGTGAACAGGAAGATAATTGGATGTGATATATTTAACATCTGAATACAATTCTGAATAGCTTTAACTGGTTTTCTTTGAACTTTAAAACTGAGTTTATTTTTCCTTAAAGCAAAAAAGTGTGGTTTCTTTTTAAGTGGTTCTGTTGTAACTTGTCCTCGCTAACATTCATGTTTCGCGGCTTACACAGCCACACGATGGGTCATAGATGCCCCGGTGTCCTGTACTTAGAAACCAGTTACAGGAGCGGAAGATGATTTCTCTATCAGTTCCTCAGACCACTTGGGTCATTTTGGAGGAAACCAAACAGCCTCTGCCTTGGAATTTTCCTGTGCATAATCCTGCAGTTCAGGAATAGAGCATCTAGCAGCAACAGTGAAAATGTACTGGGTGACAGCTGGGGAGAAGCAGTTGCCTCTGGTGGGGAAAAATGCTGTGTTCAAAGCGTATTTCCGATGAGCCTGTTAATGGGTGTTGGGGAAGCTGAATAAGCTACTTGCCATTTTGAGATAAAAGGCCCAAGATGTTTGTTTCCAAGGCTAATGATGTCTCCCAGCCTCAGCCTTGCCTCCACACCAGCACTGGTGTGACATGGTGCAGGATCTCCTCCACATCTTGGCCTCCTGCAAAGAAGGGGCTCCCGGGGGGCTGTGTCCTAGTGGAGGAGGGTGAGGCCCAGTGGGGTGGGCTCACAAAAGACCTGCTGGCTTCAGGTCAGCTAGGCTGGATGATGGAAGAGAGGCCACAAAGGGAACCAAAGGGGTCTATGGTAGGAGCAGCAAGATTCCTGGGTTCAAGGTCAATGAAGGGGAGGCTCTGACAGTTCAGGGTCCAGGATAAGCGTCTACAAAATGTTCCCTAAACTCCAAAGGGTTCTGCCCCTTCCCTGCTTCCTCACCTCTGTGTGCACACAAGGTTGTGCGCGTACATGCACGCGCGCACACACACACATATATGAAGGCCTGAGTCAGTTTTCTGACTTCTGGAGCTGCCACAAAGCTTTGCTCCCAGTGTTCCCCCCACCCCACCCCCCGACCGCTGATTAATTTATTCTCACTCATTAAAGTAGGATGAGACTGCTTCCCCAAATCAGACACCTCTCCCCTTTCCAGAAGCCACTCCAACCTCTTGTGCTCACTCACGGTCATGACTCTGTTGGGTCTCATTATCTTTGGGGAGAGATTCAGAATGAGTTTATTAACATTCTGGCCTCATCGTGAAATAATCAAATGTGAATAATAAATTAATTACCCTCCAAATGGATCTCCTGCAGAAAAAAAAAAAACTTCACTAACATAAAGGAGTTGGTTGCAGTTGTGAAAAACATGTAAAATCAAAGAAATGTTTTTTGTTTAAAGTATGTGAAGAACACTGAAGAGAAGTTCCAACAAATTCAATTATCAGTTTGGAGAAACATGATTTGATATAACATTCTGACAGTTGATCAGACAGGAAAGAACAGACGCAAAGATGTTTAATTGTTTTAATTTACAGTTGAGGGAGCTGATGAATCTCCTAACCCTAATAAGAAAAGCTCTGGACAGAAATCAGATATCTGTTGCTAATCCTGACTTTGTGATACCAAGCCAATCAAGACTCTGTTTTTCTCATCTGTAAAATGGGGGTGATACAATCGCTCAGAAGTGTCGTGAAGATTCAATGAGAGGTGTGACCAGCCCAGTCCCTGACTCAGATTGGATGTTCAGAAACTTCCCCACTCTTGGAGAACCTTAAACCCCCTGTCTTAGTCAGCCTGGGCTGCTATAACAAAATACTGTCGACTGGGTTGTTTAAACAACAGATATTTATTTTTCATAGTTCCAGAGGTTGGAAAGTTCAAAATCAAGGTGCTTGCCGATTTGTTTCCTGGTGAGGGCCCTCTTCGTGGCCTGCAGATGGCCACTTTCTTAGTGTGCCCTTGTATGGCAGAGAGAGAGAGAAAGAGAAAGCTCTGGCCTCTCATCCTCCTCTAAGGACACTAATCCCATCATGGGAGCTCGACCCTCACAACCTTATCTAAACCTAAATACCTCCCAAAGGTCCCACCTCCAAAAAACATCACGTTGGGGGAGGGGGGAACATATGACACAAACATTCAGTCCTTAACACTCCCCATCATGTACTGGGTTAAATCGGTACTTCTTAGCCACGTGATCACATCTCCCCATAACATCATCCCATCCTGGCCTTCTGACCCCAATGCCCACTCCTCCTCTCTGTTGCAATAGTCGTCTGTGTATTCCTCATGTGCTCCCACCCCCAGGTTGTGAACCCTGCAAGGGCAGGCGCTGTGTCTTGCTAATCTCTGGATTCTATTGACAACATGTAAGAGCCAAAAGAAAACATACGCAGAGGCAGGCTCAGTCCTGATAATGTCTTTGGTTGGGTCCCAGATGCCAGCCACGTGCTCCTAGAGCCATTCCTGGTCCATGTGGTCACTCTCCAAACAAATCTCTTGGTTAGAGTAAAGGTCATCTCTCTTGTCAGTGGACAAATATTTTTCCTGAAATGGAAAAAAAAAATTTTTTTAACCTGAGGGTATGCTTTGAGCAGGGTGGAGGGCCTCTTGAGAAGGGCTTTCTCTGTGGAAGCTGAGGAGCCATCCTGAGCCCATGTCTCCCAAGAGTCCCAGCACCTGCCCTGAGCCCAGCCGGCGTCTCAGCTGAAGGCCAGCAGAGGACATCATCGGCCACTCAAAACCGAGCTTGTCAGGAGAGAAACTGGAGCAGCTGTGAGGCAACGCCCTGTGGGCCTGACCAGAGGGAGCTTTTCTCTTGGGAGGGCTTCCCGGGACGACGTAACCCCCCTGCTTTCTGCCCCTGTCACTGAGGTGTCCCTTCGGGCTTGGCTCTTTGCGGACATAGAGGGAAACCAAGGAGCAGGGTGTCAATTGACAGAGCCGCGCCTGTGGAGTGAGCCACCTGTGCTGAGAACAGAGGCAGGGCCTGTGCGCTCGTTGGGCTTCCCACAACAGATGCTGACATTCGGAAGTCACAAACTTCTTGAGGAGGCAGCCACTCATCTTGCCGGATGACCTTTTAAACTTCGAGAGTGAGTTCTAGGTGAATCCCAGAGGTGCTGTGGATGCCTAGGGGATTCCTGCAGGCAGATTGCTCTGTGCTGGGACTTCCTTCTTCTGCCCAGTGCCTGGAATTTAGGCAGGGGGTAAATTAAATTACTATTCTTTTCAAACATTACATGTTTAATTCTTACCCTGATCCTCTTTCTCATATTCAGTGGAGGTGCATCATATACAATTTAACTTGTACGGATTCAGCTCTTTACACCAAGAAAGGCACACACACCCACACACGTGCACATACACTCACTTCCTTGGTGCAGGCCCTCATTGCCTGTGAGCTGGGAGTCTCTCGTCCCCTCTGGCAGCCACGGCCTGTGTGCCTCTCCTGCAAGAGGGAGCGTCTTGCTGCACCTGGCATTTAAAGATTTGGGCTTTTTTTGTTTACAACACAGCCCTAACCTCGGGCCCCCAATGCCATCTGTGTTTAACGTAATCCCAACCATCTGCCTGGCCCTGAAAGAGAGATGCCTGGGCTCAACTTACCGAGAAACAGTATGTTCCTTCCCAAAGGGTGTTCAGGGGGTGATGTGACTATAGTTGATAGTTTGACCTTTTAACTTGAGGATCAAGCTATGGGTGAGACACGACCCCACCATGCTAACAGAATGACCCTGAGGAGGAGAGAGCAAAAGTTAAAACAGGAGAATGGGTCACTGTCAAATGACCCCTTGGCCATGACTGTTGTGCTGGCCAAAGCCCCAGAGCGCGGTTGGAGTGTTTGCCCTTTCTCCTGTTTATTGCCAGCGCCTGGCTTGAGAGTCCTAGTTCGGTGTTCTTCAACGAGCGGATTTGTATCGGGAGTAACTACCAGGGCTTTCCTTGTTGCTGAGAAGCCGCTGTTTGGCCATAGCCTTAAAAATGGACAACTCTGGAACACACACATGCTAAATTGACATTTTTAAAGCTAGAGGCTGGCTGTTGACTGCGTAAGATATGTTAAGCCTCATTTACAATGGTTCTATAGATAACTAATATTTTTAAAGGATGACTAATTGTGTCATAGGAGGCTCTGGAATGAAAGCATCTATTTGTCCTCATCAGGCCTATTTTAGCATCCAGATAAGCACTGGACGCAGTGGTCAAGGCCTCAGTTGAAGTCCTAACTCTGCCCTTGATTAGCAGAGGGACCATGGCCAAGCCTTTAACTCCCTGGACCTCAGGGTCCCCACAGTTAACAACAGCTGCCCATTTCACAAACTTGTTATCAAAGGCCAATGGAATCCTGTACAAAAAAGGACTTTGAAAAACTGTGAAGTGCTTTAGCTAAATAAAATGTTCTGCGTTCCAAGAAGGAGGTAGATAAATTCATGGTGCTGGAGCCATAACTAGTACCTCTAATACTCTTGATTGCCTTTGGTAAAGAGCTTGAGGGAACATCCTTAATGTGCCCAAAGTCACTAAGGGAGAGGCCCCAGGTTTCACTCCAGGTGATGTTCCTTTGCTCTAGTAAGAGTCCAGTGGCCTTTGCCTTCACATGTGTCTCATCCTTGCAGATAACTAAAGCCCGGTAACTCTTTCCTCGCATTCCCTTTTGCTCTGTGAAACCATGGGTCCTATCACTTCCTTGTTATGGAAGAGAGCAAGATTTCTCAGATGACATCCATGGATCTCCACAGCCCCTGTGTGGACCTTGCATTTGAGACTTTCTCTTCCACCCGGTTCCTTATTTTTTAGTTCATATCATCTCCTTTGCTGGCCCCAAGTCTTTTGTCTGGGTTGGGCTGGAAAGGAGGAGCATTCAGGAGTGGAGCTCTAGTTGGGTTCTAACCACCTGCATTCCCATTAGGAAGAGGCTTAGGAGAGGACATTTGGAATACAAATATTTTCATCAGAGTTATGCTAACATTAAAGAGTTTTAGAGAAATTATTTTCAGGAACAAATTGTATTGAGCCAATTTGATTCCATGATGATTTTAAAATATAATACAGTTAAATTTTATCTTCATCATGTTTGTTTTCTATTCAACTTTTACTACAAAGCATGGGATCAGTTTTTTGCCCATATTATATGTTACTGACCATAGCTGCTTCTCTAGAAAGTTCTCTTGTGGCTATTCTTCTCACCAAGACAAATTCTCTAGGTTAAGTTTTGCAAGTCTAAATGCTTGTGTGAAAACTGGATTCTTTTGTCAAAATTTAGACAGTACTAAATTATACCACATGCAGTTTTACCTGTTGCCAGTTTTATTCTAATTTGATTCTATCAGTAATAGCCGTTGTGAAATGAACAGGAGGCTATTAGTATGCATATGTTTATCAACTAGTTTATCTTTTAAATTGTGATTAATATTAGAGATAGAGACAGAAGTAGAGCTAAAGGGGAAGAAAGCCTAGAGTCAAAATGGCAGGGATGTTCAATATCATTAATCATTAGGGAAATGCAAATCAAACCACAAGGAGATGCCACTTCATACCCATGAGGACGGCTATAATAATTTTTTCTATGGAAAATAACAAGTGTTGGCAAGGATGTGGAGAAATTGGAACCCCTGTACATTGCTGGTGGGAATGTAATATGTTGCAGCTGCCATGGAAAACAGTTTGGAGGTTCCTCAAAATGTTAAGCATAGAATTACCAGAAGACCCAGAAATAACACTCCTTGGTATACACCCAAAAGAATTAAAAACAGGTATTCAATCAAAGACTGGTACATAAGTGTTCATATCAGCACCATTCTTAATAGCCACAAGGTGGAAGCAATCCAAGTGTCCATCAACAGATGAATGGTTAAGCAAAATGTGGTATATCCATGTAATGAAATACTATTCAGCCATAAAAAGGAATGAAGTACTGATATGTGCTACAACATGAATTAACCTCAAAAACATAATGCCTGGTGAGAAATAGCAAGACCAAAAGCAGATATTGTATGATTCCATTTACATGAAATATCCGGACTATGTAAGTCCTTAGAGACAGAAAGCAGATTAGTGGTTGCCAAGGGTGGGGGTGGGGGTGGGGGATGGGAGAGAATGGGGAGTGATTGCTTAACGCATGTAGGGTTTCCTTTTGGAGTGATGAAATGTTCTGAAACTAAATAAAGGTAATGATTGCACTATGTTGTGAATGTATTATATGCCACTGACTTGTTTACTTTAAAATGGTCATGTTATGTGAATTTTACCTCAAAAAGACAGCAGGGGTAAATTGATGGGTTGTGCAAAGTGTGCTATTTTAAGACCAGTAAAGACCAGGAGTTATAAAAACTCTACTTTCCTAGATGTCTCCTTTAGAGAAAAAAAACTTTTTTAATATAAAATTTGCATTTACAGAGATGGATATATGAGGAAAAAACACTAGGTAGCTTGTTTCTGATCTGCATTGTGTTATAGGTAAAGCAGATGCTTCAAAGTAGACACCTTTGAGAAGGATGTGAAATACTAAGAGTTGGGACCAGGTTTGGGGAACAGAGACAGAAAGAAAGAGGTGACTTTTAAAAGAACTAGAGGAAACTACATGGTTTGATGGGGCAGTGGGGTGTTAGGGGCACTGAAAAAGCCTCTTAAACTAAAGCCAAGTCCAGCTAAAAAGCTTGTAGGGGACATTTGTCACTTTCCTGCTGCCCAGCATCCATTCTTCTTCTCCAAGGACACACAGATTTCCTCTGGGGGAAGTTCTTCTCTCCGATGAATGTAGGTAGTGAATCAAGGTGTCCTGCCCACCTACTCTGAAATTCCTTTTTCTGGACACCTCATTCCTGGGACATTGACTCTTTCAAAGGGGTGATGCTGCAGACTGTGTAAAGGGCACATGCCTAGAGCAGCCCCCTGGTTTCCTTCCTGCCCCCTGCCCTCTTCAAGACTGGTTCTCCAGCCTCTTGTCCATTTGGTGAGCACTCCAGCATCCCTCTACAATAGTCCCTCCTTAAGTTAGTCAGAGTTGGGTTTTGTTGCTTTAACCAAAGCGTCCTGTTGGATACAAACTCAAAATGCCAAGGAGCAGCTGCTGATGGGCATTTGGTTCACTGGGAAGGACTTCCTGGGAGTCATGGTGGGAGCTTAATCTCAGACAACGTATCCTAAACACCTACTGTGTGCCAAGCCCTCGGCTGATTTGGTAGAGAGGTACTGGGGAAAATCAAAGGGAGTAACAGCTAAGCCAGCGTTTAAAAGCTATAAAGTGATTTGATCTACAACCAAGGGACCCAAGTCCCATAAGGAAGAATTGGTCGCCCACAGATTTAGGGCAAAGATGAGCATTAGTCAGCTTTTTTTCCAATTCTCTTTTAAATAGCCCAGCAACCATCTGTCTTTGCTCATGTGAACTCCATCTGCCCAAAGGCAGTGTGTACATATTTCTGTGTGTATAAGGAGGGGTGTGGGTGGGGAGGAGGTGCAGATTTTCCCTTGTGTTCTTTCCCATTGGGCAGTTCTGTTAGTAGAGCCAGAGGTTGATCATAAATAGGTTCAGAAGATAAAGACATGCTGGCCTCTGTATTTTGTTGTGGTCTTCTAGCTTCTTTCTTAGTAACGAGCATTTATTAACCATGGACCACAGCACAACACTGGACAAAATACCATCTAGATAAGAAGTAGAAGACATCACTTCTGCTTTCTGGGAGTTAGGAGTAAAACATGGCCAGATGCTAACTCTAAGAATAGCTTTAAAAATGTAGAAATGCAGGCAAATTAGCGTGGTAAAAACTGCGTATTGAAGCATGAAGCAATTTTACTGTCAGACATAAGTAATTGAATAATGGAGAGATACACCATGTTTCTGAATAGGACAAGTCAAAATTGTAAAAATGTCAGTTCTTCCCAAAGTAGTATATAAGTTTGGTGTATTTTCAATTTAAAAAACCCCAAATTTTCATAAAACAAGCTCATCATATAGTTCATTTGAAAAATAAAATGCCAAAAGTCTGCCAACAAAAATTTTGGAAAAGTAGAGTGAAGTGAGCCTTTACTGTCAACTCTCGAAATAGTCCATAAAGCCATGTTAATTAAAGTGGTGCCGTATTGGCACAAGAACAGACCAAGAAATCAGTGAACCAGAACAGAAAATGTAGAAACAAATCCAAATATTTAGTTGAGAACTTGGTATATATTTAAAATAGCAATTGAAATCAGTAGGGAAAGGATGGGCCATTTATGGTATAAGGACAATTAGCTGCCCAGAAAAAATGAATTAGATCTCTACTTCGCATCATTTACAAAAATAAGTGGATTTAAGGGTAATACATTTTTAAAAGCTATAGGAATAATGGAACGAAATATTGGAGAATATGTTTATAATTGGGTGTTGCAATAGCTCTTTTTATTTTTTTAAGTTTTAAAATATTTTTTATTATTAAACGTTACAAACGCCAAAAATGTGATATGAACACCTATGTGAACATCTTCTAATGTTATCAGATCTTATATTTAGCCATAATTGTCTCATATTTTCATTTAAATTATAAGATGTTACAGATACATTTGAAGCCCCTGGTATACCAATCTACAAACTCACTAGCCTCCCTTACTCCACAGAATAACCACTAACCTGAATTTTGATGTTCATCATTCACTTTCATATTTTTACTATTTTACTATATATATAGTAAATAATATATAACATATATTTATATAATGTTTTAAAAATCTCATGGACATGATAACTTATCTACCCTTTGGAACAGCTCCTTTTAAAACCAAATGTAAAACACAAAGGTTTTAACAGAAAAAAACTAACAAATTTAACCACAAAATATAAAAGTTATATAAAAGATAAATTTAAAATACACAATAGACTGGGAGAAAACCTTTCCAAAATATAATATATAAAGACAATATAGGAGTGATAAAAATAAAAACGGAAAAAGAAAAACATAATAGAAAAATGCACAAAGGCTATGAACAGAAAATTCACAGAAAAGAAATACAAATTACTAATAAACATATGTATCAGGGAAATGCAAATTCAGATAAGAAACTTTTTTTTTAACATAGGTTGGACAAACCTTAAGAAACAGAAATTGAAATGAAATATTCATTCTTTGCCTATCAAAGTGGCCAAAACTGTAAAAGATTGAAAACACCAATGATTGATGAGAATGAGGAAGACAGGTACTTCACTACATGATTGGTGGGAATGTAAATTAGTCCCTTTTTTGTGGGAGGCAGTTTGGTGATACTATAAAATTTAGAATGCATGTAGTTCTAGATTTTATTTCTCAACCTCTAGGGCCCCTTCCATATTTCCCCTCATTACTGGGTAATCAAGACCCAGCTTCTTTATAACAAAGCACCAGGCTTCCGAGTAGGTACAGGCAGAAGCCGCCAGACCTCAGAAGGGCCAGATCTGCACAGCAGTCCTCCCACCATGTTCTACCAGCCCAGATAAGTCGCAGGCCAGCCTAGACTCATGGCGGGTGGAGAGGTGTCTACCTCCTGATGGGAAGAATTGTTTGCAGGGACAGGAATAGGTGGAATTATTTGCAGCTGTATTTTCAGACAAACTACTGCATAGGTAGAGTAAAACATATCCCTCTGTGTACCGTTTCAGCAGCATCTCTTAATTGTTCCCACATTTATATAAATTTGAAAATATTCTATTGTTTTGCTCTGTATTTCTTCCCTGACCTAAACCACGTGACTAGGCACCTATTCTGGTTTTTTTGTTTGTTTCTTAATGTTTCTCTTGAGATCTGTGGATAAGTTATGTAAACAAACAAAAACAGTAAAACTCCATGACAATAAATATGCTATGCGAAAACTCAATTTTATAAGCCCCAGTGTTGTGTTATTGCGAAGTTAATTAAAAACCGTGTTTTATCAGTAGGTGGTATCGTCATAAAAAATTATACATTGTCAAACTTCCACTGTGCACAGTTGACCTTACGCTGAATTAAGCAAGTCTCAAGTGATCCTGAGGTAGTCGCTTATTCATGCATGCACACACGCAACACACACACACACACACACACACACACTCACACAACTTGAGAATTTTATCCCAGCCCAGTCTGGGAATGGTGCTCAGTAGCCTGGAAAGAGAACAGTAGCCAAATACCAATCATGCCACAGCTGAATTCACATGACTATGGCGCATATGATATTTTAAGCATATTTTTGTCTTTTCAGATTTGTGAGTCTGTAGTCTGTTCAACAGCAAGCCCTCCCTACAAGCTGAGTGTGTGTTGAGTGCCCTGGGGATTGACACAAAGGATAATAAGCCTGGCTCCAGTGGGTGGCGGGGAGGAGTGTGCTTGAAAAGAGTGTATTTTAAAAATCAAGCCTCGTGGGTGTTCTGTGCAGGGTTCTTTGCCAGGGGCACAAAGAAGGGAAGCTCCCCCAAAAACCTGATTAGAAGTGACTCTTAAAACACATGTAGTAGCTGGGCAGGAGAAGAATTGAGTGTGGAAGGACAGGAGAAACAGCTTGAGCAAAGGTACTTGGGGTAAAATAGCTCAGTACAGAGGGGTGGGTATAGCTCAGTGGTATAGTGCATGTTTAGCATGCACAGGGTCCTGGGTTCAATCCCCAGTGCCTCCACCGGAGGGAGGGAAAAAATAGCCCAGTACATGATGTGCCTGTTTGGGGTGGAGGCAGCCAGGCTGGTGGTTCAGGTTTTTTGGAGCCTGGATAAGAAAGGTAAGCAGGCCCCAGGCTGTGGTGTGCCTCCTAGGCCAAGCCACTGAGACTCAAACAATGAGGGGGTGGAGGGGCAGGTTTGTGTGTTAATTATCCCTCCATTGGTGGGTGGAACAAGACTCAGTGAGAGGCCACTTGGTGGGGCAGTTGCCAAAATTCCCTTGAATCAGGAGCGTGGCCTCAGGATGAGCCCGTGTGTCATGATTCTGTGGGAAATCTGTGAATAGCCAAAAGGAAATTTTATTCTTTTATCATAGCTTCTAGAATTATACCATATTCTAAATCAGATCAGAAGATAGGCCGATGAGATTTAACCCATTCTTCTGACATTTTTAACATCAACATATTTCTATTTTTAATTTATGTTATGAACAAAATTTTCTTCAAGCTTTTCCTCCAGGAGCAATCAGAAGTTTGGTTTCTTGGATCACACCCCTCCCACTACATACAATTTATTGCCCAACTTGGTAGTCTGAAACCCTTTATAAATTCTGTTATCTAAATCTTGTTTAGTATTCAGTTGTCCAATTGACATTATTTTTACAAGCCTGCTTTTTATTATTGTCAAAATCCACTCATCTCTTATAAATGCCTTCGCCTGCTTTCCAAAGGCCATGGCCTCTGCACTGAGATTTGCACCTGTGGTGTTATGCTAGCAAGTGGTTTCCTGTCCTTAGATCTTAAAATATTCTTCCTTCTTCCTCCCTGCCCTCAAAGAGGAAGCTTGTCTGGGAACTGGCTTGCTTAAGATGATAATCTCCCTTCTCTTAAATTTGTAGATTTAATGAATTATGATTAAAAAAAAAGAGTAAATCTGGTTCAATTTAAGAAGAGCTTCTAGGATCATCTGGTCTGACAGAAATGATAGGCACAAATCACTGTGATATGATGCAGAGATGAAGGATTGATGTCATTACCATTTTATATTAGTATGTCTCTCATTTATATAGAACACAAATCCTAGTCAATCATCAAGCTTGGGCTCAAAGCCAAGGAAGAGAAACCAACAGCACTTTCAGTAAATGGGATCATCTTGCACTGTGGTTGTGAACTATAATCATTTTTTTTTATTTAACTATAATCATTTCTTAATTGTAACTTGGAGCACCTTGTTTTCCCAGTAAATAAGTAGTTTATGATCTCTGCACTTCCTACCAAGGCCCAGAGTCACTCTGTTTTCACAAAGGACAGTTGTTAAGGTAGTGTCATGCCTTGCTTATGCTAACAAGCCTTTATCCTCATTAATCCAACAAATATTTATATTGCTCTTCCCTTCCAGCACATTCTCCAGAGCGTACAGTGCCCTCCATCCCTGACACACACATGCACAGGGCACTCAACAGACTCTTAGAAGGGTTTGCAGCCTTTCCCAGTTTAACAGAAGCAGCAAGTTTGATTAATGGAGTAACCCCTGCAGCTGTGGTCCGCCTTGTGTGGGGAAGGCAGAGAAGTGAGCATTTAATGCGCGTAGGCGCCATGCTAGCTATTTTATATACATTAGCTCATTTGATAATGAGGCTAACTCTGTCAAATAACATGTGTTCAAAACGTATTACTTGCTAGCTTTCTATTCTGCATTATGGAAATAACCCGCGTTGAATTAATTAACACCTAAATTTGAAATCCTGTCTATTTAAGCGTGTCCTGGTTGATTTGTAAAGCTAATCTGATGCAAAAATGTGGAAAGGGGATTAGTTGTGGCATGGATGTAAGGTTTAAGAAAAAAAAATCACATATTTGTGCTTAGTGTACAGAATTTATCAAGGGAAAACTTAATAGGTTGAAAGACTTTTGCTGAAAGCTTTCTTTAGAGCATTATTCAAGGATTATGGGGAAATTGACCTCTCCTCTCCTTTTTTCTTAGATACATTCCACCGTTGATCTGGGGGAAAAGTGGACACATCCAAACAGCTTTGTATGGGAAGATGGGAAGGGTGAGGTCACCACACCCATATGGGCACCGGAAGTTCATCACCATGTCTGATGGAGCCACTTCGACCTTTGACCTCTTCGAGCCCTTGGCTGAGCACTGTGTGGGAGGTGAGCTAGCCTAGGTCATATGATTGAGCCATCACTCGGGATGGGCACTAATCATTGAGGGAGCTGGTGTAAATGCTTGGGGCGGGTAGGAAGTCTGCTGAGGGTCTGCATCACTTAGGAGTAACGAGCAAGAACTGGCTCCTGTGTGTGCTTGCCGGGCACTGTGCAGGGTTCTTCAGAAAGCATTGTCGAATAGTTTTTAAATCCTCTCGTGAAATACAGAAGCTTGGATGTATGAACTTGGAGCCCAGGTTCCGCAGGACCAGGCCTCTTGTTTGATGACAGCAGCAGAAGCTAGACTATTGTATGTGCTTTGTATATACTATTATCTCATTTAGTCATCACAGTAGCCAGTGCCTTATTCTCCTTATTTTACTGATGAGGAAACTGAGACTTAGAGATGCAATGTAGGCTGGTCTTGTTTGCTGGGTAACAGCAGACGACAAAGACTCTCGAAATACCCTCTGCTTAGGTTTCTAGGGATCTGGAACACCTATTTCTCAGAAATAGCCACAATTTCTGTTGCTGATGGAACTCAGATTGCTCTGTCCAACTTGCACAATAAACATTCATAAAAAGCTTTACAATGAGGACTTTGAGGGAATGGAATTAGATGACAGCATCCTTTAAGTGCTGTTCCAACCAGAAGAGAATGTATCTCTTGAGTTCTATAGTACTCAAAACACCTAGTTTTTTATAGGAGCTCAGTAAATATTTAAGAGTAAATTCCTGTAAACATATTACAACTCTCAGTTATTTAAAGCACTTAGAACTGCTGAGTAGCTGGTGACAACTCAGCTTATGTTCCCTCTGTCTGGAATGCTTGTCCCAGAACTTCACGTGACTGCCTCCTTATCACTTAGCTCTCAGCTCCAGTGCCCCCTCCTCAGAGGGATGATCCCAGATTCCTCTAACTAGTGTTTCCTTTCTGGGAAATCCATCATGCCTTCCTGCTCTAGTTCTTCACAGTACCTGCCACTCTCTAAACTTATCTGTGTAGTTGTTTATTATCTGTCTGGGGATAAGAATCCCCAGAGTCCAATAAACAGTCACAGAAGGAATGAATAAATGAATAGATTAGGAGTTCACATTGTGTTTATAAGTCTGGTAGCTGATCTTTCAAATATTTATTTCTCTACCATACCCAGTGAAACGTTTTTTTCCCTTGTTTCTAACGCTCTGACTCCTTCTACTGCTAAAGCACAAAACTTAATTTAACCAGTCTGCTCCTCCAGAACTGAGATGGAAAGTTGAAATGGGCGAAACTTTGATTCTTTTTTGTACTCATCCTTGTCTTTCTAGCACCCCTGTCCCCAGAAAGGATTGATGGAGGTGGTTCTAGAAGACAGTATTTGCTTCCAAGAAATGCTCTAAGAAAAGCAGCCTTTTTCCCTTTTTATGACTTTTTTCTGACTACAAAAGGAATAAATACTTGCTGTAGAAAATGCAGATAAGAGAGAAACATTTAAGAAAGAAAATAAGAAAAGAAAGAAAGAAAATAAGAATCATCTGTAATTCCACACCCAGCATACCATTGTTAACATTTTGTTTGATTTACTTGGCAATTCTACACCAAGTCTTTCCAAAATTTAAATTATTATGCATTACATTTTCCCATATCTATTAAAAGTCTAGAAGTCTTCAATAACAAATGTTTAATGATTGCTTAATATTCTACAATGTGGTCATACCATAATTTAATCATTCTGGGTTTGGACATTTAGCCTGCTTGTAATTGTGTTATTCTTAAATAATTGCTTGGTAAGTATCCTTAATCATAAAATTTAAGGCAGGATTCCAAGAATTAGAATTACAAGGTCAAGGTTTATAGAAATTTTAAAGTTCTGTATGTATATTACATAAGAATGTTTAAATTTTTTTTATCTTAACTTTTGGAAGGAAAATTTATGATTAGATTTAATAACCTAAACACCACTACTTTTCTTTTAAAGAAAAATACATATTCATATTTTCAAGTAAGTAAGCAATACGCATGATAGAAAATTCAAAAGGTACTAAAGGACGTCCAGTGAGAATATAAGTCTCTCTCCCACCCTTATTCCCCAGTGGTACCCACTGTTAGGATTGTTGTGTATGATTCCAGAGCTAGTGGATGCATTTATAAACATAGATGTCTTTTCCCCCCGACACAATCAGTAGCATATCATAACCTTTTTCTGCACCTTGTTTTTTTCTACTTAATACATATTGGAGAGCTTGCTGTATCAGTGTATACAAAGATGTCACATTATTTTTTAAGTATTTTATTTATTTTTTGTTTTTAATATTTCAATTAATTTATTTTCTGTTTTTAATATTTTTAAATTTGTTTTTGTTTGGGGGGGGTAATTAGGTTTCTTTATTTACTTATTTATTTTAATTGAGGTACTGGGGATTGAACCCAGTACCTGGTGCATGCTAAGCATACACTCCACCACTGAGCCATACCTTCCCCCAAGATGTCTCATTATTTTTAAGGGCTACGTAATATTTCATCATTTGGATATGCAATAATTTACTTATCAAGACCCCTATTTCTGGACATTTAGGTTATGGCCAATCTTTTGCCTTTGCAATCTGTACTGTACATACATTGTTTTGCATATGTACAGTGTACCTATAGGGTAAATACCTGAAAGTAAAACTGCTGGATCAAAGAGATCTTTGCAAACACTGCTTTTTATTTTTCTATTCATTCATTCATTCATACAGAACTTCATATAGAAATTAAGACCAATGTTCAGAAACATATAGCACTTTGACAGGGTGATTTTATATCTGTTGAAGCTAATAATAAAAAATTGAGATTTGTAATTATTATTTCATTTTTCTAGTAATTAATTTTTATTGTATTTTTCAAAAGTGTCTGTCCACAGTGGATTGGAACTTTTAAAAACTGACCCGCTGACCCTTCACCATAAATTGTTTGAGAAGCACTGATACAGACAGTTCCAGCTAGAAGGGAAAGATATTCTTTCCCAGAGAATTGAGTGAAAGGGTCTTGTTAAATTCTCTCCTACTGCTTTCTAAGCCAGTGAAGTATAATTGTGTTCATTTACCATGTCACTGTTTATTGGCTATCTCAGAATCTCTTTCTCCACCCTGTAGATGACATCACCATGGTCATCTGCCCTGGAATTGCCAATCACAGCGAGAAGCAGTACATCCGCACCTTTGTCGACTATGCCCAGAAAAACGGCTATCGGTGTGCTGTGCTGAACCACCTGGGTGCCTTGCCCAACATTGAACTGACTTCGCCACGCATGTTCACCTACGGTAAGCTTGGGGCATGGCCCTGTGGAGGAGCCCTCATTTCTGTTCCCACTGCAGGAGTGCTGCTACTTCTGCTTCTGCCTTACTTTTCTAAGTTTAGAATATATGCCCATCTACAGGAGATGGCAGGGCACCCAATTATAATAGCAGCCAACTTGTACTGGGCATTTGTGAAGCCATGCCTCACATCAGCCTTTCAGACGGGCAGTGGGACCACTCCATCTTCTCCCATAGAGGCAGAAACTGAGAGAGGCAAAAACTGAAGCTCTAAGGGGAAGGTCTTACCCAAGGTCCCCTGCTGGTTAGTTAATGCCCTTGTCCCCTGTGCCCTCCTGACGCTCAGGACTCTTGGGACTGGAAGGCAAATGTTGTGATGAGGCACATGGATGTCAGGGGAAGGAAATCTGGCACATTAACAACTCATTGGATTTCAAGTTCCTTGAGGACAAGAACTTGAGCTCATGTTTTGACAAATGCTTCTTACCTTTAATTGAAGTACTGTGTTAGCCAAGGCTCTGTGCTCTGGACCACTCACTCATTCTTGACTCTTATTTAGCTCTCCCTTCAGATTATATATACAAACATAAATAATAAACACTTAAAATATGTGTCTGTATGTGTACCAACATTTGGGATTTTTATAACCAAATCAATTATAGTGTGTTTTCATGGGAAACAACTGAAAATTATGTCTACATTCTCACCATAACTAATTTTCTATTTCTTTGTCCTTCCATTGTTTTATCTATGTGTGCATAGTTTTTATTTAGGTGCAGTCATAATGTGTATATCTATGGTAACTTAATTTAAATAACTTTGTATTCACTAACAGAGAGATGCAGAGTCATTACATTTAATCTTTTTTAAGAGCCATGTTGCCTTTAAGAGCTACGATTACCCTGTTGTAATTTATTTAACCATTCCTCTTTGTAGCCATTTAGATTATTTAAAGATTTTCAGTATTTTAAATAATGATGTGCTATAAATATCTTTTACAGGGAATTTTTTCATCTCTTTAATGACTTCTTGGGAGTAAATTTCCAGGAATAGAATTTCAGAGTTGGCATTTTTTATGCACATTTGTACTCATTGTCAGATTGTCCTCCAGTGAGGTTGTTCCAGTTTATGCTGCCGTTGGTGGAGTATAAGGGCAGGTAGGGAAGCATGAGCAGGGCACCTGCTCTGGGCCAGGCTGGGTGCTCCCCATCCCACTCCTCCTCTGTGTGTACTCCCACCTAAGACACCCGCTTTACAGACTCTGTTCTGTCCTAAGTTTGGTCAATGACCTGAAGATATAAGTGAAGATCCAGATTTACACATTTAAATAGTGAGTAGGTGGGGAACAGGTTTGGATCCAAAAGGCAAAAACAGGGAGAATCTAACAAAAATGAAAGCTATGGGGAACAATTATAAGGTCCTGAACTTGGATATACAAATCATCTGCACAAGTAGAGCATGGGAAGTCGTGGCTTGGCCGCAGGGCCTGGGATGGAAACTCGGGAATGTGAGCGAGCAGCACAATGTGCCAGCAACAAGAAATGCCAGCATTACTGTGTGCCCAACACAGCACCACTGTTTCACATGGACGTAATCCCTTCCATCATCACAGCAGCTTGTAAAATTGGGATGAAAAGACAGAAACAGAGAGGCTAGGTAACGTGGGCAGGGCATAGAGCCAGTACATGGAAGAGCCGAGACAAGAGCCTGGATCAGGCTGCCCTGGCCTCCAGAATCCTAGGAGAAGAGCTGGGTCTGTGTGGTCCAGGCTCCCGTGGAAGGAAGGGTTGGTTCTCCCAGGAAAAGGATTTGAGCCAGGTCCTCAAGGTGAGGAGAGGTTGGAGCTCATATACAGAGGGGAGTGGGCTGTGGGAGAAATAGCATTTACAGCTGCCTTTTAAGAGCATGGCCCATCTGGTCTGGGGAGAGGGCTATGAGTGAGGAAAGTTCATGGGGTGAGGCGAGTCCATCAAGGGCAAGCTCAATCCCCAAGTTTTTCATAGTAATTTGTTTCCTTTTTTATTGTTGTTACCATTTGTTTCATCACAATTTTAGAAGTAAATTCCTATAGCTTGTTATAGTTTAGTAGTTTTCCAAAAAGACAGGTGACCTAGTAGATACGGGTGATTTTTCTAGCTGTGCTATTTAGTTCTTTGGTTTATCTGTACGTCTTTTAACTGTTGAGGTGCATTATTTAACCTTGGGGTGATAAGATCAAACAAATGTGACCTTAGGTCAAAAATCCAGAACTCAGACAGTTTGTTGAAATCCAGACAAGAAAATATCCTTGGTAGCTTCAAGAGAAAGCATTAGTGCTTCCTTAAGTCTGTTGATGTGACTTTAGTTTAAAAAATGGGTTTTTAGAGAATGAAATTTTGTCATTTGCAGCATCATGGATGGACTTTGAAGGTATTGTGCCAAGTGAAATAAGTCAGACAGAGAAAGACAAATACTGTATGATATCATTCATATGTGGAATCTAAAAAATACAACAAACTAGTGGATATGACAAAAGAGAAGCAGACACAGATATAGAGAACAAACTAGTAATTACCAGTGGGGAGAGGGAAGGAGGGAGGGGTGATACAGCAGTAGGGGCTTAAGAGGTACAAACTATTAGGTATAAAATAAGCTACAAGGATATATTGTACAACATGGGGAATATAGCAAATGTAATAACTATAAATGGAGTATAACCTTTAAAAATTGTGAGTCACTGCATTGTACACCTATAACTTGTATAATATTATGTATCAACTATATTTCAATTTAAAAAATAAAAAAATTAAAGAATGGGTTTTTAATAAATGTTTCCAGGGACTGGTGAGTAAGGAGCAATCCTTCAACAAAGGTGGCCTGATACATTAGAGCAAAGCCCATGTTTGTCACTTTTGACTGGTAAACTGAGGCAGCTCAACAGTTAGCACACTAGAATTGAAAGACCTTCATCACAGTCAGTCATGTATTGAATAGCTGTCTATTTATGGACTTCATGTACTTCAGTACAAATATATTTGTCGACTTTTATTTCTAAACCCAATATTATTCATTTTTAATTACTGTTGCTTTGTAATATGGCCTAATAGCTGATAGGATTCACCCTGGCTCACTGCTTCTTCAGCATGTGTTTTTTCCCTCCCTGCATGTTTATTTTTTTCAATTGAATTTCAGAATGATTTTGTCAGCTTCTGTGTTGAATTTCCATACCAGTCAAGAAGGACTAGATTCTGTGGTGGAAACAACCCCCAAATCTCAGTGGCTTAAAGACAGATGTATTTCTTCCTCACACTACAAATCTTATATGCCCCATCACCACCCGTAACTCAAGGACCCAGGGCAAAGGGGCAGCCCCAGCTGGAGCGTTATCCACCTCAGAGTGGAAAGAGCGTGGCTCTTGAATCTTCTGCCTGGAAATGATCAAGGTCACAATTTATTGGCCAAAGCACCTTCCATGGTCAAAGCTAACTTCAGTCAGGCGGTGGAGGGGCATTCTTCCTAGGGAGGGAAAGTAGATTTTGGTGAATCACAATTTTTAATAGAAATTTTAATGTATAATATGGAAAAGTTTATTTTTTTTTTCATTCCTGAATTAGTCTACTGCTTAGGTTTTCTTTTTTTTTTTTTTTTTTTTTGGTTTACAGTGTGTTATTAATTTCTGGTGTACAACCCTAGTGATTCAGTTATACTTCAGTTATACATACATGTGTACATATGTTCCTTTTCATATTCTTTTCATTAGAGGCTATTACAAGGTATTGAATATAGTTCCTTGTGCTATATAGTAGGACCTTGTTGTTTATCTATTTTATATATAGTAGTTAGTATCTGCAAATCCCAATTTATCTCTCCACTTTCCTTTCCCCCTCAGTAACCATAAGTTTGTTTTCTATGTCTCTGAGTCTCTTTCTGTTTTGTAAATAACTTCATTTGTGTCATTTTTTTAGATTCCCCATGTAAGTGATATCATATGGTATTTGTCTTTCTCTTTCTGGCTTACTTCACTTAGTATGACAAGCTCCAGGTCCAGCCATGTTGCTGCAGATTTTATTATTTTTTATGGTTGAGTAGCATATATATGCCACAACCTCTTTATCCAATCATCTGTCGATGGACATTCAGGTTGCTTCAATATTTAGCTATTGTAAACGGTGCTGTTATGAACACAGAGGTACATGTGTCTTTTTGAATTAGAGTTTCCTACAGATCTGTGCCCGAGAGTGGGATTGCTGGATCTTAGGCTAAGTCTATTTTTAGTTTTTAGTCTTTAAGGAATTTCCATACTGTTTTCCATAATAGCTGCACCAAACTACATTCCCATCAATAATATAGGAGGGTCCCCTTCTCTCCACACCCTCTCCAGTATTTATCGTTTGTGAACTTTTTAATGATGGCCATTCTGACTGGTGTGAAGTGATACCTCATTGTAGTTTTGATTTGCATTTCTCTGATAATTAGCAATACTGAGCATTTTTTCATGTGCCTATTGGCCATCTGTATGTCTTCATTGAAGAAATGTCTTTTTAGGTCTTCTGCCCATTTTTTGATTGAGTTGTTTGGGTTTTTTGTTGTTGTTGTTATTGAGTTGTATGAGCTGTTTCTATATTCTGGAAATAGTCAGTTGCATCGTTTGCAAATATTTTCTCCCATTCCATGGGTTATCTTTTTGTTTTGTTTATACTTTCCTTTGCTGTCCAAAAGCTTGTAAGTTTAATTAGGTCCCATTTGTTATTTTTTCTTTTATTTCTGTTGTCTAGGTAGACTGCCCTAGGAGAACATTGCTAAGATTTATGTCAGATAATGTTTTGCCTATGTTTTCTTCTAGGAAAAGTTTATTAGTATAGTATTTTCTCATCCAGGAACATGGCACTTCCCTTCAAGTCTTCCCTTATTTTTCTGGTAAAGAACTTCTCATTCCCTTTGTGGAGGTCAGTGGTTATCAACATTAGAAATCCCCCTGGGAAATTCTAAAAGATACCAATGCTGGAGTCCGGCCCCCGGAGTGTAAGGTTCCCCGAGGGTTGAGAGCCATAGATGTAGATCTTACACGTCCATTATTTCCTCTTCAGTTTTTCCTTTTAACTTTTTATTATAGAAATGTTCACAATATACAAAAGTAGAGAGAATAGTGAGATGAACCCAGAATCAACCTCCCTGCTAGTGCCTCGCGCCTGCTTAGCCCATAGGAGGTGTTCACTTCTTCTTAGAAGGACAGAGGTGAGGGATGTGGACGTAAGGTGATACTGTGCAGATTAGTGTATCTCAGACAGGTGTGTCTTATGGTTATGTGACCTGCCCTTGTGCAAACCGTGCTGCCCCTGGAGCAGATGGCAGGCCTTCCAGTCACTGTGGTACCCTTTTGGCCTTTTGAAACTGTGATCTTGACCAGAGGCAAACTAAAGAGGGCATCAGCATGAAGCCTTCATTCTTCTTTTCCTGTTCTGCACCAGCTCAGAACTCTCTTTCTGAGAAAATTGTAAAAGACCTTTTCCCACTCATCAAACTAACTCCACTGTAAACCACAGAGGCGCTAATCCCTTGTTGTTGGGCGTCTTCGCTGATGGGATTAGAAACTGTTGAAAACAAATCTCTCTTGAACAGAAGAATTTCTAAATGGGATATTATACATTCTTGTGACTGAGAATCCTTCATGCTGCCTTTGAAAGATAAATTAAGGAAAATCCTGCATGACAGCAGTTACCACTTATCTCACACTAACAGTGCCAGGCACGCGCTGAGTGTCTCTCTTCCCTTGATCCTCCTGATGCCTCAGAGGTAGGTGTTGATTTCCCCACTTCCCAGGCTTAGGGAGGTTAAGTACCTTGCCTGGGGTCACACAACAAGTAAGTGGCAGAACCAGCATTCAAACTGCGTGATTCTTAACCCCAACTCAGTACCACCTCCGCCATGGTGTTCATTTTCTATTTAGGATATTGCGTATTAGAATATAGGGGAGCAGGGAGACAGTCAAGCGTTTAAAAAGATCTGTCGCTGCTATGGTGGTAGTGGTCATTACTGTTTTTATTAGTAGGTGTTGCTCACATAGCACTTGCTGTGTGCCAGGCACTGTTCTAAGTACTTTATTGGATGTATTAAATCAGTCACCCCCCACCCCTTTACAGATGAGGAAACTGAGGTTCAGCCAGGTTGAATAACTTGCTCCAGATGGCAAAGCTGATGAGTGGACGATCCAGGTTTCCAGCCCAAACAGTCAAGTCCTGGAGCCCAGGCTTTTGAACCACAGCCTCCATTGCCTTTCTGTGAAAGGGGCTGTGTCCTGCTGATACTTCTGAGGAGTCAGGAAATAGTTCCCAGTCGGATGCATTTTAGGTTTAAAGCAAAAGAGCAGCCAGGAGCTTCTCTGAGCCACAGAAATAGGCCTGGTGGGTTTGAGCTCTGGTTTTTGTTTATCTCACATCCTGCAGACATTCATGGGGCCAGATCCTGTGATGAGAATACAGGCTGGAGTCCAAGTCCCTGCTTTCTTGAAGCTCCCAGTCTAGTGAGGAACCGTTCACCATGGAAGAATCGGGGAAGCAGTCCCCATCAGTCTGCACTTACGGCTGGGCTTGTCCCAAAAGAATACTTACCAACAGGAACCTTTTTGAGGACAAGGACCAGATTTTCGCTTTCAATTTTTACATTATTTTTTGGTTAATTTCCTGCATCTAGTGCCTCACTTAGAGAGAAAAGAAAATGGTCTCAAATGATTTAAGTTACTTTTTCCTGTGAGTTAAAACAGTGAAGTGGGCTCTTCCCTTATTTTTAAAACACTTGACTCTCTCACATTAGGCATCAAGCTGAGAATAGGGGCCTGAAATCATAGCATGATTGGCGGAGGAGCTCATTAGTGTCCAGCTGGGTTTAATATTGGAATTTTTGTTTTTCAAACTGTCTTTTGGAACCTCAGTGTAAGATCAGAAAACTTTGCATTGCTTAGATGGCAGCATTTCTGTTTTAGAAGGGAGGGAGGCCCTGTACCTGGGGCAACCATATAATTTAGCATCCCAACTGGGTCACTTCTGTGAGTGAATAACTGCATCAGAATAACAGACATACTCCAGGACTCTCTCAGGCAAACTAGGATGTCTGGTCACCCTGCCATCCAGCAGGCTGTAGAGATCACCCGTGATCCAAGACATCTTGCCATAAGGAGTTGAAAACAGTGATTTTTTTTTTTAAGACAGTGATTTTTAAGGAACTTCTACTTTGTTTTTACTGCTCAATCTATCTAAAGATATGTGATTAGATCATGAACACAGATGTTTCTATAAGCTTGTCGTATCTACCACTTATGTGGGCTCCATTTCGAATCATATTCATTATTCCAGATGCCAGCCATGAACTGTGTTCCCTCTGTGATGGTCAAGTGTTATAATGGCAGAAGGACATGGTGGGAAGAGAGGAAGAGGAAATGGGTAAAGAGAGAGGAAGAGTTGGAAAGTGAATATAATGAATTTGCAGAAGCTCAAGCATCTTAGTAAAACATCTGGCAAGACCATCCTACTGAGAATCACCAAGCACTGAGATGGTGCCCAGGGGCCCAGAGTTAAGGGGACATGTTGAGGAGTAATATTGAGAGGAACTGTAGAGAAGAAGCATTGACGTGTCTGCATTTTTGGGATGAGATCTGAATATTTAACCTTCAGCCAGAAGAGGGCAGTTTTTGGCATTTCTACACCTAGGGAAACAAAACCAAAAAAACTCATTTGTGAAAATCTTTGTTTCAGAGATAAGGGCAAGGCCAACTAATATGGTGGGCAGAGGGCTCTCACTTCTATTTCTAGAGCTGTTTTCTCCCTAAGTGACTCAGCTTTGCAATAGCTTGCCCACAGCTCTAAAAAATGACTCATCTTCACTATGAAAATGACAGGGGCTGCTACGCTCCCAACTACCCGCCAGCGAGCCATGTTGCTAGCCTGACCAAATCACTCTCTTGGATTAAATTTAGTGGGAAAGATATTTAGGTACTTCTTTCCTGTCCCCTGCACAGTCACACTGGCCCATATTGTGTGCTTCCATTCCACATGATTCAGACTTCCTTCTTACCCAGCTAACATTGTTGGCACAGCCACCATGTGCCTAGCATGGATATAGAGATGACTCAAAGTCTCCATCCACAAGGAACACCACGTCTCTGTGTCCCTGTATTTGAACCTGCTTAGTCATGTTAGTGCCATTTGGGGAGAAGTGGCTTTTGAAATAATAGTTTTCAGGCAGCCTTAGCCTTGTCTTTGTTTACGAGTGGGAGGTACAAGAAAAATGTCTTTCCTGTCCTCAGCAGTTTGCTTTTCCAAGATAGTCCTGTAGCACTCATCTCTCTAAGGCTAGGTTAGTGTCTCATATTTCATCTTGCCTTAAAAAGCTGCTGCAAGATTAGATACCTAAATCTTGTTACTGATGCTAATCCTGTAAAGATTAAATACTTAGAACCTCATTAAAATCCTCCTAATATTAAAAAACAGATCACTGTAGCTCTTAATAAAAGAGCCCAGGGAGGGGTTCCCAGACACTGAGGGCGTTTGGTAACTGACATCAGGTGGAGACCCCAGGAGGACCCAGAGTCTACCAGAAGGCTGATGCCAGAGCTGGGCAGAGACCACATTCTTGCCTTTTCCTTGCCTGATAGAGATGGCAGCTCTTCATAAAACACTCAATAGCTTGTCCAGGATTAGGCAGGGCTCACCTTTTATCCAGATCAGAAGTGCTTGGATTTAAATTGAGGCTCCCAAAGTGCCTACCCAATTAACTGTAATTGCTCCTCAGTAGTATAGCAAATCTGAAGTTACAAAATCCGAGGTTTTTTTTTTAATTGAACTGTAGTCGATTTACAATGTTGTGTTAATTTCTGGTATACAGCATAACAATTCACTTATACATATATATTCCTTTTCATATTCTTTTTTATTATAGGTGATTACAAGGTATGGAATATAGTTCCCTGTGCTGTACAGTAGGACTTTGTTGTTTATCAAAATCCGAGTTTTGTTACTGCCCCAGTGACATCTGAACATCTCTTCTAAGTCTCAAATAATCAGTCTCAAACCTGGATCAAGATAGATAGGACTAAAAGGATCCGGTGGTGAGAAAGTAAGACTTTTAACAATTAAACAATAAATCCCGGCAGTACAATTACTTACATAGATGTGGGATGCCAGGCAAAGGACGTGGGCTTTGGGGTTAGACATGGTCCAAAGCCTGGTCCTCCCTCTCACTCACTGTGTGAGGTTGGGGAAGTCATTTTGTCCCTTTAAATCTGCTTCTTCATCTGTGTTTAGGTTCCTAGCACAGGACCTGGAACATAGTACATCTTTCCCATTCATTTAGGTGACAGTGATTGAGTACCTGCTAAGCGCCTGGCCCCACAGATACAGTGGTGAATCTAACAGAGGTTCATCCAATGTTAGAACAAAACATAAAGATATAAATAATTAGCCAAGGGATTAAAAAAACTAGGCAGTAAGAGGATGGTATAGCTCAGTGGTTGAGTGTGTACCTAGCATGCACAAGGTCCTGGGTTCAATCCCCAGTGCCTCCATTAAAAATAAATAAATAAAAACCTAATTACCTTCCCCCAAAATAAAAAATAAATAAATAGAAATCAGACAGAATCTCAAGGAAACAGTGGTAGTAACTTATTGAAAATAAGTCCCTCAGCACCATGTCTTATGCATGAATAATGTCCCCATCACAAGCTGCACAAGTCACTGCTCCAGCATGAGGGGTATGTTGGGTGTATTTAGCATAGTTAAAACTGGTCTAAGGAGATTTACACATCTTTTTAAGAAATTATTCTTTATTTTTACTAGATTTTTAAACCAGCTGGATTTTTTTATTGAAAAGTGAAAAATATATACAGTAAAAACATTCAAAAAGTGCAAACATCTATATACAGTGAGTCAAATTGTCTCCCTCCCACCCAAGCCCCTGGTTCTCCTCTCCAGAAAAGCAATACCTGCTACAGTTTTTCAGCAAATATTCAATCAGGTATGTGTGCGCATATAATCCCTTTAAAACCCAAGTACACACAGGAAATGTTGCCATCCCACTGCCCCATCCCTGACTTTGTCCCTCAGTAAGGTGGCTCAGAGTTATTCCAAGTCAGCATATCCAACGCCACGTCATTCTTTTTCACAGAAATTTAACTAGTCCTCTACTGATGGAAATTTAGGTTGTTTCCAGTCCTTTGCTGCTACAAATAAAACTGTATTGAAAATTCTTGCACATATATCTTTGCACACATGTGCATATATCTTTTCACATATCTGCAGTATGAAGTCCCCCAAAGTGAAATTGCAGGACCAAAGGTTTGTCCTTTTAAAAGCATTAAGATGTTACCACATTGCCTTCTAAAGGCTATCCCAGTGCCTACTCCCTCATCAGTGGATGGACCAGCGAGCCTTTACTCATACCCTCCCCAGTGCTGTGTATTGCAAACTTGTTGATCTTTTCTAATATGGGCAGTGGAAAAGGACTGAGAACTGTTTTAATTTGCACTTATTTAACTATGAGTGACATACAGCATCTCTCCAAACTGCCCTTTTAAAAGACAAAAGAAACAGAAAATTGAGGATTTCACCTACCTTTCTTGTCAACTTGGACAGTGATTCTCAAAGTGTGGTCACTGGACCAACACCACTTGGGCACTCGTTAGAAATGCAAATTCTCATCCCACCCAGACCTCCTGAATCAGAAACTCTAGAGGTGGGTCCCAGCAATCTGTGTCTTAATAAGCCCTCCATTTAAGCCTGACCCCTAGAGTTTTTGATTCAGTTGGTGGGGTGAGGCTGAAGAACTTGCATTTTCAACAGCTGCAGGCATTGCTAATGCTGCTGGCCTAGGGAGCATGCTTTGAGAACCAATGAATCAATGCAGCTTTTCTGATGCACTCTACAAAAAAGATTACCAGAAAGCAATTGTATTTAGGGCTTTAAAGTTGTTTTTGTTAGGAATTTGATGGACCCAGAAGAGGCGCCTGGTTGGGTTGAGCAGGGGCTTGCCCCCTGCGGAAACCTGGCTATGAGAAAATAGTTTGGAAAGGTGCTGCCAGGCTAACAGCCCTGCTTCAGAAGCTTGCAAAAGGCAGAGCAGTGCCCCCATGTGTGAAGGTTGCTTACTGCAAGTGGAAAGGGAAGTCTGTAAAGGGCTGGTCCAGAGACAGAGAGCATGCCTTTAAAAAATGCTTTCTCCTGTTGATCTGAGCCAGAGAGATCCTTGTTCCCTAGACATGTGGTTCTCAGCCCTGGTTGCACCTTGGAATCACCTGAAAATCCTGTAAAAAGAACACCCATGCCCGAGGCCTACCCGCATATATTCTGACTTAATTAATTTGGGAAGAGCCCAGGCATTAATATTTGTTATTGTTTTGCAAGATCCCTAGGTAATTCTAATGTGCAATCAGATCAAAGAACACTACTTTGGAGAAAAATCTAGGAAATCTAGATTGGCCTTTTCAAGTGTTAAGCTACAATTCCTTGCTTAAATGATTTTTTTAAATTGTGGTAAAATACATATAAGATTACCATCTCCATCATTTTTAAGTGTACGGTTCAGTAGTGTTAAGTACATTCACCTTGTTGTGCAGCCGATCTCCAGAACGCTGTTCATCTTGCATAATTAAAACTCAATATCCATTAAACAACAATTCCCCATTCCCCCTGCCTCTGACACCTGGCAACCACCATTCTACTTTCTGTCTCTATGAATTTGACAACTCTGGGTACTTCATATAAGTGGAACCATACAGTAGTTGTCTTTTTGTGTCTGGCTTATTTCACTTAGCATAATGGCCTCAGGGTTCATCCGTGTCATAATATGTGTCATAATTTCCTTCCTTTTTAAGCCTGAATAATATTCCATTATATACATGTACCACATTTTGTTTATCTATTCATCTGTTGTTGGACACTTGGGTTGCTTCCACCTTTGGCTATTGTGAATAAAGCTTCTATGAACATGGGTGGACTTAAATGATATTATTAAAAGAAAAAAGAATTAACAGACATAATAATAGTTAACATTGAATGCTCATTAGGCCCTGGCCTAAGCCTTTTACCTATGTCTCTTTACTCAGTCCTGCAAACAACTCTGGGAGGTGTTCACTTTTATTACCTCCATTTTACAGATGAGGAAACAGACCCAAAACGGTTTGGTAACTTGCCCAAGTTACTTTCCAAAGTTCCCTCAGGATAAAAATCATTTGGAGTGTTTGTTAAAAGTACCCATTGCCAGACTCCATCCTGTTCCGGCAGACTTTGAGCCTCCAGCAGGGAGCCCAGAGAGTACAGGATCTGCTTGTCATCATTGGGAAGTTGGGAGCATTTGGGGCCACTAAGTGGGCCTACCCTAGGCAGTGTGAACACAGAGATCTTTTACTTACCATGAGGCCAGACTGCCTCATTAAGGCTGTGTTTTTAAGGCCACTTAATGGCCTAAGAGAGGTGAACAAATATCTCTAACAGGATTTGTGAATTTTTTATTTGTTGCGTGACTGAGTAGCTGTGATGTCAGCTGAGTGTGTTTGAAGATTGCTCTTTAATGTCACATCTCCCCATTTTAAACTGAGCATTCATTCCCTAGAGAGATAACATTTCTTCTATTGCTACCCTTTTAAAAAGGGAAGCTTGAATAAATGACCTAGGTAGGGACAAAAGTCTGGCATTTCAGATTACAAAGTTAAGAGTCAAGGTTCCCTCTGAACCAGCATTTGTTCCTTCAGGAGCCATTCAGAGGTTCACCAGGACCCATTCAGAGGCCATCAGAATCCACTCAAGGCATCAGCTATTTATTGAAGGCCTATTTATTGAAGGCCTGCAGGGTGCCCCAGACTCTGCTGGGTGCAGGAGGGAGAAATAGGAGACTGGATCTCTTACATCTCACTGGAGAGGGAGACATGCTCCCTTCTCAGAGTGATGCCTGAGTCTCTCCATGCTGTGAGGGGTCAGCTCTTGGCTCCTAGTTTTTCCCTTAGTCTGAAGCATCTTTTGCCACCTTTCGAGCCTCAGGAGCTCCCAACACTTTGAGATTGTGATCATCGGTCAGTCTGGGGGATCTTGTCTGGAAAGAGGCATGAGGGGGCCTTCAGGAGCATCAGGAATATTCTGCATCTTGCTCTGCACAGTGGCTACTTGGGTGTAAACGTGTAGCTTCATCAGTTGTGCACCTTCCTGAGTGTATGTTATACCTCATTAAAAAATAAAAATAAAAATGCAGTGTGCAGTTTTATGTGTATTGTTACACAGTGGCTCCAAGACACACATTGTTAAAAAAAAAAGGTGCTAAACAGTATGTTTGCTGCCATTGGTATTTTTAAAAAGAATATAAGAAAGAACCTTTTACCATATCTTTTAATTTGAATTTTGTGCCATGTGCATGAATAACCTACTCAAAAAAATGTTTTAATGCATATTCCTGGGCCTGGCCCCCATCTTACCACATAAGCTTCTTTAAGGGTAAAGGCCAGGGATGCCCATTTCTAACACCCTCTCCAGGTGATTCGATGTGCACTGTGGGTTGAGAACCCCTGCATGAGGTTGTGCTGGCCCAGCCTAGGCTGTATCCTACTGTGAGAGGAAGGTAGATGCACAGGGGAACTTGTCCAGGCTCAGAAGTTCGTGTCCCCATGGTTTGCAGGTTAGGGGAGGAGCTGTTCAACTCTGTTAGGGATGGCCAAACCTCTGAACTGGATTGGATCTAAGTGGGAGGATGTGGGACAAGTCTGTTTTCATTCCTTTTTTTCAATGAACAAAATCTGGACTGTCATCCTGCTGGTCTTTCTTAAAGATGCTTCTTGGCAAAGTCCCTGACTTTCCCTGGTAGGTTTTATTTTGTCTCCCTGCAGAGTCAGGTTGGGCCTTAGAAAGATATGATGAATCCTTTCATGTGTATGACCACTAAGCTCCTCCTCTTAGCAGAGCTGCTGAGACATAACACGACTTCACCAACCTCCCAAGGGGATACCGATTGACATCATCTCCCCTGGGCAAACTGGGTCCAAACACCCTCTCGTTCAGAAGTCTCCTCTGTGTGTTTCTGAATAGGTCTGCACCCTGTCCCTACGTCACCAAGAACCTTTTATCCTATTCCCACAGAGCATCTTGGCCATCCCTCTGGACTGAAGTTTGTCTTCCTTTCTTTTCCCCATGCTGACAAGACGGTCCTGTAAATAACAGCCACTTGGTACTTTTCTTAACACCGTGAATCACTGTACACAGGGGTATAGCATCCTATTTTGTAGCCTAAGAAGCTAATCCCAAAGAGAATTGCTCTTGCTTTTGTTTACATCTGTGTGCGAACATATGTGCTCGTGCACACCCTGAATATCTGTTTTGATTTCCGTGAGTATCCAGATAGATTTCTCACAACCCACCTTTAAAAGAGCATTGCCCATGTGTTTGAGCCATGGTCCCTTTCCTCATGGGCACTGCTAATGCTGTGTTTCCTCTTATACGGAGGGGCATCTGGGAACATCTCTGCAGGTAGCCAGAAAGAAGTCTGGACGTACGTGTCTCTCTCTAAACACACACACACACCTATACAGTCATCCCTTAGTATCTTTAGGGCATTGGTTCCAGGACCCTGTGAATACCAAAATCCCCAGATGCCCAAGTCCCTTACATAAAATGGTGTAGTGTTTGCATATAACCTAAGCATATCCTCTTGTATTCTTTAAAACATCTCTAGATTATTTATAATACCTAATAAAATGAGAATACTATGTAACTAGTTGCTGGTGCATGGCAAAGTCAAGTTTTGCTTTTTGGAACTTCCTGGGATTTTTTTTTTCCTGGATATTTTCAACCTGTGTTTGGTTGACTCTGCAGATGTGGACCCAGTAGTTACAGAGGGCTGGTTGTATCCATAAATATTTCTCTCTCTCTCTTAATATCTTGACACCCACTTAGTAAACCTTCAACTCACATTTTCTCCAATTTTTGTTGCAGCTGAAATGATTGAGTGGTCTTCCCTCTCTGCCCACAGGCTGCACCTGGGAATTTGGAGCCATGGTAAACTACATCAAGAAGACATATCCCCTGACCCAGCTGGTGGTCGTGGGCTTTAGCCTGGGTGGTAACATCGTGTGTAAATACTTGGGGGAGACCCAGGCCAACCAAGAAAAGGTCCTGTGCTGCGTCAGCATGTGCCAGGGCTACAGCGCACTGAGGTGAGTGATTCTGGCTGTGTGTTCCCACGTCTCTCTGCCATCAGGTCCTCCAGGTAGCACTCATTTACTGAGATGCACAGTCACCAGACACTGGCCCATGGAGATGAGGGGAAATGCTGTGGCATACTGAGCAGAAGTTTCTGGGTCTTGGAGTCACCTCGTTTTACTTCCACACCATCCACTGGAGTTGTCCTACCAGTCCCCCTAAGCCGAGGATATGCAGATGTATTTGGGATCAGATCTGTAACTGAATAAGCCAAAGCTCCCCCTTAATAGCTACTGTTTCCCTTTGGAGTCTCTGTGAGATGATATAATCTGATCATACTCCAGCAGTTCTGTGGAACTGTGGGTTTATGAAAACACAGGAGACTTGGCAAACCAGCGTCTGAGAGCTGGGCCTTATGATCCCAGATTCCTTCTATTTACCAAAGAGTTGAGTCTCAGATGGCATCTGGAAGGGATCTGTGATTAAAAGGAAACCATTTAATCTGTGCCCTCACCTTCAAATTGTCATCTCTCTCAGGCATCCCAGAATCACACAAAAGAGATGCCCTACTGGGTAAAGGTTTACCTGTCCCCTCAGTCTCCTGCTGACAGAACCCTGCAGGATGAGTCCTAGGAGGGCATTATCCTCTGCTCTGAACCACCTCCACCAACATCAGTGTTTTCCTAGATCACTCCAGAGTCACCACATACACACACTCACACATACTCATCCACACATACTCATACACAACTCTCCAGGTTCTTCACATGCGTTCATATTTTTTTCTGTATTTACTCCTTATGATAATGTCTTTTGTATTACAAATGGGTATGACCAGTTATTAAAGATCTCTTGAAGAAATCCAGAATCATACAAAAAAGTGAAAAAAAAAAAAACCTGACTCCCTGACTGATCCAGTCTAAAGTCAAGCAGCCCTTATTGTTAATAAATGAATCCTTCCTTTTTGCCTCACCTATTATTTCTCATGGTGTAGTTTAAGCCTATTTTGTCATTTTCTGATGGATAGAGGCTATTTCTAAAAATATCTATTACTGGAATTTGAAGTCAACACATCCAAAGGGCAAATGAAAGCTCAGAATTCAGCCTCTGCTTGAGCCTTAAAGCTGGCCAAAAAGGAGAATTTAAATGTACCCAAAAGTAGACATGAAACATATCCCTGCTGGAACCTTTCCTGAGTTCCGGGGCCAAGGCCTAGGTTCCAGTTTTCCTCACCTGCCCGATGGGGATGACAATAATAATAAATAGTACCTCCCTCACGGCACCATTGTGAGGCTCAAATGAGTGCAGGCATATGAACTACTTGGGACAGAGCCAGGCACGTAGAAAGTAAATCAGGAACTCTTCATTATCATCATTACTCACTGTAATATGATAAGTAGGTCAGTGGATCACAAAGACCAATCTGGTGAACTGGTGACTGCCTCACTTCATTAAGAATCACCTGGAGAATCACATTAGAAATAAATTCACTTTCTTGGGCCTCACCCCTGGAGATCCTGAGTCATGAATCTGGGGCATGGGGCCAGGAATCTGCATTTGAACACATTTCACAAGTGACTCCTGAGATTTAGCCACGTTTAGTAGTTACTGGGCCCAGAGACCTCAGTGGTCTCTCCAGCTCTAGTATTGCAGGACTGAGTTCCCTCATCTTCCTGATGGGAACTCTCTCCTTCACTCCCTTCCGCACTCTGGTGAGCCAGGACATGCACCTTTATCTTGGCTTGACTAGAAATACTCAATTCATAGCCATTACGTCACCAGAGTTAACCAAAGTCCCATCCTTCCGGTGACTGGGATGATAGAGCTGGTGAGCAAAGGTCCCCCCCAGGACCCAGGGAGCAGGGCCTGGCCGGAGGCCCTGCCTGCTCTCACCTGACAAGTGGTCCAGGTTTTGGCAAGCCTTCTAGCCTCTGTCCAATCGGGCTCACTGGAGTCCCTTCCTCAACCAAGTGCGGTGAAATTACTGTGAACACTGACTTTGTGTTTAGAGAGCACTGGATTTGATAAGCAGGAGGATGTAGGACCCATTTGTTTTCATTTTTTCCAACGCACAGAATCTTAACAGCTTCCTTTCGTTTTGCTGCAGCAGCGCCATCTGCTGCTGGCCAGCGCATAGACCCACACGTCTGACGAACCAAGGTGTTCGAACTAAGGCAAAGGTTTAAAAGCTGGGAAACTAACCAGCAGCTGTGAGGTGCTGTACATTTTGCAGACATGGTCTACTTACTCCTCTTTAAGGCCTCAGAGCTCTTCGTACCCATAGTTACTTATTGTCGCATTAGGCTCCTGCAGAGGAAGGAGGCAACTTTATCCCCTAGAGCTCAGACAGCTAAGGCTCGGGCTAAGATCCCATGACCCTACGCACAGGAACGGGCAGCAGGTCAAAGCAACACCATCACCCTGTGTGTGCTGGAGCTGCTGGGGGCTCAGGTCCCCTCAACATTTTAATGAGTTCTACTCGCTGAAAGACAGTGCCTTACTTTCAACCAGTGTAACCTTTTCTTTTCCTGCCAAGGCTTGAGGGCGATGAGCCTTTTCAGCACGGGGATGATGGCAGCCATGCTTCCCTTACGCCAAGGTGGAGCAGGGAGGGCTCGCCTGCCTCTGCAGGGGCCACACAGGAGTTCATGCTTCTGGTAAATCTCTCCTAGTTGAGCCTACAGACCACTGGTCAGTGATCCATCCCCTCCCTCTGGCTTCTGGCCCCAGGCGTGCCCCTCCCCGCTAGCCACAGCCCCTCGTAGGCTCAGAAGCCAGCACCCGCTTGCTGTAGTTAGTGAAGTAGCTGCTGTTAAACAAGCCCACGTTTGCCGACATGCCGCACCAGTGAAGGAAGGAGACAAGTGCCCCGAAACTGCATGGTATAGAGCTGACTTAACACGTTTCCTCAGCACAAACAGCTGCCGGCTAACCCTGGAAACATGTGTGGTCAGACTCAGCCTAACTCTCTGGTTTAATCAATCATTTGAAGCTGGGCCCAGTCCCCAAGAGGGTATAGAGAGGTTTTCTTTTGCCTGCATGCTTAGGCTGAACTAGCTGGAGGTAATGACCTCTCTGCAGGTTGGCCCTGCCTCTGGAGGACAACCAGTTGCCAGCCTGGAGCCGCCTTCTGCCTTAGTCTCTTGGGTCCAGAGGTGCCACCATCTTCCTCCCAGAGGCCACGCTGTTTCAAGGCTGGTCCTGGTGTGGCCTCCACTGCAGCAGGACTCTTCTTGTAGGGCCAAGTTAGAAGTAGCCCACGTGTCCACCAATTTGGTGGAAAACAAAGCTGCTTTTATTTTTTTTAATTAAGAAAAATCTATAAAATGACAGACTGTGTATATTAAAAGTAGTGGAGAAGGCAACTATGTAAAACTCTGTAGGGAGAAGGAAATGGGGAGTTGTCATTTAATGGGTGTAGAGTTTCATATTTTCAAGATGAAAAAGTTCTGGCAATCTGTTATACAACAGTGTGAACGCACTTAACACATATGAACTATACACTTAAAAAGGTTTAAGATGATCAATTTTTGATATGTGTTTATTACCACGGGTTTTTTTAAAAAAATTTTAATGATTGCATATGGGTAAATCCTGGAAGGGAATCCCTTCCATCCCCAAATAAAAATAATTGTTACATTGTTGTGGGAAAATATTTAATGTACTTTGAGATTTCATTAGCATATTATTTTCAAGGTATTTTTTACTATTGCCTCAGACCATACTTAATAAATTCACCACCAATCTTAATTTGCAGGGCCCCTGCCTTCTTTGCTTTTTTTTTTTTTTTGAATATTAGAGTCATGCTTGCCCATCCCAGCTGTAGAGAACCTCTCTCTCTCGTTCTCATCCTCCATATTTTCTCAAAGACCACAGGAGAGCTGTTCAGTATTCTCAGTCTCTCAGCACTCTGAGATGTAATTTATATGAGCCAGGAGATTTGAATTCCTTTGGGTGTTAGATGCATTCTTTCCCACGTTCATTCTCTTCTGACTTTAATTCCTTTTAATTGGTGCTTTGTTCACTCATTTTGCAAGGTGTGAGTTGGAAAGTTGAGCTTTCTCTAAGCAGCACCCCGGTAGCATAAAGTGGTTGGCTGGCTCAGCCATTTCTTGCCTAATTGACTGCTCTGAGTGTAATTGTAGACCCCTGTTTTGTTTGGACCCTCTTCTAAGTGATTTAAAAATCCATCTCCTTGCACAACACCTTTTAAAATTCTTTTAACTGTGCAGAGAGAAATCTCTCACCAGCAGATGGCCGGGAAACCAGTATGGATAATATCTTATCATTTAATGTTACATCAATTAGAAATAAAGGCATTTTAAAGGAACTTTGTTTTGATATAGATAGGTAAGTAGATCGATGGATAAAATTCTTTAAAAGTCCATACACGTTAGTATGGAATAAGACTCCCAGAGAAGCCGTACTTGGGGTACTCTCCTCTTCTCATTTGTGATCTCAATGACAGAAACACTTTTTGAGGACTTTCAGGGCGCATCATCCCTTTTGGAGTCATCCTGGTTCTTGCTGAGTCTATGAAACCTGCCAACAAAGTTCACTCTGGATTATACAAAGGTTTCCTTCCTGTGATTATGACCTGGCTGCGTTCTCCCCAGTTCCACGCGTCTCTCAGCTGGTCTCTCCTGGTGGACTAGTATCTGGCTCAGCCTGGGGAGCACTTCCTGCCATCCCTTCTCTCTTCTGGAGAACATAGCTGTCCACAGGGAGGTCAAGAACTTGAAAGTTCTCCTGCGTGGCCATGTAAAGGATTCATTCAGTGTCTGCAGAGCTGGAGTCCCCTGGATTTGGTGCCCATTTTGTGGTTTGCATCAAAAAATGAAAATTCATTTCTTCCATCTGACCTGGCAGATCTCACCCAAACATTTGCCATATGTTTTTCCATCTTGGTCTGTGTTTTCTTGTCATATAGCACTTTGCTCCTTCTCTTTCTGAAAGTTTACCCTACTTTGAATAGCTGCACAGTGTCCATCACAGGATTCTTTCCAGTCCTGGTCCCATCTTAGCAAGTCTCACTGATACCTCTGAAATCTTACAGACTCCTGAGTTAAGTTCACCTGTATGTGCTCTTCCCATTGGCATGTCAGTATCTGAGACTATAAATGTCATCTTTCCCTCCCCTTTCTTTCCCATTTGCTCTCATGACACTGCTATTCTCATCAGCCTGTCATACCTGAAGTCTGTCCACCATGGTACCCTATGTCACAGTCTCATCTGAGTGTTCTCCCCCTGCCTCCACCATAATTCTCTTTAAACCTTCTTGATTGAGTCATCTGGTTCCCAGGTGGACATTCTCTCCATCCTCATGAGTTTCATGCCCAGAAGCCTGCCTATCCCTCGAGTGTCTTCAGCCAAGGCCAGAATTCAGACCCATTCTTAACATTACCAGTTGGCCAGCTCCCCACTCACCACAACCACCCATCTACGGAATTCATCCACCATTAACAGAAGCTGTGAAAGGACCCCGGGGACACCAGGGTGGCCTGTGGCAGGCCTGGGATAGAACTATAGGTACCTCAGTCATAGAGCAATCTAGGTGTGAAAATTCCTCTAGTTCAACCTCCTGACTTGGCAGATAAGGAAACTGAGGCTTGGAGAGATGAAGTGGCTTCTACAGTTTAGTGAACTACCCATTGGGGTTAGGCAGGCCCTAGTTCAAGTCTCTGCTCTAACTCTTGCCAGCCAGGTAGCCTGGACATCTTGCTAGACGTTCATCCCATTGCCAGCTCCAAGCCATGGCATGGGCTCATTTGCCTCTCTAGCCTGATTCTGTCTCCTGCCTCCTCTCACTACAAAAGCAGGGCAGATAAATTGGAGTTTGGCTTCGATGAGAGCTGCCTGAGTGAGGCTCTTGATGGAGCCGTATGTATAGTGGTTCCCGATGATCTGCTGGTCTTTTGCCTTCCCTGAAATGGTTGTTGAGGCTCACAGTTAACAGTTAAAACTGACTTTGATCTTAATTTTCAGTAGCTTATAGTCCAAAAGATTTTCTATTTTTCATCTTTTTTCTCCTCTTTCTTCTTCATCATTATGGAATGTTTTAGACACATACGAAATAAAAGAACTAGGATATTGAACCCTGTGTACCCATCACCAGCTTCAACCATGCTTAACTCTTGGCCACTCTTATTTCTTCTACACCCCGTCCACTCACCACTCCCTGGTAAACTGTATTATTTTAAAGCAAATCCTAGACATATCATTTCATCTGTAAATATTTCACTATGTAGCAGTAAAAGACTCAGGTCTTTTTCTTAAACATAATCACAATACTATGATTACACCAAAAATTAATAGTAATTCCTAATATCATCCCATTTCTAGTCAGTGTTCAGATTTCCTTGATCGCCTCATGGAAGTTTTTTAATAGGTGGTTTGTTTGAATCGGGATCTGCAAATGTCCACACATTACCTTTATTGATTTGTCTCTTAAGTTTCTTTTAGTCAGTAGGTTCCCCTGTCTTTTATTTCTTTTCCATCTGGTGGTGGTGGTGGTACTGAAGAAGTTAGGTCTTTTTTAAAATATATGAAATGAATATTTTTTAAATAATACATTGATCTTTGTTATGTTTTATTAAGCCACTATAAAATTAAGTTTAAGTTTCAGTCCCTTAATTTTATACCCCAAGGTGGTAAAAGACATCCCTTAAATATAATGAATGATAAACCAAAGATATGAGGAATCAATGGTAGCCAGCATTGGTTGGGTGAAACATGGGTCCCAGCTTCCTTATCCCAGTTCCTCCCTAAGCCCTGGGCCCCTGTGATTCCCCAGAGCCTTTCAGTGAGTGATACTTCTAGGATTATTTAGTCAAGAAATCTGCAGCACTGAAGCATCTTCTCTTGGCTTCAGTTTACCATCAGTGTCTCCTCCCTTCTCTGCCTCTGCAGTCCCGCTAATATGAAGGAGATCCTGACAAGAGCTTTCAGGAAGTCAGCAAAGGGAGAAATGGATGAGGGCAAGAGAAAGCTAGGATTTGGGGGTTATTGGCTCTCTGAGGAAGTGGCAGCTTGGGTCCTAGGTCAGAGGAGAGGGAGCTGTCCAGGCAGCAGGCTATGGTTCACGGGTTGAGTGACCCCACGTCCCTCCTTCCTCAGACCAAAAGGCAAGTGTCCACAGTCCTGCCTTAGCTGGGGCCCTGCCCACGGTGATCCAACCTGTCCTTCCTGGTCCCGCAGTGTTTGGGAGCCCTCCACCCGCCGAGCATTTATAAAATGGCCTTTAACCTTTGAAGGCAGCATTAATCTTCACTGTGAGCTTTGGCCCACTGTTTTGTGGGCATGTCACAGACCATTAAATCCACAAACCCTTTCCCTTTTAACTTTCCACCAGCTTTTATTTTTTAACCGTGATATTATGGGAAATGTTTGCTATTCCAAAATTGAAGTGTGGCAGCTTTGAGGAAATTACTTTTATAAATAACTCCCTGGATTTTTTTTTTTTTAATACCTACGAACCACCCTCCCTCTCTCAAGAGTCCCCTCTCTGGCCATCTGGGAAATGAAACCAATGGATTCTGTGTGAGAATAGTGACACCCAGATTTGTGCCCAGGGTGTAATCAGGCCTCGAGACTCAGAAATCTGCCAAATGAAGGTTAGCATGGACTCCATGACAGCTGTGTTTGGGTTCACACCCAAGGGAAGAAAGCATTGAGCAGGGAGGTCTGAGCGGCAGCCCAGGAATTACCACATCAGTGTTTGTTCACCTGACACATGGGCAGGGATATCTGGTCGCAGAGGCGTGTAGAAGAGGCTGGCCGTGCTGTCTGCTCCCGCCGCACAAGGTGGTGGTGGCCGAACGTGGGCGCCAGAGCCAGGTTGGACTCAGCTGGACTTGACTGTTCTGGTGTGACCCAGGGCAGCTCTGTCCCTTGACCTCTGAGTCCATGGTCTCCTGATCTGGAAGTGGGACTGTTACCTGCCTAGTGACCCCCACTTCAGTAGGCCTCGCTGTGCCAGCTACACACACTAGCTCTAGAGGCCATAAGACTCATGGCCCCAGCAGCCATGCCTGGAAGGGGTCGATGGCCTCACTACTTCTTCCATTCTTGCCCCTTAAATGTTAAAGGCTAATCAAAAGAAAGCTCAAATTATATGATTTTCCTTTGCCATGCAAATGGCAACAAAAGAAGTGTTTTTTTCCTTTCCAATTTTTAAAATTTTATTGAATGAAAGATTGTTTAAGTTCTATAATGCTTTATGGGGGCGGGTATAGCTCAGTGGTAGACCTCCATTGAAAAATAAATAAATAAACCTAATTACTGCCCCCCCAAAAAAACAAAAGGAATTCAGCAGTATAGTGCTTTACAATTTTCAAAAGTTTCACGTACATGATTTCATATAATCCCATAATAACCCTTTTTCTCCCCTCTACCCCTATATTGCCCCTCCCCCTTCTCTCTCCCCACTGGTCACCACTGGCTTGTTCTGAGTCTGCTTCTTTTTCATTTTCACTAGTTTGTTGTATTTTTTAGATTCCACATATAAGTGATAAAAAAGAAATGTTTTTAGGTTTTTCCCTACACAGTCCTTCTCCGCACCCACCTTCCCCTTACACTCGCCTGTTGTTAAGCCAGGAACACTTGCTTCCAGGGTAGGAAGCTGAGTAGGGAATGTGCTCAAATGACAGTTGAAGCAGACTTTGGTACTGGCAGGTCCTATGACAACGAGAAGCCCAGGTGATGAAAGAGGGAGTCGGCAGGGTTACCAACCAAGCCTGTGGCCCCAGAGAGCTTTCTGGCCAGGGCCTCACATTCAGCGACGCTGTTACAGCGTTTCTGCACATAGTTTGAGGACCACACGTTGAAGCCCACGTTCCAGCGTAGGGAGCCGGCCTCCCCAGCGGCGAGAGCCTTGCCTCCCGCCTGCACAGCCACGTCCTCCCCTGGACGCAGTCGCTCTCACTCTGGCTTGTGGTTCTTCCAGGGCCCAGGAAACCTTCATGCAGTGGGACCAGTGCCGGCGCTTCTACAACTTCCTCATGGCAGACAACATGAAGAAGATCATCCTCTCCCACAGGTGTGTGCCTTCCCTCCTCCCCTGGGAGACCCACAGGGCCTCTCTGAGCTTATTTCAGAGTCCACTAAAAGACAAAGCTCCGGTTTGTCCAGAAAAAAAAAAAAAAAAAAAAAAAAGTCAGGGATCGAACAGACTCTCAGCTGACTGCTTTGTGACTTGGTTAGAAACAAACTTGTCCTAAGCTACCAAGTTCACCAAATCGCTCTCTGCTTCCATAATTTTCAAATACTCCAGAAGGAAAGAGAAACCGGTTCTACTCCATTCTTTCCCAAATGAGGGCAGTCCTGAGGGTGGCTCATCATTGTTTAGGAAGCTTTCTTTTTAGGGTGCTTTTGAGCTTGGGGATCCAGAATCATTCTCTGCTGGCCCCTGGGGTTCTGACCAAGCAGCATTGTGGCAGGAGTCCAGCCACTGGTGCAAAGCATAGAGTCTGTGTATCCACCATACTCTTCCTGCCTGTCTCCTGCTCAGAATCCTTTGGTGGGTTAGCCCCTGACAAGTGCCTAGAGCAGCGCCTGGTCTGCAGTAGCGCTCAAGAAATACCAGTGATGATTTCATCATTGTGGTTATTGTTTGTGATATCATCTCTTTCCCCACACCTCCCTCCCCTTCCAGCTGGACTGGGCCCCTCAGAGACCCACATGCCCTCTGGTCTCTCCCACACCACTTCTGCCCTTTCTGAGAATGTCCTTCCCATCATCTCTGCTGGTCCAAACCCAGTGCATCCTTTTAGGTTCCTCTCAGGTGTCTGCCTCCGTGAAGCCAGCTCCTCCTCCCCCAAGTTGTTTTTCTGCCGCCTCCCCAGTGTGAATCCTGTGTCTTGAACTAAACTGGAAAGCACTGGAAGGCTTGATGTTTTGATTTCCCCAGAGCCTGGTACATAAGGGGCACTCAAAAAGTACAATTTTACAGGGGTTTTGACACCATCCTAGGAAAAGCAATCTAACTGAATGGTCAGTTTCTTACTCCTTTTTTTTTTCAGTGGTTAAAAGAAAATTTGGTACTAGGTGGCCAGCTGCACAGGAAGACTGGGCTTCCTGTGGGTGGGGTTCACATGGCGCCCAGGCAAGGCTGGCGCTCACAGGCCTCTCAGGCTGCCAGGCTGCGGGGAACGTCCCCAGACCTCGTGTTGGGTGGGTGGAGGACACAGGCTGGCTGAGTTTCCACTGAGCTCATGGTGTTTGAGCATCAATTGTGTGCTGGGCCCTAAGCTGGGTGTGCCTCAGCTGAGGTTGGATGGGTCCAGGGATTTGCTGAGGTTCCAGAATGGGTAAAACCTAGGCCATCAGACACCAAGTCCAAGTCCTCTGTATTTCCACACCTCTGGAATGGAAAGTGGACTTCTCGCAGGGAACATTTGTTTTGCTACAGGGCCCAGTCTTGCCATTGATTAATTAGTCCAGAAGGTCCATCGTGTAATTCTTAACAAAATGAGAGAGTCCTTTGGATGTACTCTAAGTATATTTACATTTCTTAAATATACCATGGAAAACCAAATGTCTAATAGAAAACAGACTTATGGTTACTAGCGGGGAGGGAGGGAGAGATAAACTGGGAGTTCAGGATTTGCAGAAACTAACTACTACATATAAAATAAACAACAAGGTCCTACTATATAGCACAGAGAACTATATTCAATGCAAAAGAATATAAAGAGGAATATATATATGTATAACTGAATCACTGTGCAGTATACAAGAAATTAACACAACATTGTAAACCGAGTATACTGCAATAAAAATAAATAAATAATAAAAATGAAAAAGCCAAATGTCTAGAAATTTGGGGGGCACTTTTATTATCATTCTTTTCTCATCAGCATTGTCTGTTCTTTTTTCAAATTTTTTTCTAGTTTTATTGAGGTATAATTGACATACAGCACTGTGTAACAGGGCACTTGAAATTGTGAATTCTATCCTATACGTATGTAACCCTAATACTCTTTTGGGAAAAAAAAATTTAAGAAATTTGTTCCTCTTCTTTGGGAGAGGGTGTGAATGGATACCAGAACATTCAGTTTTCATAATGAATCTTTCCCACCATAGGGCCAAACCTCAAAGCAAACTCAGTGTTCCTTCAGCTGTGTGAGCGGGAGCCCTTGCTGGGAATGGAAGTTGAAATGTGCACATTTTGACCTCTACCTTTCTTGTCATCCTCTCATATGGATCTTTTTCTTACTGGAAATGATTACTCTTCTGAGTGCACATTAGCTTTTTAGAGCTGTTGATTTGCCCAAATGCTAAATGGGTAAACCATTATCTTCCTTGTTAAGTGACACAAACAGCTCATAAAGGGAAAGGGGTTTTGCCAAAGGGGACAAAAGTGTCAACACCAGTGTAAAGATAGGGCCTCCACAACTTTGGACTGAGCCCCCCTCCACCCCCAGTGTGGCTGATAGCCCACCCCAGGCCACAGTGCCCATCCTGAGACCTCCCAGCAGTGCAGGTTTTGTAATAGTCGCCTAGGCTCAAATCCACTCTTTAGTTTGTTGAGCTGCCCCTGAAAAGGAAAATAAGGTCTTGACGTTCATACTTCTTCAGTTATTCAAAAGTCAACAATGCAACCTTATCCTCTGGGACATTCTGAAGGCTAAAGTGATTTATTCCTAAGTTCCCCACATATAATTTGTCAAAGACTCTCTCCTGGCTTGCCTCTACTGTGGTTATCTATCATCTGCTTCTTTTAAAAAAAACTTTTTTCCAGCTCTACTGAGGTGTAATTGACAAAATTACAAGATATTTCAGTGTACAGTGTGATGATTTGGTTATCATCTGCTTTTTATTCTCTGTCTGCTTTTTTTTGTCTCTTCTAGGCAAGCTCTTTTTGGAGACCATGTTAAGAAACCCCGGAGCCTGGAGGACACAGACTTGAGCCGCCTGTACACGGCCACATCCCTGATGCAGATCGATGACAACGTGATGAGGTGTGCCCACGCTCTGGGGCAGGGTGCCAGGCGGGAGGCAGTGAACCAGCGCCTCCCAGCACCAGGGGTTTCCTCTGCCCGCTTTAGTGTTAAGGGTGAAGAGCATTGTTATTATTTTTTGTTTTTTTAATATGTCCACTGTCTAAAAACTGAAGATTTCAGAGGAAAATCCAAATTTCTAATGTCTCTTGAAAAAATAGGAAAAGGCTCTGATCACTCGTTCTGCCTTCCTACACGGCGCAGCTGAGCTTGAACAAGGGCGCTGAGTGTACACACTCTAGTTGTCCGCAGTCCTCACCCTACGGGCTGTGCCTCAATGCCGGTACGGGGATCAGGTGCCACAAAATCTACATGTGGCAGTGGAGTAAAAGGAAAAGAAAATATTTCTTGTACCTGTCTGTGTCTCTATCAAAAGTAGAAACATCAAAAATAGACCAAGAGAGCTGTGTTTTGCAAGAAAAATGGACAGCTTCTCCCTCTAAGGGTGTGAAGACTCTCCTCTGGAGTGTAATATGCAAGCCCCGCCCCTTCACTCAGTTAACCGTTTCCCTGCCTGTCCCCACTAGCCCCTCCGGGACCTGAGGTCCCAACACTAACAGTGTCCCCTTTCCTGGCACCAGTAGTTTCTGATGGAGGTTAGCCTTAGCTGGAAAAGGTAAAGTTGATCTCTGACCTCATCGTTCTCTTTAAAAAAAGTCATCCTTTTTATTTAATGATCAAAAGCAAGCTAGCGTTCATCCAATAGGTAGGCAGATACTGACCTCAGGGTGTGGGATCTGTACGTCCTTCCTTAAGGGATTTTAAGAACATTTTTACATCAAGTAACCTTGAAATAGACTCATAAACAGTTACTCAAAGGAAATGGAAATGAGGAGATTCCTGATATGTTCAGAAGGAGAGAATTAATTTTACCCACCCTCACTTACAGTGGGGCGTGTGACTTTAATGTACACATTACCCTAATGAGAAAAAAAACAAACTTACTCAAATCTCATTCATCTTCCAAATTTTTTTAAGCCCAAAAGAGAGTGTTCTTCAACTCTTCCTAACACTCTTCCTTTTTAATTGTGCCAGATAGTAGCACTTTTCATGATCATAACCAATTTGGGCACCCTGCCCATTAACCCATTGCTAGTAATACTGAAAGACTGGAGTGCCTTTCTGGAGCACTGAGACCACAAAGGAACTAACTTCATGGAGACAAATGTCCTCGAGATGCTCTCTGCACTCAGCCTCTCCTATTATGTTTGGCTTAATAGTCCAGCCTGAGCATTCTGGGTCCTTTCCCAGCAGAGATGTCTAAAGAACCTGGTAGTGGAAGAGGTCCACAGCTTCAGGGGAGCCCAGATATCTTGAAGACCCTAGTCCAAAGAAACTCACCATTCAGAAACCAGAGGCCCTAATCTGGGTCAGAAATAAATGAGGTTTTCAGGGATCCTCTGAGCTGGGGCTGACTCGGCCTGCTGGTGTCAGAGCTCCAGGCTGAATCGTGCTGGCCTCTCTGAGCACAGGGCAGGGCAAAGCGGCAGGACCTGCCTGCTAGGAGCACTGAAGGGTTCGTTAAATGTCCGTGTGTCTCTGACTGATGCTCCATGGGGGTAACTTTGAATCCCCGTCTCATTTCTGTTATCCAGTGCATATTTCATTCCAATTCACAGTGACCTGGGTCACTCTGCCAGGAAGCATTCTGTTGAAAACAAAGTTCTAGTACATGCCTTTGAATTGCAGTTTCTTAGTGTCTATGGTGACATCTGGTTTTATGTCAAAAAGATGTAATAAACACTAATAATTACTATAGATAACACTTATTGAGTAACTACTCTGGGCCAGTTATTATGCTATTATATTAAAATGTCACTTTAATGTCAGAAACCTCATGGTGCCATTAAAACAGAGCCTGTCCTAAACTCCATTTTACAGAGGAGAAGCTCAATGAGATTAAACCTTTTGCCTAAGGTCACAAGGTAAGTGGCAGAGCCAGGATTTGAACCCGCATGCCAAAGCTGGGTGCTCTTAACCCCTAACTCTGGTTACTTGTGTATATTCCACTGACATTATGAATTAGTGCAGGAACTGGTGCTGTACTCAAATCAACTCAGCATTCCAATCTTGTCTTTTTCCTTTGTGTGTGTGTCCAGGAAGTTCCATGGCTATAACTCCCTGAAGGAATATTACGAGGAAGAAAGCTGCATGAGGTACCTGCACAGGGTGAGTGGCGACACTGACTCAGAGGCGGCAGCATCTCAGAATTAGCGTCATTCCATCCAGCTCAACCCAGGGTCTAACAGGCATCCCTCTGAAGTTTCCCTGGTGGAAGCTCAGCCAGCATTTGGCTCCAACCGCTCTAGTTGTTGACTTGGGTTTATTATTGAACCAAACTCTGCCCCTCTGTGACCTCCATGTAATAATCCCAGAGCTGCGCCTTAGTGCAGTGAGGACCAGCCTGCTCCCGTATCTGTGTGAAAGTCTTTAAAACTGCTGCCACACTCATTATTTTCTTACTCTTCCTTTGACAGTACGATCCTGCTTGATTCCTGCCATGGTTCCTCATAGGAGATCCGTGTAGATTTCTTACAATCCTAGACCCTTTTTGGGGCCACTGTATATTTTGTTGGTGTGGTGCCTAGGATTGAAATCAAAATTCCTGCCATGATCTGGCAAGCACAGAGTCAAATTGGTGCATTTCTGTATGAGAATGATAGAGGAGCATGTCTTTTAATGATGTAGACTGGTTTATATTAATGCAGTTTTCAGCAGCTCCAATAAACTGTGTGTGTATTAAGCTTGTGGCCAATGATAACCCCCATGTTTTTTACCTGAGCCACCACCAAACCAGTCTCTCCCATTCCGTCTTTGAACAATTACTCTTTTTACTCAGACACAGGCTTCCCATTTATCCCTGTCAGTGTCCTCCTGTTGGTGTGGCCTACCACTCCCCCAGCTAAAGCAGATCATTGTGACTCTCTGTCCTGTCGTCTGTCATATCAGCCATCCCTCCTACTTCATCGTCCAGGCTTTTTGTGTCGTCATTTAAGCCATTACTGAAACATTGAGCTGTCTAGAGCCAATGTCAGGGACATCCAGTTTAGACAACTAGTCATTTCACCCCTGAGCATGGCTGTTCAGTAATGTCTGCATTACCCCATCAGCATCATATCTGCTAAAATGAAAAAAGACGCTATTTTTGCTGTTTTGCTAAAACAGATGTTAAATGCAAATCTGCCAGGAGCTTCCTAATATCCACCAGCCTGCTCCTGTTTTCAACTTTTAGATTCCTCTAGAAAGACTCTTTTGTCTAGCGTGGAGTACACTCCTTTTTTCCTCCCCACAATATAAATTGAATGAATATGTGCGCAACTCTTTGTAAAGCCATTTTCCTGAAAGGTCTGGCTAATCTGAAACATTGTGAAGATGATCAGAAATATTTCGCGAGTGAGCGCCATGGAGTCTTTACCCGCGCCCACCAGAGCACGTGGGGCACCTCGGACCCCGAGCTTGGCTCCTGCACTGCCTGCCCGCCAGGGTTGTCATCACAGCAGCAGTTACCATTGCTGCCACTGCCAAGGGACACAAGGCGTCCTTAATCCAGCTGTTCAGCAGACTGAGCGCTGACCCTCTTCCTCTGGCTTCCAAGACATGTCTGGTAGTGAATTTGAACCTTGGCTCAGTGGGGTCTAAATAAAGGGAGTTGATCATTTAATTCTGCCTTATTTTCTTGTTTCAGATTTATGTACCCCTCATGCTGGTGAATGCAGCTGATGACCCCTTGGTGCATGAAAGTCTTCTAACCATTCCAAAGTCTCTTTCAGGTAAGTGCTTTCTTCCTGCTGCCCCCTCAACCACTCAGCAAACTGCCACAGTAAATTCTGTCACCTTCACCACGCTGTCATCTCCTGGAGACCAGGACATCTCATGGCAGTGTTCTTATTTAGTCTAGCCTGATAGTCCCGGGACTGTGATGGAGCCTAGGCAGAGCCTTTTTGTGTTCTGTCCTGGTGCAAGAGACAGGAGCATCATTTATATCCATAGCCAGGTGTGGGGAGTCCCCTGGTGTTCTATGAAATTATTGTCTCAGGGATGTAGTTCCATTAAGGCTGAGAGTTTGACATGAAGAGATGTTTACACTTACAGCTTGACTTGAAAAGCAAAACAAAAAAGCCAGTTCTGCTACCTCTTTTGACAGACAGCCTCCTCATCTGCTCTGAGGATTAAAAATACAAGCAACTGAAAAAGCAAAGAAGGTTGCTCATGGGAATGACATTGTGTCTCAGGCCAGCACAGTCGCATGCCAGGCTAGGTAGGAGCTACAGGAGAAGCTCAAAAGAGGGTAGCAGAAGGAAACACTGGAGCCACAATCCAAAATTACTTTGCATTATAATCCAGATCTAATCTGACCAAAGCTGCTCCTTGCACAGTCCTCTGTGATTATGTTTCCTCTTGTAAATATATGTGCACCAGAGGGAAGAGGACCACTTCTAGTTCTCTCATGACCCCAAGCTAAAGAGTAGATAATATAGCAAGCAGACAAGGAGCCACGCCCAGACAGCTTCGTTCGCTGCTCAGAGAGAACGCGTCTGTCACAGGTGTGTTATGTGATAAAAGCTGTCTCCTGTCAACCCGATCAGACCACAGGCTTCCTGCACAAAAGCAGCCCACCCAGCCATGGGAGCAGCAGTGAGAGGAAACAGCCACTCTGGTTTCCCTCTGCACATCTAAAGTGACATCCATAGCATTAATGCTGTCACACAGAAATTTATGAAATAGCAACTGAAAAGGAAGAATAAAGGGTGTCAGACAAGATAAGAGCCCCTGTAGAGCCAGAAATGTGCATGCCAGGAAGTGCCTCAGAGGCCTGGAGCAGCCAGCAAGGGGCCCCTTGTCAGTTATCCCTTTGGGAAGACAGATGCTTCATGTGGTACCTGACTATACCTAGCTGTCCACTTTGCACACATCTTCAGTAATGGCTTTAACTAGCCCATGTGGGACTAACTTAAACATAGACTCATAAGTCAAGCTCCAGGTTAGTAATTCTTAGATGGCCATTTAGCATGTGCCATTGAGAGCCTGGGCATCTTTTAACACAACTTGCAGCTTTATATTTCAGTCTTAAAAGTCTGTAGTGAAAAATCGTTGACTCCATTGAATTCAACTGGTACTCTAGCAAATAAGAGAGCGCTGTGAATCCCTTCTCAAAGCCTGGCCCCCACCAGTAGCTTTGGCATCATCTGGGAGCTTGTTAGAACTGCAGAATTTCAGCTCCTTCCCCAGGCCTATTAAAGCAGAATCTGTATTTTATGGTGGTAGCCAGGTGATTGGGATGCACGAAGTTGGGAAGCACCTGGCTGTACAATTGAGTCACCTGGGGAGTTTTAGCAACACCCATGCCTGGGTTCTCCTCTCACCTGTCACCCACTGCCCCCCTCAATCAGAATCTCATTGGTCTGGGTGCAACATAGGGATTGTCTAAAAACCCAGGGTGATTCTAATATGCAGCCAAGTTTGAGAACCATTTAGAGTTCTAAGGATCTCTGAGGCCCATTCTGCCCCAAAGCCAAGCTGCTCTTCCCAAACCTGCTAGATGCCACCATCTCGCCTGCCCCACCGAATCCCCCTCCCACTTTGGAATGAGGCAGAGGGAGTGGAAGTCGGATGCCCACTTAGGTGACACCTTCACCTGTGGGGAAAGCCTGGCCAGCTCGCTTTCGCACCTCCTGCCCTGGAGCTGAGAGAGGCCAGTGACTCACTCAGCTGCCTTTCTCCTGCAGAGAAACGGGAGAACGTGATGTTTGTGCTGCCGCTGCACGGGGGCCACCTGGGCTTCTTTGAGGGTTCCGTGCTGTTCCCTGAGCCCCTGACATGGATGGATAAGCTGGTGGTGGAGTACGCCAATGCCATTTGCCAGTGGGAACGTAACAAGTTGCAGTGCTCTGACACGGAGCAGGTGGAGGCCGACCTGGAGTGAGGCCCCCCAGACTCTGGCACGCTCCAGCTGCCCTCCTCTGGAACTCATGTCCCTCACCGGCTGTTTCAGGTCTCCCATCTCCCTCAATGACCTGGATCTGACCTCACCATCAGCGGGGGCAACCCACCAGGCACACCTATCTTGAAGTAGGTGGCTGTCCCTGGGAGCTCCAGGCTATTTTTGTGCTTAATTACTGGTTTTCTCCATTGCTTTGTTAGCCACGGTGACAAACAACAGGGTTCTCACCCTCCTGTCCAGTTTCAGCATCTGATTGCTTTCAGGCCAATTACATCTAGTTTCCCTATTAAAAATGTGTCTGGACAGCAGTTTTGCTTTGCCAATCAAAAGGCTTTTCCCCAAGAGCAGTGAAGGATGTGTGTTATTTTGTGGTGGTTTATATGTGTCCTTACATAGACCCTAAAAAGAGCCAATGCCGTACATGAGGTTCAGCTTGGGAGCCCGAAGCCCTGGCCTCCCGGGCCAGAGTGTGGCCTCCTACATGGCAAAGAAGATTCCCTTGAGTCACGAGCCAAGTTTCTCCCTCACTCTTTTCTAAGACAGTTTGCCCACACATTGCTGATGATGAGAGTCACCTGGGGTGCTTGTTAAAAATTCAGCCTCCCAGGTCCCTCCCCTTGAAGAAGCTGATTCAGTGGGTCTGGGAAGGGGCCTGGGGATTTTAATTTTTGACAAGTGCCCCATGTGATTCTCATCACCAGGCAAATCTGAGAAACACGGTTGTGCGGGGCCTTTAGAAACATCTCAGTAACTCGTTTTATTCAAATTCATGGTCGGAGGTGTCTCTCAGCTCCCAGGAGCCTCCAAAGCAGCAAAGCCTGTCGAGCACAGCTGCCCTAGTGTGATCTTAGTGTGACGTCCCAGAAAGGGCCTGGGTGGGGTGAAGACTTTGGGCTGAGGCTCTGCTTCTCCCTGGCTATATGACCCTGGAAAAGTCCCTTTGAAGTTTAGTTTTTTCACCTGTCAAATGGGGGACTTAGACCAGGTAAATTGCCGAGATCACTACCAGTTCTAAAGTTCAATGACAAACTCAGTTTACTGAGGTTTGAGAGAACATCCCTCCAGGGGACCCTGGGAGCTATTCTAAGCTTGTAGACATCACCACTTGCCTTTCTTTTCTTTTTCTTTTTTGTCCCTCACTTCATATAAAGAGGTTTTGGGGTGTTTTTTTTTAAGCACTCAGTTATAATTTTATTCTTTTTTTAACCCAGACCTCTCTCACGCCAGCTTTTGATACCAAACAATTCAAAAGTTGGATCTGAGTTTGGAGAAATATCTTTCCAACTGAAGACGGTGTGATCTTGAAACCAGATTTTTAATAGCTTATATCTGTAGTCTGTTCGCTAGAGCTTTCCAGAGTGTGTCTTCTCAAATGAAAAGTCACTCCAGGTCTCAAGTACTCCTATCCTCCAATTCTGTGGTACTTGAATATCTAAAAACCCGGCACTTTGAAAAATTAGCTATCTGGAACTAAGCAGGATTACGAGTGAAATGGCCTAGATACTTTAAAAAATTTTTTTTTGTTCCTGCTTCCTCTCCTTTACTCTAGGACAGACAGGAATATAAATAGTGGGTCTGTGTGTGCATGTCTAAAGGGTAAAGGGAGCCACCTGAGGGCCTGGAGGCCACCCCTCATGGCCACAGGTGGATGTAGTTTGGGCATCAGTCCAAGTCATGTGACAGTAATGTCTGTAACCCGAAGAAGTTGTTTTCTGACAATCACCAGATCGTTCTAACTAGTAACATCAAAAACAGCCATTATCTGAAAAGATTGAGACTTCTGTGGTCTCCACTTTGCTTCGGTACAATTTCTCACACACACACCAAATTCATCATTGTGACTTCCCCCCTAAGTTGTTATTTTTCAAGTGCATTTCTTTTTCATTTCTTTCGGCACAAATTGGCACTTTATCATCTACCCCTCAATTTGGAAGCTAGTCCCTCCCCTCTGTTACTGTTCCCTCCAACCAACAACCACAGCTGTAATCTAGAAGATTCATCGTCCCATTTCCATTATGTCTTGAGACTTTTTTGTGAAATTAGGTATACGAAGCAATAACTCAGTGGGGTTGAATCACCATCCCAGGAGGCAAGAGGCTCCTTTTCATTTGCCTTAGGTCTCATCTCTTATCTATTCTGACAAAGTAGTGGCCAGGTACCAGCTCCATTGAGAAGAAGACAGTGCTGTTGTCACACACATGGCAGGGCAGGGGCAGAAGTCCTTGGAGCCTGGTCTGCACGGCAGTTCTGATGCCCACGGAGGAGAGGCAGGGCTCAGGGCATAGCTTTTGTTGCTCCACAACCAGAATTTACCCCGCAGGACTGTGGGGGCCGTGTTCCAGCTGAAATCTTTTTAGTGTGTGAGTCTGAATGGCCCTTGCATTCCATTTTGGCTCAAATGAAATCAACTGAAGCCCTTTTGTTCAAGCTTCAGGGTCTCAGGCATGGCAATGAGAGTATAACTGTGGCTATCTTAACAGGAAAATTCTTGTTTGTCCCTGAATGGGAGCACAGAGGCATTGAATTTACAGAGATGCAAGCTCGCCTAATAAACAAGGAAGCATCATTTTATATGTAGGTCAGCTTTTTCCTTCCTCCCGCTTTCTTTGCTTTTCTTCATAAAGTCATTCCTTTCTGATGATAACGTGAGAGCTCTTCTTGCAATCAAGGTCCTATTTGGGCTCAAACAAGGCTGAATTGTCAGAGTATTTGAACATTATATTTTAAAATCAGATGAAGGATATAAATTGCAGGAGCCTAGACAATTGTATCGCAGGAAGAACATGTTTTAACATGTCTCTGGGTTGTACTCCCTGCCTCTAAACAGTATGAAAGCAATGATGATTAGCTGAGCCCAAATGAGGATTATCTGACTTGAAAAATGGTCTCAAGTCTCCATGATGCATTTATGTTAATAGGGAGTTTAACAGACTTGAAGAAAACCTCTTACCTTTCCTGCTGTGAGTTTACACCGGTCAGTCCAGAGCAGAATGAAAGCAGAAAGTTGTTTGCTGTCACTATATTCTTTGAACCCCGCTGCAGTGTTTACACACACTGTAAGAGTGGGAATATACCTGTAAGGGGAGCATTCCTTTCCTGACATGGTGTGATGGAACCAGGGTTCAGGAGACCCAGGTTCTTGTCCTAACTGTCTCTAATTCACACTGGGTTGTGGGCAATCACCTCACCTCCTTCACCTCTCTGAGCCCCAGTTACCTCATCTTAGACCATCTCTTAGTCCACTTCATCTATTTACACATCATTTGCCGGAACATTCCCACTTGCCTTCTACAGCCCTTGCAAGTGGAAACAGATATGTCAAGGCCTCAGGCTTATCTTGAGAGGGGACTTGAAGAGGGAGTTACTGCTTTGAGCCTTCGTTGCTGAAGACCCTTGATTTTGCCCAAAGCCCCGTGTCTCTGACTGGCTTCTCTTCAGAGCCTCCACTGTCATCTCAGTATCCTTTCTGTGCCGAGGGTGGTCTTATGACTGGGACAGGTGCTGACCGTTGGAACGAGCCAAATATCCCCATCCTTCTGTGTGACTCAGGCAAACATTGAGAGTTCCCAGGGCAGAAATCCTTCCTGCTAAGGCTTTCATTCTAAAACTATGGTCTTCATTAAAGCTGAACTTTCTGGGTAGCTGAGCTTATATGCCTGGCATCTGAATGAGAGCTCTCTTTGTCACTGTGTGGCTTGAGATCCATCTTGCCAGCTCCGGGGAAACAATACATGTGTTCTTGTTTGTGTTTGCCAGACAAGCAGATGTCTGAGATGTGAGAGGCTTTTGTTTTCCCTGGGCACCGGTTCTGACTTGGAGCTAAAGTAAAGATCACTGAAACATCACGTTGAGTTAAAAGAACTCAGGTCTTTGTCCTCTAAGGCAGGACAGGAGAGTTATTAAGAAGCATTTCCCTGCAGCATCTGCTCACAATATCATCTGGAATTGTTTTCTTTGCCCAGAAAGCCTTAACTCGCCTCTAGAGTATCCCCTGGTATTACAACAATACTGTGGCTTTGGAATTCAATTCTTCTACTGTAGATGTTTGAGGCAAAGCCACAGCAAAACCAGAGAATTCCTTCATGTGGCCTGTATGCTCCTTGTTAACGTTAGACCCTCTCAACCCCCTCAACAATATGAGTGACCCCAAACTGGCCAAACACCTCATCTCTGATGCCTTTCTTCCTTTGTGGCCTCATTCTGTGTTCAAAACCACTTTGGATTCATTGGATGCTTCAAAAAGCCATGATAAGTGGCCTGCCTGTGGCATTTAGAGGTCCAGCAGTCGAGGGAAAGGTTTCCTCCTCCCTCTATTAGCAGAGGGAAGTGCCCCTGTCTTTGTAAACTCTGATTGCTTTTGCCAAATGGCGTTTGCAGGGGAACTGGTCCCTACTGGCAGTGAGAACTGGAATGCTATCCACAATGAAAGCTCCCTCCTCGCTGCTGCCACTGCCTGCGGATGCTGCAGCCTGGGCATCCCCACCGTGTGGCCCTCGGAAGCAGGCTGCAGAGCCCAGCTTGCCAGCCATTCTCAGACCCCAGGCAGTAGACAGCTGCCCCTTTTGAAGGAGTCAGGCCCACCCACACACCATGTTTTCTAAACCAGTTTTTCCTAGCATGTATGTGGGTAAAATGTTCATATATGAATGAATAAGCTGAAGTTAATTTCTAACCAGTGGATTAAGTCTTTTAACTCAACTCCTGCCAATCAGTAATGACATCTGTTAACCTACCTTCTCCCCCTTCTGGACCCCATCTGCCAAGAAATCTATCGCCATAAGTTGGGGACAGTCCCCTGATAACACCTGCAGAAGTACCGTTCATCTCCATAGGCATTCTCCTTCCAGACCACCCACAGTTACCCAGAGTAACTGCTGAGCCCTCAGTCCCAGCGCCAGCCACTTGCTTCCCAGGCTGCGTGCGTGGGTGGACCAAGTTCCTGGGTGTAGGAGTTAGGTTTTGTTTGGTTTTTGTTTTGGCCTCCTTGGTTTATCCTAAAGCACAAGTCCATGTAGAATCCTGTCACCTCTCCGCACCAGTTCAGATGATCTGGGTCTCTCCCACTGCCTCAGGAAGACCTTCACTGTACCTGAGCTTTTGACTTCTGCCACTGCAGCTGCCTTAGCGACACCAGGGGTTGGGGGGGGCGTTGGAGGGGGAGGCCAGTTTGCATCTCCCCCTTTCCTGGTTAGACTCCCATTAACCACATTCTTCTGTTGGTAGATCTGCTTGCAGATTGATTTTTGAGAACCATCACTTTCACATTCCTAATTTATGTTTGTTTTGTTTGATTTCGTTTTGGGGGATTTTCTGAAACTTCAAATGCTGCCCTGAAGATGATGTAGTTTTGAGTTTGTGTTCTGAAAGCCTCCGTGCTGCTGGATTTAACGGGGGCGCGGGGGAAACAGAGGATCCTCCAGCACCGAGGTGTTTAAGATTTGCAACTAGCAATGCAATTTTTTCTAAATATGAGGATATTTACCTTTATTAAGAAATGATACTAAACAATCAAGGTGTCCTTGATCATTTTATGTTCTCATATTACTTTCGGTTCTATTTTGATTCTGTGTGGTGGTAAACAAAAATCATGACAAACAAAAACTGTAATTTTGTTATCTTTGATTCAGTGGAATTTCTTTACTTAAAAAAATAAAAGACTAAAAATGTACTGTGGCTGTGTGTCCTTCTTAGTGGAGATTTTCGATCTAAAAGGGTCTTCCTGTGTCTTCATCAAAGCATGAGCTTGAAAGAAATGGGCAAAACACCAAGTTCTCATCACAATTGATTTTAACCCAGCCTTGCAAATACCAAAGAAATTTTCAGGCCACAGGTGTCTTTACAAGGCCATTATCTCCAGGCAAGAAAGCCAAGGCCTGAGATAACAGAGAAAGCAGCATTTTAATCCCTTGCTCTATAAAGTGAACCACGTAGACAAAATGTAAGGTGAGATGTAAATGGTGGTTGCCATGCATGATTCACATACTCTTCTAATAGTGTTCTTTGAAAGGACTAGGTGAACGTGACCTAAATTAAGATTATATTGGGTTGGTGGAGTAATGGTGGCATTTTCTTCTCCTTTGTGTCTGTCAGAATCCAAACTAAGGGTCTCCCAGGGTCAGTCACTGGCCCAGCCAGGAGAGTTGTGCCCGTCTATGCGCCCCCACCCCAAGAACCTTGCAATTGGAGTTTTCTTCCCTCCTTGGCCATGTGAAACCTTTGACAAGCTAAGTGGGGTGGGGAGTATTGGTTTTGGAGGATGTGCATTAGCATGACCTAGGAATGCCCAATGTCAGATTTCAAAGTACGTCCCTTTCAGGTGAGCAAGCTTCTTCCCCACACCTCCCTCCACTTCCTATCCCCTATAAAATAGCCAGACCATTTTGATCTAAGAAAATCAACTTGCAAAGAATATTACCTATAAAAAGCACCACCTGGGAGAGACTTCAGGTCCAGGGTGTTAGCTGGGTCGACGCCCGCAGCTTGCCCGTGTGGTTGGCACACAGCTGTGCCTCTCCTGATGCTTCCTTATAGGTTTGTTCTTGGTGACATTTATCTGCAATCACTCGCTCTCCCAAGGGGGCTGATATATTTTTTGTTACCTTTCATTAACAGGCCCCTCAGCTCTAGCCCTGCAGGGAGTACTTTCCCATGGGCAGGACCGGACATCTAACTGGATGGCCCTCCATCTGCAGGACAGCCTCCTTCCTCATTTCTTTCTTTGGTATCCCCTCCTTAGAGGAGGTTACATGTAGCTGAGTGGTTGGGAAGACATTACAGGCAGTCTAGCCTTGAACTGCTCAATCTCTCCTCAAAGAAGACATGGTCTTTTCCTGCCTTAATATGGTTACCTTGAGAAATTAAATGTGCCCACTTACACATTTCCTGCCTGAAGGCAGGGCGACTTCTGGTCACGGCCCCAGGAGGACATTGCTCTAATTCTGGGACAGATAGCCAGGCATAAGCTGCTGCCATCCCACAGGGATTTTGCAGTCCTGCTCTCTGCTCAAGAAGAGCGAAGTGCAGAGTTTGCCTTTAAATCCAATATTAAAACTATGGGTCCTTTAAACTCTCACCTCCTCCCTATGTCAAAACACATGACTTGGAGCAGTACACATTGGAGCTACCTGGGGAGCTGGGAAAGGTCTTGCTCTCCAGGTCACACCCCAGCTTTAGTACTTGAGAATTTCTGGGTGGGGCCAAGGCCTCAATAGTCATAAAGCTCCCCAGGAGGACCTGCAAGGAGGTTGCAAGCCACTGCTTTGGACTCTCTGATTGGTCCTTCAATGTGCAGTCCCCTGAGGATCTTATCAAAATGCAGATTATGATCCAGCAGATCCGAGGCGGCACCTAAGATACTGCATCACTAGCAAGCTCCCACGTGGGGCAGACGCCCTCCTGGGAGCACACGTTGAGTAGTCAGGCTCCCAGGTATCCTGTGAGCTTCCAGACCCTGCACTGCTGAGCTTCCTCAACACCAGAGCCATGCCCACCATTGAAAGTGGGAAGAAAGGAGGTCCAATTCACCCTGAAGGTGACTCTTCAGCTCTTTTTCGGATTGACTTAAGACCTGGGCATCCCTCTTCCAGGAAGACTTTGCCAGGACACCAGGCAGCACTAGCCTCCTCCAGCGCCCCTTTGGTAAACTCAAGCCTCTAAGCAGGGGCCAGTCTTGCTCAGAGGGTCTCTAAAGCTGGTGGCCCATTTCCTTCCTGAGACCTCCACCCATACCTTAATAAGTGCTTCTGTCTCTAACAGACGATGTTTCCCCAAAGGTCCACGTGAAGATGGCAGAAATGCATCATTGTGACTTCCCAACTTTTGCTGTTCAAATTACTTTCACGTGACAGAAACCCTGCCTCTTCCCAGATGTCTCCAGAAAGGGAAGTGTTCTGTTCAGCAAATGGTTGTCATAAAAGTCATGCTTTGTTGTCTCCCTTCCCATATCTGGTGGCTTTCAAGAGTATTTTATTGTCCCTCTTCCTCGCTCTCATTAATGTGGGGGTGGTGGCCACTTGTAGGAATCCAGCATGCAGGCAGCTCGGATTTTGTGAGACCGAGCACATCAGATTTTAACATTAAAATTCATAGTCTTCAGGCATATTCTCCCAAAGGTGGCACCCTCATTCTGGCAAGGTCAGCCTCAGCCTGCTCCTGCCCAGTCTGTCCCTGCCGTTTGTCTCTGGGCATGGAGGGGCAGTGCAAGGACATGGCCAGCAGGGGGCGGTGGCAGCCCACAGTCAGGACTGACTCACTGTGTCCCAACCTTACAGCTTCTTCCTCAGAAAGCACCTCGGCTTTCCTGTCAGAGCTAGCCCTGCTGTCTTTAGGGGGGACCCTGGCATCCCACTTGGATCTGCATAAGAGCCAAAGCTGCCCCAAGAGCCTCTGCCTGCAGTTTTCTCCAAATCTTGATCTCATTTATAAATTAGAGCCCCCACAAATCAGAGGGTGGGACTAGGAAGGCTCTTGGCAATTAGGGGCCCAGGAAAGATGGGAGTCATCCAAGAGGGATCAGCCACTGTTTCCCTCAGATTTGGGACATAACTCTTACAAAACAACTAGAAGTACATCTTGAAAGTTTGAAAAATGCTCTTCCTTTTAATTTCTTTAACTCAGACTCATCCCTGCCCCTTCTCTACCAAAACCTGTGCTGTTGGGTCACCAGTGCCCTCTATCTTGGCAAATGCAAGTCTCCATTCTCTCTTTTTTTTAAATGGAGACACTGGGGATTGAATCCAGGACCTCGTGCATGCTAAGCACATGCTTTACCACTGAGCTATATACACTGTCCCTCTTCATTCTCTTTTCATTTGACCCCCTCAGCAGCATGTTTGTGCCCTCTCACACTAAACTTCTTAGCTCCAGATATTCTAGGAGATCTCTTGGGGTGATGCTGCTGAGTCCCCTTCAACCAGAGCAACAGATACCATCTGTCAATCTAAGTAAAACCATCCATTGAGGCAAGGGGTCTGGAGGAGGGAGCTTTTGGTGGAGAGACCCCCATGGATGGAAGGAGGGGCACACAACTGCCACCCTTGAAAGAGGTCCAAGCTTCTGACCATCACTACACATGTCAGACTGCACCTGACCAAGGGGACCAGACCAACCCAAAATGGAGCCACTTCAATGCTGCTTCCACCCTGGAATTCCAGGTGGAAACCCCTTAGCCTGCCTATCAGCCACCAAGAATATTGTACCTGCCAGATCACTTGCTTTTATATTCCTCCCCCTTTTATCTTCTATTTTATACTTTTACTGGGGGCGGGTTGGGGGAGAGACTTTTAAGCCAGTCTCCTTGCCTATTTTCATAGACCCTAAATAGCAAAACTCTATTACAAAGGAAATCATTGAGAAGCTTGATTAGAGTCTTTGAAACCCAGCCCTACACAAGTCTGTCCTAAAGCTTCAGAGGCGGTAGGAATAGAACTCTCCTCAATTCTTGCTCAAGGGAATTCCCCTGCTTTATTGCTCCCCAACTTGGGAGGAGGGTGACACCTGAGCTCACCCAAGCTTAGTGAGGTTCAGGGGAACCACAGTCCCCCTGAGCAGTCTTTTCCCCAGCCTTATGGGTCCAGGACAGCTAAGGAGAAGCCCGAGGATACTAACTACAGGTTGGATGGCAGGAGACGTTCTCAGAAGGCTGTGTTCTCGGCTTGGGCCCGGGGACCAAAGAGCTTCTCGGCAACAGCCTTGCCGTCATACTTGGGCTGTGTGCCCCCAAAGTCGGAGGGCAGGATGTCCTCATCGAACTCCTGGAAGAAGTCGGAGAGGTCTTCTCCATGGACAAAGACCTGCAGGGAAGCAGGGGAGACAGAGCTGAGCAGGGGATGCTCTAAGGATGGGAGTTGGAGGTAAAGAAGAGGGACAGGAGGACAAAGTCACATATGCCATCTCTGCCTAGTGATGTCCTTCTCCACAGTCCTTCTTGTTGTGCTGTCTGTGGGATCCACTCTGTTCAGGACCATGGTACAGTGTCAGAGGAGGACTCAGGTGGGGTCCTCTCTTCTTCCTATCTCATCCCTCTGGTCTCATGAACCCTTTCCTGCTACAGCCCCATTCACTCACTCGCTCACACACACCAGACGATCATTGGACATCTTCCCTATGTGGCCACACACTTACCCGCTGGAGCAATTTGCTCTTCAAGAAGGGCTTGACCACGTTGTAGGTTGTGGTGAAGTACCACGGCTGGTAGATGAAGTGAATGGCTTTGAACCGGGCTGGGAAGGAATCCTGCAGGGACAGAGAGTGCCCCACCACAAGACCCTGACCTCACGGGTTCCCACTCACTCCCCTACTGCCTCTCCTCATGACATGAGGACAGAGTTGTCTCACACTGTAGCCCCAGAGGACTGCCCATGGAAAGTTCCATCTGTGCCAGCAACTGGGGCGCTCTGGCTTCACTGCAGCCCCAAACTGCAGGAAGGAAACCCCAGAAGCCACGCAGCCCAATCCTCTCCCTGCTGATGCATAACACCTTGTAACTGCATGTGGAGTAAAGAAATTAAATGGTAATCTTACTTGGTTTTTAGGTGACTGAACTTTTTCAAACCCACTCGCGTGCTGAGTGGACTGCAAAACTATTGTAGACCAGAGGGACACTATTGTTATGCCTCACTGGCCTTCAGCCCCTGCCATGACCCCCACCTCTCACCCCTCCTCTCCCAGAGAAAGCAGATTTAAGATTAGCTCTAAGAAAGGACTTCTGACACGTCAGTATATAGGACTGAGCTGTCAAGGGAGTTAGAGATAGCCCTTTCTCAGGATAAATTCACTTTCAGAGAGAGGCAGCATGACGTATTTGGACAAAGAATGGGATCCCAGGTCAGAAGGTGTAGGTTCAAGTCCCACCTCTGCCACTTTACAGGCATGTGACCTTGAGGAGTCACTCAGATCTCTCTGTCTAGGTTTCTACGTTTGTAAAATGAAGCAGGGAAGCAGGGAGAGAATGCTTTTGAGGAGTAAATGAATTAATGAATGTGAATACTTGGCAAACTATCGATCACTACAAAGTGTGTGTGGTCAGGGCTGTGACTGTCATTGCTCTTTTTGGCACTAAGTGGTTGTCTTCTCAGGTCCCTGCCAGCACCGCTAAACCGGGCCAAGCCTCCCAGCCTCGCCGCCTGTGAGAGGCTGCTAAAGGACAGGGCTCTGAGGCCTCACCTGGAGCATGTCCACCATCTTCCTGAGATCGGAAGCCCGAAGCCCGGCAGCCTGCTGCATGGTAAAGCCCCTGAAGTTCTCGATGATGCAGAAGCCATTGATTTGAGTTTCCTCATTCTCCAGTAGCTTCTCCAGGATGAAACAATATGCCTGCAAGATCTTGGGCACAGAATGAACAGGCTGTAACCCACAAAGATAGTTAAGACTCAAGGTCCCAAGGGGAGAGCTAATTGGTATACTCTTTACCAGAGGTAATTTGTCACAGGCTTTGAGCTGGGTACAGTCCACCTCTGTGAATGTATCCCAAGAAAATAATCTTCAATGTCATACCCATGGTAAGATGCCAGAGTGTTTATCCCCGTACCCTTGTAATTGTGAAACAACCTAAATGCCCAGCAATAAGGGACTGGTGAAATTATGGCATATTCATGCTATGGAGTATTCTGGAACAGTGATATATAAGATTAATGACAGGGGTGGGTATAGCTCAAGTGGAAGAGTGCATGCTTAGCATGCACAAGATCCTGGGTTCAATCCCCAGTACGTCCTCCAAAAATAAATAAACAAGCCTAATTACCCACCCCCATTAAAAAGACTAATGGTACAGAAAGATATCCATTCATGGTATATTATTGTAGAATATGATCCCATTTTTATAAGAAAAGGTGTGTGTGTGTGTGTGTGTGTGTACGCACATGTGCAAGCACATATGTTTTTAGGTTTCTAGAAAACATAGGCTGGAAGGATGTTAGTGGTAGAAATCTCTGGGTTTCTCTGAATTGTGGATAATTTTAAACGTGATTTTTTTTTTTGGTATTTTCTAAAATGAGTAGATATCACTTATGTAGTAAAAAATATTTGTAAGTCTCCTCTTTATATACATATGTATGCCTCAGTCCTAAAGCCAATATCTTACAGAGTGGAAAACACTTACAGGCATCCTTAATACAATCGGGAACAAGATAAGGATGTTCGCTTTCCCCACCACAATTCAATTCTGTGTTGGAAGTATTGGCTAATGCAATCAAATTTGTTTCATTTTGTTTTTAAATAAAGGGCATAAGAAGTAGAAAAGGAAAAGAAAAACAATTAGCTCCATTTACAGTTAATAGGATAGTGCTCTTGAAAAACTCAAGAGCATCAATTATAAAACTGACATAAATAACAAAAGAATTCAGTAAAATACCAGGATACAAAATTAACATACAAAAACAATAATCTCCACAGATATAAAAATAATCAATTAGATATAATGGCTGAGAAAGCCTCACTTATAGCAACAACAATAAAATAAATACTTAAGACAAACTTAATGACAAATGTGCGTAACATTTGAAAGCTTTAAAACACTCCTGAAAGCTCAAAATGTGAAAGGGAGGTCATCCCTTGTCTGGATAGTACCACTGGCCAAGGATGTTGCATTCATAAAGATGCTAATTCTCTCCAAGTTTGTTATTTACATTAACGTTATCCCAGTAAAAACTCCTAACATTTCTCCTGGAGCTAAACAAATTAATTCTAAGATTCATAATGGAAAGTAAATACACAAGAATAGCTAGAAAAGCCTTGAAAAAGAGGAGCATTAAGGGTAGAACTAACCCCAACAGATATTAAACATTCTATACCATCTTTATAATGAAAACAGTGCAGTACTGGAGCATGAATAGAGAGATGACACAGAGTAGAAAATCCAGAAATAGACCCACGTATATATGAAGATGCAGAATATGATAAAGATGGCATCTCAAGTCACTGGGGGAAAAGATGGACTTTTAAATAAATGGTGTTGTGACTAGATAGCATTTTCTAAAATGAGTTTGTATTTTTTTTAAGGCTTAGTGGCACAAACCCCAATTCTGCAACTAGGGCAGCTTTCTTAAGGGCTTGACAAGTGAAATCACATACATATACAAATGCAAAGAACTCAGGCTGCTTAATAGGTTGGAACTTGTGTTTTTCAGAATCTCTCCCAGCCCACTAAGCCCTGTTCTCTGTGTCGCTCACAGCTTTCAGCATTTGGCAGGGCTGATCCCAGCTCATGGCCCATAGCTGTCACTCCCACTTGGCAGGGATACCAGGGGCAGCCATGTATTGGCCAGTGGGCCCAGCCTACAGAGCTGCTGGGTTTTCCAGCTGCCAGGAATGAAGGTCCAATGGAGGCCAGGTTTGGGGAAAGGCACCCAGCCCCGGAGATAGGAGGAGCTAGGCAAGCCCCAGCTGACCTCATCAAAGGTGATTTCTTCAGAGTCCCAGTTCTCAATATTGAAGAGGAGGACCACTCGGCCATACTTGTCCCGACTGGAGAGGACACCAGGGTAGCCAGCCTCCACAGTGCAGCGGATGGCCTCCAGGGACAGGCTGTCGAAGAGCTCTGGGTACTGCAGCCGGAAGTTCACGTAGCCTGGCAGAGGAGAGCAGAGGAGGCTCCTCAGGGAGCCAGCGCATCCAGGGGTGGCACATGGTGGGGGTGCAGAGACTTGGACTCCTGCCTGGCTCCTCCACACACCTGCTGTGTGTAACCCAGCAGGATATTCAACCTTTTTGTGCCCCATGTTTCCTCTCCCCAAAAGTGGGAGGATAATATCAGCCTCTCTCACCAGATTACTGTGGCAATCAAAAAAGATTTCAGATATGAACATCGTTTGTAAACTGGACAAACAAGAAGTGTGATTCTAAATCTGAGGACGATGATTACTTGCTCTTTTTCTCTTTCCTGTGGGTAGAGGCACAGGTTTCTCAGCTGAACACAGGATCAGCTGAGTGGGGGTGGGGAGAAGACCCCCAGATAAAATCCAAACCCCTAGCAGGACACAGAGGCCCTTTCTGATTCCAGCTGTACCTCTACCACCCACTAACCCCATCCTGGCCCATCCTGAATGGGTCCCCGCCCCTCTGCGGTTGTCTCCACTCCAACCCTGGAGGGGCCAGGTCCAGAGGAGGTCTTCCGGGAGCATTTGCCAAGGGAAAGCCACTGACCTCCTTGCTCGTCCCCAACACTCCGGGCACGCTCCCTCCACCCAGTCCTCATCCTGGCTGTTCCCTCTGCCCTACTGCCCTTCCCCCAGGTATCTTATTTCCTTTGAATTTTTCTTCAAAAGTTGGCCTTCCTAGCCACTTCACCTAAAACTTCAACCCCTCAGTCCTTCATATCCACCTCCTTTATTTTTATCATTATCCCTTCTTACTCTCTAACAGTCTTATTCATTTTTATTTTATTTGTCTGGTTTATTCTTTCCACCCTTAGAACATAAGGCCCACGAGGGCAGGCAGTTCTTGTCGGCTTTCTTCTCTGATATATCCTTTGGCCTAAAACAGTGGTTGGCAGAGCACAGCAGTGAATTAACATTTACAGAAAGAAAGAATAAGGAAGAAGGGGACTCATTAGGCTGTAGAGGGCCTGCTCAGACACGCCTTCCCTCGACCGGCCCCAAGAACTTGATTTCCTTGGGACACTTGTCTTCAACCAGTGGGTACAGCCAGGGCAGTTCTGTCCTTGGGGCTCACTCCCAAGGCTGGCACCATCTTCAGTTCCACTCTGCATGATGTTTGGGTACCTGCGGGGAGTCAGGCTCATACCCGCCTTCCCTGCAGTGCTCCAGAGCCAAAACCTAGGCTGAATGGGTCGGGGAGGGGAGGGAAGGGAAAGGAAACTCCTTCATCTTGGACACACAATTTGGGTGACTCAGTTCTATTTATTGAGTCCCCAGACTCGGAGAGAGGAGAGAGAGGGGCTAGATCTCTAGGAATCTTGTCCTGCCAGGCGCATTCATTCATTGTCAAAGCTGAAAGAGATCTTGAAGGCTATTTCACTCACACACCCATTTTACAGATAAGGATAAAAAAGGCGCAGAGTGACTTGCGCAGGGCAGGGAATTGGATGGAAGTGGAGGGGTCCATCTCCTCAGTTCCTGGGTGAGGGTCAATACCATCCTCATGACCTCCCTCCTTTACCCCCTCACTCCCCACCCCCCTCAGCCTTCCCAGGGCTGTCCTTCCAGTGCAGGCCTCACCTCTGAGCAGCTCGTAGGCTCGCCCCACGTCGAACTTGCGTGCGCGGATGAAACGCAGGAAGAAAGCACTGTCCTTTCCCTGCACCCTCTCGGCCACAGCCACTGCCAGCTCCTGCCCAGAGGCTGCCTCTGTCTGCACTAGTTCCTGCAGCTCCTGCACCACCTCCTCCCGAGTGTCCTCTGTCTCATTCAGCTCGTCCTTGGCCTGGAACAGAAGTGGGGTGCAGGCACGAAGTCACAGGTAGGCACTGGTGTGGAAGTCTCCTCCTGGTGCCAGACCCACTGAGGGGCAGAGGGGGCGGCAGCTGGGGTCATCGCTTCTCTGCCCACAAGCGCAGCATCAGCACCGGCAGCATCTCAGATTGCAAATTACAGTCATTGGAGAAAATGAGTCAAAATGCTCATCCCGGGTTTGTTTGCAGGAGATAGTCCAAAATCTACACTTACTGGAGCCCTAACTTAGCACACTGCTAAGGCCTTTAAACATGTTATGTTATTAAATCTTTGCTACAACCCATCACAGTAAGGTTGCTATTCCTATCCCCATTTCTCAGGGTGAGCAGACTGAGGCTCATAGAAGTCAAGATATTCTTGCCTCAGATCACCCAGATAAAAATGGGTAGAACTGGGACTCCTATACAGGCTGGACTTAATCACTTCACTCTGCTGCCTCCCAGGCTCATTTCTGATCTTTTCAAAAACAAAGATACCAGGCAAATGGCAACTTGCCCTCTGCCTAACATTCCTCCCCTTGGCTGAGCCTGGAGAACTCCTCAGCTAATTCTCTCTTTGGCATGAGGGGGGAAAGCAGGTCTAGGGGAGCTCAGAGCACCTTTCCCTTGAGGTGCCCAGGGAACAGAGATGGATAGGAGTCCAGGCCCAGCTCAACCCCAAGACCTCTCTGCCAGCCCACAGTCTGATAATCTCTGAGCTTGTCCAACAACTTTCTTTCATACTGAAGGCAAGACCAAGACAGGGAAGGCAGTTTGCTCAAGGTCACACAGCAAGTTGGAAGTCAATCTGATATTAGAACTCAGGCCCTTTCCTATCCATTGTGGGCAGCAGTTGGATCCCTGTTCTCCAAAGCCACTTGCAAACCAATGTTTCTCACATCTGAGTCTAGGATGGTGCCCTGGTTCAGAGGCTCTAGGTCCTGGCATTGGTTTCAGGGAGCCCTGTTGGTGCTGTAGTCTTGGAATAGGCTGGCCTGGATGTCTGCTCACCCTGGTTGCTGCTTTGGCTCTGACCTTCAAGATAGCCCCTAGAACAAGCCAGTCCATTAGGTCCAGGATGACCTGGAGAGCTAGTGCTGGGTTCTTTCTACAGGAAAGAGGATGCTGTCAACATTCCTCCTTGTTGCCTCCCTAGCCTGCCCCCTTGCATACCTGGGGCCATCTTACCTTCTGCAAGGTGTGGCGGGGCAACTGGCTGCATTGGCCAAAGACAGGCCCATGGTCTTTGGTTGTAAGCCGCTCCAGTTGGGAACGGAGTTCCTGTTCCTCTTCAGGCACCAAGCGGAATGTGCCCGCCTGGGCAGAGAGAAGCCAGGAAAAAACAGGAAGAAATCCCCATCAGCCTCAGCAAGCCAGTCAAATGGGCCTGCTCAGGCCCTAAACTAGTGCTTTTGCCCAAGGTCATTGTTAAACTGTGTCCTTTTGGGTGGGGTCAGGGACCACAGAGAGGTTGTAGGGATGAGGGCCCATAACCCCAGGCAGACCAGATGATGGAGAAATGGGAGAGAGAGGAGAAGGAAGGAGGGAAGGTGGAAGGAGGAGGGGAGCCCCAGGGCACAGGGGTACTCACCCCCTCTGACATGCTGTCTCTGGAAGACTCGGAGTACTGAGAAAAAGAACCTCACTTCTGTCCTGGCCTCTCCAGGCAGCCTCCTTAGGAGAGGAAGTCAGGGCTGCAGTGGCAAGGAGAAGCTGTTCTGTTATTGTCTCAGAACAATGGATCTCAAACTTTTGAGTGCAGCAGAATCACGTGAAGCATTTGTTTGAAATGCAGATGCCTGGGCCCTGCACCTGTGATTCTGACTCAGGAGGTCTGTCTGGGGCCTGGACATCTGCACTTTAAAGCAGCACCCCTGGTGGCCCTGAAGGTGTTTCCAGATATTCTCCTCTCCCACCTAAACATCCCCTGCTCCTGCCTCTGACCTGGTTCCTGTTGTCACCTGTTCATTGCTGATAAATGGCAGAGGTGGGTTTTGAATCTATGTCTGCCTGACACTAAGACTTGATTTGACACCTAGAACATCTCCAGACAAAGTCCCTAGAAGAGCTGGTGTCACAGAAAACCCTTTAGGGTCAGAGAGACCCCGGTTTGAATCAGGCTTTGTCATTTACCACCTGTCTGACCTTAGACAAGTTATTTAACCTTTCTGAGCCTCAGTTTCCTCTTCTGCAAATTGGGGATAATAACCATACCTACCAAATAGAGTTGTGATGAAGATCATATAATTTCTGTATGGTACCTAGCACAGTGTTTTGCTCTAAAACATTGTTCCTCTTCTCTTTCTTAGCATCATACTGATCATTATCCCAACTTGCACAGAGAGACTTAGTGGATTCCAGGCAATGTCTGAGGGTCTCCCATTTCCTGCCTCTCCCACTCCACAGCCCCAGCAAGGGAAGTTCTGAGAGCTGTAATCCACCAACAGGAACCAAATCTAAGTCAGCTTTCTGGCAGTAGACTTCCAGATATGTGGGCATAGATACAAAACAGCCTGAAATGCTGCCGTGCTGTCACTTGGGTTTTGCTGAATCAGAAATGGAGAGGCTGATAGAACTCCCCAGGAAAGGAGCTCAGATGGGAAAGACAGTGGCTAGACACCCCCAGCTAATGAAACAGATCATCACGTCAAGATCCCAGATCACAGAAATGGAGGGTTAAGCCAGTACAGCAACTCTTTTTTAAGTATGCCCAGTCTACTAACTGTGATTTTTTTAAAATATTGATTTATGAGCTGTTTACAATGAAAAAATACCCATCCTCATTCCAGGTCAAGGCTGTTGCAGATAAACTACAGAATGCCCAATTACAAGTGAATTTCAGATGAATGAAAAAATTTTTTTTGAAGTGTAAGGATAGGCTGTACAATATTTGGGACATTACTCATACTCAAAAAGTATTTGTTGTTCATCTGAAATTCATATTTAGCTGGGTATCCTATACTTTTATTTGCTAAATCTGGCATCAGGTTGGTCTAGCCTAACCCAGAGAATGGCCAGTTGATTTCAGTTTTTTGGGCAGCGTGGGGCATGGTCTCCCCACCACCATCTCCTCACCCCAGTCCTGGGTTCCCTGGCCCAGCCAGTCCCCTGCGACTGACTTACCTGTCAAGTCAGCAGCTTCTCCTTGGGGTACTTGCTGCCCGTGTCCTCCAGGACCCTGGAGGTTGCCTCCACTGGGGGCGTGGTCCAGTCAGCAGGCTGGGATTAGTGTGTCACAAGGAACCTCTCATGGCCCACAGTTTCCTGTTAAATCGGGCTCACAGGGAGGCCCAGATTGGGGCAAGTGACGCATCCGGGGGGAGAGGGGATCAGCTTGGGCCTGGCTGGAGGCCCCTCAAAGCCCTCCTTTGTGTGCGTCTGCTCTGGAGTTCCTGCTCAGCCATGTGGAAGCCGGGCTGTAGGGGTGGGATCTGGGTCAGCCTCATTCCCTTCTCCCTGTCCTCTCTCTCATCACGCGGTGGTCTGAGAAAGCACACCCCAGGGTAAGATGTGCACGAGGTGGAGGGAAATTTTAAATGTGATTGTAGATGAAATGGCAGCTGTGATGAATCCAGGCCTGTCACCCTCCCCCCAGCCCAGCAGGGCCTGGCAAGGTAGGGGCCAAGGAGTGGGGCCGGGTGGGAAATGTAGCTGCTTAAAGCTGAGTGGGGAAAGGACAAGACAGGCTGACCTGATTTTAGGCAGTAGGCTGAAGTGATAGGAGGCTGCTTGGGAACCACGCTGCCCATTTTTAAATCCTAACTCCAGCACCTTCTAGCTATGAGAAGTGACTTCACCACTCAGTGACTCAGTTTCCTCCCCTGAAAATTGGAGATAATGAGAGGACAGGCTCATGGCTTTAGTGAGGATGAAATGGCAACCAAGTGCTTAATTAGCTCATGCCTGACACTCAGTAAATGTAAATGTGCAGTAAATGTTGGCAGTTACTCCAAATAGAGAAACAATAGGCATCTGGGTGGAGGGGACTCATATTATTCAACTCTCTGCACAGCAAGAAACCCCTCTGCAGCCCCAGGTGGCTTCCCAGCCACTGTTTTGGTAATCTACCTCATGGAGGGGTGGTGGTGGTAATGCCTTTAGAATATTAATATTGTCTCTCCAGGATTCCACAGGCAGAGAGTTCCCTGTTTCCACTAAAGGACAGAGCCCCAAGCAGTCATCTATAATGTCATCCTTGGTCTTGGTTTTGCTTCCCAGAGGTGCCTGGGGGCAGAGCCAAGCTCCTGTGCGTGGGGCATTCTCCAGAATCCCCAGAAATGCTTTTAGGTTTTCCCCAGAAGTAGTTCTTTTCCAACACATCTCTAAATGGATAGGTTTAGGATCTCTTCATCCTCTTGTGCCCTCTTCAGATACCCTTAGGCTGCTGAGAGTGCCCTTGATGGGCAGCGCCCTGGGACCAGCACCTAACCTCTCCCCACCCCTACCTCTTCAGACACCTTCCTCTAGAGCCGATCATGATGTCTGGGGCTTGGATCTAGGGATGTAGCTGACTGACCAGAAGCCCTTTGCTTCCAACAGCCTGGGCTCCCTCTCTGGGTGCTGACTGGCTCTTGGTCTGCTTCTCTCCCAAGTCCTCCCTGGAGCTCGGGAATCTCTCATTTCTATCATTCTGCTCCCTGGCAGTTTAGTCCTGTGCTGTTCAATACAGAAGCCACGGGCTACACGCAAATTTTCAGCACTTGAAATGGGATAAAGTGACAGAACTGAATTGTAAATTTTATTTAACTAAATTTAAATTTAAAACCTGATAGCTAGATTAAGTTATTGGAAAATTCTTCAGTATGTTTGGAAACACTTAAGTGTGTGATTCTACCTTTTCAACTGTAAATGTTATGATCAAGTACTTTTGAGAAAAACTTAGAGTCTGAAGTGAGATGTGCTATAAATATGAAATACCTACTGGATTTTGAAGATGTAGTGCAAAAATTTCTCATTAACAATTTTTATATGGCTTGGTGTTCTGAAATGATGTTTTGGATATATTGGGTTTAGAATATATTTGAGTTAATTTCACCTGTTTTACTTTTTTTGATGTGGTCATTAGAAAATTTTTAATTTTCTAATTTTAATTTAGTGTTAATGGCTCCTATCATATTTCTAATGGGCAGGGCTGGTCTAAACCTTGTTACCACTCAAAGTTACCATCAGCATCACCTTGGAGTCTGATAGAAATTCAAAGTACCAGGCCCTTTCCCAGACAGGCTAAATCAGAACCTGTATTTTAACAAGAATCCCAAGAGCACTAGAGAGTTTCTGGCCTCTCCCTTTTCTGCCTGTGCCCAGCAGTCCCCTTGCCTGACCTCTCACTTCGCATCAGCTCTGCAGATTGGTGGCGAGGTAGATTAAGGACTACCTTCATCCACCATCCTCATCTTCTTTTGGGGGCAGGGCAGTGGGGACCTGATTGGGGGTGTGAGCAGCAGAGAAAGGAGGACAAAGAGGGAGGGCATCCTGACCTGATTCTAGGCCTGGCCCTGCCTACCACAAGCCATTGACCCTCTCTGGCCTCAGCTGTTACACTTGTAAAATGGTGTTATGAATTGTGTACCCCTTCCCCTAAATTCATATTTTGAAGTCCTGTGTGTCTATATTTGGATGTAGGGTCTTTGAGAGGTAATTAAGGGAAAAGGTACTTTATGGTAATTGAGGTCATCAGGGTAGACCCTATCCAATATGACTGTTGTCCTTATAAGAAGAGGAAATTTGGACACAGTTACAGAGGCATGAAGAGATGAAGACACAGGAAGGAGGTGTCACCTACAAGCCAAGGGGAGGGGTCTCAGAAGAAACCAGCCCTGTCAATACCTTGACTTCAAGCCTCCAGAACTGTGAGAAAATGAATTTCTGTTGTGTAAGCCACTCAGTCTGTAGCACTTTGTTATGGCAGCTTTAGCAAACTAATATAGGTGGGATGTTGAATTTTTTTTCCAGGTACTTCACAGAGTGCAAGGTTCATGGGAGATAATGGAGGTAGGGGGTTACCACAGGACAGAAATATGGAGGCCCCAGAAGAGGCTCTGTCAAAGCTGGGTCATGGAGTCCAGCACAAAGAAGAACATTCCTGTGCACCAAGGAACCTTTTGCATTGATGGCACAGCCCTGATGGGAGTGGGCTGCTGTCCACAGAGATTTTCAGGATGCTGGCAGGCCACAAGGCCCTGTTTAAGGAGCAGAGCCTTCTGAGGCATTATCCTCTGCTCACAGCCCTTCTCTGCCTCTGCCCTGCCCTTCCCCACTCCCCGGAGTCACGTCCATGCCCAGCTCCTCTGGCTGGAACAATAGTGCCACTGTGTGAGGGGGGAAGTTGCCCTCATTGGCCGGGACACCTGTGCTGGCCACATTGGCAGCCACTCTGGGCTCCCTGGCTCTCTCTGCCAGGCTGGAGGCATGGGGCGGTGGGGCTTGCGTTTACTGTGCCCCTATTCTCTACTGTGGCAGGGGCCTTACTAGCATTACCTCATCCAGTCTTTTCAGATGTGAAGTAGAGAGTAAATTCCCCCTTTTCACGGAACAGAGAACTCAGAGTCAGAGAGGTGAGGGGACCTGCCCAAAGCCACACAGCTGGCACGGAGTGGAGTCCTGGTTACTCTAAAGCCCTCTCATCATTCAACACACAAGGCTGCCCCCTTCTCCGGAAGTGAGAGTGACACAGATGTTGCTGCCCAGGGAAGTCACACCTGCCCCTGGCTCCTGGGGAAGGTGACATCATTTCACCTTCTTGAGAGCAGCTTCAGGGGACAAGAGTCTGGTCATTGCCATTCCCTCTTGGCCAGTCCTAATTCTCCTGGGCCTGGAGGACCCTAGGAATTCCTGGGCCTCAAACCCTCCTTTAAGAAACTGGAAAACCAAGGTTGAGGGACATACTGCACCTTCCTTAAAATTGCACGGTGGTAATGAGACTGCCCTGACTAGCATGGGCTGGCAGCCACCTCGTGCTCCAAAAAATTCCAGTTCCTCCAAGAGGCACGCTTAGTCGACAAAGAAGAGTCTGCACTACAGCAGTGGGGCAGCGGGAGGAGCCAGAGATGAAAGCAATGAGGAGCAGAACAATGAAATCAATCAGTATGCTTGTTCAAAGAGTATTTTTGAATTAAGTAGGTTTAATAATATGAGGACAAACAAATGAGTGCTCTCAAATGGGAAGTTGGCTTTAAGTCCCCACCACCAAAGAAGAAAGTGTGTTTGCTATGGACTGAATGTGTGTGTCCCCCACTGAATTCTTATGCTGAAGCCCTAAAACCCCCAGTTTGTTGCTGTTAGGAGGTGGGTCTTCTGGCAGATGATTAGCTTTAGACAAGGTCATGAGAGTAGGGTCCTCATGACGAGACTAGTGCCCTTATCAGAAAAGGAAGGGATCATAAGCAAGTAGCAGTCCCAGACAGCTGAAAGGCATCATTCTCTTCCAGCAGTTATATTTCTCCCAGAATTAGAGCCACTTCACTCCTGGAAACTGGGAGTCAGGCTCCCAACTGAATGTCCCCTGATATTAGCATTCCTTCACCTGCCATCCCAAGGGCACCTCACATTTGGCAAGTTCAAATGTGAAGGCCTCATCATCATCCTCAAACTTGCGCCTTTCCCTATGTGTCAGTCTACTGGCAGTATCAACCCACCCCCTACCCCAGTCATTCAAGCCTGAGTACTCCTCAACTCCTCCCATCTCTCCCCAAGCCAATGCACTCTACTTCCTAATCTCTTTCATATGGGGTCCACTCTTTTCCATTTGTCCCCATTGCTACTGTTTGGACCACCACCACTTGTGTCCAGGACAATTTATAGCCTCCTAAGAGGTCCTGCTTCAATCCCCCTACCCCCATTATCTCTCTTGAACAATCTCTGTAGCACTCACCTGCCAGAAATACTGTTCTACAAAGTGAATACAATCATGCCCTTCCACTTCAGCTGTTCCCCACTGCTCCTGATGTGAAAAGGACTTCCAAGCCCCTGCTTTCCCACCTTCATTCGAAGCAGGTTTACCTGCTGAACTAGCCAAAGGCTGGAGTGCGTGTTGCTGTCAGGCCCTTTGTACAAGCTGCCCCTTCAACTTAATACAGACTCTCAGCCCTCCCCCATTGCTCTTTGTTCCATTGTCAGTTGTTCGCTTAACAAATATTTTCTAAGAATTTACTGCTTTGCCAGGCTATGTTCTAAATGATGAGGTTTCCCATGCAAAAAGCTCCCTGGCTGGCCACATGTGACTTACATCTTAGGGCTGTTGACTGAAAGAAAAACACACAACCTAAAAGTTGTGAGTTAAGTTTTATCCAAGGACCTTACTGAGGACTGTAGCCCAGGAGTCAGCCTCTCTGATAGCTTTGAAGATTTGCTCTGAGGTTAAGAGGGGGAGCCAGGATATATATAAGATTTTGTGTATTGGGGGTGGAGTGGGGATGGACATCTAGTCGAACATCAAAAGATAACTGCTAATCACAAAAACCCATACATTTCAAATTAATGATTTAAGTGCTTTTCTATGTATGGGACAATTCAAGAGTCTGGGTTCATTGAAATTATTCCTTAGACATGCGTTGTAACTACCCAAGGGTCAGTACATCCAAGGCACAGAATGTTTTGTGTTTTTCTCCATCCTGAATTCCTCTCAGGTATAATGAGATGGGCGATTGCAGTGGCTAAGGACTTGATCCTTGTAGAACTGGAAGGGCAGGCAACATTTTTTTTCTTTTTTTCTTTACTGGCACCTCCACAAGCACAAGGAGTAGGATACCTACTTCTGCCTTCCAGTCACTTCCAGTGCAAAGACTTGCAGAGCCATCACTTGACTCATCCGCTCTCTCTCGTTGACTCTTTCCCCAACAGTACACAAGGAAAGCTTAACAGAGGAAGATACCGCTACACTCAGTCCACACTGCGCATGCTCACTCTGCAGTACCAAATTCGAGTTTGCAGTGTGCGACCCCGCCCTACAGTAGGAACGTCCGAGGAGGCGGTTCCCCCTCCCCATCTGCCTTAATGGTACGCCCCACGCGCAAGCTTCTGGGCGGCGGAAGTGAGCCGTGTGGGGGCGGGACCCGTTGCTCCGGGTAACGGAAGTACGGCGGCGTTGAGTTGAGCGGGCATTTTGGAAGTTTGTGGCGACGTTGAGGCTGAGGTGACCGTGCAGAGTGGCTTCGCGCGTTGCAGTGGCGGTGAGACTCTGCCCCCGGAGGGAGCGGGTCTGGGGGGACACGAGGGCCACCGCCCCTTCTGTGCAGAGTGGCTTCGCGCGTGGCAGGGGCGGTGAGACTCTGCCCCCGGGAGAGGGCGGGTCTGGAAGAACACGAGGGCCACCCCCCTTTCTGTTGTGGCGTTCTGGTGTTTTCCTTCGCCCGGAAGGGTCGATGTGCCCCGCCGCCTCCCTTGACTTGGCTTTCGTAGTTCCCTGCTCCCGGGGCGTGCTACTCTCTGAGTCCTCCTATTAAATTCTTCCTCTCAGTCAAGGTTCAGTTTCTCCTCCTGAGAAATTTCTCTTAACCTCGTTTCGTCTTTGTAGCTCAGTTACAGAGCACAGCACCAGCCGCCTCATTTTATAGTTTATTTGTTATACTGTGTTTACTACTTGCTCTCTCAGGAGCCCCGCCCGAAACCCGCGCGGCTTTTCACTTTATTGGTGCTTCGCGGATCTCAGAGCGTCTTGACAGGGAATGTGCTGTGCGCATAGGGACTTCGTAGCCACTTACTTGTCTGTTACTCACCTCTGGTTTTAGGACGAATTTAGCAAATGTACCTGCTGAAATATAGAGTTCATCATCTTCCCCTTAGGGTTGGACGTATTTTTTGGTCGGTGTACCCTACATCCTCTACTGTCATCCAGGCCCTAACCGGGTGGTAGGTAGGTGGTAGGTAGAAGTAACGGGATTTGGGGTCCGGAGCTGGACTGGCTTGGGTTTCAGTTCTGCCTCTATCACTTACTAGCCGTCTAACCTTGGGGAAATTCCTTAATCTCTCTGAGTCTCAAAAGATCTTCATCTAAATTGGGGTTAATAACACCAACCTGGTAGAGTTGATGTGAGGATCTAGTTAAAGTCCAGGGTCTTGCCCATTGTATGGGTTCAATAATTCATTTATTCAACCAGTACTTATTTGGTACCTGTTTTGAACTGGGGACTGTGCTAAGTACTGGAGGTTCAGTGATAAAACCAGACATGGCCCTTTGCCTTGCAGAGTTTTTAGTAGGGTGGGAGATGTGGTTCTTAATCTAATAATTACAGATGTAATGTTAAAAGTATGGTGATGGTAAGAGACATTACAGTTGCCTTGAAAGTTGCCTAGTTTAACCTATACTGAGCTTCTAAGGAAGTGTGGCTTGAGCTGAGATCTGAAGGATTTGTATTAATTAACAAAAGATTGGTGAGCAGGGGATGAAAGGAGGAGCATTTATATTAATTCTGTAGATTGTTTTGGGTAGTATGGCCATTTAAACAATATTAATTTTCCCAATCCAAGAGCATAGGATATCTTTCCATTTCTTTAAATCATTTTTAATTTCCTTTATGTTTTGTAGTTCTTCGTGTATAACTGTAACCTCCTTTGTCAGGTTTATTCCTAGGTATTTTTTTTGATGCAATTTTAAAAGGGATTTTCTTAAAATTTTCCTTTTCTGATATTTCATTGTTAGTGTAGAGAAATGTAACTGATTTCTGTATGTTAATCTTTGATTTCTGTATGTTAATCTTATATCCTGCTACCTTGCCAAATTCTTTTATTAGCTCCAGTAGTTTCTGTGTGGAGCCTTTGGGGTTTTCTATATATAGTATCATGGCATCTGCATATAGTGACAATTTTACCTCTTCTCTTCCAATTTGGATTCCTTTTATTTTTTTCCCCTGATTACTATGGCTAGGATTTCCAATACTGTGTTGAGTAGAAGTGGTGAGAATGGGCATCCTTGTCTTGTTCCTAAAATCTTCTTCCAGATTTTAGCAGGAAGGCTTTCAACTTTTCACCATTGAATATTATGTTGGCTATGGGTTTGTCATGGATAGCTTTTATTACGTTGAGATATGTTCTCTCTATACTCACTTTGGTAAGAGTTTTTATCATAAATGGGTGTTGAATTTTATCAGATGCTTTTCCTGCATCTGTTGAGATGATCATGTGATACTTGCTCATATTGATTTGCATATGTTGAGCCATCTTTGTGTCCCTGGAATGAATCCAACTTGATCATAGTGTATGATCTTTTTTATGTGTTGTTGTATTCTGTTTGCTAATTTTTTTGAGGATTTTTGCATCTATATTGATCAACGATAATGGCCTATAATTTTCTTTTTTGGTTGTGTCTTTGTCTGGTTTTGGTAGCAGGGGATGGTGGATTCATAGAATGAGTTTGGGAGTATTCCCTCCTCTTCAGTGTTTTGGAAGAGTTTGAGAAGGTTTGGTATAAGTTCTTTGTATGTTTGGTAGAATTCTCCAGTGAAGCCATCTGGTTCTGGACTTTTATTTGCAGGGAGGTTTTTGGGTTTTTTTATATTATTACTGATTCTATTTCACTTCTAGTGATGAATCTTTTGAGAATGTTCTAATTTCATTCTTTTATATGTAGCTGTCCAGTTTTACCAGCACCACTTATTGAAGAGACTGTCTTTTCTCCATTGTATATTCTTACCTTCTTTGGGGATACAACATTCTAATAAGAGCATTCTGGGGAATTCTCAAGAATATTTTGGTTTGGTCTACTCATACTACTTAATAGTCTTTAGCCTGTTGAGTACCCACTGTGTACATTGTACTAAGTGTGAAATAGTTAACAGATAGGAAGGGAAAAAATCAAACTTGTTTACTTCTGGAGGTCTCATCTGGCTCTGACATTTTTCTCTTACAGTTCCTTGATAAGTGCAACAATGGACCAGAAAATTTTATCTTTAGCAGCAGAAAAAACAACAGACAAACTGCGGGAATTTCTTCAAACCTTGAAAGATGATGATGTGAGTATTGGAAAGCATGTTCTGCCAAAAGCAAATGTCGAGCATGATGACAAATTCAAAGGACATGTTAGAGAGAAAAATTAATTCTGCCACTTTATTTACCCCTCTCCTTAGAAAACAAGAACTGATTGAAAACAATTCATAGATGTAAAGAAATGGAGGAGAGAAAGAAGTGGACAACTTAAGGGCATTTGTGTACATTTATACAACTGTATAACATTTAAACAACATTTATACAACTGGATATATATAAGCAAATTAGTATACTTTTATAGTTTTTAGAACAATCCTATTTGAAGGTAATATCTATATTATATTATTGATGTGAGACAGATTTCTTTGTTTTTCCCTAAAGAAGATAAATTTATAAGCAGTAAAATATTTTGAAATTATTAGTAAAAGTAAAAACCAACAAACTTTATGGTGTATCTTTACTGTAAGTGTATGATTATAAAATGGGACAGTAATTACCTTATATGTTAGGCTGTTTATTCTTTCTAATCTTACTCGTATGATATGCTTCTCCTTTTTCCATAATAAGTGATCTCAGCTTATTCAGATCCCTACATGGAAATCTCTCCTTAAGATTAACCTTAAACATTAGTATATGTATCATCAAGTTAAGACTTGAGTATTATGTTTTTAAGGAGGTTTTTATGTGCTAGTTTTGTGGTCATTAAAGCTAGGTGCTTCTTAATATTTGTTATCTGATGCTAACTGGAAGTTGATGTAGGGATGTGCTCTGATTTTTTTTTTTCTTTGAAATTATACAGGAATTGCTTTTGTGGCACTTTTTGAGACTGCCCATTGTATGAATTCTAACTTGTATCATCCTGTAGACAGTTTGGTTGAAACCAGCTGTTTATTTGTTTGTTTATTTATTAGAATTTAAATTTTACCTGCTTCCAAAAGGAATTTGAAGAGACTTTAACATTACACTATAAAATAAGATAAGCAACAATAAGAACTAGAACAAAATCTGTGGTAGATGCTATGAATTACTAATCTGATTCACGCTTATCACAAAAAGAATTCCTATCTTCTTTTTTGTGAGGATGAAATGAGATAATGTATGTAAAGCGTCTGATATTTAATAGACACTCAGTAAGCATCCGATAGACACTGAATGAATGTTATAGAAGTTCCTTCAGCTCTTCCTGTTTTTAAGTTTATTCCATAGTATATAAACATTCAGACCATAGTAAAGTCCTGTTGATTCAAGCTTTTAAATATATCTTCAGTCTACAGATCTTCCTCAACTTACAATGGGGTTATATCACAATAAACTTATTTTAAATTGAAAATATTGTAAGTCAAAAATGCATTTAATACACCTAACCTACCAAACATAGTTTAGCCTAGTCTACCTTAAATGTGCTCAGAACACTTACATTAGTTTACAGTTTGGCAAAATTATCTAACGCAAAGCCTATTTTGTAAAAAAGTGTTGAATATCTCATGTAATTTACTGAATACTATACTGAAAGTAAGAAACAATGGTTATATGGCTACAGAATGGTTGTAAATGTATGTGTTGTTTATTCTTGTGATCTTGTAGTAGATTGCCAATCCCGGAAAAGATCAAAATTTGGAGTACACGTTATGCTTCATGCATATCACTTTCACACCATTATAAAGTAAAAAAAAATCACTAAGTCAAACCATTATAAGTTGGGGACTATACTTTTCTTCATCTTACAAAGTAGTACAAACTAAGTAGCTTGAAAAATAGACATTGGTTTTTCAAGTTCTGGAGACTCGAAGTCCAGGATCATGGTGCAGGCCTTGTTGGTTCCTGCTTCCTACTAAGGCTGTGATAATCTGTTCTGTGCCTCTTGCCTAGCTTCTGGTGGTTTGCTAACCATCTTTTTTTCTTTTAATGGAGGTGCTGGGGATTGAACCCAGGACCTTGGACAATCTCTGGCATTCCTTTGCTTGTATCGCCCTGATCACTGCCTTTGTCTTCACATGGCATTCTCACTGTGTATATTTTTCTGTGTCCAAACGTCCCTTTTTATAAAGACATTAGTCATACTGGATTAGGGCCCACCCATATGACCTCAGCTTAACTAATTACACCTACAATGACCCTGTTTCCGAATAAGATCACATTCTAAGGTACTGGGGGTTAGAACTTAAACATATGAATTTGGGGTGGGGAGGGGACACAATTCAACTTGTAACATTTCATGTGCTGTGACTTTGGTGTAGGCCACTATCATCTCTCATTTGACCACTGTAGCAATCTCCTAACAGGTCTCTCTATTTCACTCTTAAACCCTCCCACAGCCTATTCTCTACATAAGGAGTAAGACTAATTTCTTTAAAAAAAAAAAAAACAAGCAATTTATCTTATCATTTTCCTCTTTTCTCATGAGTTACTTCTGTTGCACTTAGACAAAATCTGAAGCTTCCTGCCATGGCCTATGAGATTCTTATCTGGCTCTTGCCCATCTCTCCAAACTCATCTTGTCTAAGTCTTCCTTACTACTTTTCAGCCAAATTGGTCTTTTTTTTTTTTTTCTTTTTTCTTCAGGTTATCTAATATGCCAAGCTTTTTGCTCCCTTAGGCCTTTGCACATAGCAATACCTTTATCTAAAATAGCCTCCTTTTCCCCTTTGCATAACTAGCTCTTTCTCATCCTCCAAGTCTCTATGGAAATGTTACTGGTACCTCAGAGAAGCTTTCTCACTGACTACTCTAGCTGAAGTTATCTCCCTTTCCTCTTGTCTGTCTCAGTCTTTTATTTGTTTCCCTTACAAATTCAAAAAAAAATTTTTTTCTGTCATTCTTTTCCCTCCTGCTCTACTGTAAACTGAGTCAAATTATCATTCATCCTTGTGTCGCCAATGCCTAGGAAGAAGAACATCAAAGAATATTTGTTGAATGAATGTATATACCCCGCAAGAACATAGCTCATTACCTAGTGCTGATTAAATACTAAATGTTTGTAGAATGAGTATATGAATAAATTTCAGTCTTGACAGCCCAGCATCATGTTAAGATCTACCCTGCTATATATAAATAAATGTTATTTGTGATATGGAGTCTCTAAGGATATGGGCCTGAAAGATGAGTGTTTTTCATTTTGGGAGTTTAGGTCATTCGGATAGAGTAATTGTTGCCAGGGACTTGCAGCTTTTTCTTCCTTTGATTGCAGCTGGCTAATCTCGTTCAGAATCAGGCAGTGAAAGGAAGAGCTGCTGGAGCACTCCTGAGAGCCATCTTCAAAGGTAATGATAATGGCACTTCTGTCTCTCTGGGTTCATTGGTATATTTGTTTACTTTTGGCACATATTGCTACTTCTCTTACTGTTTGAAGCCCCACTGAGAATTTTCTGTGTTTTGAGGATTTTACAGAATCAACTAAAGCAGTAGTCTCTTGTCCTGTGGACTGAAATAATTTTACTCAAGGGAGTTGAAGTGGCTACCTGAGATTGTATTGCTGGTTTTGAAGCCTGTAAAGGATACACTTCATAAAATCCACTTTGGTTTACTTGTGTTTTTAAAATTGTGGAGAAGAGAGTAGCAATGTTTAATACTTAATCCATGCTTAACAAGAGGCTAGGGAGTTCTGGGTTTTAATGAAATGGAATATCTTAGGTGACTTATATAGAAATTCTTAATTCCCAGTGGGGCATATTTGTTTCCATATCTTGAACAAGGGCCAGTTCTGCATTGTTGCAGCTTGTGACTCACAGTGCTTTTATAAGTTGTAGTAGAATAAAATTCTACAAGCAAAAATTAAAAGTGGCTTTAGACTCTTAGCAGGTTATTTTAACTTGGTTTCTTTTTCTTACACCCTCAAGTAAATTGTGTCTCTGCTTGCAAGGGTTCAAAAACACATCTTCCTATTCATGAAAAAACTAAAAATTGGTTAAGTGAACCTTTATGGAAACTTGCTAAATGACTGTTTATAGAAATATCAGAGAAAATAAAATAATCAAAGATTAGAAGCAGCTGCCTATATATATGCTAAGTGAAAGGAATAAGAGTAAGTGAAAGGAATGAGTAATTTATTTCTTGGGCAGACAAACTTGAAACAGATTATCATGGCTCCCACTTCTGTAACTAACCTATTTTTACCTTATTTAAAAATATAAATTTGAAAATCCTTGTTTAAAAGTAGTATGAATTACCAGATATTTGTGGAAACTACCTTATAACCGTTTTAATCCTGTTAAATTGATGGTGTAAAGGTTACAATATTTAGCTAATGATATTTTTAAAAACTGAGGTATAATCCACATACTAAGAAATTCACCCTTTTTTAAAATTGAAAGCTAGTCAGTTTACAATGTTGTGTCAATTTCTGGTGTACAGCACAATGTTTCAGTCATACATGAATATACATACATTTGTTTTCATATTCTTTTTCACCGTAAGCTGCTACAAGATACCAAATATAGTTTATTCAGTATAAACTTGTTTATCTGTTTTATATATATCAGTCAGTATCTGCAAATCTCGAACTCCCAGTTTATCCCTTCCCACCCCTTCCCCCAATAACCATAAGTTTGTTTTCTATGTCTGTGAGTCTGTTTCTGTTTTATATATAAGTTCATTTGTCTTTTTTTTTTTTTTTTAGGATTCTACATATGAGTGATATCATATGACATTTTTCTTTCTCTGTCTGCCTTACTTCACTTAGAATGACATTATCCAGGGCCATCCATGTTGCTACAAATGGCATTGCTTTATTCTTTTTTATGGCTGAGTAGTATTCCATTGTATAAATATATCACAACTTCTTTATCCAATCATCTGTCGATGGACATTTAGGCTGTTTCCATGTCTTGGCTATTGTAAATAGTGCTGCTATGAACATTGGGGTGCAGGTCTTTTTGAATTAAGGATCCCTCTCCTCTGGATATATGCCCAGGAGTAGGATTGCTGGGTCATATGGTAAATCAATTTTAATTTTTTTGATGACTCTCCATACTGTTTTCCACAATGGCTGCACCAAACTACATTCCCACCAATAGTGTAGGAGGGTTCCCTTTTCCCCACACCCTCTCCAGCATTTATCATTTGTGGGCTTTTGAATGATGGCCATTCTGACTGGTGTGAGGTGATACCTCATTGTAGTTTTGATTTGCATTTCTCTGATAATTAGTGATATTGAGCATAAAAAATTCACACTTTTAAAGTGTACAATTTAAAAAATCGAGATATAGTTGACATCATACAGTTCATCCATTTAAAATATACAATTCAGTGGCTTTTAGTATATTCAGAGTTGCACATCTATCACCACAATCAGTTTTAGAGTTTTTTTTTTTTTTTTAATAAAACCTAGAAGAAACTGCATCCCTTAGCTGTCACCTCCCTAAACTCTAATCCACCCTAGCCCTAAGAAGTCATTCATCTACTTTCTGTGTATAGATTTGCCTATTCTGGATATTTAATGTAAATGGAATCATACAACATGTGGTCCTTTGTGACTGGTTCTTTCACCATAAGGTTACTAAGATTCATCTATATTGTAGCTTATATCAGTATTTCATTTCTTTTTATTGCTGAATGATATTCCATTGTATGAATATATTATGCTTTTCCATTCATGAGTTGGTGGACATTTTAGGTTGTCTACACTTTCTGGCAGTTATGAATACTGCTACAAGTTTTTGTGTAGACATATTTTTATTTCTCTTTAGTAAATATCTAATATTGGAATTGTTGAATCATGTGATAACTCTATGTTTAACTACTTGAGGACTGCCAAGCTTTTTTCCAAAGCTAAATAAATATGCCAATTTCCCACATCCTCATCAGGCACTTATTATTGTCCGTCTTTTTCATTCTGGCTATTCTAGTTGAATGTGAATTGGTATCATTGTGGTTTTGATTTGCATTTCCTTGATGACTACTGTTGTTGAGTATCTTTTCTTGTGCTTACTGGCCATTTGTTTATCTTGTTTGGAGAAATGTCTGTTCACATCCTTTGACCTTTTACAAATTGGGTCGTCTTTTTATCACTAAGTTGTATTTCTTTGTATATTCTAGATACATGTTCCTTATTAGATACATGATTCACAAAATTTTTCTCCCATTCTGGGTTGTCTTTTCACTTTTTTGGTGGTATCCTTTGATGCAAAAAGTTTTTAATTTTCATGCCTTTTTTTTTGTAGCTTGTACTTTTGGTTTTATATCTAAAACATCATTGCTTAATCCAAAGTCACAAAAATTTATAGTTGTGCTTTCTTTTCAAAGTTTTATAGCCTTACCTTTTACATTTAGATCTTTGATCCATTTTCACTTAATTTTTGTATATGGTGTGAGGTAGGAGTCCAACTTCATCTTATCCCATTTTCAGTAGTATAGCACCCATATTGAAAATCAGTTGCCCTTAAATGTGAGGGTTTATTTTTTGGGCTCACAGTTCTATTCCTTTGATTTATACTTCTCTCCTTACTGTTAGCACCACACCGTCTTTTTTTTTTTTTTTTAATTGAAGTATAGATGTTTTACAATGTTGCGTTAGTCTCTGGTTTGTAGCATAGTGATCCAATTATATACACACACACACATATATATATATTTTCTTTTTCATTAGAGATTACTACAAGATACCGAATACAGTTCCCTGTGCTATACAGTAGGACTTTGCTGTTTATCTCTTGTGTATATATAGTAGTTAGTATTTGCAAATCCCAAATTCCCAATTTATCCCTCCCTCACCTTTCCCTTCTGGTAACCCTAAGTTTGTTTTCTGTGTCTGTTTCTGTTTTGTAAACAAGTTTGTTTGTGTCTTTTTTTAGATTCCACATACAAGTGATATCATATGGTATTTGTCTTTCATTTTCTGGCTTACTTTACTTGATATGATAATCTCTATGTCCATTCATATTGCTGAAAATGGCATTTCATTTTTAATGGCTGGGTAGTATTCCATTGTATGTGTATATACCACAACTTCTTTATTCAGTCATTTGTTGATGGACATTTAGGTTGCTTCCAAGTATACCATCTTGATTAAAATAGCTTTGTAGTGGTAAGCTTTAAAACTGGAAAGTGTGAGTCCTCTAAACTTGTTTTTCTTTTTCAGGATGATTTTAGTTATTTTGGATCCCTTGATTTACCATATGAATTTTAAGATCAGCCTGTCAATTTCTGCAAAAATGGAAGCTGGGGTTTTGGTAGGGATTGTTTTGAATCTGTGTATGAATTTGAAAAGTACTGTTATTTTAGCCAGGTGCCATGCTGTGCGCCTGTAGTCCCAGCTACTCGGGAGGCTGAGGTAGGAGGATTGTTTGAGCCCAGGAGTTCTGAGCTGTATTTTTCCTACCTAACTACCCCATTTGCAACCTCCAGTACAGTGTTGAATAGAAATGGTGAGAGTGAACATCCTTATCTTGTTCCTGATCTTAAGGGGAAATCTTTCTGTTTTTTATTAGTGAGTATGATTTAGCTATGGGTTTTTCCTTCAAGTTAAGGAAGTTCCTGTCTATTCTTAGTCAAGTGTTTTTATCATGAAAGGATATTGGAATTTTCAAATGTTTTTTCTGTGTCTACTGAGATAATCATGTGGGTTTTATCCTTTATTTATATGGTGTATTACATTGATTTTCATACATTGAACCAATCTTGTATTCTTGAGTTAAATCCAGTTTGGCTATAGAGTATAATCCTTTTTATATGTTGCTGCATTCAGTTCACCAGTATTTTGTTGAGGATTTTTGCATCTATAGTCATAAAGGATATTGATCTGTAGTTTTCTTAGGATGTCTTTGGTTTCGGTATGAATAAAATATGGTATCATAAAAAGAGTTGGGAAATATTCCCTCTTCTGTTTTTTGGAAGAGTTTGTGAAGGATTGCTGTTAATTCTTTAAATGTGTGGTGAATTCACCAATGAAACCATCTGGTTCTGGGCTTTTCTTTGTGGAAGAGTTTTGGTTGCTAATTCAGTTTCTTTATTTATAGGTATGTTGAGATGTTCTATTATCTTTTTGAGTCAATTTTGATAGTTTATGTCTTTCTAGCAATTTATCCATTTTGTATAATTATCTAATGTATTAGTATATAGTTATTCATTGTATTCCCTTATTCTGTTTCTGTAAAGTTGGTAGTAATGCTTCCTCTTTCATTTCTGATTTTAGTAATTTGATTCTTCTCTCTTTTTCTTGGTCAGTCTGAAAGGTATTTCAATTTTGTTGATCTTTTCAAAGAAAAAGACTTGGTTTCCCATATTATATTGAATAGAAGTGGCAAAAGTGGGCATCACTGTATTTTTCCTTGATTTTTCTCTATTGTTGTTCTTGTCTCTCTTTCATTTATGTCTAACTTTACTTTTATATTCTTTTCACTTGCTTTGAGTGTAGTTTGTTCTTTTTATAATTTCTTGTGGTGAAAGATTGGGTTATTGACTTGAGATCTTTCTTGTTTAATATAGGCATTTACAACTATAGATTTCCCTCTAAGCACTGCTTTAGCTGCATCCAGTAACTTTTGGAATTTTATGTTTTTGTTTTCATTCATCTCAGGGTATTTTTCTAATTTCTCTGTGCTTTCTTCTTTGACCCATTGATGTTTAAGATTATGTTAATTTCCACATATTTGTGAGTTTTCCAGATTTCTTCTGAGTTTCATTCCACTGTGGTCACAGAGCATAAATGGTAAGATTATAGTCCTTTTAAATTTATTGAGAATTTTTATGACCTAATAATGTGGTTTATCCTGAAGAATGCTCCATTTGCACTTGAGAAGAATGTGTCTTCTGCTGTTGTTGTCTGTAGTGTTCTATATAAGATGTGTATCTATATAGATGTTAGATCTAGTGTGTTGTTCAAGTCTGTTTGATATGGTATGGATCTGTTGGGTTTATCTTGTTTGGAGTTCATTAAGCTTCTTGAATGTATAGAGTAGTGTTCTCATTACAACTGGAAATTTTTCAGACATTATTTCTTCTTTCTTCCCGTTTGTCTCTTTCCTCTCCTCCTGAGACTTTCATTATGTCTATGTTGGTACTCATGATAGTATCTCACAGGCCTCTGAAGCTCTGGTCACTTTTTGTTTGTTTGTTTCTGTCCCTCAGACTGGATAATTTCAATTACTCTATCTTCAAGTTCTCTGATTCTTTCTTCTACCAGTTCAAATCTATTGAGCCTCTCTAGTGGATTTTTCAGTTTAATTATTGTACTTTTTAATTCCAGAATTCTTATTTGGTTCTTTTTCATAATTTCTTTTTATTGATATTCTCTATTTGGTGAGACATCATTCCTATATTTTCCTTTAGTTCTTTAGACATGGTTTTCTTTTGTTCTTTGAACATATTTAAAATAGCTGATTTCGGATCTTTGTTTCATAAATCTAATGTCTTGGCTCTCTCAGGGACAGCTGCTATTGATTCCTTTTGTTCCTGTGTATAGGCCATACTCTTGTTTCCCTGCATGTCTTACAATTTTTTTGTTGTTGAAAACTAGACATTTCAAATGATATTTGTGGGAACTCTGGAAATCATAGCATTCCCCTCCCCCAGATCTGTTGATGCTGATCTGGTGTTCCTTTTGTTTTTATAGTGGCTCTTCTAAATTAATTTTATAAAATACGTGCTGTTTGTTGTGTATGGGCACTGTTCTATGTGGCCTCTGAAGTCTCTGTTTGGTTAGCTTTGTGGTCAGCTAATGCCTGGGCAAAGATTTCCTTTAATGTCTGGAGCCAGTGAGTTTCCCAGCCTTTGCTGAGGGGCCCTGTGCATGTCAGGGGCACACCTTTAATTCTTAGACAGGTAGTTTATAACTCCTCCTTAGCCTTTCTGTGTAGAGCCTCAAGGTCAGCCAGATGTGAGAAATTAGGGTCCTCTTGGGTGTTGCCTGGCCATAGACATAGCATGTCCATGTGGACAGCCCTAAGTATTTACATGGCTTTCTAGATTTCCAGGAATATATCAGAATGTTTTAAAGCCCCCTGTGCACATATTCTCCAGGATTTCCTTTTAAGATTTTTGGTCACCTTGTTGCTTGCCCAACCGTAACTGCTGTCAAGGCAGCTGAAATAGTAATCAGTTGCAACTGATTTAGACAAATGTCTCTGGTAAAAGGCTACTTGAACTGGGCAAGTTCTAAGTTAGGTCAAATAAAGACAGGCCTTGCTAGTGAAAATTTCCAGGGAATAGCCAGACAGGTCAGCTAGTGTTAGTTACCTGGGAATTGGGCTTTGATGGAGCTCCAATCATATTCTGGTGCCTCCAGAGTCTGCTGGCTGATGGCTTTTACTATGAGTGTGAACTGTTGATTTTAAAGACTACAGGGCTGGTGGAGGAAGTTGGGGGGGGGGGGATGAGGGCATGTTGAAACACTGCAGAGCTTGCTATTCTTACTGAAGTTCAGCTGTTTATCTTAAATAAACTCTTCCTGGATTGTTGCAAGTCTTTGGTTAATTTCCAGAGTTCTAAACATGTTGGTTTTCACTATTTTTGTCAGTGTTCTTGTTGCTTTTATGGAGGAGAGCATTTTCCAAAGTCTTTATTATTACTCTACCATTCCTTCTGACATCACTCAGTGATGCTGTTTTGAGGTGAAAGACACTTAATTTGGGTTACTGCATCCCAGAAAAGCTATAAGATATGTTAGGAGGTATTCCTTTTTCTGCACTATGAAATTATTTAAAAAAATTAATGACATGTGTGGAAGTAGAAAAGGGTGATATTTCAATTTTCTGTCTAAACTAAATACTTTTTCAGAGCTCCTAAATATTGCTGTTCTAAACACTATAGTAATCAATAGTTTGATAATTCTTTTCCTATATTCAACTGCAAAGCTTTTTGTTTTTTTCTGTTTGCTGTTCAACCTTGTAAGACTTCTTCCTTTTTTTCTTTCTTTGTTTCTGTACCACCTGTTTAAAACAATAAGGTTTCCCCTGTTCTGAGGAAGCTGGAGCTCTTAGGAGACTTAAGATATACACTTGTTGTATACAGTTGTTGGAATCAGGGGATTTGCACAAAGAAGTAGCATCAGAAATCATAGGATTACTAATGTTGGAGGTAAGATGGAAAACAGAAACTTTTTTTGGTTTTGGGTGGATTTTGAGGGGGTTGTAATTTGTTGAGGGGGTTGTAATTTGTTGAGGGAAGGAAAACTTAAGTGTGCCAAACCTAGCATAGTTCCTATTTATGAATAAGAACTATTATAAAACAAAATAGTTGGTGGATGGGCAATCACCTAGGTGTTTACATTACATTTCTGGTATCATGGACATGTATCTCTTTGAGCTGGCATATTGGAAAACATGGGGGAACTGGTGGAGGATTCTGACCTTTGAATTCCTTTACAGTTATAACTTTATACCAGAGCAGAATGATTCCTTGGATCACTTATAGGACCAGTTCTGGGTTTCAATGCCAGTTTTGTTAGTTCAGCAAAAGACCATTTCTTAGAAAGAGATATCAAATTTAGATTTCTGTGTAACTTTTTTTTTAATCCTGTGAACTTTTAGGTTCACAGTTTTCCAGGACCATTGTTGATTGAATTAGCCAATGAGTTTGTTGGTGCTATCAAGGAGGGCAACCTAACAAATGGAAAATCTTTGGAGCTATTACCCATCATTCTCACTGCCCTTGCTACCAAAAAGGAAACTGTGGCTTATGGAAAAGGTAATTTTCTTCCAATCTTAGTGGCTTTTTCTCTCTTCACTTAATTGAATTTATTTCTCAATGTATTTTATAATTCTAGGTGAACTGAGTGGGGAAGAATGTAAGAAGCAGTTGATTAACACCATCTGTTCTGGCAGGTGAGTCTTTCTCATTAATACGTAGAACTTTCTCAGGACTACAAGTGACCGAAAAAAGAATTACCATTTATTTCAGGAATTTAGATCACTGAAGTTTTTTTAGTCCACTATATATATAGATACAGATACAGAGTCAGTGAAATAAAGAGAATACTAAGTTATATAATACTGTGATTACACTTCAGTATATTAAAAAGAACCAGAAGGGAATACCCAAGATTATCTTAGCCAGAGATAACCACCACTTTTTTGTTTCCTTAAATAAGATCTCTTACAGAAATAATTTTAGGCATATATCAATCAGCACATGTATATTTATCCATTTATTTGTTTATTTTTAATTACACAAGAGTTTATTCATTACACATTACAATATATACCTTGCATTTTTCATTTAACACATCTGTTACCTTAGTGCAACTCTAGGTTATAATTTGTTTATCTATTTAAATTCATACTTGAAAGTCCTCTGAGCATATATCACTTTATATCATTCTTTTTAATAGTTCCATAGTAGTCTGTTATATTACTTGGCTAATATCCAATTGTTAGGTTATTTGTTTCTTACTGTTAAATAATATTTGGTTATTTGACTCTTTGCTTTTATAAAAAGTGTTGCAATGAACATTCTTATATATCTAGGTGATCTTTTATAAGCATGTACATGGAATATATTTCTACTAGTAAGTTGGGTGGGTCTGTGCGTTTTTAAAGTTGATAAGTAGTATTGCCAACTTGTCTTCCCAGAAGGATTATATCAGTGTACATCCTCTAAAATAGTATGTGAAGTGTTTGTTTCCCAAAATCTCACTAGCATTGAATATCATCAGCCTTTGATTTTTGCCAGTCTGATAGGTTAAAGCTGCTATTTCATTGTTTTAAATGTCATTTCTTTGATCTTGTTTCAAATCAAACTTGAAATGGCCCTAATTTTTTCCCTCCTTACTAATTTTACAAAGTAATATGTGAGTAAGTTAAAATGAGATAAACTTTATTTGTCTTTTTCTTGGATCAGATGGAATCATCAACATGTAATCCAGCTTACCTCCATGTTCAAGTAAGCATCCTCATTCCTTTTTTTCTTCATATCTTGCTGTGAAATGTTAGCAAGCTTAAATACCACCTTCCCCTGAGTCCTGAGTAAGAGTGTTGGTACCTCTGTTTTCTGTTATAGAATTTCCCTCCATTCTTTTTTGCTTTAGTTGCTTATTTAAAGTATAACTTCATGATTTTCTTTTCCAAGATAACTTTGATAAGGTACGGTTATTTGCCCCCTTTAAGATTATGTGTTAGAGAAAAATCAAGTGGGGTAGTTACAATATTCTAATATCTCCCAAATTAGGCCAGAGCCTAATTTGGCTCTGACCTTTAGAATCTTTGATCCATAGGGATGTCCCTCTGACTGCAGAAGAGCTGGAATTTGTGGTGGAAAAAGTGTTGAGGATGTTCTCCAAGTTGAATCTTCAAGAAATACCACCTTTGGTCTATCAGCTTCTGGTTCTCTCTTCAAAGGTATAAATAAAAAAAATTTTTTTTTAACTCCAGTGGGATGATCAGTTAGCACCATTCAGCTTATTCATACTCATGGTTTACATACTAAGGCATAGATGTTTTCATTTCATTTTACTTTGATTAGTAAAAAGGTGGTCCCCAGCCAAAGTGAACATACATTATCTCTTGTTCTACCACATTGAGTGAGAGTGTGTGATAGTGAAAGGGTTAAAGATTTTGAAAAGGATGGACTGTAGGTCCCTTAAAGTCTGACATTAAAATGTATTCAAAACACAATTTCAGCATGAAAGTGTTCTATAAATTCTTAGTGTAACTCTAGGTTATAATTTGTCTATCTATTTAAATTCATACTTGAAAATCCTTTAAGCTGAAAAGTACTTTAAGTTCAACTTGCCCTTTATGGGGAGAACTTACTTATTTTGTATTTTTTTCAGGGAAGCAGAAAGAGGGTTTTGGAAGGAATCATAGCTTTCTTCAACAAGCTAGATAAACAACACAATGAGGAACAGAGTGATGATGAGTGAGTAATATAGTATAGAAAGAAAATCATTTTTCCAAATTTATCTTTTCATTGTGTATTTTATTTACTTCATTTTCATCTAACCCTTCAGTCCCTACATTCATTTCAGCACAGAATCTCCCCAGTCCTCTTAGCTGCTCAGTAACAATGTTAAAAAAAAATAATACAGTTTCTTCAGCTCTTTCATTTTAATCTTTCCAGGAAAACAGCAATAATTGTTCTGTGAGTTGCAGGCTTAAATGCTATTTATTAAGTACCTGCTCTGTGCCTGGAACTATTTGGCCCTGGGACTTCAGTAATGAACCAGTCAGACGAGGTCCCTCCTTTCCTGGAGCTTAAATTTTAGCTAGAAGAGAAAAAAATAAATAACAAGAAAAATATTAGAGTAGAAGGTGCTATGTAGATATTTCAAATGGATGATGTGACGGTGACAGCATAGCTACTTTAGATTGGGTGGCCAGGGAAAAGCTCTCTGAGAAGGGGCTATTCTTACTGAAGCCTGAATGGTAAGAGCTACAATATGCAGATCAGGGAAAAGAACTTTGAATAGTACAGAGGCAGAACACAGCATGGCATGACAGAAAAAGGATTTTTTAAATCAAATATTTATAGAGTGCTGACTCTGTGCAAGGTGATGTTCTAAGCACTTTAAACCTTTCAGCAACCCAATTTTGCCTTTATTTCATGCATGCAGAAACCAGTACACAGAGAAATTAAGGAATATCCCAAGGTTATATAGCCATAAATTGATGGAGCTAGGATTTTAATCCAGGCAGTTTGGCTGCAGAATTCATGCTGTTAATCCTACTTCAGCCTAATGGTTCTAATCTAGAATAACAGTTATGTGGCTTGAGCAATTGATTAGAAGGTGGTCTTATATACTGAGTTAGGAGAGACTGACAAAACAGATTTAGGGGAAAATAAGCTCAATTTTGACCATGTCAGTTTGAGATATATATTAGTATCCCATATGGAGGCGTTGAGCAGGCACTCTGGGATTTTAGGGAGAAATCAGGACTGGAGATACAGATTGGAGGAGGCTAAAGCCTTGGGACTGGATAAGGTCACCTAAGACAGTTGTGAAGATAATAGAAACCCAAGACTGAATTCAGAGGCATTCCACCGTTTTAAAGGGAGGATGAGCCAGCAAAAATAGAGACCACTGACAGTGCTCCAGAAGCTAAGGGAAGAAAATGTTTCAAGAAAGAAGGGGTCAACTGTGTTAAATCTGCTGAGGCTTTAATTAAGATGGGACTTGATTATTGGTTTTGGCAATGTAGAGGTCATTTGTAACCCTTGCAAGAATAATCAAATGGCATTGGAAGGAAGGTTAGGGAGGGGACAGAAGCCTAATTGAATTGGACTTAATTAGGAAGAGGTAAAGAAGTGGAAATAATGACTATAGACAGTTCTTTCAAGAAGTTTTGTAAAAAGGAGCAGAGAATGGGACAGTTGATTTTGTACTTTCTGCCTGCCTCAAGTGATCATATTAGTTCAGCTTGAGTTTTCCTTTTTTTTAAATCTGATTATATCTACTATTATCTTTTGCTCAAACTATAGCTTATACCTTTCTGTTGAATCTTTTAGGCTGTTGGATCTTGTTACCGCGCCGTCGGGTGAACTTCGTCATGTGGAAGGCACTGTTATTCTACATATCGTGTTTGCCATCAAGTTGGACTATGAACTAGGCAGAGAACTACTGAAACACTTAAAGGTAGCACCAAACTCTTAAGGTGATCCAGGATCTCTTTATGAAACACGGGTGTAACTCAAGCCTCTATTATGCCAATTAATGATGGGAAGCAAATATACAGAAATATTGTAGAATGACCTTGGGTTTAGAAGATTTCTTTTTTCACTTTGAAAGTGGAAGATATATGATATCACTACATTCTTAAGCAAGTTTTTAAAACCACATCTTAAATGTTCTAGTGTTTAAAAAGATAAAAAATAATGAAGACTTCAGGAAACTCAAAATTTAATCTTAATTCCATCATTATCTTAAATGAGCTTCCATCTTGACCTCTGTTTCACCATTCGTGAATTTGGAAAATTGTCTATTTCTAGTAGATGTTATAGGGTTTTATGAAACTAAGTCACTCATCATTAAATATTTGTGAAGTAGGAAGGTAAAAATTAGAAATGTTTTGAACTGTTTTTAAATATTTTGCCACATTCACCTTATCTCACTTTCTCTCAAGTATTTTTTTCCTGAACCATTTAAAAGAAGAAATCATGACACTGCAATGCTTGAGTACTTCCACATCTATCTCCTAAGAATAATGATTAATAATTTAAATTTTTTGAAGCCTCCAGCCCAGTTTTCTTGTGTGTCACATTAATGAATTTGTTTCCTCGTGATTAGATTCAAGTTAAACATTTTTGGCAAGAATATGTCATAAGTGATGTTGTATACTTTCTCTTGAAGGAGTCGGCAAACTTCCTCTAAAGGGCCAGATACTATTTTAGGCTTTGCAGGTGATATGGTCTCTGTCACCGCTGCTTAGCCCTACTGTTGTAGCAAGAAGGCAGCTAGAGACAACACTTAAATGAATGAATGCAGCTGTGTGCCAGTGAAACTATATGGACACTAAAATTTGAGTTCTATTTGTTTTTCATGTGTCATCAAGTATTATTCTTCCTTTGATTTTTTCCCCCTCAACAATTAAAATGTGAAAACCAACTTTATGGGCTAAAATACATGGTACAAAAATAGGTGGTGGGCTAGATTTGGCCTCATCAGCCTTTCACACAGTGGATTTTTTTTTCCCTGGTGCTCATGATTATTGGCCTAAATCAGTAATTATACTGGGAGCTGCAAAATGGTAGAATTAAAATTAGAAAATTTTAATTCTTTCATTTTTTCTACATTGTTAGCTGGTCATCCTCTGTGAAAAAAACTTCCCCCTCCCTATTTTTTTGGATATTGTTATATAACCATGAATTTTTAAAAATTCAGTGCACTTGTATACACCATTGAAAGTGACCTATATTTGGCCAACTGGATCCTTCAGGTTGGCTTATGTGTCCTTTGGACATGACCCCATTAATCTTCAGGCACTTTTTTGGTGTAAGCTATCCAAGGCTCATCTGTACTTTCCTTGTCTCACCCTGATTTCTCCAAGGAGCCTTGAGTCCCTTTTGTAGGAAAGGATATTTAAAGACCATGATGTGGGAGCTAGACTTTAAAGCTCCTTTATCTTCTCTGTATCTGTTCACTTTTTTTTTCTTTTTTTTTAAATTGAAGTATAGTTGATTTACAATGTTGTGTTAGTTTCTGTGGTACAGCATAGTGATTCAGTTATATATATTCTTTTTCATATTCTTTGTCATTGTAGGTTATTATAAGTTATTGAATATAGCTCCCTGTGCTGTACAGTAGGACCTTGATGTTTATCTGTTCACTCTTCTTATTTAGGTTTATAGTAACTGTGTTGTTGGTCTTATCAAAGAACCAGCTTTGAGGAGGATATAGCTTAGTGGTAGAGTGCTTGCTTAGCATGCACAAGGTCCTGGGTTTAATCCCTAGTACTTCTACTCAAAAAAAAAAAAAGTTTCCTCAAAAAACCTGCTTTGTATTTGTTTATCTACTCCACTGTCTTATTTTTGTCTGTTGGTTTTCTGTTTTATTCATCTTTGATTTTATATTTGTTTTTTTCTTTTATTTCTTAGCTATCATTTCTTTTAGGGCTCAAAGACCTATTTTTTAAACTTACTGAGGTATACTTTACATGACATAAAATTACACCTATTTTAAGTGTATAATTCAGTGATTTTTACCTAGCTGTACAACCATCATCATAATTCAGTTTTTTGTACATATATATATGTATAAAAAACATTTTCATCACTTTATAAGATCCCTCATGCCTGTTTCTATAGGTTTAAATTCCTAGACATTTCATATAAATGGAATCATACAATATGTGATCTTTTGTGTATGGCTTCTTTCATTTAACATGTTTTCAAGGTTCATTCATGTTGTAGCATATATCAGTATTTTATTCCCTTTTATTGAATAGTATTCCATTATATGGCTTTTATCAATTGGTTTAGCTATTCACCAGTTGATGGACATTTGAGTTGTTTTCACTTTTTGACTATACAAGTAATGCTGTTATGAACATTCACATGCACATATTTGTGTGGGCATATGTTTTCATTTCTTATGAGTAGATTCCTACAAGTGGAATTTCTGAGTTGTATCATACATTTATGCTTATATTTTACAGAAACTACCAAACTGTTCTCCAAAGTGGATGTATCATTTTATGTTCCCACCAGTACTGTATGAGGGTTCCTGTTCATACACATCCTGGCCAACATTTGTATTATATGTATTTTTGTTATAGGTTTTGTTATAGGTATTTTTGTTCTAATAGGTGTGAAACAGTATCTCTAGAGGGGTTTTACTTTTCACTTCTTAATGACTGATGATAAGTAAACATCTTTTCATGTGCTTATTTAGCTGTCTAATACCTTTGGTGAAACGCCTATTCAAATCTGTTGTCCATGTTTTGATTGCATGTCTTACTGAATTTTAAGAGTTCTTTGTATATTCTGTGTATAAGTCCTTTATCATGTATATAATTAGTAAATATTTCTCTCAGTCTACAGCTTGTCTTTTCATTTTCTTAGTGAAAAAGCACAAAAGTTTTGATTCTTAATGAGCTCCAGTTTATCAGTTTTTTCCTTAGATAAGTTATGTTTTTGGTATTATATCTAAGAAATCTTCAATCCAAATTCTTAAAGGTTTTCTGTTGCATTTCCTTTCAAAGGTTTTATAGTTTCAGCTCTTATGTTTAGGTTTCTGATCCATTTAAGGACCTGTGTTTAAGTGGCTATGTTATACTTTTAAGATGTAAGTAATGACTCCTTTTTTGGTTTATCTCTTCTATGTTCTAGGCAGGACAACAAGGAGATTTCCGTAGTAATATATGTCCCTTCAGCATTGCTCTCTTGCTCTCTGTAACAAGAATACAAAGATTTGAGGAACAGGTATTTATAAATGACTTTTTGGTTCCTTCTGTAGTTGATAAGGAGGACAAGAGCCTGTTGTTCTTTTTTTTTTTTTTTTAATTACCCTCCAAAACATTCCACTCCCATCCTGCCAGCAGCAAATTCCTCTGTAAGACATGTAGGCCCACACTATTCCCTGGGGGCTGCTTGAAGACTTCTTCAGATACTTGGTTTATACCTGCATTGCATATTGTGTGTTAAGCCAGGTGGTGAAGTGAGTATAAAGGTGGAAACATAGCACACGGTCCAAGTAGCAAGAGTGGGCAGTTTAACTGGGTATTCATAGCAGTTGTGTTATGTTCTAGCTTTCTAAGAAATTGTTTCTGATTGAGTTGAAATTAAGGAGAATAGGTTATTTTTGAGGATGAAAATATAAAATCCTTTACACTTTTTTCTCATATATGTTTCCCTGGTAGTAGGTAATGTTAGTATTGATTTTTAGCCTGTTCTCAACTCTTTTAAATTCCCACTGAGAGTCATAATTTTTGTATCATACTCATCTAATACAACAGTTGTCATAAGGATATGAGTATGGTAGCAAGTAGGAAGAGTTATACAGTTAAGGTTCTGTAGTATGGGCTACCATTTTTTGCTTCATTTTCCTATTTCTTTCATTATACTAGGTGTTTGACCTTTTAAAGTCTTCAGTTATAAAAAGCTTTAAGGATCTTCAGCTTCTCCAAGGCTCAAAATTTCTTCAGAATCTGGTTCCTCAGAGATACTGTGTTTCAAACATGATCTTGGAAGTGGTAAAGAATAGGTGAGTTTATGAACCATACCCCTAGTAGATTCATAAGGTATTTAGTGTTAGATAATGTATGTGGTACTATACTTATGGCCCATCGGAGAAAGCTGATGACCACAGCTGTTGACTTCACATATCAAGGTTTAAATCCCTTAAAATTGGTCAAGCAAGCTTTCCTATGTTAAAAGATCCTTGAATCCCAAGGCTTGATTTCTTGACCACCTTGATAATGAGAATACAAACTAAAGTGAGTATCTTTGCTTCTTTCGTGTTATTACAACTCTTTATCGGCCTGAGTCTTCATTGGCTTTTTAGGAAAGTTAAAAACAAAGTTTTATTTACTTTGACTGCTGGAGTTTGGGACTGATGGATGGAATTGAATTAACAGTTTTAGACAACTGACTAGCAGTTTTAGGCAAGTCCATTTTAAACCAAATTGGAGAAAACTGGTAACCATCCTGATTGGTATTTTAATTTCAGAACATGCACTAGCTGTTACGACAGTCTTTATGTGTCATGCTTTGTCAGTGGTTTGTCTCGGTTACTTGCTTTGTTCAGCTCTGTTGACATGCTTTGTGTTTACCTGCTGATACTTGGAGGTGCAAAACATTAATGTACTAGGAAAAAAATCACCTATGAACCAATACAACTTCCAGGTTATACTTACTCCCCTATTTACCAATCATATATGAGCTCTTTCATGTTACAAGATAGACATTTTGTAGCAAACTGACTATAACTGTCTCCTCCCTTCAAGATAGAAACATTGCACAGCACACAATTTCTCCACTTCCTTCTTGTTAAGATTATTACTAGTAAACAATACTTAATTTATTTACACTTAATAATACATTTTATTGGTTTCTTTGTTTACCTCTATCTTTTGAATCTTATACTTTTCACTTGTAAGTATGCCATAAGTATATAATTTTTGCAGTAATCCATTCTGATATGGTTGTTAGATAGTAAACTTTTCGTATCTGAAAATGTCTTTATTTTGTTCTCCCAACTGAACAATGATAGTTGGATCAGATATAAAATTCTAAGTTTATGATCATTTTTCATTGTCTTTTTGCATCTAGACTTGCTGGTGAAAAGTCTGATAATTATGTAATTCTTTGTATTATTTTAGATAATCTTATTTTCAGCATTGGAACTTTTAAGACTTTATTTTTATTCTTGATGTTCTGAAATTTAACACAATTTATGTTTATGTAAGTTCCTTTTTAATTCATTTCTGCTTGATAATTGGTGTGCCCTTTTACTGTAAGGATTCATGTCTTTCCTTAACTCTAATGTTTTTCTTTTATTTCCTTTGAGCACTCTCTCCCCTTTTTCTCTCAGTTTTCTCCAAATAACTGTTAGAATTTCTTGATCTGTGCACTGTATCTTGATTTTTTTTAATGCTCTTCATATTTTTGTCTTTTCATGTTAGCTTCTACAAAAATCTCTTAGCTTACTCATCTCATTAATTATTTCTTAAGCTCTGCCCGTTTTATTCTAGGTCCGTCTGTTGAGTTTTCTTTCACTCCAGCCACCATATTTTTTATTTCCAAAACTTCCAATTGGTTCTTTTCTCATTACAGTTCATTTTTTGTTTCATGCTATAATATGCTTTCTTATTTCTCTGAGGATTTTCATTACACTTTTTAAATGTTCAGTTTGTTCCATTAACCTTGCCCTCAGGGGTTAGTTCTCTTTATTGAGTCTGGTGCTTCTCTTTCATGGTGGTATTGTTTTCTTATATTTGGTGATTACTTGTTGTCTCATCATATATTTTTTAAAACTTTTATTGAAGTATAGTTGATTTACAATATTGTGTTAGTTTCAGATGTGATGTTTTTGATGTTCCCTGGTAGTTTGTCTGAGAGTGCCATATCTAGCACATTCTACCTCTATGATTTGAGGATAGTGACAGGATGTACCAAGGGGTGATTTTCTAGGTGTCGATCCTCCCTGATCCTATAGCATGTTGCCATCCTCTCAGAGTATTACTCCGCCTCTCAGGCCCAAGCTCTTCTACACACAGATACCATCTAAGGACAGGCCTCATGATTGTTCACTTCTTGGCATAAACTGGAGGTACAGTGGGGTCTTGGAGAAAAAGGCCTCTGCCTGCCCAACTATTCCTGCTGGGATATCCCAACCAGTCATCACAGGAGTTGTCCCAGGGGTCCTTCCAGTTGCTAGTGTATCTGCCCTTGACATCTGCTTTTGGAAGTATCCATTCATTTTGCAATATGGGGTCTGTGGCTTCCTCTTTCATTTTTATATTCTTTTCACTTTTTAGGGAGTCTGCATAATTTCTAGTCAGTCAAAAACACCTCTTACTTTTCCATGTTATTATAGAGTAGTGCATAAACACACCACATACAGCCATACACACACAGGTGTATGTATCTTTTCAGTCATTTTGTAGGTATTTGGGGTGGGAAGAATGGAGCTTGTGCTCAGTCTGTTATTTTGATTCCCGATCTCCAGAGTGTGGTGACTATTAATAAAATCTGTCAAAATGTTACGAGAATCTATTCACAACTATCACCTTCATTTGTTAGTGCTGCATTATAATTTGTTGCTGTTTAGCCAGTAGATATAGTGATATAAAGGTTATTATAAACATCATTTCCACTATAATGGGTAACATTAAGTGGTATCTACTGCTTTACAGAAGTTTTTCTGTAGTTTTAACTCATGCTTTTGAAACTCAGTCATTGATCATTTCATACTATAAATATAAATATGATATGATATGAATATTTCTACTGCATGTATTTACTGAGTGCCTTCTATATGCTAGCCTTTGTGCTAGGCTCTCTGGGTGAAAATAGGACAACATTGTGCTCTCTAGAGAATCTCCGTGTAGAGATGGAGGCGAACTTGTAAGCATGTGTATAGTACAAGTGTTGTCAGTGTCATGGGGGAAAGAAGAAGCAGCAGTTAACTTCTGGTCAAAATCTTGAATAGAAATCTCAAATGGTCAGTACATTGAAATAATTCCAGTTTCTTCTGTAAGTTTTTGAATATTCTGTAGTTTCTGGATTTTCCCAGTGTTCTGTAGGTGGTGATTGCTTGCCTACCATTCCCATTATTGTACAGCCAGGAATTCAGAATTTTGCCAGATAAAGATACATGAAAAGGTTCACGTGGAGTGTTGCTTATCCAGGTCAAGTTTGGGCAATCTGTAACATGGCAAAGAATATAAAGGTAAGGTATCTTACTAAGTTTTCTTTTTAGCTAAACTTTGTTTTCTTTCAGTGTTCATAGTTGGGATCATGTCACTCAAGGCCTGGTAGTACTTGGCTTCATTTTAATGGATTCCTATGGGCCAAAGAAGATTCTTGATGGAAAAACTATTGAAACCAGCTCAGGTCTTTCTAGAATGCCAAACCAGCATGCATGCAAACTGGGAGCTAATATCCTGTTGGAAACTTTCAAGGTGAGACTCTATTTGGCAACCATTCTTTAATTTTGTTAAATTATACTATAAATAAAGCATCTACCTGGGAATTTAGGGGACAGGGCAATTTGCATATGTACTAGATTCCCAGAACAGAGGTTGGGATAGTAATTGAAACATTACAGACTCAGTTTGGTGAAAGACCTCTTTATTTATATGAGTTTTTTATGTACTCTAATTTCTGTTCTTTCTGACCATTTCTTGGAAGTTTGAATATAAGCTAGCTTCCTCATGATTTCCTCTTCTTCCTCTAGCCGTTAATCATTTCTCAGTTTTGGGGGTTTTTTTTTCCCCTTATACAAAAAATAATCTTGTTAGAGTTGTTCTAGGACATTAAGCTTAAAGAATCATGCTTTTTGATTTATTGTTATTGAAGAACACCAAATTGGGAATTTATATTTTAATTTCTTATCATATAATGACTGTCATCTCAATCTTAATTTCTGAAATAGCTTTCAAAAACTCGTTTCCTTTTAAGTAAAACAAAAGACTATATGTGAGTCTAAACAAATTTGCTTTGCTAGTGATTCCTCTGAGTCATCTTCTTGACATTCAATTGTTCAACGTATCTGCACACCTAAAGTGTCTGCTGATAATGTTATTTGAAGGCCGACTTAAATGTAAGTCTAACGTCCTCTTCAGAACTACGCAGTGAATGCCATATAAAAATCTTTGAGAGTTGTAAGTGTGTTAGATACGTATGACCCTTAACAGTAATCTGATTAAAAACATTCTTAGAATAAGAGACTTAGTTTTTGTTTTTAAATTAATCTTTTTTAAAACTAAGAAAGTTCCACTTCATTTCACACAGATGTTTGCTTTGTCAAGGTATCTGTAGAACATGTAATTTACTAATCTAATTACTAGTCTAAGGTCTGAAAGAAATTACTCTGTACTTCAAAGTAATCAAATTCAGATAAGAAATTTAACTAAAATTCAAGTGAAAATTCAAAACAGATCTTTTTTTAGGCAACCCTGCTATGCTTCTAGAAACTGAGGAAGGGGCTGGTGAAGATTTTCTAGATTTTCAGAAATTTTTGTGGGCTTTTAAATTTTAAAATAAAAGTTGTGCAAGCTGTCAGAAATATGGTTGTTGGTGTGTAATGGATACCTAGGTAGGATTATTCCTGTTTGATGCTGGACCTTATCTGTAGCAGTACTTTCATGTGATCTCTTTTAGACTAGTAAAAGTTTGCCCTGCTAATGAATCATCTGAGCACAGAACGAGGGTAAAACTGAGTGATTCTTTCCTGATGATTCACATTATATTTGTCTTTGAAATGAACAGTCCATTTTTACCCATATCTGAACTGAACTGTTCTTCATTCTTCCTAACATACATTGATACAATTATAAGCTGAAGGTCACCACGGACTATTTGATCGGTTCTCCTGTTCTTTTTTAGATCCATGAGATGATCAGACAAGAAATTCTGGAGCAAGTCCTCAACAGGGTTGTTACCAGAGCATCCTCCCCCATCAGTCATTTTCTAGGTATTGAACTTTGAAAGAGTGGATAAAATTGTCAGGACTATTTTCATTTAAATGTCATAATGCTTTTGGTCTTGGGAAAAAAAATTTAACGATATAGTAGTATAATGTAGTATTTTTTATTATGATGCAAGTAAAACGTAAATCCATTTATATTGTCTGTGGTTGTCAAGAAGGAAAGGAATATATAACTGATGAGTGAAACTTGTATCTTACATCAACTTTCTCTCTTTTTTTTTGTTTTATTACTTCTCAAAAGAGTGCTGTCCTTCAGCTACCGCTCACTGACCTCCCATTCTCTTAACCTTTGACATTCTAACTTCAGTACTCGTCTCATTGGTGACCTCTGAATTTTTTGCTCTTTTAATACGTATCTTCTAATGCTTAAATCCCCTATTCTTTTCTTAGTCACCAACTTTCTTAATTGCTGTGTCATTCAACACTGTTTACAACTTCCCTGAAACTTTCTTAGGTAGGTTCTCTGATAACTGATAGTTTATATCTTATCCTGCCTATGTCTTTCTTTCTCTTTTAGTGATTCCTTTTTCTTCTATCCTTAAATTTCAGGGTTCTGCAAAGCTCCGTACTTGACACTTTATTCTACTTTTTTCTTTCTTTACAGCTTTACTGAGGTGTAATACAAGTGTAATAATATCCACATATTTAGAGTATTAACAGTTTGATAACTTTTGACATATGTATACACTTGTGAAACGAAAACTATCACCACATTCAAGATGAACATATCTATTACCCACACACGTTTCCTGGTGCCTCTTTGTAATTTGTTCCTCCATCCTGTTCCTCCCCACCTCCCATGTCTAGTCTGGTCTGCCTTCTGTCACTATAAATTAAACACCATTTAAAAATTTTTGTATAAATAGAATTCTACAGTATGCACTCCTTTTATTCTTATCTTTATTCATCTCTATATAATGTCATTTCTTTTTATATTTTCTCTTTATCAGTGGTTTTAAGCAATTTAACTATGATGTGCTTTAGTGTAGTTTCCTTCATGTTTCTTGGGGTTGAGGTTTGTCAAGCTTCTTGGATCCATAAGATTATGGTTTTCATTAAGTATGAAAATTCTCAGGTACTATGTCTTCAAAAAATTTTTTCTGTCATCTTCCTCCCCATCAGCACATTCATTTACACATACACACATGCATGTATGCATGCACACAATCTTCTGGGAATCCAGTTACACATAGGTTAAGTGCCTTTAAGTTGTTAATATTTTTTAATTGAAGTATAGTCAGTTTACAGTGTTGTGCTTTCCTGTACTTTTAGTCATACTTTTCCCTTTACAGTGGTTTTTTGTGCATCTAAATGTTTCTCATCTTTTACCTTCTCTGCTTTGCTTTCCTAAAGCACACCAACTCATAATGATCTCTTCCTTTGAACTCCTGTTTAAACTCTGTCTTTACCATTTGCTACACAATAAACTATGTTTGGAATTATTAGGTATTTGGTATTATTCTGTTATTTCTTTTTTTCATTTTTTAAAAATATTTTTTCTTGACTTCCAACTAAACATTCTTGAAGGAAGAGACCATGTTTTATGCTTTTGTATTATTTTGTATAGGACTATATTATGCTTGTATATAATAAAAGTTCATAAATATTTATTGGTTTATTTCAACTAGGAAATATGAGGACATTGTGTGCTACTTGTTTAGGCAGTTATAATGGGCTTCTTCCTTTCTTATACAATTTAGTTTTTGTAGTCTTATACTGTCACCAGAAGAAATTTAGTGTCCTGGTTATATTGACCTTAAAATTATATAGGACCAGTAGAAATCCATATTGCAGTATACTCAATTTCTTTGAGAAAGGAAACAAAAAACTTTTTGCTGTTTCTTTCCCCATATTTATTTTCCTCTTATTTGAAACTTTTTTAGTTATTTGAGGCAACTGATTATAGATTCTGTTTTTCAGACCTGCTTTCAGATATCATCATGTGTGCACCCTTAGTTCTTCAGAGTTGTTCCTCTAAAGTCATAGAAGCTTTTGACTATTTGTCCTTTCTGCCTCTTCGGACTGTACAAGGGCTGTTGAAAGCAGTGCAGGTAAATCTTTTGACTTCTAAAGAGCTTACCACAATTGAGGTTGAACTGTCTAGTGGAAGTCTGTTGTGTTTCTTAATATGTATGTATGTCTAAGAAATCTTGTTTCCTTTGATTCTAAAACACAAAACTTTGTATTAAAAGGGCAGGAGCACTGAGCTAGACTCTCCTTCCCAAGCTTATCCCCTCTTCATAGTACTATTCTCTCTCCTTTGACTCATTTTCAAGTTAGTGAAGTAACTGAAAGACTTAGAAAATTTTTAATTGAGGACAATAGATTTAAAGGTATTCACAACCAGTTTCAATTTAGTATTTCGAAGTATAAATTGTCCTTATTACTAAATATACCAAACTTTAGAACATATTTATAAAAAAGAGCCAGTCTTTCTTATATAAGCCAAATGGTAACACAATTGAATAGAAAAGTGCTAAGGCTAATAAACAAATTGCTGTTTTTACCTACTGATTCTTCCTCTTTCAGCCCCTTCTCAAAGTCAGCATGTCAATGAGAGACTCCTTGATACTTGTCCTTCGGAAAGCTATGTTTGCCAGGTATGTAGCATCCCATGAGACCCTAGGAAGTGATGCTTTCTAGTGTTACTTAAAGTCCTCTCTGCTGTCATCTCTAGTACAATTTGTTCACAGCAGTCATGCAAATTTCTATCCCAAGCTAGAAGTGATAATACCATCTCCTAAAGATACTATGAGACAAGTAATCTGTGGAAAGAATTTGTTACTTTAAGGATAAGATACCAAATTAATATCACATTAGCCAAATTATAATACACTCATGGAAATTCAGAGGAACAACTAGTAAGTAGCCATGTGTTACTATCCCAGTTCTAGAATTGACAGTTTTTTGTTATTCCTTACCCAAAGGCATGTGTGACAGGGCAAGGTTGTATATTGTAGCATCTGTAACATGAATTAATCATTGAGTCTCAGTGAGATGAGTGTATGATTTTTTTGGATGGAGGGTTTACAAGGCACCAAGTACTGCTTTCCTCTATGAAGAAGGGAAGTGCTCCTTCTGACACAGGGAAAACTAACAATCACCTTTGCTATTTACTACTTACATTTGAGTTATCAACCCATTGTACAGTCTTTCAGCACTCTTAACTCTCATTTCCCACATAGTGAGTGTCAGTAGCAGGATAGAAGAAAGTATAGACAGTGTCTGAGGTTAAGGAGATAATGAAAAATCCAGCTGAATTGCTGTACTAATTGCTGTGAACAGCTGATGCCTTATTTTGAGTACATAAATTCAATTTATTTTGCTCTGTGCTTCACTGTTTATACATAGTCCTTCTCTGTACAGAACTAACTAGATTTTTCTCACGCAGAAGCCTATTCCTGTGAAATCAGTACTGTTTGGTAACATCTTCTCTGTCTGTTCCTGAGCTAGCCAGCTTGATGCCCGAAAATCTGCAGTTGCTGGGTTTTTGCTGCTCCTGAAGAACTTTAAAGTTTTAGGCAGCTTGTCATCTTCTCAGTGCAGTCAGTCTATTGGTGTTAGCCAGGTAAGGGTTTTTTCACAACAGCTTATAGTGTGTGCACTGATCCAGGAGTTGATGATGTGCAGGCTTTTTTCTTTACTCCTGTTCTGGTTGTACCAATGATCCTGAAACTGAGGGTCTGAAGATGATGATGATGATGATATCAGCTAACCATTAATGGCAAATTTGCTGTATATTAAACTGCTCTTCAATATGGTAGCCCCTATTGAGCTGAACATTGACTGAAATGTGGCTAGTCCAAATTGAGTTGTGCTGTACATGTAAAATACACACTGGATTTTGAAGACTTAGTGTAATATAAAAGAATGTAAAATATCTCATTAATAATGTGTTGATTACGTGTTGATAACATTTTGGATGTGTTGGGTTAGATGAAATATTAAAATTAATCTCACCAGTTTCTTTTTTACCTTTTTGATTTGGCTACTAGAAAGTTTAATATTACATATGTGGCTCTCATTTGTGATTTGTATTATGTTTCTATTGGACAGCACTATACCAGACACTATGCTAAGTGCTTTGCATTTATTATCTTATGTAATCTTCACAGCAATTCTGAGGCTAGATACTGTTACTGTCCACAATTTTAATAGTAGTTGTGCTTGCACATGAACATCTATTAAGCCCTGTAATTTTAAAAAGCAAAAATTTTACAGTAACTTGGTAATCTGGGCTTTGTGGTAATGAAATTGTCTTTTTAAATTCAGTACTATATGATTTGTAAATAAGAGACATATTTGTATAACAATTTCATTAGGAGTCCTTACTTTACTGCTCTAGTATAACTATATGAAACTTTTGTTTATAACATATGGCATAAATTAAGTATTAGGAACACTGGGTATCATTTGTGTATTGTTATTATCTCCATTCTAAGAATAAGAAAACTGAGACTGAGAGGTTAAATAACTTGTCCAAGGTGATATAGCCAAAAAAGAGTAGAACTGGAATTTGACCTCAGTGAGTTCTGACTACCTCACTGAGATGCCTGTAGTAAGGATTAGGAGTTCTTAGTCTGCAGTTGCTGATTCATTTCATAAGTCAAACAAGCAGTATTATTCTTTGTCAAGTCCAGATCCAAACAAAACTACCTACCTTCAAACCTCTCAGGATTTCATGGAACCAAAAAGAACTTGGTTCTTCCAGCTACTGAAGACATTTAAGAAAGTCTTTTTGACCTTTTAAGTAAAATCAAGTTTATTATGACTACTGGATCCTAGTGGCATGAAATAACCTGTGCCTTCCTAAGCAGCTGACATTGCCAAGGAAAACCTTGAGGAATGGAGGATAGTTAATTTTTTTAAATGCTTGAAAATTTCTCTTGTTCCAAATTAGAATAAGAGCGATACTTACCATGGCCTAGTAATGATTATAATGTCTGCCTCAGACCTGGGTTTTGGCATATAGGGAAAGCTAAGTGTAAGATTCTTTCACTAAGAACATCAGTTCATTGTACCCTCTTAATGGAAACTACTTAGTTTGGTAAGATAGACAAGAATGGCCTCTCTTCCTTTCAGATCTGTGTGGATGTTCACAGCCGTTACAATTCTGTCGCTAATGAAACCTTTTGCCTTGAGATCATGGATAGTTTGAAGAGGTGCTTAGGCCAGCAGGCTGATGTTCGACTCATGCTTTATGAGGTAAATCAACACAGTGAAAGGGTTATAGTACCCACAGCCACCCCCAACCCCAACTAGTAATCCTTTTTATTTTAATAATTTTTTTTCTGATAATAAAAGTATAATAGATATGCTCTTGTTTAATGCAGTTAGGATCAGTAGTTAGTGCTGCTTAGTCAAAAGTCGTTTAAGGTAAGGAATCATAAAGAATAGTTGAAACAACTTAAATGTTTTAATTTGTTAACTCTTTTCTGCAGTCATCTATATGAAAAAAAAAATTCAATCCTTATCTAGCTCCAAATTTTAGAAATTACCTTGTAATGGATCATAGACCTAAATCTGTTAGAATATTGATGTTCATTTATTCATCAAAGACTTACTGTGTCATTGGTTTGTAAAAACTCTTTATGAATTATTGATATTGTCATATTTGTTCTAAGTACAAGCCAGATTGGCATTTGCTTTTTTAAATTATGATCTTTTTAGAGCTACAAAGTTAGATTTTACAATTTGGTTGTAATCTTTACCTCTGAAATATCTACTATTACTTTTATGTATAGAGAGTCCGTATCTTTCCAATGAATATTTACTAACATTTTTCTTCTAGTTTTTTTATGCTCTTTTTTTTTTTAATGTTTAGCTACTTGATTTATCTTTAATTTTTTTGATATAATGTGTAAGGAGCTAATTTTTTTCCCTAAGGCTAGCCATTTTTTTCAGACATTATTGCCTCCTTTATGTGTACAAAGTCTTTTTCTGTTTGTATGTTATTCCCTTATTTTGTCTGTAGATTTTTGTGCCAAGACCATGTCTTTTTATTATCATACATTTATAAAATATTTTAATACTTGATAGAGCTAATCTTCCTTTTTTTTTCTTTAAAAAGTTATTTTTTTGATCAGTTCTCATTTGCTTTTTTCACAAATGAACTATATAATCCCTTTCTTGGGTTCCAAAAGAAAATTCTCCCCAGGATTTTAATCTGAGCAGTTTTAAACTGAGCCTGGGAAATTTTGTATGGGAAGAAATGTCACAGTTATTCACATTTTGTGGTGCTTAGGGCCAGGAGGCACTTTTGAAGCACTGGAGACTAACTGGAAAGAATGTCCTAAAAATGAAGTCCGCTAATGTAGAATAAGAGAAAAGAATGAGGGCCTAGGACATCCATGACTGTGAAGGGGAAAAGTACTCTAAAGCCAGAAGTGACCTGGTGGCTAAAAATTGTGGGGATTGTAGTCAGTTTATAATCCATATCTCAGTGATCAGAGATCTCTTTAGCTTAGGCAAATAACCCAAACTTTCTGAATTGTTTCTCCCTCTAGCAAATACAGTCTCCATCTTTTTCAAAGGACTGAGAATAGGCTTATTTTTAAAGTTATGATTGTCCAAATCACTAGTATCTCTGAAAAAGAGCTTACTTGTTCTCTGATTCCTCTTAGGGGTTCTATGATGTCCTTCGAAGGAATTCTCAGCTGGCTAATTCTGTCATGCAAACTCTGCTCTCACAGGTAAAAGGGTATATTTTTATGGATATAAGGAAAAACAGATAATAAGGCATTAAGAGGCAATGGACGTATTTCATACTTTTCAAAATATAAAATGATTCCCAACTAGAACACTGGTACACTGTGAACATGCCTGGGGTGTGTGATGCTATTTCAGGTTGTTTTATTTTAACCACCACTTATCTACCTGCCACACTGCCGTCATGTGACAGTTATCCCTCTCAGTTAACAGTCTACATCCTAAGTCAGAAGGACATTTTGAAGAGCTGTACAAAGGCTATCAGCAGTTGTATCCGTTGTGTTTATTTCTGAAAGAAGAAAAAGGGAGATCTGGAGTAAATACAGCAAAATACTGACATTTGTTAAATCTGAGTGACATATCCCTGAGTGTCTATTAGGTTATTTTCTGTACTTCTCCGTTTTAATTTATAAAATATTTCAAAGGACATCAAGAGGAGAAGAATTCAGCTGGAAAATATCTGCTATAAATAAGACCTTTTACTCTCAACATTTATTCATTAAGCATTTATTTGAATTATTTTAATAATAGTTCTGTTGAAATATATTTCACATATTGTAGATACACCCATTTAAAGAATACAGCTCTTTGGTTTTTAGTATATTCATGGAGTTGTACAGTCATCACCACAGTCAATTTTAGAACATTTCATCATCTCAGGGAAAAAACCCTATGCCCTCTAGCTACCACCCCCTAATTTTCCCTTCCTTTCCCCAGCCTCCTATCCCTAAGCAATCACTAATCTTCTTTCTGTATAGATTTGCCTATTCTGGACATTTCATATAAATGGAATTATACATTATGTGGCATTTTGTGACTAACGTCTTTCACTTAACACAATGTTTTCAGGGTTCATCTATGTTGTACCATGTATCAGTACTTCATTCCTTTTTATGGCTAAATATTTCATATATGAATCTTTTTATATATTGAGAGAGTTCAAGATACTATTATGTACTAACAGTAATAACAACAGTACCTAATATTTATCATTTATAGACGACCAAGCAATTTATGAAGTACTGTATGGTAGATGATCTCATTTAGTCCTCACAAAACTCTGTGAAATAAGAACTGTTATCTCCATTTTACAGATTTTTATATATATATGTATTTTTTTTTTTGAAGTACAGTCAGTTACAATGTGTCAGTTTCTGGCATACAGCACAGTGTCCCAGTCATGCACATACATACGTATATTCATTTTCGTATTCTTTTTTTCATTAAAGGTTATTACAAGATTAGATTTATATTTTAAGGCTCTGAAAGGTTAAGTAATTTAATTTGCCCAAGGTCACACAGTTAAGATGAAGATCTGGGATTTGAACTCAGATCTTCTGGCTCAAGAGTCCAAACACGTGTTTCTCCTATTTGGAGTTAAGTTTCTTGGATCTATAAGTTGATGCTTGTCACCAAATTTGAGAAATGTCCACTCATTATTTTATCAAATATTTTTTCTCCTCCTCCTCTCTCTCTCCTTTCCTTCTGGGACTTCGGTGGTGTATGTATGTTGGAATGCCTCATGTTGTCCCGTGGATCTCTGAGACTTGGCTCATTTTTCCTCAATGTTTTTACACTATTTTCTTCAGATTTGATATTTTCTCATAATATGTCTTCACGTTTACTTACTCTTCTGTCATTTCAGATTTGTTATTTTACTCTTGAATTATGTTAAATTTTATCAGATGCATTTTTGTGTCTGTCATTATGACCATATGATTTTTATGAATTACATTACTTGACCTTTTAAAACAACATTGCATTTGCAGGGTAATACATTTCTGGGTTTGGTTTTCATTTAGGACTTTTACATATTTGTTTCTACGAGGGAATAGCCTGTAATTTTCATTTCTCATACTGATCCCCCTTGGTTTAGTATAAGCGTAGTAAAATGATTGGGGGAATATTCCCTCTTTATCTGGCTTATATAAAATTTGAAATTGTCTCTTTATTTCCCTTATTTCATTTTTTCCCTTACTTATTTTGAGGTTACACGCTTTCTTTAAACGAAATTTTTGGCTTATGATTTTTCAGACCACACAAGTAGTGTGAATTCTAGGCCCATCTGCTAGAGTTCACTTCTAGTAGCTTGTGGTTAGAAAGTCCCAGGGGAGACTTTTTTCCTCCCTTCACCTAAAGTGAAGGGTCAGGTAGGTACATATCCCTCTACCATCTTCCTCAATGTGGTGGATTTATTTTTCAGATTCATCCACTAAGGATATCCCCTTTTGAGAATTCAAGCTTTATGTGAAGGTCTCTGGTACAACCTTCACCCCCTGAGGGCCCTAGGCTTTGTCTTTGATTTCATGATACTTTTTACTTTCCTATCTTAACTGTCTATTTAATAAATACATCTGTATAAGATTTTTAATGCAAAATTTTTTATTCTTTACTAGGAGGTTTCTCTAGACCCTAATCCACCATTTTGCTCTAAATGGAACTTCTCTCTCTCCCCCTCTCCTTCCCACCCTCTTCCCTCTTCATCTCCCGCTTTATGCCATTGCTTTGTGATAATTCTGCCGAAAAAGCTCCATTTGAAAATAAGATCCTAGATATATAGAAATTATTGAAAGGTCCTGTACTATTCATCAAAAGCTTTTCAATGGGCCTTGGACCTGGTCCTATATAAAATTTATATCCCATTAGTTATATTGTATCTTTTAAAGCTGTCATAATCAGTCTACCTACATTTGCACATTTAACAGGAGTCACAAATTATGACTGAAAGCTTAGAGCAGTACTTCCCAACTCAGGTTAGTGTGTGGACTAAAATTCTACAGACTTGAAAAGTTTAAAAAAAAACTATGACTAACATTTTTTTGATCTCTTTTATGTGCCAAATAGGAGTTGAAGCTCTTTACATGTGTTAGCATGTTTAATCCTTTTACAGACTTTTATGTTTATAATATAGTAATAATCCTCATTTCACATATGAGAAACCAAGGAGTGGACACCTTTATTGAGTTAATAAGTGGTAGTGCTGGGATTCTGTGCTCAGCCAGTCTGACTCTAGAGCCTGTATTCTTAACCATCAGGCCATACTGAAATGTTGATTGCCTATATAAATTTGGGAATTGATGTGAGAGTATGTTTTATAGGAGCGGTTATGGAAGTGAAATAAGAAAGATCTCAGTATAGTGCCCGAAGCAAGGGCAAAGGGTATGGGTGAGCCAGAGCAACACAAATTTTGCTGCAATGTTCTTTGGACAGTTAGGAAATAATGTCTTAGAAAGCATTAGACATTAAAGGTGCCATTAGCTTGACCAATTAAAAAAGTGGAAAGCCTTCATGAGCCCTGGTGTCTTTTTCTTTCCCATATACAGTTAAAGCAGTTCTATGAGCCAGAACCTGATGTGCTACCTCCTCTGAAATTAGAAGCTTGTGTTCTGACCCAAGGAGATCATATCTCTCTACAGGAACCACTGGTGAGGCTTTTTTTCTTCCTCCTGTAACAGTTATTTTTACTCTCAAGTAAAATATCAGCCCTGTTGATATGGTTGATGTTCAGAAAGAGATACTTTCCCATGTGAAACTCTTACTGATACTCCCAATGAATTTTACTCTTTTAACTTTTCCCTGCTTATCATTTCTGACTCATTATCACCTTGGTTCTATTGGTAAAATATCTGCATGTCAGTAATTTATTAAATCAAGGCATCCATCATTTCTCCCAGGGAGCATCATAATCTCCTGTTTATGGTTCTTTGATTGCCTATACTAAATAAATATACTTTAAAATGGGGAGAAGGAGGTCACCCAGAAGTACATGAACCCAGGGGACCTACTTCGTTAGTCTGGAGAGTATGATTTAGACTGAGCTAGCTAGAATTGGCATTCTATTTAACATTGAGAAAAACTAGGATAGGTTGATTTTCTTTTCTTTTTCTTCTTCTTTTTCTTTTTTTTTTTAATTTTTAAAGTATTTATTTAGGTGGGGGGGTAATTAGGTTTATTTACTTACTCTTGGAGGAGGTACTGGGGATTGAACCCAGGAACTCATGCATGCTAAGCATGTGCTCTACCACTTGAGCTATACCCACCCCACCAAGTATTTTAGGTTTACTTATTTTTATACAGGCACTGGGGATTGAACCCAGGACCTTGTGCATGCTAAGCATGCACTGTACCACTGAGCCATACCCTCCCCTACTAGGTTAGTTTTCTATTCTAGTTGTCTAGCCTCAGAAAGACAAGCAAGAAAGAAAAAAACTGAAACTCCTTCATCCCAAGTCACTTAAAAGTGAGATGTCCTCAGCCTAGCTCAGAGATGGTATGTTTGTTTCCCAGAGATTCCCTCAAGATAAACTCCTGTCTTTAGAATAGCTTCTGGGACTCAAAGGAGCTAGATAGAATTTAATTTCACAGCTTGGTTCCGTGATGTTTGTACCAGATCAGAGATAGCACATCTGATGCTACATTCTTAGGTGTCAGCTGTTTATGAAGCCATCACCTTTGGGAAAGGTCAGAAAACAATGCCTCTGTTAGTTCAATTATTTTTTCCCCAGTTTTGTTAATCCATATTGACTTAATTTGTAATGCTAATGAATAATTTACTTTAGCCTTAATCAACAAGTAATTCTTATTTATATTAACAGCTTCATGGGTTAGCCTTTAACAAGAATGTTCAATTATTATTTTCTTCTACAGGATTATCTTTTATGTTGTATTCAGCATTGTTTGGCCTGGTATAAGAGTAGAGTGATGCCCCTGCGTCAGGATGAAGAGGAGGAGGAGGAAGAAGAAGATGGATTCTACCAAGACTTAGATGATATGTTGGAGTCTATTACTAATAGAATGATTAAGAGTGAACTAGAGGACTTTGAACTGGTAATTACCAAGTCTCAGCTGTGTTGAATAATGGAGCTGTTTAGTAGCTTATTAATTGTTATCTTGTGTCTTATAGGACAAATCAGCAGATTTTTCTCAGAGCACTAGTATTGGCATCAAAAATAATATCTGCGCTATTCTTGTTATGGGAGTTTGTGAGGTTCTAATAGAATATAATTTCTCCATAAGTAATTTCAGGTAAGGTATTGCTGTGACTCTACTTGTAGTTTGATGAATAGTTCATTTTATTTATTTATTTATTTTTCTTAAACTCCAGCAATATACTAGATACGAACAGACCACAGATGATGACACTATCTCTTAGATGGACATCTAGCCTAAGACCAAACTGTTCTTTCTACCAGGAACACCAAAGCATATGCCAGACAGGCTGGTGAATTTTGGCCCGCTAGCAGGGTTTAATTTATTCAAAATTCCCCAGATCCTAAACTCAAGAACTGATTTTAATAGAGAAATTTTGATTGGTGGTAGTATTGAACACTCATTCTCTGCAGTGTCTGGTATAAATAAGAAGAAAAGAAATAACCCAGATAGATAGGTATCACCTGGGAGTGCTATGTTAATGAAAATCCATTCATTTGTAATGCTGGGTTGAAAGTATGGTGTCTAAAGAAGCAGTTTGATTTCCTTATCACTGTATGTGCAAGTTAACCACAATATTCTGATGCTTGTCCTTGGTGGTCTCTTTTTCCTTTTACACAGTAAGAATAAGTTTGAGGAGGTTCTGAGCTTATTTATGTGTTACAAGAAACTGTCTGACATCCTTAATGAAAAAGCTGGTAAAAGCAAAACTAAAATGGCCAACAAAACAAATGATAATTTTTTGTCCATGAAATTTGTATCTGATCTCCTCACCGCTCTTTTCAGGTAAGATTCTAACAGAGTGCTTAAAGACAGCAGCACAGTGAAAATTAAAAACACCTACCAGGGTCACTGATATTACCTAGTTTGGATTCACAATTCTTAACATATGTACAGTAGGAAGTAAGTCAGAAGGTCTGTAATTTTCTTGAAATGAAAGTGTAACGATCCTACATAGGTACTTAAAGAGGTACCTTGAATTATAAGGAAAACTCAGAAACAATAGATTAATGAGTGAAAAGAAAATGTGTTCTGAGAAAGTCTCCCTAAGTAGCTCAAACATTCTAGCATAAAAAGAGAAGAAGAACCCAAATTAATAAAACAGAACAATAACAAAGAAAATACTAAGAAAACTAAGACTGACATTTAAATTTTATCAAAGTAGGAGGATTGGGGAATGCGGGGTGAAGGTGAGGTAACACTGAGAACGGTATTTATAGAAGGGCAGCCATGGCATTGATTCTGTCCTGGACTACCTAGAATCTGTCAGTCTATCGTTCAGTGCTTGCTGGGTGCTACTATTCTGAACAGTGCCCAGAAAACCTAATTCCATGTCCTAATAGCAGTAGGGGAATCTTTCTCTTTCTCTCTCTCTCTAGGGACAGTAGCCAAAGTCATGAAGAGAGCCTGTCTGTTCTGAGGTCCAGCAATGAGTTTATGCGCTATGCAGTGAATGTAGCTCTGCAGAAGGTACAGCAGCTAATGGAAACAGGGCACGTGAGTGGCCCTGATGGCCAAAACCCAGAGAAGGTCTTTCAGAACCTCTGTGACATAACTCGGTAAGCTACACTTACCCTTAGAAAACTGTTCCACTTGCTGTGGAGTCTCCAAGAGAGGAAGTTGAGGGTGGCGATGAAGATGGTTTGAAGTTGGGTATGCCCTAAAAGTGAAAGGGCAGTCACTAGTGTTGGGTTATTTCCCTAGTCTTATTTTGGTGTGCATTGTTAATCACGTATAAAATGTTATTCTAGAGGGGAAGGAATTTTTTTAAATGTTATTCTATTACCAGGAATAAAGAGGAATATTACATAATGACTAAATAGTTCATCATGTAGACATAACAATTTTAAATGTACATGCACCAAACAACAGAACTTCAAAATACTTGAAGCAAAAATGGATAGAACTGAAGGAGAAATATACAAATAATAATCTATTTCTCTCAGTAATCAATAGAATTAGTAGATAGGAAATGAAGAAGGACATGGAAGACTTGAACAACACTATCATCCAGCTTGACTTAATTGACATTTATAGAACTTTCAGTCAGTTTTAAAATACACATACCTTTCACGTGCTCATGGTGCATTCATCAAGATGGACCATATTTGGGGCCATAAAACAAACTCAACAAATTTTAAAAATAGGGATCAGTATGTTCTTTCACCATAACAGAACTAAGCAAGAAAGCAGTAACAGAAATATCTGGATAATCCCCATATATTTATAAATTAAATGCATTTCTAAATAACCCATAGTCAAAGAGAAAGTCAGAAATTAAAACGTATCTTAACAGAATGAAAGTGAACACACAGCATATCAAATTTTAAGTAATCCAGCTAAAGCAGCATCTAGGTCGAAATTTAGAACAATAGTGATTATATTAGAAAAAAGTAAAATCTTTAATGTAGGCTTTCACATTAAGAAAATAGAAGAGCAGATTAAAATGAAAGTAAGCAAAAGGAAGGAAATAATAAAGATAAAAGCAGAATAATTGAAATAAAAACAGAAAGTAATAGAGGAAATGAATGAGACCAAAGCTAGTTTGTTGAGATCAATAAATGTAATAAAACTTAGCCAGACTGATCGGGAAAAGAGAGAAGACACAAATTACAAATATCAGGTCTATGAGGAAGAGGAGACATCACTACTGATTCCGCAGACATTAAAAATTCATAATAACAGAATGTTAACTTTATGCCAATAAACTTGGTAACTTAAATGAACAGATTCTTTAAAGCTCACTCAGGAAGAAGTAGGTAACCTGAGTAATCCTATCTTTATTAAAGAAATTGCATTTGTGATTCAAAATTTTCCATTGACACAAACTCCAGACCTAGATGTCTCCACTGGTGAATTGTACCAAATATTTTAAGAAGTATTACTAATATTTATATAGACTCTTCCAGAAAGTAGAGGAGGAGGGAGCATGTCCCAACTTGTTTTATGAGGCCAGTGTAAATTACCTTGAAACCAAATCCAGCCAAAGACATTATAAGAAAACCACAGACCAAATTCCCTCACGAATGTAATTGTTTAAAAAATTGGAAAATTCACCCCAGCTATTTGAAGGATAACATATTTAAGTGGAGTTTTCCCCAGGGATCCAAGTTTGGCTCAAAATTTGTAAGTCAGTGTGTATCATTCACCATGTCAACAGACTAAAAGCAAAAAAAAATATGTTTATCCCAGTAGATATAGGAAATCAGAATTCAACATAAATCTTGATAAAATCTCTCAGCAAACCAGGATTGAAGGAAAACTTTCTCAATCCAATAAAGGAAATCCACCAAAACCCTACAGTTAACAGCATACATAATGAAGAAAGACTCAATAAATACTTCCCTCGCCCTGTGCTTTCACCATATACTATGCAAAATCATACTGGAGGTCCTAGCCAGTGCAGTAAGACAGGAAGAAGGAATAAAAGACATCCAGATTGGAAAGGAAAGAAAAACACTGTCTTTATAGACTTTATAATTGTCTACATAAAAAATTCCAAAGAATTTTTTTATAAGCCACTAGATCTATTAAGTAAGTTTAGCAAGGTTGCAGGATACAGGGTCAGTGTTTTTTTTAACTGTATTTTTATTTACATACTGGCAGTTAACAACTGGAAATTGAAATTTAAAAAACTACCATTTACTGTAGCATCACAAAACATGAACTGCTTAGTGATAAATCTCACCAACATGCAAGATTTATGTGACAAAGTCTACAAAATATTAAGAGAAACCAACAGAGTCCCAAGTAAATGGAAAGATAAAGTGTCCAGGGATTGGAATATTCAGTGTTGTCAAAGTGTGAATTCTTCCAAAGTTGATCCATAGAGTCAACACAATTCCAATCAAAATTCTATTAAGCTTTATTGTAGGAACTGACAGGATGATTCTAAAATTTATGTGGAAAAGTAAACGATCTAGAATAACTAAAATGTGAAATAAAAGAACAAAGAAGACTCCCACAATTGATTTCAAGTTTTAACTGTAAAACTGCTGTGTTTAAGAGAGTGTAGTATTGGCAGAATCATTGGAACAGAAATAGATGGTTCAGCATTGATTCACACAAGTATGACCATTTGATTTTTGACAGAGGTGCCAAGGTAATGCAATGGAGAAAAAGTCTTTTTCAGCAAATGATTTTGGAACAGTTGGACAGCAGTATGTGAAAAAATGAACCTTTATCCATTCCTCTTGTCATATACAAAAAATTAACTTGAAATGGATCAGAGCCATGAATGAAAAACTAAATATTGTAAAACATTTAGAAAAAAACAGAAAAACCTTTGTGACCTTGTTTTAGGTAAAAATTTCTTAGATGTAATACCAGAAACACAGTCAATATTTCTAAAAAGTTTCTCTCTGTTTTTTGAAAAACACTCAAGGAAATAAAAAGACAAGCCACAGATTAGGAGAAAATATTTGCAAAAACACATGCCTGATGACAGACTGGTAACCAGAGTATGTAGATAACTCTTGAACTTGCTAAGAAAACAACTGGATTAAAAAATGGGTAAAATATTTGAGCAGACACTTTACCAAAGAAGAATATATAGATGGCAAAAACATAAAATGATGGTAAATGTAATTAATCATTAGGTAAATGCAAATTAAAATCACAGCGAGATATCACTGAACACCTATTAGAATGCCTAAAAGTGAAAAGACTGACCATACTAAAGTGTTGTCCTGAATGTGGAGGAATTTGAACTCTTACACACTATTGATGGAAATATAAAATGGTGCAACCACTTTGGAAAATAGTTGGGCAGTTTCTTAAAAAGTTAAGCACACACTGACCATAATGATATACCCATTCCACTCTTAGGTATTTATCCAAAAGAAGTGAAAGCAGATGTCCATATAAACGTTTGAGTATAGCAGCTGTATCTGTAATAGTAAAATCTGAAAACAACCAAAAAGTCCATCAACAGGATGGATAAAGTAGTGAATGGACAAGCTGTGTACATCTATACCCTGGAATACTACCCTGGAATACTACTTAGCAATAAAATGGGGCAAACTACCAATACATGCAACAACATAGGTGACTCTCAAAAGAGTATGTTGTTCGCAAAGCCAGACCCTAAAGGCTACATAATGAATGATACCATTTTTATGTGATATTTTTGTAAATAAAACCATAAAGACAGGAAACAGATCAGTGGTTGCTTGGAAAATCAGGGGGAGAAAATTGACTACAAAGGAAGGAGCTCAAGGGAACTTTTGGGGTGATGGATGTATCTTGATTGTGAGGATGAGTACACAACTGTGTAAGTTAGTCAGAATTCCTAGAACTATACATCTACACAGTGTGAATTTTACTGCATGTAAATTGTACCTCAGTGAACCTGACTTTGAAAATAATATCACTTTTTCCCAGGGTCTTGCTTTGGAGATACACTTCAATTCCTACTTCAGTGGAAGAGTCAGGAAAGAAAGAGAAAGGAAAGAGCATCTCGCTGCTGTGCTTGGAGGGTTTGCAGAAGATACTCAGTGTTGTGCAGCAGTTCTACCAGCCCAAGATTCATCAGTTTCTCAGGGCTCTGGGTGGGCATTTCAATTTTGATAAGTTGGCTTGATCTGAGTTTCTCTTTCTTAACCAAACCTCGATTCTACTTGTTAACCTACCAGAGGACACCTGAGAACAGTCCTAGTGTTGCTAAGTAGTGACATCTAGTGGATTCAGAATTGGTCCTTACTGGATTACATTTAACCACAGTGAATGGAAAATGGAATATAGTATTAAGAAATCGCAGAGTGTTAGGAATATAATTAAATCTGCCTCCAGACTGTTTTGGCCTCCTAAAATTTTAGCTATGAAAAGACAAAAAAGCCCGAGCCTATTTCAAGGAAGGCAGAGTTCTTTTCCTTTCCTAGATGCCACAGATAAGGAAGAAGAAGAGGTAGAAGCCAGTGTCACTCAAAGAGCAGCATTCCAGATCCGGCAGTTTCAGGTGAGATGCCTGGGAAACTGCCGTACTTTGTGAGGGTCCCTGGAAAGGGTCTATTAGCAGGGCCAGCTGGTGAGAATGGGCAGACAGTGAGCAAGTAGGACAGGAATCTTCTGGGTCATCATCCAAGCAATAAGACATAGCCCTTAGAATGAAAGATAATGCATCTAAAAGGATTCTTGGGAGGTTGTGGATTAAGCCACCCCAATCTGCAGCATTTATTACGTATAAGAATCACTGTTTGGGTTGATACAAAGAGATAGCTAGGAGTCCTTTATGGAGTATAATTTGGCTTTGTCAGTTTGCATAAAGACTGGACAATGAAGCCTATTAGTTCCTAACCACTAGTTGTCACAATATTAGGCTCTTTTATCACAGAGGATTTGTTTAATAAATAATTTTAAAGTTCCTGTTATGTGCCAGGGACTGTCCCAGGTACTGGAGATACAGCAGGGAATAAAAGAAACAGAACCCTACCCTTGCAGAGCTTATGTTATAGTGGAAAGAGACTGACAGACAAAATATAGAGTGTTTCAGATGGTGAGAAGAACTGAGAAAAGGAAAACAGGGAAAGTGTGTAGGAAATGCTGGCGCTGGGGCGTGGTCTACCTCTGAGGTCAGTAGACGGGCTTCTGATGGCAGGGGGTTGGAGGAGAAGGGGTCCATAGTTTTTAAGAAAACTCTCAGACTTACAATTAAAAAACAGGGTAGGAAACTACCTATTCAATTCAGGTTTATTTTCAGATTTTATCCTTTTGGGTTTTTAGTAGCTTTGAATCCTTTCTGTCCCAGCCTTAGGAAGTCTCTAGCTAGATGTCTCTTCTCCCTGCTAGCAACATGTCTGCTAATGTTTCTGTACATACTTTTCCTTTCTCAGAGGTCCATGTTGAATTTACTTAGCAGCCAAGAGGAGGACTTTAACAGCAAAGAAGCCCTCCTGCTAATCACTGTTCTCTCCAACTTGTCCAAGCTGCTGGAGCCCTCCTCCCCTCAGGTATGAGCACCACTTGTTCAGTCCCTCATAGCATCCCTCAGGAGGCAAGGAGTATTACGTCTTAATAGTATGTCCTCTTGAAGTCTGGTTTATTTAAAGTGATATATTCAGTTATGTTCCTGAATTAATACAAGATGTATAAGATATCCCCTTCCCTACATAGGATTTCTACCATGACGTAATTACTGCTTTTGTTAATTTGGCCACCTGTCAAGAGTAAACTGTAAGCACTATAGAAAAAAATTTTATCTTTGGGGACTTCAGCCTTCTTAACCTGTGTTTTTCTCCACTCTGAAAGTGTGTTAATTACCAAGAAAGTAGCTGACATTCAGCAGTAGGCTTTCTCAGCAAGTTGAGCTGCCCCTGAGTTTGGTGGAGATTCAACAAAAGGTGATAAGTCAGAAAGCATGGTTACAGTCCTGAAACAGAATCAGTCCTCCCAGATAGGTCTGAGGTATATGTATATGGGTGTGAGGACATACACATAGAATTGCGCTCACGCATATAGAATAAGAGAAGGGCCACATTTTGTGGGTCTGTTATATTCGGGAGTAATTTCCCTACAGGATGGTAAAGAGTGTCCTGAGAGCCTAGGGCTGTGTGGTCCTACCACATCTGCTTCCTGGTTTGTGAGGAGGCAAGGTGGAGTGCTGAGATTGAAGCCTCCTGTGTGAGCCCTTGCTTTAGGAAGAGCTGACCAGACGGTAGCCTGGTGCATTATGGAGTTGAGCACTGAGAAGCGGACCTGACTTTCCTGTTGTCCTGGTTCCAGGTAGCCAGAAAAAAGTCCCTTTTGCTACTTACTTCATCCTAGATTGAAACAACGCATCCCACTTTACTTTCAGTTTAATTCATTCATATTGTTGCTTTTGCTGTAAGGACCGGAGGACTAGGAAAGAAACATGGACAGCAAATTTGAACATGGGGACATTTGAGGGAAAATAAATAGATTTGGAAAGGCTAATATAAACGGGGAATTTTTATAATTTAATTTTCACCACCCACCCCCTCATAACTTCAGGTAGTCTTTAAAATTTTTTAATTTAGTTTTGAATGAGTAATAAAGTCCTATGATTTGAAAAACAGAAATTATAAAAAGATTTACAGTAAATGGTCTCCCTCCTATCCATATCCTCCACCTGTTCAGTTCTTCTTCTCCCTCAAATAAGTAAATACCTTCTTTTAGTTTCTTATGTAAAGAGTTTCTTTATTCCTGTACAGCAAATGTGAATATAGATTCTTATTCCTGAGCCTACTCGTCTTCACACAAAAGCTTGTTCAGCTTCTTGCTTTATTACTTTATTACATTTAACACTGTATTCTGGAAATCTTTTTCTATCAGTTCACAGAAAACTTTCTATTAGCCTGTGAATTTATCTTTTTCCCCAGTAGATCAAAAACTGAATTCTTACTGGTCATTTTACATTGAAGTATCTCTGCATCTCAGTGCCTTTGTGCCTGTAAGTCTATCCCAAAGAACTGCTGAAGCAGAAAGCTGTGTGCGTATCTGGCAACGTAGGACCTGCTATCCCAAGACCTTAAGCTTCTCAAAGCTCTGGGGTTTTGCCTTTTTTTGTTTGTTTGTTTGTTTTCCTGCTCCCTTCTAACCTCCTGTGGCCTCTTGGTTCCTAAAAGCGAATTCTTCTATCTTTATGGCCAGGATCTCTCTCTCCTACACCTTTCTATTAGCTTACTCCTTAAAGATGTCTCAAATGCAGAGAGTGTGGGGCATGAGAAGGAAAAAAAGAGGAGGTGGGTGCTTTAGACCATGGTGGTAGGGGTAGAGGAAGTTCAGGGAGGTAAGAGCCCAGACCCCAGGACCTTTGGCCCTTATTGAGGGCATAGACGTTGAGAATTAAGTCATGTGCTATATTGAGAAAAGTATCACTATTTCTCATAACTTTGGACTTATTTTTTTGCTATTTGTAGTAGATTACCACTTTAGATCCAGGCACATATTTTGGCAGGTGTTTTCCTTAGGCTCAGAAGGGTCATGGGCTCTTTTAGTCTGACATCACCTAGATCTCTTTTGGCATGTTTCTTTAATATCTGAATGATCTTTAGTTTGTGCAGATGTTATCCTGGACATCTAAGATTTGCAAGGAAAACAGCTGGGGTAAGTTTCCTGCCATGTTTCCTTTTAGGCTTTATATAAAATCATCACCACCCAAAAACATTTAGAAAATTACACATTCACCAGAGTGGCCAAAATGAAAAAAATACACAATACCAATACTATGTGTTGGTAAGCATATAGAGCAGTTGAACTCTCATTCCTGCTGCTGGAGGTGTCAGCTGGTATAATATCTGACTACTAAAATAAACATATGCTTATGATCCAGCAGTGTCACTCCCAGCAAAAATAGGTGGAAGAGTTCTCACAGCCGCGGTATTCTGATCGGCAAAACCAAACCCAAATGTTCATCAGCAGTAGAAGGGATAAAGGAATTGTGCCAGTACACACACCATTGCTGTACAGTATTCCACTAATGTAATGAGAATGAACAAACTACACGGACACACAACATGGAGGAATCTCACATACATAACGTTGAACAAAAGAAGACAGACACAAAGAGAGTACTTACTGTATGATTCCATTTAGATAAGGTTCAAAATCAGACAAAACTAGATGTGAGGTTGCAAGTCAGAATAACAGGTTCCTTGGTGGGGGAGAGGGGGCATTTCTGGGTGCTGCTGGTGTTCTGTATCTTGATCTGTGTGCTAGTTAACACAGTGATTGTGACTAATAATAGAGAACATTTCTTTGGTCCCAGGGGTAGAAGTGCACGTTTGTGGAAGAGATGCCTTGGTTGGAGTGTGTGCAGGGATATTGTGCCCAAGACGTGACAAGCTACTTGTTCCAATTAGGCACCCCCCCTCTCCACCAAAGGACTGACTAGATTATAACTTACCTTTTAAGTTTCTTTCCTTCCTACTCCTAGAGGATGCCTCACTTTGCAAAGGCTTGATGAATTTGCTCTTCAGCCTCCATGTTTTGTATAAGAGTCCTGTCATCCTGCTACGTGACTTGTCCCAGGATATCCATGGACATCTTGGAGACATAGACCAGGTACCAGAGTAAGCCTTCAACACAACACCCTGAGTTGGAGATAGAGGCCAGGGGAACAGCCTTACTGCCATTACATCTTACCTCCCTCCCTAGGATGTAGAAGTGGAGAAAACAAACCACTTTGCAGTGGTGAATTTGAAAACAGCTGCCCCTACTGTGTCTGTAAGTGTTGATCCCCACCCCTCGGGAAATAGCCTTGTCATATCTTCCATTTTATTGCCTGTAAAGTGTGAATTATAGTGGCTCTTGTCCTGAGGCCTGTAACTGCCCGCAGGTGGCCATGTTGATGTATTACACCAGCAGTCAGTTGTGTGCAGTGAGCCATGTCAGGCATTCTTTTCTTTCAGTTACTTGTTCTGAGTCAGGCTGAGAAGGTCCTAGAAGAAGTGGACTGGCTGATCACCAGACTTAAGGGACAAGTGAGCCAAGAAATCATACCAGGTAAGATGAGTTGAGGGAGGGGTTTCAGGAATTGTGATCAAAGCAAAGTCAACCAAAATCTGAATTGGACTACTACATAAAAGCAGAGGCCCTGAGCTGTTTGTTCATTTGTTTGTGCTAGATTTCCAATGTAATGAAAGAAGTAGAAGGTAGTATGGTTTATGACAGCATGATTATTGATGTGCTCTGCATGATGAATTACATGTTCATTTTCCTTACAAACTTCTTAGCTAATGATGTTTAGTTGGTTTCTAAATCTCTTGCACTTCAACTGGAAAATAAGGCCAGTTGGGTTTGAATGTTCCGATTTCATTTTCCTTCAGAAGAGACCTCTTCTCAGGCAACTCTACCAAATCATCCCATTGAGAAGGCCATCATCATACAACTGGGAACTCTGCTTACGTTTTTCCATGAGCTGGTGCAGACAGCCCTGCCATCTGGCAGCTGTGTGGACACCTTGTTAAAGGATCTTTGCAAAATGTACACCATTCTTACAGCACTTGTCAGATATGTGAGTATGGGAGACAAGATCAGGGTCACCACCACTGTTCTGCCCCACCCAGCCAGGATGTGACCCACTGCTGCAGGATGCTCCTGTGCAGAGCTCTTGCCTACATCTTTGCAAGTCATAGGTTGATCAGTAAGTAGCAGGTATCTCCTGGTCCGGAAAAAAACAGTTGATGGCATAATTCTGAATCTGTTTTAAGAGGCCTTTATTTCCTTGGCATTTGAGTATGTGGTACCTGATTGAGAGTGAGTGCCTCTTCAAACACCTTCTAAGACTCAATCTAAACTATAGCCATAGAACTTAATCTGATTCCAACTGCACAAAAAGGTAGACTGTTTCAGTCTGGACACTGGAAAGGTATTTGCTCCTTTAACAAGTAGATAAATGCTTTACAAGTCAGGTACTAGGGTAGGGAATAAGTTTATTTTTTTTTTAATACAAGGTATACTTGCCCTGAGTTTTAGTTAATGCTTCTTAGTATCTGTTAACTAGAAACTTTTTGCACTTGGCAATATTTTGTTTATCAGCAGACATTCAGAGAGTGATAGGAACTAGGTAATTTAGTTCTGATTCTACCAATGATCCACATGAGTACTTAGAAAGGCATCAACAATCCAAGAAAGATGGTGAGCCAGCTCACACCATATACCCAAACAGCAGTGCAGCTAGAAGGTGCAGCTCTGACTACATGGTGTGGCTACTAAGCTTCTGTGGTAGAAATACTGAGAACGTCTAATCTTTATTGCCTTTTTTTTAAAGGAAAAACAGCAAAGTCATTAGTTTTCTAGATGCAAGAACTATTCAGCCTGAAGGACTTTTAAAGCAGTAAACTAAACAAGTCAGAAACAGAAACTTTTCATTGCCTGTTGTCTGGGAAGCTTTGGAACTCAGAGGAGGGGAAAAAGGAAGCCTTGAGTCTAGGATTCTCTATAAATCCAGTAGCTTGTTTTCTTTTCCCTCCCCAGTCAGTGCAGTAAGTCACACTCCATTTGCTCACTGAGTCACTACCTGTAGTTTCATGGGACAATTATATAGGATGGCATGCTAAAACTTGAACTCTTTTGTTAGTATCTCCAGGTGTGTCAGAGCCCCAGAGGAATCCCAAAAAATATGGAAAAGCTGGTGAGTTGAGAATGCCTTTCCCAGGAATGGGGGAAGCATCTTATTCCTAGTTACATTGGTTTCCTTCTCCTTTGCTGCAGGTGAAGCTCTCAGGTTCACATCTGACCCCTCTGTGCTATTCTTTCATTTCTTATGTACAGGTAAGTTATTCAGAGTCTGCACCAAAATATGTCTTCAAGTAAGAAAGGACTCCTTATATTCCTGGGGGACTGCTAGGTCACCTGAGCTGCGTGTATATAAAGTTTCTTCTCTACTTACCAGAAGCCAGAGGTGCCTATTTGAGAACAAACCAAAGCTTGAAGTCTTTACAGCAAGGAAGTCTTTTTATTTTTAAAGAAGAAAAAGATGTTAACGATTTAGAGAGAGAAAGCATTTGATATGCTTATACCTGGAGCAGGGAAGAAACAAGCATGCTTGGGCTTGGTGACTTAGTTTACTTCTGGGTGATTCCAAATCTGTGCCATTGGGCATCCTTTGGGAATGTGAGTAAAGCAGCAGCAAGTGTAGTGAGAGTGAACGAGATGATGCATGAAAAGCGCTTCACACAACACAGGCAAGTGTTCTCTAAACATTAGCTGCTCTAATAAAATGAATATGGTCTTATGGCATTGTTTCCCAAGCTGAACTCTATGGAACATTCTTCTGCTAAATAGTAATACTAGTTATTTAAAAAGCCAAGAACAGATAGCAAGAGGCAGAGCTGAGGCTTGAACCCAAGTGGTTTGACTCTACAAGGACCAGCATATTTTTCTGTAAAGGGCCAGATGGTAAGTTGCTTTTAGGTTTTGCAGGCCATACAGTCACTGTCACAACTAAACTGTGCTGTTGTAGCATAAAAATAGCCATAGACAATATACAAATGAATGAGCTTGGCTGTGTTCAATAAAATTTTATTTTCAAAAACAAGCGGTGGGCTAGATTTGGCCTATGGGTTGTAGTTGGCCAGCCCCTGCTCTAGAATTAATACTTGATACTCATGGACATGTAAAGTGTTGGAAGGTTTGGGTTTTTGTGTTTGACTCCACGCTCAAGCATTTTCTTCTGCATATCACCAGGCGCCTTCTAGACTGGTTTTTTTCCACGTTACACAAAAACTCGTTCTGCGTTACATTTGTTTCTACATTACACAAAAACCAGTTATGTATTCCCTGGATATTTTCCCCCTTCCCAGTCTGTGTTTGACATAAAGCCTTACTGGACAAGTGAGCTGATTCACAGGCAAACATTTTTCTCTTTGTGAGATGGACTTGATGAGCGACCTCGGGCAAGAGCCCATGGTTCCATTAACTCCAACTTTTATCTAGAAATCTGGATTGTATTTGCTGCATCTTTTAGAGAGCTATTTATTCTCTTTTAGCCCCTTCTTTTTTCCCATAGCCTTGGATCTCAGTGGGAAGAAAGTGATGAAAGCTATTGCTCCAAAACCTTTAGCATCCTGCTCAGAACTGTGTACCTTTAAAAGACGCTTCTCTTCCAGCTACAGTTTTAATCCTACCTGAATTGGCAGAAATGGGCAATAGATGGGGTTGATTTAGGGAGTTTCAATAAGGTCCCATCTTGGGTACAACCTTTAGGATGGTGGCTTACTTTCCATTTGGTCACATGAGCTCTATCTATGGCTGCTTCTCTGCCCCTCCCTTAAAAAGGTTTCACACTCTACCCTGCTTTCCAGGGCCAAAATAGGTTTCTGCACACCAGCCCCTCTGGAATCCATACGTTTTCTTATTTTCTAGAACATGGCTTGTGGACCAAGCCTCCTGCTTCTCACATGGCTCTAATGGTATAATTTCTCTTCATGTGCAGGTCTCTGTTTTGTCTGTTTTTTGAGGCATCAGATATTATACTGGTAATGATGTGGTTTTTTTTTTTTTTTTTAATTGAAGTCTAGTTGATTTACAGGTTTCCTTTTAATTCTTTTTCTTACCCCATGGAGCATGGTAAGTTTCATTCCTAGAGGGCATAGAACTCCCCCTTCAGATAAAAGATTCCTCTTTGCGTACCTCATACTTGGGTGGCTTTTCTCCTCAGTCTCTCCTGACTCGTGTCTTGATTCTCTTCTGCCTTATCAGAATCCTGTACTTCTTGGTTCCCTTTCTTATTGGTTCTTTCTGTATCCAGGAGCTCTTTATTCTCTGTTTATCTGTAACAGGGAAATAAGCATCCCTGTGACCCGTGTAAGATAATCCTGGTGATTGCCTCCAAGTGCGAAGACTTCAGGCCTCAGAACAGCCTCTCCAGCTTCCTCTCCTTTATGCAACCCTTTTAGTTAACTTCCCAGTAGGGAACTACCTATTCCTACTACTGCCTTGACAGTCCCCATTTTTACCATCCTTTTGTACCTCAATAGTCCCTTGGCTGGCCTGGTATAACAATGGTTGGTCCTGCCCTAACTGCCAGGTGCTTCTAAGAGCAAGATTGTAAAACCTTCCAACGACAAAAAGAAATAGAAAACTATTTTAGGATTATTAAGTGTCACAGAATATTCCCCGTCTTCCAGCGTCTGCTACAGGATTCTCTCTTCACCCAGACTTGGCTCTTTTATGAGTCCCCACACTCTTCTTTAATCACCTTCCTAGAAAACTACCACTAGCCTGCTAGCGCTACAGAAAAATCTTCAGGAATGAGAAATTGTTTCTGTTTCTTAGAACAAGAAGAGTAAGAGCCTAAAATATACAGGAGAAAAGAAAAAAGAGAAAGCCTCTGCTGGTGCCACAGTCATGGTAAGTTGCTGACAGTAACCATTAAAATGTGGTTGTTGGTGAACCTTGAAAATACTATGCTAAGTGAAAGAAGCCTGTCACAAAAAGACTACATATTATATGAGTCCATTTATACAAAATGTCCAGAAAAGGAAAATCTGAAAAGACACAAATTAAATTAGTTGTTGCCTAGAACTGGGGAGTGCAGTGAGGTACTGGAGAAACTGGGAAGGTGCCTGCTAAAATGGGTGCAGGATTTCTTGGGGGAGGGTGAAAATGTTCTAAAATTGACTCTAGTGATGGTTGTACAGTTCTGTGAATATACAAAAAAACACTAAACTACCATGTAAACAGGTAAATTGTATGGTATGTGAATTATATAAAGCTGGGGAAAAGTGCTTGTGCATGGCTGCTTCTCGGCTCATGGATTTTATATGATCAGGTGGAACATCTTTCTCTAAACAAAAAAAAATACGTGCTTTATTCAGGAAATACCAGAAAATCTTGAGCTTTCTTTAAAAATAGAAATAGCTTAGGATAACCATTGTGGAGGAACTGGTTTTAGGAAAAGTTTATGTCTCTCTCTCTCTCTCTAATGTAACAATTCCACTTTTAGGATATAGAAATTATAAAGGCCTATATATATAGGATTTGGGGGTGGGGGGGATATGGCTCAGTGGTAGAGTGCGTGCTTGGTATGCACGAGGTCCTGGGTTCAATCCCCAGTACCTTCATTAAAAATAAGCAAGCCTAACCCCCCATAAATAAATAGAAAGAAACGGCCATTTAAAAAATAAATAAAATTTTTTTAAAGGCCTATGTATAGAATGGTCCTAGCAATGTTGTATATAAAAATGAAATATTGGGAAAACTTAGACACCTACTAATAGAGGACTGGCTAAATGGGTTTATAGTACATTTATACTGTAGAATACTATGCAGACATGAAAAAGATACAAATCTAAAAGTTCAGATGCAGAATTCTCTCCAAGATGTTAAGAAAAAAAGATGAGAACAATGTCCTCATCTGTAGTTTTTTTTTTTAATACAGAAACATGTCTGTATTCATAAGAAGTGTATGGAAGGATCTACAAGTTACAGTTCAAGTTGAAGGGAAAGAGATACAATCCCAGCAGTGAAAATTCATATGTAAATTAGAGGAAGTAGAGCTGGTGCAGAATGGGCTCACTGTTACAAGAATATCAAGTCAGAGAGGCAACCAAATTTCTCACAACAGTCCTTCCCTTGGCCAGTCTCTAGATAACAAATATTTAGGAAATAAATGGAAGGATTTGCTACAATCTCCACTGGCATTTAGGTCCTTTGATGAGACTGTGAAGTACCACTTCATTACTGGTGTATAAGTAAAGCTGCATTCGATTGGAAAACTGACTAGCTTCCCCCCAAAGCCATGAACAGTTCTGTTACTGACAGCTTCAGAGGACTTCAGAAACCCTTGAACCCAAAATTTAGGTCTTCTCTTCTTTGCCCTGTAGGCCAGAGTTCTTCGGGAAACCAAGCCAATCCCTAATCTCATCTTTGCCATTGAACAGTATGAAAAATTTCTCATCCACCTTTCTAAGAGATCCAAGGTAAACATACTCTATTTTCTACCAATTCTGTGTACACTGTGAGAGGACCTGGCCTGAAGCAGCACAACTACAATGGGGCAAAGAATTGCAGTTCTTTTCTGTTTCTTTGCTATTTCTGACCTGATGGCCCGAAGCCACATTCATGTGAGGAAACTGATGGAAAAGGTCAAGTGGGTGGTTGCTTACTTTAAGTAGGAACTGAAGGGCTTGTCAGAGATGGCTGAGGCTGTCCTGGGCAGGATCTATCAGCAGGGAAACGTGCCCGGTTTGTGATCCTGCCACAGGTGAACCTGATGCAGCACATAAAGCTCAGCACCTCACGGGACTTCAAGATCAAAGGAAACATCCTGGACGTGGTTCTTCGAGAGGATGAGGAGGATGAAAACGAAGAGGTCAGTGCCTGCGTCTGACTGGAGTGGAGCAAGCCCGGCCACCCCTTCTAAGTGGTTGTCAGTAGCCTGTGTATCTGGGAGCAGCCACACATTAGTCTCAGAAAGGGCCAAAAGGTGGTCAGAGATGAAGCTGAGCATTCTTAAGAGAACGGTTATAAAGCTTGAACCATATCAAGTTGCCCAGGCCTGTACATTTTGGGTAGACATTTCCAGAAAGGGGCTGATGAAAACAAGGTCTTACTGCAGGTCTTCTGTGCCTTTTTGAACCACTGGAAAATTATGAGCCCGCACATTCTGGCTCAGAAACCAGTTTACTTCCATTTCTATCATTCCCTCCTTCAAAGTAGGGTCACTCTATGGTTAGCTCAGGTAGTCATGCCAGTTTCCTATCCTCCTTTTCCCCCTCTGGCAAAACTAGAGGAGGAGGAACAAACCAGGTACAGTAGTACTGTGAACCCGACTGAAGCAGGACCCAGTGTTTCCTTGCCTCTAGCATTTAAGATTTCTAACACCTCTGGTTTGTCCAAAATAGAAGTACCAAATCAGTGGCCCATTCTCATTTCAAAAATTGGAAGTTTACATAAAACACCCCAGCTTTCTAGCTAGCATCTCAAAAATTTTGAACCTACATTCTTTAGTTTATTACTCCAGGCCATAATGCACCTGGCCCCATCCACTCCCTCTGCCTACTTGGCACTTGAGTTCAGGGGAGTTATGTAGCATTTTGATGCCCCTTCTCTGTCATCGTGTCCCATCCATCTCCCCAGGTGTAACAAAAGTCCAAAGGAAAGCAGGTAGCACTACCTTACTCTACTGTAGAGGTCTCCCCATCCTCAACATTAATTTCTTCCCGTGGGTGGGGAAGGGGAGAAAGCATGACTGACACAGGCTCTGATGAGAAGATAAAGGATTTTTATTTCCACTGCCTCTGAGCAGGTTTATCACATTAGAGCATTACGTTTTTCCCTCTTCTAGGGCACTGCATCAGAGCAAGAGGGACAGAACAAAGAACCAGCCAAGAAGAAAAAAAAGAAATGAAATGCCTGAGTTAATGCGACCTTTGGGGCTTCTGCTTTCTTTTTACCCAACAAGCAACAATGCCCCGTTGTCCTACAGCCTGCACCAGTGTTGGCATCTTGGTTCTGAACCCACTGAACTCAACTGCACCTTTAGTTAGAGGCAATCATTCTTGGCAGGTCCTGCTACTGAAAAGTGGCTGGCCTTAGGCAAGCCCTTTTGCAAAAAGCACAGCTGAAAGCCTGAGTTTAGGAGCCTGCACCGCCCCAATGAAGCTCCATGGGAGCAAATACAGAGCCTCCAGGCAGAGCTATGGTCCAGGCTGGCTTCGTTTTTCCAAGGAGCCTTTGGTGAGTTCAATTATCTGGTAAATATCCAGCGCTTCACCTGAAAAATAGTGCAAATTAGTTAGGATGTCTCCATAAGAACTGTAACTAAGAGCTCAGGAGTGAGAAAAGGAGCTTCATGCTAAGGTCAAAAAGGACGGAAGGGTTGAGAGTAACTGCCAGGAATGGTTAAGTTTGTCTTAGATACACTTTAAATAGAAAATAAGTTTTCTAATTTGTCATTCAAAGCACAGTTTTTTCACCTAAGAATACACTTTGACTTTATACAATAAACCTTTAAACATTTCTGTTGTGGATGCAAGAAGCCAGAGTTTCAAATATTTCTTCATTTTACTATGAACAGCTTTCTAGAAACACATCCTTTTGTGATTTTTAACATCACATCATACTCACTTTGGACCCAGGGCACATTATAAACTGAAATAGCCTCGTACACAGCACAAGGAAGGGGCGTCTCTTCCTCTGGTGCTCCAAGCTTCCTATTGTCCAAGACCACTTTCTAGACTACCTCATATCCCACACGTAACAGGCAACACACGTGTTGTGCTTACCCTGGGGAATCCCATATCTCCTTTCCATCCCAGTTGGGTTGGAAGGGGTTTTACAATCCATGGTCACTTCCTTCCTGAGGCACTGGTCAATATCGACTGCACTGAAAAAGGCGACTGACTGGGGCAAGTCGTTCAGACCCAGCTTATAGGCAAACATGCACCTGAAAGAGACCCGATCTCTCAGTCGTGTCCTCTGTGAAAAAGGCCCGTCACTCCAAGAGAAATTACTTGGTATCCCTTAGGGCAGGGCCTCCACACAACCAACTCTGTGTTCACTTAGAGAAGAAACTGAAGGGCCAGCACTGCCCCTTATCCAGCAGCCAAATACGTCCCACTGATAACATACAATTATGGGCTCAAAACACCTTTTTTCCCCCAGTTTGGTACACTTTATTGGGGTAAAAAATTTCTTCCAGTTATTGGGCCAGAGTTTGAATATACAGGGACTTTCATTAGCTTTGTTAAGGAAATGATTAGGAGGGCAGTGGAGACAGTGTTGAGTATTGTAAACATTCATTATTTACCCATTAATCAGGACAGATCACGGTTCTCAAACTGGTTCTGAGTGGCAGATCAACATGGAACTGTAATATCATTTAACCCAACCATATAAACTAGGAATTTTACTATGTAAGGAAATGCAACTCAATATATTAAAAAATGTAAAATACTTTAAAAATCACATTTGAGTTACCTCAATAATAACATTTTCTGTTAGAATAACAAACTTCTGGCACTTAATTAACATTTACAAATGAAAGAAAAACATCTCGATTTTCTATGAATTGAGAAAAGCCTCTCATTTGATTTTCAAAACAGGAAGGTGTGTTCTGCAGGGAAGCACAATTTGCGAACTACTCTGACCTTCCCCTGACCTCTCCTATCTCCTCAGTGACCTAATCTTAGTATATGACAAAAAAAATCTCTTCTAAATGTTGAGAACAGTCTTTTTAAGACTTCTACAATTTTTTAAAGTTAGAAGTAAAAGCAGAAACATTTATTTCCAGGGAGATTAAAAACTCAGATCATGCTCAGCCCAGTCCAAGCCCCACACATCTGGCTTGTGGCCAGCCCAGTAGCCCCACCTACCTGGTCAGGAGGTTGGTGATCTGCAGGGCAAGGGCAGCGCGGTAGCGGTCCTCCTCCCGCACCAGGTAGCGCACCTCATCATGGATACTGATGCAGAAGCGCCCATCGATGGCAAACTCCTCAAACAGCCACTTCATGGCCACAAGCATGAGGTGTAAGTAGTCCACAGCGGAGCTTTGCACCACCCAGTTCACACGGCTGGTCATAAACTGGAGGGAAGGTAGGCACAGGCAGGAAGGATTAGGCCACAGAGCAGTTCACTTTTGTACAGGAGCCCGGCTCTCGCTGTGACCCCTCTCCCCATGTTCCAAGGTAACAAGATACCTCCCCCTGGACGGCAGACGGCTCCAGGGCTCTGCTGATGCGGCAGCCCAGCACTGGGGTACGTGGTGTGTCGGACATGGCAATGCTCTCCAGCTTGTTGAACATTTCTGACTCTGTGCCCCCCATCCATGCTCGTTCAGCTACCACCTCCCACTTCTTCCATCGTGACCTGGGGGACCAAAAACAAAGCTCAAGCTTTTGTCTTTCAGCATCTCAAGAGTTAATAAAAGCATCCCAGCTCTCCTTGGGGCTAGCCTGGACCCTCTCCATCCTTAATGCACAGAAGGTTCTCACTTTCTTGAAGCTTCTTTCTGGATCTTGCGCAGATCCTGCAGGGAAACCCAGCCATCCTCAGTCCTGTCCACGGGAAGGTCCAACTCCCTCACCAGCCATTCGCCATCATCTGACAGCCGATACCTGGGGGGCAGTGTCAACAACGGTCATTCCTGGGGAATACATCCTCTGTGCTAGGCGTGTCCAGTACCACCTCACTCCCATTTCCACAACTACTTGGGGTCATGCCTCTCCCCCTACAAGCTCTACTTCAGAGGGGGACACAGGCTCACAGATGCTAAGTGACTTGCTGGGATCACACAACCAGGAAGAGGTGGAGCCCAGATAGGAACCGAGGACCTGTGGGCTACACCGTGGTAGCCCAATAAAGGACAGACCCTAACACAAAAGCCATTACTGTTACTATTGTCCTAGTGCCTTAGACACTGCACTGCCCAATGACCAACAGATGCCATGTATGAGTCCAGGAGGACCACCCCGGACTGCGGGGGAGAGGGGGTAGAACAGGCTGCTCCTCGAAGGGGAGAGGACATTTAGAGAAGCAGAAGACAACATACAGCCAGGCCTAGCTGACCCTTCTCAGTTCCCACTGCCCTAGACTCCCAGCTTCATTCAGTGCAACTTCAGACATCACCAGGCTCATTCCCTAATGGTTCCAGAGCCGTCTCACTCACCTGTTCAAATTATGTCTCGGTCCAGACTCCTCTGTGAGGCCTTCAAATGTCTCCACAACTAAGGCCCAGCTTCCTCTGCCATCACTGCCCTCGGCTCCATCAGCACACACTGCCCACGGTGCACGCCGCCCCAACCCCACCGCATCCTCTCACCTACTCCGGACAACACTCAGCTCTCCTTTTCCGCATTATCCTTCACTTTCAGTCTTTCATGGGGAGGTCCGTTAATTAAATGTGGGCACTTTATATTATACCCAAGCAAGTTGTCAATGTACCTCTCCTCCCTCACACTTGATTCAGGACCCCTCCTAGGAGCCGGCTAAGGCCCTGAGCATAAAATAGGTACTATCAGAGGAAGCAAACTGGAAGCCTGGTAAGGCGCTCTCCTACAGCTAAGTCAGTTTTAAGTCTCTGGTTTCCCACAGCGCCCTTCTGTCAGCTATCTTTTACTAAACCACCTGCTTCACTCGCTCTCATTCCCTGTAGGCATGTGAGTGCAACCCCCACATTACTGTTTATTCTGCATGGCGAGAGCTGTCAGCCTGCTACCACTTGGTGACAGTATAACAAAAGTACAGTTTTAACCTTATGAGGAAAAATGTTTGACTATTAAACAAACAAATGTTGCAACCCAAGGACAAACCATCCTGGAGCTAAGTCACAGAGGTCTAGAGGGAGAGGGGCCAGGTGAGGGCTCAGGTAGTGGGAAGAGGTAGAAAAGATCAGGGTGGTAAAGGTAGGAAGGCAAGCCTGAGGCCCTGGGGGTAACGGACAGGGGAGGCACACTCACCGGCGGAGGCCCTTGGTGACCGCATACATCTGCTGGGCCTTCTCAGCTGCTTCCTGCCGTGTGAGCCGGTGGTTGAACTGCATCAGCAGGCGCTCAGCAAAGGGCTGCCCTGCCCCGTAGATGCGGCCATAGTTGAAGACCTTAGCGTGCTCACGGCTGATGCCCACCGTGGCAGCGGTCTTACTGTGCAGATCGGTACCCCTGCTCTTCCTGCCCTGCAGTGTCATCCATCCAAAGGCCGTACAGCCTGGGGAGCGAGGCAGGAGTGAGAAAGGAGGCTTCAGAAATATTCTCCCCAGCGAGGCATCCGGCTGCCTCCACGTTGCTCCAGCCCTGGCTCCTGCTCACCATGCATGCCGGCAAAGTGGGCATCTCCAAGCACAGCTGCGATCCACAGCTCCTGTGAGTCCACATCAGCACCCACGAGGACGTAGCCGGGTGGGGCCTGCACCATGGCCTTCAACTCACTGCCTACTCGGTCAGGCTGCAAGAAGAGTGAGGTCAGGCCCTACCTAGATACTCCAGTGAGACTCCTCTCGCCCATTCCTGGAGCCTGACTAGACAGAATGCTGGGGCCTTTCCTCAGGGGCTGGTTTTAGGGAAGGCCAGACAGCACTGCCCCAAACTCAACTCCACAGTTCCAGGGGCGGCTGCCTAGCAGCAATGGGAGTGACAGGCAGAGTCCCTGCTCCATGCCTGGCCAGGTCTAGACTCCACAGTAGCTGTGCCTATCATGTCTTGTCAATGTCTGGCCAGGAGCAGGTGCCTAGAACACCTTTGCTGAAAAAATGTTATGAAGCCAGACTTGAACTTGGGTTCTGCCTGACCCAGAACTAAGGTTCCTTTCCATGCTCCTCAGTAAAGGCCCTCCAGAACCCCAGTTTCTGGAGACATAAGAGAGGTGGGGACCAGAGGTACAGAGGACACATACCCGGGCATTGCTGGCAGTGAGCCACGTGGGCTCCACAGCCCGTCGGGTGATGGTGCCGGCAGTCACCACCTGGGGCAGGATGGCCCCATAGCGGCCTTCCTCATCGTAGTTTGGGTGCCTGGTGGGGGTGATGGGGTGAGGGAGTGGAAGAACATGAGTCTCAATAGCTTGCTTGGGTCCTAGGACCCACCCCACTCAGTTTTCCTGTTCCCACAACCACTTGCCATGCCATACCTGGTCACAGCACGGGGCAGAGCCGACCTGGGCAGCCACACGACCATCTGGGAGCTGTGGGGACAGATTGCTCAGTACAGCCATGGGGAGCAGAATCCATTCCCCATCAAAACACAGCCCTCATCTGCCCAGCTTTGGGGGCTGCTGTGCCCCCTCCTTGCCTGGCATCAACTCTCTTCCCACTGACCTGACTCAGGGTGGGCCCTGGCATCTACTATGCAGGAGCTTAAGCCATCTGGCAACTGGCCAGGCATCTGAGGCAGCTTCTGCCCCCATCCTGGAGTATCCATGGGGCATCCAACACCAGCCCTGCCACCAATGCCTCTTCCACGCTCAGGGTAGACTTCACCAACCCATCACATCACTCAAAGAGTGTGCTGCTGGCAGCTGCAACTGCCTTGGAACTAGCCTTCGATCCATTTGCCATTCCCAGCCACAGGATCCAGCTCCCAGCCCCCAAGAGAACTTACAGGCTACTATCCCTTCATGGGAGGGGTCTTAAAGAGCTGAGAGGGGCCATTGAGGTCCTCCATCACCAACTCTTTACATACAAGGAAACTGAAGCTGGAAAGGGAAAGAGACTTGCCTGTGGCACGAGGACCACAAGTAGCTTGGCCTCAGATCGCAGCTGGGCTGCCCCTCTACTTCAGCACAGGCTGAGTCAGGGGCCCCTGGGTGGGAGGCAGGGGAAGGGAGTCCCAGGACTGCAGTAATTGGCCAGGGGCACCAACAAGCAGCATGTCTCTGCCCTCCTGTGGTAGCCCACCTGATACGTTTATGGGCATTCCTCCAGAAAGAAATCATTTTGTTGATTTCCAAAGCCCGAGGCCCACTGGCACCTCCTGGGCCAGCCTGCAGGGTGCCGTCCTCCATCTTCGGCAGGAAGTCTTTTGCAAAGGGGCTGCCCACATTGTAGATGTTACCATCCTGAAGAAAGCAAAGGAAGCAGGGGCTAGAGGCACATGGCAGACCTCTGGCTGGGGAACCAATGCCCTGTACACCTGGTCTCTGCCACCACCATGCCCCTCACCACCCATTTTTCAGAAGGAAAAGACAGGCTCAGAGAGATGGCGATATCTGTCTGAGATCACACTCTGCCCCACTACTTACTACCATCATTGCTGTAAAAAAAAAAAGCAGTCTCCCGGTTTGAGTCACTAAGGACGCCTACTGTGGGTACTGAGCACAGCGAGGACACCACGGAACAGGGCATGAACCAGGACACACACCTTGTGAGGCAGCTTGAAGAACCAGCAGCCAGGGATATCCACATCGTTGTAAGGTCCGTTGCCATGGTGATAGGCTGGCTGGCTGGCTTTTGGGCCACCAGCAGCAGTCTGTGGAGGCCACACACTAGATCAGGCCCTGCTCCAGCACCTGCATTCAGCGAGGGCCATGGGGTAGGAGGGTGGGGAAATGGGCCTGAAATGGTGAGCAGGTAAGCTATGAAACAACAGGATGGACAAGCTTCCTCCTTGGCCTCCAACAAGTGTATGGCCACCCAAGGGTAGGGCAGCAACTCCCAACCCCCCAAGACCACAGAACTCTCTGTGGGGGAAAGAGCTACTTGGGCACAAGAGGAGGGCCCTGCCACCCAGCACCCACCCAGAGAACCCCTGAGCAGGCGCCCAGCTCACCAGAGCTGGGGGTTGACCTGGCACCGCCACTTGCAAGTTCTCCATCTTGGCCTCCACCTCCACTTCTAAGCAGCCCATTTCTTCCACCTGGATGGGCCCAGGTACCAAGGGAGTGAAGCAGGGGGCTGGGTCAGCCCAAATCCACCAGCCCCTCCCTGCGACACGCAGACAGCCCAGGACAGCCTGGGGTAAGCAACTTAGCACATCCAGGGCTCCACCCCCACCCAAAAGGCTGCTCCTTCCTTGAGGGAACAGAGCTCCCTCCCCAGAGCTCAGGTTCAGAGCCCACCCTCACCGTCTGCCACATGGTGCTGCTGTCGGTGAGCAGGAACTCCTCCACCAAGCCCACCTCCTGTGGCTCCAGCTGCTGCTTCCCCTGTTCAAGACAGTGCTTCCTGTACAGGGACTCGATGGCTCTGGGCAGAGAACAGCAGCCTGATTACTGGGTGCTCCCTCCAGGCCAGGTAGCTCGCTGGGGGCCTTCCACGGTTCCCTTTGTATAGTCCTCAGAGTCAGCTCTGAGGCAGAAGGGAACAGCACTTTCCCTGGTTTACAGACAGGGAGTGACAAACTGAAAACAGCAGCTCAATGATGGCAGGCTGGGTTTGAGGCCTGGGCCAGCTCGAATCCTCTAATCACAGAGCCACCACCTCCCCAGGAAAGCTCTGGGAGCAGAGCAATGGGAAGTCAGGGCCCGCGCCCTGCCCCAGGCTGGCTCCTGCCCGCTCATCCAACCTTCGGCTCAAAGGAGCAGGGCTGATCCCTGCCTCTTTTGTCCGAAGGCCCCACTGGTGGTTCAGGCTGCTCTGAGGAGCCTGGACTCTCAATTCTGGGCCGCTTCAAGTGCTGTGGCTTCTCCCCAACACCTGTCTGTCAAAAGCTCAGGGTCTGTGACCTCAGACAAGCAACCAACCTCCCGAGGCCTTTGTTTTGCCAACTCTAAAATGAAGATAACCATCCTTCTCGTGAGGCTGCTTAGGGAACAGAGGAGGGACGCACTGTAAAAGGTTTATTAATGCAGAATGTAATCAGTGCTCAATAAATTATACTCAAAAAAAGGCAACCACACCCATCTCCCTTATGTCTTCCAACAGCCCTCCCTCTCTGCATGTTCCTGTGGGGGCAGCTGTGCTGCTGGGTCCAAGAGCAGGACCTCAGTCCTGCCCTCTCCAAGCACCACGCCCTCAACCCCTACAGGGCTCTGAGTCCCAGAGAAAAAGGGCAGCCAATGAAAAAAGAACGAGAACCCAGACTCTCAGACCCAAGCTTGTTCCACTAGTCTGAGCTGCTGGGCTTGGTCTCTCCAGCAAGGGGAGGGGGTCCCTAGAATCCAACCCCTTCCTCCCCGAGCCAGAGCCTCACGTGTAGGGGCAGGCCACCTCAGTCGACGTTAGGGCAGTGCCTGTGGGCACCTTAACCAGGTTGTCCCGCCGCCCAGGCACCAGGTAGCCCCAGCCATGCCGCTCCGAGTAGTGCAGAGGGAAGCCGTCCCAGGTCAATGCCATGAGTTTAGGTGTGATCCGCATCTGGAGACTGAGAAGACTGGGGCCGGGGGTCCATGCAGGGTCATCTAGCCGGGGACAGAGCTTCCGATACCACCTATGCTCCACCAGAAGAGAGCAGTGTCATAGCAGTGGGGCGAGAACAGCATGTGACAGCGGGGAAGGCTCTCTCTACCAGGACAATTCCCCATCTACCCTCCAAGGCCTCAGGGCTTTCTGATGACCTCAGCCTACAGTTGCCATCCCCTCCCCCTGGGATACAGCCAGGACCCCCATGGAGTGCCCTAGAATAATTCGAATATCTCAAAAGCAAAGATCCTATGTCAGCCCCATTGTTCTATTTAGAAGCCAGGACCCACAAGCATAGCCCAGGGCTGGACTCCTTCCCAAGCTCCATTTCACGCAGGGAAACTGACCAGAGGAGCAAGTAGATCTGCCCTCCTACCACTGCTCCAGAGACACACCAGAGCCATCAGAGCTCATCTCTCACGTGCTGTTCACCAAGCCAAAGCCGGGGTCAGCAAGTGAGGTGCCCAGGGCACAAAATTTAAGGAGGCCTCACTCTCGGGCAAATGCAAAGTTGGCACCCTGCTGTCCACCTCGGCTGCCCCTATTTTCACAACTCTGCCACTCCATGGGGCTCGAATGAAGGGTCACCTCCTCAAGGAAGCCTTCCTTGATTTCCCTAGGCAGAGTTAGGCGCTGTCAACACTGATCACTCTTCTGTCTCACCATAGATATAAACATCAGCTGTGCTGGCTGGTCCGCACAACTGGCTCCTCTCTGGGAGAAGCTACTGGAAAGGAGGAGTTATATTCCTATTCGCACCCTCAGTGGTTGCTGGGAGGCTTAGTGCACTTGTTCCGAGTAAGTCCAGTGACCAAGGGATCAGAGCAAACAAGTGAGAGCAGGATTGGAAAACGGCAGGAACAAATGGCAATAAGCTAGTAAAGGCCCAAATGCACGCCATCCACTGTGCTGGGCCCGGAATAGGGGTGTCCCACGGTGGAGAGGTAAGGGTGGCCTTTGGACATGTTAGGGGGACAAGGCTCACCCGGGGTGTCCAGGAAGGTGCTGGGGCCTCTTGGGCAGGAGCTCTGTGGTCTCCCTCAGCTGCTCCAAGCAGGCGCGGGCTGTGACATCTCGCTGAAACTCCTCCTCTTCACTGGGGGGGCCGGGGTCTGCACAGGGTTGGGGAGGACAATCAGGACCAGTGAAAGGTCTCTAGGAAAGACCTGCCCAGCTTACTCAACTCCAGAAGGCTGGAACGACCCCTTCCAAGGGATCCCCGGGTCCCAGGACCTTCCCAGGCCCATCCCTGCCCCATCTCCCACCCACGTTCCCCACCTTCCTGATCCTTGGGATCCCCAGAGGCCCCAGCCCCCTCGATGGGAAACTTGCTGGCTGCAGCCGGCTCCTTCCTCTTCACCTTCTTTGCCTTCTTCTGCTTAAACTCCTGCAGGTCCCACTCCAGGTCCCAGAGCCAGGGATCTTCTTTATACCTGCACAGCCAGTCCATCAGGGCAGGGCTAAGGCCAAGCTGAAGGCCAGGCCTCCCACCTGCTCATCCTCTGCAGGGGAATCCTGCCCACCCAAGGCCTGGCTACCTCTCTCCTGAGAGCAGCTGGCAGGCATCGTTGGCCAGGTCCATCAGCGACTTCTTCATCTCCCTCTGGAGCTCCTCATAGGTGCTCTGTGCCTCCACCAGGTAACGCTCCCAGTTCTGGTTGACGGGCAGGTAGGAGACACCCATCTCCAACATGCCGGCCAGAGTCACCGGGTGGGGACACCTTGAGGACAAACACCAGGACTGCCATAAATGACCACAGGAGGCAAGGCTTTGACCCACTCCCTGAGCCAGCCTGGCAAGCCTCAACCCAACCACTCACTTGTCCAAGAGACAGGGGTTCAAACCCCAGCTCTACCACTTCCCAGCTATAAGACCCTGGGTAAGTCACTTCATCTCTCTGAGCCTCAGTTCCTTCATCTATAAAATAGGAATATCACCCTATCCTTAGGATCACAAAAATGAAAATGGCTGCCATATACTGAGTAATGACTAAGTGCCAGGCACTGTGCTAACAAGCCCATACACACAAAAGATCATACAAGAACCTCACATCTGGGGCAGTCAGGCACATCTGTGTATGTTTCACGGATAAGAACACTGAGGCTCAGAGAAACCAAGTAACTTGCCCAAGGTCAAATGAGCTGGATACTATCAAGACTGGAACCAGGTCTGGCTGACGCTTACGACTCTGACCACATCATAAGACTGTCTCACTAGTAAACATAACCAAGAAGGATGTGAAGCCCCTAGCTCAGGGTGTGGGCATAGAAACGGCGCTTAGCAAACCAGGACCATGCACGTGAAACAAGCACAGCCTCAGTCCTCCCCTCCAGGGCCTCTGTAGAAACCCCAGAGTCCAAGGTCCAGGTAGCCATCACTGGACAGAGGCTCCATCCTCTCAGCCCAGAAAGGCTAAGGCCCCAGCCTGAGAAAGCCCGTCACCACCTGGTTACAGTGGGCCCAGGTCCCGGGAACCCACTGACCCCCATGGGTTCCCAGAGGGGCTTTCCCTCACCTCTCCAAGAAGAGCGGTAGCTGCTGCTGGAAAACCTCATAGGTGGCCCACACGTCCTGGGCACAGTACTGCATCAGGTCCTGGCACAGGCGACAGGAAGGCACTGGGTGGGCAGCCATCCCACTGCCACCGCCGGGTCTCAGGGTCAGGTCTGTCAGCTGTACTCCCCAGGGTCGCTAGAGGTCTGCCATGGCCCACTTCCCCAGAGCCCCTCTCCACCACCATACCTGGAAGTTCTCACGGATGTCCTTCATGCTACCCTTGACAAACAGCTCACGAGGCTCCTTCTCTAAGGGGGACCCCCCCACATAGAGACTGTGCACGTCCGCCAGATTATTGACACTGCTGATGTCCAGCCAGTCCCAGGATGAGATCTGGAGGCCAGAGCAAGGGCCACAGCAGATCAGCTTGGCCTCAAGCCAGACAGTCTGGCTGGTGAGAGGGTCCCAAGCACCCTGCTCCAGTCTCCCCGTGTGCTCTCACCGCTGGGCCATTGGCTTTGCTCTGGGATTTCTGGCCTCGCTGTGCAGGGTGCCGGGCCTTGTGCTTGCCCTGCCTGGCTGCCATCCACAGGCTGCGCTGGAAGCTGCTTAGCCCTGAGATGGCCATGTGCATGCTCATGGTGTCCAGGAAGCGCATGCGGGAGCCCTGAGGAGGGGAGAGGCTGCGGCTGAAGAGCCAGCCCACCACTGCTTCAGTGCTTTGGCCCACCAACCCTACCTCGGCCTCCCCTCCACCCAGGAGAGGCCTGCCTTCTCAAATTCTAGCCACTCCTGAAGATGCAGGCCTGGCTCAATCCCAACACACAAGTCCTTGCCAGCATCTAGCAACAGCTCTGAGGGGCATCTTGGGAAGACAGTGGCCGAAACTAAGCCTTCCAAATGATGAGGCTCAGCCCCCAGCCCCAGACCTGCCACTCACAAGCTCGGCGGCCCTGGGCAAGTCACCAAGGCTGTCTGAGCCTCAGCACCCTCAGCTAGAGGCCAAGGCTGCTCTCAGCTGCCCTGCCTTTCTCCTACAGCACTTTTCATAAAATTAAGAATTGCCACAACTACACACCAGACATGGTTCTGAGTGTTTGCCATGTGTACTGTTCAAACCTTCCCAACAAACCTATGAGGTAGTGTATTTTACAAATAAGGAAACTGAGGCTCAGGGATGTTAAGAAGCTCATGCTGCTCATCAGTGGCTGAGGCAAAATGTGAGCCCAGGCTGTGGGTCCCGGAGCCTTCAAAGACCCATGCTAAGCTCTAAAATGCCACAGAGATAAGGGCCATTAGTACTGTGACAACTCAGGTCCTGTGCCAGGCAGATCCTAATGACGGAACAGCTGGCACAGGGACCAGAGGCAGGGCTGGTCAACAGAAGGCCCTGTCACTGCTACAAAGGCAATGGAGGTACTGGCCAGGAAAAGCAATGCCTTCCCTCACCACTGAGATCAGGGCTCTTAGCCCACCCCACGCCAGAATCTGCAGTTGGCCCCAGGAACCTTACCTGGATCAGGTACTGCTCCCTGATATGTGCTCGGTCAAAGCAAACATTGTGCCCCACCACTAACTGCTCCTGCCAATCCCGCTGGGTGGGGCCGCCAGCACTGGCAGGGACCTCCAGGGGAATGAGGTCAGCCGGCGACAGCTGGCTGGTCCAAGAGTAACGCTCTTCCACCAGCCGCCGGCTGCACCAGGAATACCTGAGGGAGGCGAGAGACAGGCAGATTCAGCTTGGAGGCCCTGAAGTTCTGCCCCACAACACCCACTGCACACCTACCACCACATGCCAGCTCCTGCACTAGCAGCTGGGGACACAAGTGAGACCAAGGGGTGCTCCTAACCCTCACAGAGCTAGAGCTCAGGTGGGGTGGTTTGGGGGTGTGGGGCTGGGGGCAGGGAGGAGTTACAAAAACTTCTTTACTTTTCAGCTTCCATAGACAGAAGTGGAGCTAAGTGCCCCAGCACCAGGAGTCCCGGACAGGCGTTCAGCCTGGGCCACCGAGGGGTTTATTAGGTCCAGGGTTCACCAAGTCTATACTTGGCTCCGAGGTGTCTTGATAAACAGTATCAACTCCTCGTGCCCAAAAGCAAAAAACGGCTAATGTTCAAAGTACAAGTAAAGGAGAGAGGTGATTATAAAAGAACCCAAAGTGGAATTTTTTAATTGAAGTGGCAAAAAAAAAAAAAAAAAAAAAAGACAAATGCTGCACACATGTACAGGATGAATCATCTGACAGCTGAAAAGACTCTGAAGGACAAAGAGCAAATCATGCACCTTACAGAAGGTGCTATGCCTCTGAGCAACCACCCTCAGTGAGAGACCAGGGAAAGTGCCAGAATGGAGGAAATATACGCACATGTGCTAGGGGTTGGGGTAGGAGGGACAGGGAATGTGTGCTGCCTGTTGGGGGCCTGACACTGATTCAGGACAAGGCTGGAGTCTGCTCAAGACCCATAAGGCTAAGTGTGGGGAAAATGGCCACTGAGCAGAAGCCTTTTGCAAACCACAGATTACACCAAAGGGCCAAGGCCACTCAGCATCAAAGTGAGTGACGAGGCCATATGTGTGGCCACCACAGCTGCGAAGGAGCTCCCTGCTTCCCTTATGGAGGGGAGGAGGGGTTATCTGCCACAACAGTTACAACAAACATAAAATGAGTTTCTCTGTGGGAGAAGGCAACCAGCAAAAAGAGGTTCCCAGCTTTAAACCTGGTAAAATCTAACTCACACTCCAAATGGTGGGAATATGTTCAGGGACTCAACCTGAAACCTCCTCCCCTTCCAATTCAGCACCTCAAAGCCCTTAAAAACAACACAGAAGTAAAGGCTAAAGAATGTCAAATATCTGAGGCCAAGGTGATGACAGGGGCTTGAGCTGCAGTAAAAAGCCCAGGTCTGCAGCTATGCATGAGAACCATCTGGGTAAACTGAGTTGTGATAAAAAAGAAAACCAAAATGCAAACACCTTTGGCAAATTTAAGATGACTCAGAACCAATGCCATTAACACTACACTTTTCCTGTGAATCTTAGATCACTGGTGACAGCCTGTGCAATGTTCCCCTGATCTGATGACCAAAGCCCTTACCAGCAGCCTTTGGGAAGCTGTTCTATGAGCTGTCCAAGGCTTCCCCCTCCCACTGGAAACTGCAGGCTGCTCAGGTACCCAGGTACCTGATGTGATGCAGCCACATGGCAAGGATGTGCTCAGGTCACCCATGCCCCCACCACAGCCAGGCTCCCAGAAGGAAGGCCCTAGTAGGAGCCCAGGCCTTAGCATGACTTCTGCCATCTGGCAAACTGAGCAATGTCCCCAACACCACTAGCAAGAATGGAATGAGAATGAGAGGAGGATGGGAAGGACAGGGAGAGAGAGGAAAAAGAGGTGGAAAGTAGGAGGACGAAGAAGGAGGAAGAGAAAAGAAAAGGGGGACTTCAGGTAAATTGGCCAAAAATGACCAAGAGATCAAAATATGCCTTTCTTGTCACTTGTTTCCTAATTTCCTTTCAGCCACTACAGCCTACTTTACTTTCTCAAATGATGGACAGTATCCCCTCTATATTGACCATCAAGTTACAGAGTAAGCACTGAGATGCTCCTCTTAACTGGAACTAAATCAACAAAGAATCATCTAGTTTTGCTCTTTTCAGCCATTAATGCCTACCTTATCTATTTAGCCATGTTTTCACCATTTTCAACTGCATATTTAACATTTCGCAGCTTTCTTTACAAAGATGTAGCTTCCAATAGGAATAAAGAAACTGCCAACTTTTTTGCTGGCCATGCCTGAAAGCATTAAGGTTGTAAATAGTATTTTAATCCTGGAATGAAGAATAAAAAAGGGGAGAAACAGTACTGCCATCATTGTTTGAAAAAGAAACTTGGGTAGCACTTAGAAAGTTATTTTAAAGGAAAAGAGAGATTGGATATACCTTTTGGGGACCAAAATGCCTGCATGCCTGCTTGGGAAGCTGGGGGCATGAAGCAGTGCTTCTCAGCTGGGGGTGGTGTGGTCAGGGGACTGCTATCTGAGATTTGGAAAGGTTGGAGTTGAGGGCGGGGGTGGATTTGGTCTGGCATTTAAGGGAGCGCCTGGGGATGCTGTGTCTTACACTGCCTGGGACATTCCCGCAAAAGGGAGAATTCTCCTGCCCAAAATAACCAATAGCATCCCCAAATAGAAACACCATTCAAGTGTCCTGGACTAACTCCTCAGAAAGCTATCAGGAGAAGGGGTAGAGGCACAAATCGAGGTGATCTCAAGCTCCTCTCCCAGTCAGTCTCGAGCGCGACACTATCCTGTGATTCTCTGCAGAGCCCCTATCACCACCTGACATTTGCTTAGGTGTAGTTTACTACCCATATCTTCCCACCAGAAAGTAAGTTCTGTAAAAGCTAGGGTCAAGCCTATCTTAGTTCATTACTTAATCTACGGCCCCTGGAAGAGCACCGGCCGGACACATAGTGGGAGCTCAGCAAATGTGCACTGAACCAAACTATTAAGCTGGGCCCCCTACGTGTGCTAAAATCCCCTGACCCCACTCCCTACTCACCAGGCCGAGGGGGATATGGCCACCGCCAACGTGGGGCAAGTTCCCTCTGCCAAGCAGACCTCCACGTCGAACACCAGGGCCCGCTCCTCGGGGATGGCCACGGGTTCGGCCTCCCCCGCGGGGCCGTACCGGGTCCAGCCCTCCGCCCAGGCCCAGCTCGGGGGCCGGGGGGGCAGCTGGGCCTGCAATAGCAGGTTGGCCGCCTCCAGGTAGGGCAGGCTCTGCTTCTGGGCCAGGAGGCGGAAGTGCTGGTCCAGGCTGCCCCCGTAGAGGGGCGGCAGGCGCAGCTCCACGTCGGGCAAGGGCGCGGCCGGCTGCCCCCAGAGCCCGTGCTTCTGTAGGTGCTCGACGCTGCGGCGCACCGCGGCCTCGCCGGGCATCTCCCCGCCGCGCCCGAAGATTTGCTCGTGAAGCCCTCTCGAGAGCATCTGGATGTGCAATGGGTTGTGCCGCAGCTGCCCGTCCTCCGAGGATGACACTTGCTGCTGCTGCGGCTGCAGCTGCGCGTCGCTGGGGCCGGGGCCGGGGGCGGAGCTGGAGACCCAACGCCCCGGAGCTGGAACCGGCCCTGGCCCGACGGTGGCGCCGGCCACCTTCCTCCAGAGCAGGCGGCTCATGGTTGGTGCAGGGAGCCCCCCGCTGGGAGTCAGGACACCTGGCTTTGGACTCCAGCTTGGCTGCTTTTACTGGTTGAAAGACGTGGAGAGAGACAGGTCCTGTCTCTGTTTTCCTGTCAGTGAAACGGTTCTGACCATGCCTGCCTTCCACCCACAAATCCTAAAGGAGATAGATGATACAGTGTTACTTATTAGACACGTTAACACGTGTCATATTAACAGCCATCGTTTCTTGAGCACTCACTGCGTCCCAGGCAGCGTGCCAGGCGCCTTTAGGTACATTTTCTCAGTTAATTATAAAACAATCGGGAAACATCAATAACCCTCCTGAGAAAACTGAGGTTCACGTAGGTTCATCATGAAAGGCGAAGGTTAAGAGTGCAGACTCTGGAATACGACGCGGGTTTGATTCCCGGCTCTGACTCTTAAGAGATGTGTGACCTTGGCCAAGCTCCTTAGAGCCCAATTTCCTACTCTGTGAAATGGGGTTACTGATTCTATCACACAGGACTGCTGTTTGGGTGACAAAGGGCGAACGTGTCGCGCGGCCTGGCCCTCAGCAAGTGCTAGGCAAATGGTGGCTGCCGTCACCGCGACCGCCGCGGTCAGAAGGCCTAGCGCCTTTAGGTGTCAGCGCCCAGATTCGAACACGCCGGGTGCGCCGCCGTCCCGCAGGGCCCCCATCCACTCGCAGGTCGCGGCCCAGAGGGCCCAAGGCGCCCTGCAGGGGGCGTCGGCAGTGGCCCCGCGCTCTCGGCCACCCGGCCGCTCGCCTAAGCCCGGCGGCGGCGCCGCGGTGCGTCCTGGGACGAGCCTCCGCCCAGCTCAGGGCCTCGCTCCCTGACTGGAAAGGGAGGGGCCGCACCGCCGCTCAGCAACCTGGCCTACCCGCCACAGCCGAACCCGCCGGAAACCTCAGTGCGCCCGGCGCTTCCCGACCCCAAGCTGGCGACGCGACGTCTCCCTCCGCGCGGCCTCTGCAGCCTCAGGGTGGCTTGTGGCCTTCACCGGACTAGTCCGCCTCACTGGCACTCGCAACTTCCCGTCTGCTCCCCGCTCAGTCCCGCGGCTACCCGAGAGGCAGGCGGGAGACTCCCGGCGCGACCAATAGGAGAGCTACAAGTGGGCCGGTCCGCCCGCGGGGGGGGAATGGGACTTCCGGGTGGGCACTCCCCGCGGAACTCCGGGAACCAAGGTCCAACCTCCCCTGCTCAAGAAGTAGGTGGATTGGTCCCAGGCAAACCAGTGGGCGGTAATAATACTTTTTAGATTATCCAAAGAGCACCAGCTCTCGAGCGGCCGCGTGGCCTAATGGATAAGGCGTCTGACTTCGGATCAGAAGATTGCAGGTTCGAGTCCTGCCGCGGTCGCAGAGGGCTGTGTACGTTTTAGAATTTTCTAAAATTAAGTGCTGGGACAGTAGGAAACGCTACCGCTCACCCCACGTTGAAATCAGACAACACCCAGATCTGCGGAAGTAACGGCCCCCACCCAGTACTTACTTGCGAAATTGCTCACCTTCGGGCGCATATCCCACGCTAGTGACGGAAGAGTGGGGCATCCTATGTGGAAACCCTGATTTTAAATCAGTTGATACGTGGGAATGATTGAGATTCGCATCTGAACAGATGCCCCCACCCTCTCTTCATCCTGGGCAATTCTGATGGGTAAAAATGCTGCTTTTCGTTGAACCCGAATCTGCCGCCCACCGGCATTAAGCCCTAGCCCAAGCGCGTCCAGCTCCCCAACCGCCAGCCTGGGGAGCCACCAGTGGGGGCCTTCTAGGATTCGCGGTCTCCTGTCTCTGCATCCACCTTCTGTTGCTCCAGGTACCTCAACAGCTCTGCTTTCTGAGCTCTGTGGTTGATAAACTGTAAAGTGCCTGGCAGAATGAGGTCCCTGTGGATAACGAGAGCCTGGGGATTAGATCCTGGAGACCCAGCTGCACAGATGAGGAAAGCGAGGCTCAGAGAGATTTGAGACCGACCTGAGGACACACAGCTGATTAGGGACAAAATTCAGGCCTCAGTGAAAGTCAGTCCCCACCCCTCAGCCCTTGCGTGTGCCAAGACACGTGAATTGACCTGAGAAATTGACTTCGGTATTTTTCAGGGGTGTGGGTTGGAGATACCCAGGAAAACACACACTTATGCATATTCTGAGGACTGATCACTCCCGGAGAGGCTGAGAGAATCTCCAGACGAAGGCTTGGGAAGGGCACACAGTAACGTGGAGACTAGCTCCATCCATACATTTTCCCTTTATTTTAAATGTATGAACACTGTTCTGGGTGTATTTCGTATAGACACAAATGTGTTTTTGTTTGCTTGTTTCTTTCTTTTGGCAAGAAAATACAATCAACTGAAAATTCATCATTTTATAACCTAGGTTTTTTCCCCTTTAACCTCAAACCATTGAGATTTTTACAAAAATGCCAAGAGGAGAGACTCTCGGCTTAAACCAGGGAGTCTCTTAAGTAGGGGAAACATTTTCATTAATTTTTCTAATATGCAATTTAGCATTTCCCTCAGTTATGAGGTTAGGCAACCAGCCACAGTAGTATTCACAATACCTGAGACTTTTTCCCCAATAGCAATCACAGATACTCCCATAACACATTACAGTTGCTGCATATTTTTCAAAATATTGTTTATACTCATCTGTACTTCAAAATAACAGTGTTGGGACACTACTAGATCTCCTATAATGAGTTAACCCAAATCTCTCTGAGCCTCGCTTTCCTCATTCTTAGATGTCTATAGCACATAAAAGCTAAGCTCTCCTGGCCTAACTGAATGTCACTTCCAGAAATGCTGTTGCCAGGCCTGTCTGACATCCATTGGGAGAACAGCCCTCCACCCAGGTTCAGTGCCAGGGAATGTCCATTCGGATGCCTGCCCCTCCCCGAAGGCTACTTCAGGTCAGTCTGGTACCCTGGAATTAGAATCTTCAACACAGACAAAAGTGATTGACACTGATTCCTGCTGAGGGAGGGCACCCAGAGGCATAAGCTCCTCCTGCCCAGCTGCACTATTTCCAGGATTCTGAGCCCAGCTCCTCCACCTTCCCTCCTGCATTTTTGGGGAGCTCCTTCGTGAATGTGTTCTTCAAGAAAAGTCTGTTTCTGCTAGTAATACCTGAAAAACCACATACATTTCCCTACAATTCACTGGACCTCTCCTTCCAGATAGCAAGAGACACATTCATTAGGAACCCCCGTCCTAATCAAAACACTCTGTACTTTCCTGCAAAGGATGTACCTCAGTTGCAACAAAAGCTGATTTTTTAAAATCTCCCCTTCCACTGCTGTAAATTCCCAGGAAGACTGACCTTGTGTCTCATTGGATGCTCTGCTCCAGGGCCTGGCTGGAGCTTGGTAATAACAACCAGCACTCATTAGATGTCAGAACCTGGTATTTAAATTAATTAATCCTCACACTGATCTTAGAATAGAGATACTGTTATCATCCCTTTTTACTGATGAGGAAACTGAGGCATAGAGAGATGAAGTAGGGTCCCTAAAGCCCTACAGCAGGTAAGTGGTAGGGCTCCCCTGGGATTTGAACCTAGGGAAACCTGCTCTAACAGCAAGGATTTCAGTAACACATTACACAGTAAACACCCACTAAACCCTGGCTGAGGATCCTGGCTCTAAAGCTGGTGCTGAGGATGCAGGTTGGTGCAGACTGTACATCACTGATGCTGACTAAGGGACTCTCCAGTCACAGCCTGCTCCTCCAGGGTCCCTCTAGTGAGCTTACTTCCTATGGACCATTTTCTGTCATTTTTGCCAAGCCCAACTTCGGCAGTTTTTGCCTCTGAGAGAAAATATTTCCGTTCAACCTTTATCAAAAGCTACCACTGCCAAACAAACCAGGAAAAATGCTTTAGAGTACCATCTCCTTTAATCCTCTCAATAACCCCGTTAGTACTATTGGTACATAGGTACTATTATTATCCCCCTTTACAAAGGAGAAAAGAAAGTCTCCAGTAACAGGTATGAGATTGACTCACTTACCCCAAAAAACACACAGTGAGTGCAGGGCCTGGATTAGGACTCAAGCCAAGCACTGTATGATTCCAACCCACCAGGCATTTCTGTGAGCTCACTAAACACCCCATGGCAAGAAAGCAAGTTTGAGAAGACAGAAAGCCAAGCCCCATCTGGTGGCCCACACCAGAGTGATTGGCGTAATACACCAGGTCACGCTAACATCTGCCCCGCCGATACTTGTCAGAAAGCAGCATGTGAGTTTATTTATATTTTTCATGAGACTCCTCCTTTGTGCTTTACCAATGGGATCCCCAAGGGAATTGAGCAAGAGGAACAGGATGAAGAAAGATCGGGGAATCTTTTAACCAAATATTTACCATGCAGTTCCTACGTTTCCTCATCTGTAAAGTGGAGCCGTTATAGCACCAACACCACAGAGTCACTGTGAAGATCAAATGAGTCCTCCATGTAAAGCACTGAGAATGGCACCTGGCCTGGAGTAATTGCTCACAAAATGTAAAGGGTGACTATTCTTATGTCAGTGCCTCCATGAAAGCTGTGCCAGCGCTGTGAGCACCTCCAGGGCATTTGTCCCTGAAATAACCAGACCTATGCTCCTGGGTTTCCAAAGGCAGAGGGCAACAATCTCTTTTGAGCTGTTTCTAGCAAAAACCCATGGGAAAGGGAGGGCTTGTTTGAGGTCAGCTCCTACCATGCCCGGTCTCCGTCTACATCTGAGATCAAACTGGAGTGTGTGTAAAATTCAGGATGAGAGGCATAGGCTGTTTTCAAAATATGCTTCATATTTCAGGGGGATAACTGGTTATGTCAAACCTGTGTAGCTTAAGGGAAAAAAGAGAATTGATGGAAATGAAAATCGTTGTTTTTGTGGATGAGAAGCTTCCTGACTGGAAAAGACTGTACCTTGTCCACATGTGTGTCCCTAGCATAGACCCTGGCACATAGAAGTGGACGTTTGAAGTCCCCTCCACCTTCAACCCACCCATAGTCCCTTCCTGACTCCTGGCGAGGGACTGAGCTTATTAATGAAGCCAAGCCAATCAGGCATTCCACGGAAAAAGTGAACAGTATTTCCTTCATATCATCAAATACCCAACCAGTGTTGAAATTTCCAATGGCAGGAGCCCTTTTTGCTTTAGCTCATTTGGGTTGGATTTCCTGTCACTTGTGATGGAAAGAGCTCTCTTGGGTTGAGTGTTCATTAAATATTTGCTGAACAAATGATTGAGATCTTTTTAAATATCTTTAGCTAAATTTCACTGAAGTAAATTTCACTGAGATGAGACCGGGCCATACACAAGATTCTTCCATTTGCAGAGTTTGCAGTTCGCAAACCTGTGTAATTTTACCTTAGCTCCGCAACTGGTTTATGATCTTCAAGATACCTCTGACACAGAAAAGAATTTCAAAAGAAAACTTGAATTATTTCTACCATAAATTGAAAACTATCACATCATGAATAAAATTTTAATATATACAACTATATAATACATAATTTATATGTTAAATATACATTCAATATATAATTTAATTTAACAAGTAAAATTTAAAAATAACAAACACCAGTAAGAAATTCAACCAGTTTACAAAAATCCATAGCTGATAATAAGTTCCTCTGTCGGAAGAATGAAACGTTATGAACAGTATGTAATAAGGAAACATTCAGTTAATGTATCCTAGTTTAAGATAAAGATGAGGTTCTCAGTCAATAAGACAATTGCATTTTGAAAAATGTTGATGTTAATCAGCCCCAAGCATCTCAATCCACATGTGTATGTCACCAGAAAGGCAATTGAACTGCCTTTTCTGACATACATTTGCATACTTACACATACTTCACATACTAAACAAATGTCAACTTCTGAAATTGACATTTCTACAAATCACTGAAAAAAAAAGTCCCCACAAAGATCCATCCTGGGGGACATGTCATCACTGCAATGTGTCCTTCCAGACAGAGAAGAGCAGAACCCTCAGTTCCTGAAGGACTGAAATGTTCACGGGCTCGAAGCCCTGGCCAGGGCCCAGCGGCTTGTGTTGCCAGCCGCAAAATTGCGAATCCCACATCTTAACCTATTAGATCCCTGCCAGATCCTGCTTGGTGAGTAGTGCCCCCTGCAGGATGAGCACAGCACCGCCCACAGAGGCTCGATCCACCGCAGCCACTCCACAACTCCCGCAGGTGGAGACAGTAAGTGGGTTTCTTGCAATTTGTTTGTCAATAAAGATCTTAAACTCAAAATATAGGCTATGAGATTAAAATAAACACATATTTCTCTCTTGCAGAGACATTTCCTTTGAGGAGGAGTACGTTGGGCTAAACTCTGAGCACCAAGAACTATTGTGGAGATAGTCTTACTCTCCTGTTAAAACGGGACAGACCCCACCCCATAGGGTCCAAAAAAGGTTTAAGTCATTCATTCAATGGGGGAAAAAACGACAAGATTCCCTGAGAGCAGGTATTTACGTGTAGGGGACCATCACCGACATTCTGCTTCTAGAAGAAAACGTCCATCTTGCCTTTCCATTTAATTGTCAGGGCTTTGAGAGAAGAATCTGACTTTTTTCCTTCATGGGAAATGTCGGACATGTCTGGTAATTGTAAAGTGCCACTCAGTTTAGCTTGTCCTGGTTATTTATTTATCTCGTGCTTTGTTCCAGGAACACTTTCAGGTAGCAGAGGTTAGTTGTGATCACATAATCATCACTGTCCTAGCACAAAGTGGGGAAGCAGCTCAGGTTAGCATCTGGTGGGGTCAGCGGCCACAGGGTCCTGCCAGGAGGCTCACAAGGGCCTGCCATGCCCGAAGTCCCACTCCCCAGAAAACTGACTGTGCTCCCCTGGCCACAACTGGCTGGATTCCAGTGGGTATCTGAGCCAAGGTAGCTGTAGACCAGCCAGGTTTGAAAGAGACTAAACATCAATGAAGTGAGGCTTAGTCCATAGGAATGATCCAAACCAGATGGTGACCGAGCATCCCCACTGCATCCTCTTTCAGGAAGCGTGAAGGGGCCATGGTCATTCTCATCTGAGAACACAAGATGCCCAAGGTCACCAGAGCTACTATTGCACCCACAAGGCAAGCAGGCCATCCCAGCCTGGGAGGCTCAGGCAGCTCGGCCCACAGTGCTTGCTCAGAGCGCTACATGGATGCAAAGCCAACAGTTCCAGGCACGGCCGTAATTGTGGTAGGATGGTGGCTTTGCTAGAGGGCCAGTTCCGGAGGTCATTCTGGAGGCCCAGCTGAGAGCCCAACCTCCAGTCCCTCCAAAGATTTGTAAGCATCTAATTCCCTGTATTAAGTCCCCCTTGTATGAAAATATCTGGAAACATCTCTGTTTCCTGAAACTGAACCCTGACACGTGCCAGGACCATCCTCTGGGCTCCCACTGCACCCTGTGGTAAGAATCACATGACCGTGGTGGTTTAGCTTCTCCCCCCACCCCCAGCTGTGAGCTCCCTGAGAACCGGGTCTGGTTTCCCTTACATCCCAGCACCTAGCACAGTGCCTGCAGGAAGGAGGTGCCCAGTAAGTATTTGTTGCATGAACCAATGAATCTCCCCAGTGAGAACAAATTCTTTTTCACCCCCACGCCCATCATATCATCCAGAGTTCAAAGCAGGAACTAGGAAACACTGGTTATTTCAAGCAAAAAAAAGATGTGGTACAGAACTTCACCGCCATGAATAAAGAGGGCTGGAAGGGCTGGTGGAGTGGGTGTCAGCAGGTGACTTGCTTCAAGGTCACACCACTGTAGCTGGGATCTGGAGCCAGGTTCTAGAGGAAAGGAGGCCACTGTTGCTACGGCTACCACTGTTGCTGCCACCATAATGCAAATCCAGTGACTGGATTTTGACACACTGAGTTGGGCTGCGACAATAGTCTTGTCAGCCAGAGCGTGTTAGTTTGTGCCAAGGCCACAGGAAGATGGCCCCTGCCTCTCTTTGGCCTCTCAAATCTCTTACAAGTGTACCTCACAGGCAGAGTATAAATCATAACCAGAACTCTAGCTACAAGGGCATCTGGGAAACACACACTGGCTCCCAGCATTGAGAGCACTGGGCTGTTTCTTCATCACCATGGACTTGGCCCATGCTCTGAGGAGACCGAATGCTCCACTGATGTTTCTGGCCAAGTTCTCCATCAGTTTCTGGGGGTTTCCAGGAATGGGGATCCAGGAGAGGGACTTCCTGGCTACCTTTAAAAACTGCAAGCAAACCACCACTGCCACCTGATCCCTACTCACAGAAGTTAAGAGACCGCAGGGGAGAGTGGCTGAATGCCAGGGCCTGGGATCTGGAGCACCTCAGTTCAGGGGCCAGCAGCATCTTGGAAAGCAGAGGACACAAGCTGGCAGGAGGGCGGGCCTGGACCAGGCAAACGGAGGAACCCTGGGGACTTTGCTGAGGAAGCCTAGTGGCTCCAGACAAGGGGTAGGCCTGGTGTAAGGGACCCCAGGCAAGGCATGTAACCCCAGGAACCCACAGGAAGAGAAGACAGGAATCAGCTGGCCCTCTTTGGGTTTGCAGGGAGACTCAGCAACTCCAGGTGTGAGCAAAGGCTGCTGAAGTGGTATCTAAGAGGCAGGACCCCAGGAGAAAACTGTGCCTCTGCAAGGGTCAGAGAGCAAAGATGGCTGCCCTGACCCACTGGCACAGGGCTCCTCACCCCTCAACTATTCAGGTGGGTAGGATTTGGCTGTTCTGGTCAGCATCTCCTGAGTGGGGCAGAGTATGTCTGGTCCCTTCAGCAACCCATACCTGGCAGAGGGCAGACTCTGACCACCACAGTCAAGGTGCCCCAGCCTCCTGCCAGTCCTGGGTCTGATGAAAAGAGCTAGGGATGGGGGAGGCCATGATCAGGCCAGATCCCCGAATGGAATCTAAGCCCCAGCAGGTGGGGATGGAAAGGGCAGGGCATCGTGGAAGCTGCTGACACACTCCGGCCCCAGTTGGGACCCTCCACACTCCAGGCCCCAGGGTCACCAGTGCTTCTCTCGGGGCTCAGCTGGGGAGAAGGGGAGGGGAGGCCAGGCCCGCCAAGAGGCAGGTGCCCTCAGACCAGATGGGAGTGGCAAACATGGGCTCTTGGTCATCTCCGTGGCCTCACCTCCACCGTGGAAGTCCTGAGGGGCGCTCCAAAGGCTCTTTGCCTTCCCAGGAATGCAGGACACCTAACACCATCGATGCTGCCAGGAGGGGTGGGGGTGAGGGACAAGGGCAGACTTTTCACTTCAATATTGCGGTAGCTTTTGAATTTTGAACTTGTTACTGTTCAAAAATAATACATTAAACTAAACTTAAAAAAGAAAAAGATCAGCCATTTTCCCCTTCCACACAGAATACACTACCACGGTTGACACACATTCAACCTGACTGCAGGGGGCAGTGTGATTCCTCTGGCAGGATCAGCTGTGTTAGTGCCCCCCACCCACTCCATGTACACACCCTGCCTCCCACTGGAGGTCTGAAAAGAGCTGAAGGCCCTGCCCTGTCCACAGGGACTGGTCAAAGGGTGGCAGGTGATCCAAAGGGGGCCCATCAGGCTCTTTGCCTGGGATTTTTTTCAATGCTAGCTAGAAGAGAGGGTCAGGTCTCAAATCTGCTGCTGCTGTGCACCTGTGATGTGGGGAAAGCTGGTCTGACCCACAGAGAGAGGAGAGGAGAGGAGTGCCGGGCAAGACTCTGATGACGTCAGGTTCCGGCTGTCCCTTCCCTTTCTGCAGTTTGGCTGTGTGAACCAATAAATTCCCTTTATCTGCCAAAACTGGTTTGAATCAGGTTTCTGGTGCTTGTAGCCAAAAAAGTCCTAAGTGATTGGCCTTCCCCTCTGTAAAATAAAGGGCTCGACAGGCTGTGGGGGTCTTGGTGGCTTTGGTATCTGGGGTCCCAAGGCCCCTGCCCCTGTGCCCTGGAGTGAGCTGGGGTCTGGCCTGGATGGGACATAGACTATTCCTCTCACTGTCAAATGAAATGGCTCATTCTTGGGACACTGCATTCAGGAGGATCGGCCAAATGAAGAAAAGGCATTTGGCCACCTTCTCTGGCCCTGTCCAGCCACGACCTGCCCTGCTGCTGGGCTGGCCAGCTTGGGGGAAGTGGGCACATGACCAAAGTCTCCTCTGAGTAGGGAATTAGCGCATGTCACCACAGCTAAACCTCACAAGCTCCCTATGAGGCCATGACTTTCCCCTTCTAGACCTGAGGACACTGAGGCTCAGGGAGATCCAGCATAGTTTGCTTAAGGTCACATAGCCTGGACAGGGGGAGTCAGGATTTAAACTCACTTCTTTCAGAGACGACCATGCTGCAGGCTCTGCTGCTCTTTGGGGCAGCCCCTTACACTCTCCAGTGTCTCTAGCTAGGCCCACTCAGAAGGGAAGAGAAAATCCACTCTCTTCCAGGGGCTTGGGCCCCAGGGGCCCTGAAGCAGCACTGGCTCCATATGTATATCACCATGAAGCATCAGGTGGAAAGGCTCGAGCTGGTGGCAGGCCACACCCAGCACTACATGGCCTTGGCAGGGATGGCTGAAAACTGCCATTACTCATCTGTAAAACAGAAGAAAAATGCCTCCTTTGTCTCCCTCATAACCAAGTGGGTCTTCAGGTACAGAAGCCTCAGGACACTGTTCAGCTCCCCACCTTCATTAGAGTTTTGTGTGCTGGTGGGGAGAGCTGTGGCCTCCGACATCTCCCAGCCATGGCCCATGCCAAGGGCCACCTCCTGGGACCAGCTAGGCTGCCTCCACTTTAACTCTGCATGGAGGACCAGGACGGAAATGGAGTTAACAAGAGAGGCGATAGATCAACCACTCCCCGCCACCCCTGCCCTTTTTTTTGTTTTTAAAGTAACCAATATTATTTTTTGGTCTCATTACCCACCCCTCCCCCTGCCAAAAAAAAAAACCCCCACAGATAAATTGTAGAAATCTTAGAAAATTATATTTAATCAATATACAATCCATACTCATTATTCATGGATTCTGTATTTCTGAATTAACCTATTCTCTAAAATGTATTTGTAACCCCAAAAGCAATAGGCAGTTAAAATATATTTGGTAACCCTAAATAGCAATAGAGATTTTCACAGTCATTCTTGAACATGGGCAGAGCCAGGAAAAATTTGAGTGGCGGGGTGCTGGCGTTTCCAGCTGAGGTCCGACAAGCCAGAGTTCTGCCCTCATGTTCCAGTTCTCGGACTACAAGCAAGTGTCTTTTTGGAGGTTTACCCAGGGCCATTTTTTTCCCTCACATTTTTGTGCTTTCTGTAGGAGATTTCACCCTTTTAAATGCTCCCTTCCCCCCAACCTCCCCCCATCCCGCCAAGCACAGTGACAAATGAAGTGCGGTCTGGTGTTCCTTAGTATAAGCTGGCTCCGATGGGCCTTAAGGAGAAAACACGGCCGTTAGATTAGTTCAGGCATGAGTCATAGTGCTGTTGACCCTGAGTGCAACGTTAATGAACTAACAATATATATTAAAGAAGATGTCTTTAAGTAGAAACATCCCCCAAACAAGGTTATATAGTTACCTATTGATCGACTGAGAAAAATGCGGTGACCTGAGGCTGGCAGGAACCTAACCCGATGCTGCCACCCAAATGCGCTGGTTCAGCATTCGCTACTTTCCCTGATCTCGCGCGACTTTATAGAGCGTGACTCCTGAATAATGAGAATCACCTGTTCATTTATCTGGACGGATGCCTGTGATATTCAGTCCAATAAAAACTGAAGGTTGCCGAGTACTGAGTATAGGACAATCTCATATTGTAAAAAAGTAAAATAAACAAAGCCAAGTTAAAAAAAGAAAAAAAAAAAGTCCTCCACCTGTGTGTTTTTAGTTTGTTGGAACTTGGAGAAGAGAGTGGAGAGATTCAACCTGGCTTCCCTGGGTGGAGGGAAGAGAGGGGGAAGGTGATGAAGTCTTTTCTTTACATGCCTCTGCCTTGTTATGAGAGGCATGTGTCACTTTTGTAATTTTTTTAAAGTTTCATACAACAGAATAAAAAACAGTTAAGCCCTTTCTCCTCGTGGCGCCACTTTGTGGGTGCAGATGGAATTACTGTGAGGATTAATGATCCTCACTCCTGCAGCCTCCTCTGTGACCCTAGCCCTCACCCCTAGGTACTCTTCAGAGTCCCTGAGGACATCTCACACGGGTTCTGGGACACATCACACAGTTTGTCAATCCACCCGGGCCTGTCTGCATGTCAGCAGGCCCCCAGCACGCACCCTGAGCAGCTGGCTTCTCTATTGGGAAGAAAAAGAGAGGTCATCCCCAAGACCAAAGGGAACTTTGAAGGGTAGTCAGAATGAGTGGTTAAAAGCTGGGTTATTAGCACTGTGTGACCTTTGATGAGTTATCAACCTCTCTTGGCCTCAGTTTCCTCATCTGTAAGATGGGGATACCCGGGGTACCTATGCAACAAAATCAAAGCAAACTTTTTGGCAAATACCTGACCCCTTGTAAGGACCATGAAAGTGAGAATTTATAAACTTTCAGAAGGTACCTGTGATATTGTGATTTATAAGAACTGTACATTTAGTCCTTATCCATGGTTCCTGGCTCACAGCTCCCAGAACTCTTGGGATTTCCTGAGTGATAAAAGCAATGGGAACATCTTTTGTTATAATATTTGGTCTTTTGTCCTCAGTTCCTGAAATCACTTCAGAGCCCTAAAAATGAAATGGGTGTCTTATTATTCATAAGCCCCTTTTCACCACTACTGGGTTTATGTTAACGAGGTGACTTTTGGAAATCCTCTAAAGATAGGGGGCTGGCTGCCAGAGGAACCAACTCTGAATAGAGGGGTAGAACTTTCAGTCTCATCCCTTGATTTCCAGGGAGGGGAGAGGGGCTGGAGTTTGAATCAGTCACCAATCATCAATGAATTAATCAATCATGCCTATGTCATGAAGCCACCATAAAAACCCAGAAGGAGAGGGCTCAGGGAGCTTCTGGGTTGGTGAATCAGGACCCTTCCATACACTACCATGGCGGGCCCCAAACTCCCCAAACTCCAAGGGGACAAAGGCTCTTTTATTCAGGACCTTACCCTGTGTATCTCTTCATCAGGTCATGGATTCTTTAATATCCTTTGTAATACACCAGTAATCTAGTAAGTAAACTAATTTCCTGAGTTCTGTGATCTGCTCTGGCAAATTAATCAAACCCAAGGAGGGGGCCATGGGAATCTCTGATTTATAGCCAGTTGGTTAGAAGCCCAGGCAATAATCTGGACTTGCAATGGGCATCTGAAGTGGAGGGTGGTCTTGTGGGACTGAGCCCTTAACCTGTGGGATCTGATGCTATCTCCGGGGAGATAATGGCAGAACTGAGTTGAACCATAAGATACCTAGCTGGTGTCCGACAATTGCTTGGTGGTGTGGGGAAACGTCCTACACACATTAGAATCGGTGATTAGAACCCTAGTTGGTGGGCTTATGGAACTAGAATCATAGTTCCTAAAGGTCACATAAAAATAGCCTTCTGGCTGTAAGTCCTAACAGTCCATGAGGCCAGCCCAGACTGTTTGAACCCCAAGCTGGCTCTCACCCCCCCACCCCCACTGACAAACAAAAAGAAGAGAATTCAAACCTTCCATAGCCCATCACGCAGGGATAATTGCTGCTGACGTTCTGCCGAGTGCGCTTTATGAAGATGCTATATTTGTAATTTTCAGTATATGCAGGGCACCCACACCCTGTTTTTCACCTGACACTATGGAGTGATTATTTTTCTGTGGCCACACATAATCATTTACACAAGAATATCTGTGACTGCCTGGACACTCAGCTGTTTTCCACCGAGTTCTCGCTTCACTTGGCCTTCCTCACTTCAGATTGTTTGTGTGGATCCGTGGGCTCTGCCAAGGTAATGACTCACTGGTTAGCAGGGCTGGGAGCCACCCCTGTGGCACAGAAGGGTGGCATCACTGCGTTTCGATTTAGCTGAGACACAAACACCCACAGATGCCACCTGCACAGGCTGCTGGCAACGTGGCCCCAGTTTATGCCACAAAATCTCTCCTGATCTAGAACTAGCCTGCCTCTAGAACAAAAAGACTTTGGACAGATGAAAATAGGCCTTTGGGGAGATGGGCCTTATGACCCTCTCTAGCGTGGAGTGAGGCAATGCCCGTGGCTGGCCCTGGCTGGCCACAGAGCAGGGACAGGACGGGAGAAATGCAAAAGCATCGCATCTCCCTCCTCAACCAGGCCTAAATCGAGGCCAATGTCAGCCTGCAGCAGTCTGAGTTTCCAGGGAGAATGTGGGACTTGATGGTTGAAAGAAGCTGATGGCAGCTTTCTGAGCATGTGTGAGGTGGGGACTGGTGTGTGTGGATCAGGAAGTTACAGCAGGTCCCTCAGGGAGCGAGGGGCCACATCAGGCTTCAGAAAAGGATGGTGGTGGGGAATGGGGGGAGAAGGAGTAAGAAAGTCTGGTGACCTGGTCACCAGGTAAGATCTATGGACCTGGACCGCACACCTTAGGACATGGATGGGGACGGCCTTTGCTCTGTGATAATCCCTCTGGTCTCAAGCCCATGGAGGGAGGGTATAGCTCAGTAGTGTGTGTGCTTAGTATGCACAAGGTCCTGGGTTCAATCCCCAGTACCTCCATTAAAGTAAATAAAACCCAATCACCAAGCCCACACTGGTCCCGGCAGCCTGGAGTTCACCAGCCAAGGTGGAAAATGAAGGGCTTGGCATGAAGCTCTTCTGTTATGGGTTGAACCCCAATTTAATATGTTAAAGTCCTAACCCCGAGGACCTCAGAATTTGTCTGTATTTGGAGGCAGGGTCTTTAAAGGAGTAGTTAGGTGAAAATAAGGTCATTAGAGTGGGCTCTAATCCAATCTGACTGGTGCTCTTATAGGAAGAGGGGATTAGGACACCGCACAGAGGGAAGACATGTGAAGACACAGGGAGGAGAGATGGCCATCTACAAGCCAAGGAGAGAGACCTTGGGAGAAATCAACCCTGGTTTACTAAGTGCCGACTCCGTGCCTGGAACTGTGTGGTGCACGGAAGATGCAACGTGAATAAAAGGACATGGTCCCTGCCAGGGAATGCACTGTTCTTAGAGTGCATGTTCAGATTGCCACGACAGCACAAAGGCCTGGACCACTTTGTTTTCTTCCCCCTCTTTACAGGGGATATGATTGTGATTATTGGTATTCTTTGGGGCCGCTTGCTCCTGAAGACTGTTGGAGATTATGTGGGGCCCAAAGTCACCCCTTGGCCTGCCACTCCTACTTGGTGGTGGGGCCTGCTGCCTTTTTACCCTCTTTGGCCTCAGCAAGCCTGCCTGGTGCCCTCCACTGTGCATTCGACCCCTTCTGGACAATCAGAGGTGGCAGCCAGGAGGCTCGCCCACTCTTTGGGACAACCCACTTTCTGAATGTTTTTCTCTGATCTCCTTTTAACAGATATAAACATCTCCTGCTCTACCCTGTCAGTTGCACACACCATTGAGAATCAAAATCTTCTCCATCAGCCCATCAGAAGATTTAGTCCACCTTTACTTTCTCTATAGTTGTATGGCCTAAACAATGCAGGAGTTCATTTTTCTAAAAAGGAAATTATTTCCCAAATTTTTGACATATTTTTTAAAATGACATTCCTCCTCACCTAAAAGTTCTGATATGTTTCTCTTCCCTCTGCAATATGCAATCCTGGGAGGAAGGACCAGGGCACATATGAATGGCACCCCCTGGAGTAAAGCAGTACCCAATGTGCACAACTGTCCATGGTGGCCCTGGCTCAGATGGCAATCTCTGCTTTACAAGCTGTCAAAGCTGGACTGTCACAGTGTGGGGACTGCAGTCACCAAGACAGGCAGAGATGTCTTCAGGGAGGGAGAGAGAGTAACTACCAGGCTCCTTCTGAAGCCAGAGCAGGGACCTGAAAACTCCTTGTTTCAGTCCTAAGGGAGGTATCCAGGTCTTGGCTGGCATCCCTTGGCCTTAAGTGAGAGGGTGACTTCAACAATCAAAAGGGACAGAGAGGCAGCCAAGTCATAAGGACTTGGCAGAGAGAAAATCGGGGCATGAAAGCAAGAAGATGGAAACCAGCAACCCACTAAAAGCTAAAATCAAGAGGGGCCTGCACAGGCTGGATGCATAACACACAGGTTTTAACGTGATTCCTGAAGTCCTAGGTGAGCTATGGCCTGAGGGCATCCTTGTCTGGTTCACCATCCTCTTGGCTCTGTTCACATACCTCCAACAACAGGGACCTCACTACCTCAGCAGGAAGCCCATTTCCTGTTTGGGTAGATCAAGTTACTGAAATCTCTGACTTGTGTAATCCTAGTCTCTCAGGCCACACTAAGAAGGAGAGTGGGGCCGTGGCTATAGTAAAAGCTGGTGGCTAACATGGATTGATCACCTACATTCAAGTATTATCCTCACTGCTTTCTCACAATGATCCCTTTTAATCCTTCCAATAACCCCCACGAGGAAGGAACACCACAGCCCCATTTTACAGATATGAAAATTCAGGTGCAAAAAAGTTATCAGTTGCCATAAGTCCCACAGCAAATAAGTGGTGGGTGGAGATGAAAGCAGAGATCTCGAGAACATGGGTCTCAGGCTCAGGGGCCCCATTGTGCTGTTGGGGAGCTCCAGCCCCCTCTTTGGCCGATGCCAGAGAGGTCAATACACATCTCCCTGGTGATGCCAGGAAATGCTCTGGAGTTGGCCACCCTGCTCCACTGCCCCAGGGCTTCCGCCCAGCTATCAGCTGGGGCGTGGGGTGGCAGTCCTGCCCTCAGTGAACCTTTGAGATTGGTTCCTGCCGTTGACCTGCATGTCCATGGGGTGCTGGTCTGCCCTACCACCACCCAGGACCTGCACTGTCCAGGCCTGCCTGCCTTCCTGTGGGAAACCCCACCACAGTGCTATCAACCTAAAGCCTGAGGCATGTATTGGAGTTCTCCAGAGAAATATAACCAATAGGATATATATATTGAGAGACATATATATGAGGGAGACGGGGGAGAAAGAGGAAGAGAAGGAGAGAGAGGAAGAGAGATAGATCTTTTTATATAGATATGGGGGCTGGCAAGTCTGAAATCCACAGAGAAGGGAGGAAGGCTGGAGATCCAGGGAAGAGCTGAAGTTGCAGTCTTAAGTCCAAGGTGGTCTGGAGGCAGAATTCCATCCCCTCCGGGGGCCCTCAGTTTCTTTCTCTTTAGGCCTTCAACTGATTGGATAAGGCCCACTCAAATCATGGAGGATAATTTGCTTTACCCATAGTCCACTGATTTAAATGTTAATCACATCTTTAAAAATATTTATCTTCACAGCAGCATCTAGACTGGTGTTTGACCAAACAGCTGGGCGCCCTGGCCCTGCCAACCTGACACACAAAATTAACCATCGCAGGGCAGTTTCGGCTTCTAGAGGATTCCCATGCTGTCCTGCCTGCTTTCTCCCCAGGCTTGACCTTCAGTGGACACACATCCCCTTGGTCTTCTCTTTCTAGGCCAACACTTTCCCCCAGGCCTTGCTATTTACACAGCCTGGGGACCAAAGTCCCCAGGGGCCTGGTCACTCTGTCAATGCTCCTTTTAAGTTAAGGTGCCATCTTTGGTCAGCTTCCTCCAAAGCAGACCCCAAGGCCAGGATCTGCAGGCTAACAAAGTTCTCCAGGAGGATAGAGAAGGGAGTCAGGGAAGCAGGACAGGTAAGTCCAGCAAAGATGGGATTTCCGATGTCCCAGCCTCAGCCGATTCCTGCAGAAGGCTCAGGGGTGTGAGTTACACCTCACAGCTTGTCCTTGAGGGAGCTGGGCTTTCGTTCTGCTGCACAAAACATCATTGGCTACAAGCTGCTCTGGGGCTGGAGCTGGTGAGGAGGTGGGGCATAAACTCCCAGGCACTTCAGCTCTTCATCATGTGGCTGACGAAGGAGTCTGCAGGTGCTGGGGGCTGGAATATCAGCTCCTGTAAGAGGATGGGAGGGGATCGGGGTGGGGACTCAACAGCGTCTACTGCAGCGCCCACTACAGTGCCCACCTGAACACAGTGCCCCAGGGTGGTGTCATCACACAGCTCTGGGAGACTAGCAGGAGGCTGGAGCTCCTTGAAGGCGGGAGCTGTTTCTTTACCATGGCACTGCCCGATCTGTGCCCTGTTTGCCAGCAACATTTGCGAAATTAACAAAGGAAGGAACAAAAGTGATATCAATCAGGCATCTGCAGAGAAAACAGAAGCCATTCTGATATTTTAAGTGGAAAGAAATTTTAAAGAATTTAATATAGAGAATTAGGCAATTACAAAACTGTTGGAAGGGCTGGAGAAGCAGTTGGAAGCTGACTGGTACGAATGACTCAGAATGCGGCAGAGCTGGGCTGCCAGAGGAGCTACACTTCCATCACTGTCTGGAAGGTAGGAAGTTAAGAGGTAGCCCATGGAACTGCTGTCTTCAAGGACACACTGCTTGAGTTGTGGAATCAAAAAGTCACCACCATCAACAATGAAAAAATGCCCATAGATCCTCAGGCAGCTGAGGACTGCACATTGGAACATCTTGGTGGAAAAGTACCCCATCTCCACAGCACTGCTCAGAGGCAAGTGGAAGATGGCCTCTGCCTCATTTCCATCTAGAAAATTGCTTCTATCCAGAGTACAAGCTGCAAGGGAGTCGGGATAAAGTCATTTTGGCTTTCCAGCTTGTGCAGTAGCACCTGACATTTCATGACTTTTGTTAGTACCCCTGCTACCAAATTGTTGGTTTATGAGAAGCTTGTGGTCCACAAGGAAGTCCCTCTTTTTTTCCTCCAAAACTTGCCCTAGAGCACACTGTGTGAGGATGTTTATATGCAATAATTCAAAGACTTTTGTTGCCGTCTCTGGAAGAGAGATGCCAGGATTTGCCATGGGAATAATGAAAATAAGCATAAATATGCACAGTATTTTGGCAGCTTCTTATCTCTAGAAGGGTGTAGTTTTTCATTTCATTAGATATTGCCCATATCTTCTGTGTTAGGAGCTGAGAATGTGGAGATGAATAAAACACGGTTCCTTCCCTCACTGGGCTCACAGTCATGTGGGGGAAATAGATGAGCTGAGACTTACAACAGACTTTGATAAGTGCTGGCTGGTTGGTTTTATGGACATTTGGATTATTTAAACAGGACACAGGACAATGGAAAACTATTACTAAGAGGCAGTGTAATACAGCGGTAAAGAATTTGGACTCTGGGTTCTCATCCTGGTTTAGCCACTGACTACCTGTGACTTGGGGCAAATTACTTAACCTCCCCATACCTCGATTTCCGTATCTGTTGAATGACAGAAGAGCCGCTGGAGCAGGAGGACAGCAGTGATGATTAATCATTAAGTGCTTAGAACAGTGTTTGGTACAATATACCCACTCAGTTAACTGTTAGCAAATTCACACTCTGTGAACAAATCTGAAAAACGCAAATCCTAAAACATTTTAAACGTTAATCTATTAGCGCATCATTCCAAGCTAGCTACGGAGTGGATTGCAGACTGTGCTTGTCCCAGTTGCCACACGGTGGCGCCCTGCAGCTGGCTCAGTTGAAACACTACTATTACGCCAGTTGTGAATCTTGCCAGCGCCTCAGGAGGGTTGCTTCCGTGAGATGTGCCCACTGCCAGGTGCTGCCTACGTAGGAGGGCGCACGAGGAAGGAGGGCCAGGCTTGACAGGAGGGGCTTGGGTCAGGGATCTGGCAGTGACAGAGAACAGAATTGTACTCCAAGCAGGCCAATGGAAAGGTGCTTACTTCAAGACTCTTCTGCCAGGGAGGGGCAGAAGCCCTCTGAGGAAGTCTCAGGTACTCTCTCTCTGGAGCCCCATGGCCTTTTCTCTGCTGGCCTCTCTCTCCATCTGCTCCATTCTGCTCTCAGCTTCTCTGCTCCCTCATCGCCTGGACTGACACAGCACAGACTCCACTGGGCCCACTGCAGACCTCAGCTCAGTTTCGCTTCAGTGCTCGGGAGAGACTCAGGTTGCACCAGGGATTAGCCCCAGCAGGCCAGTGGCCATGCTTGATATAATCAATGGGTCGTCAGTGGGAAGAGAGAATGCAGGAGATGCAAACATAGCCACTTAGGCCTGTCTCATCTTTTATCTGAAGGAAGAGGTCATAGAGGAAATGTCTGGGTCACAAGGTTTTAGGAAGGAGGTGACATCTGCCTAGAATCTTAAAGATACTTAAGAGAGAAGAGTATTGCAGGCAGAGGAACTATAGGTGCACACAGAGGCAGGGAGTGAGTGGTGAGAGTCTGGGCCTTGGGGAAATGAAGACTCAGATGGCGGGAGTGTCAGGGGAGACATACAGATGGGGACACAGGTCAGGTCACAGGGGGAGCTTGTATGCCTCTGAGGAACCTGGGCTTTTATCCTGAAAGTAGTAGAAACTCACTTTACTGAGGTCCTACAGGTATGAGAGGGGCTCTAACTGAAAGGGAAGCTCAGAGGTGCGGAGGGCAAAGCTGGGAAGGGACTGACACTGCCATGGGGACAAGTGGCACAGCTTGCCTGGATGCAAGAACCCTGGGGAAGGTCCTGAGCCTGCCCGATCCACCTCAGTCTCCATGGGACTTACCCGAAGGAGGCAAGGATAGCAGAGGTCCCAGTCCCAGGTAGGGGCGGAAGTGAGATTTAGGCTTGCAGATTGGCTGCCTCACTGGTATCCCCACTACCTAACTGCTGGTTTTCTTACAGGTGCGGGTGCTCAGCATGCAGGTTGAGAGACTGAGAGGAGCCAGGATTGGGAAAAGTTCTCTACCCAGTTCTCGTTAGGCTACTGCATCTCTGATCCCTCTACTCACCCTAAACCACAAGGTAGGCTTTTCCCGCTCTGGCCGCAGTGCGCCTGTACTACCAGAGAACTTCCGCCAGAGGGCGCTGCTGGACAGCGCGAGGAGCCGCGCTCCGAAGGGTGGAGAGGTCAGGACTGTTAACAAGAGGACCCAGGATGCATGGAAAGATCAGAACGATGAGGACTTGGTGTGGGAGTCTGGGATATCTTCAGTAACTCCTGTGTCCTTCCAGAGCCCTGACGATGTACGGCCAGGTCTTCGGGGTACGTGGGCTTTAGCCTTCCCAGCTTCAGGTCTGGAACCCTGTGGCAAGGGGGATGGCCCTGCAGCTTTGTGCGAGCTCCAGCAGAGACGCCAGGGGCGCTAGTCTGGCTTCCTCCGCTACCCATCTAGGCGTAGTTGGTTCCTCGAAGTCTCTGTACACTGTTCCCCCGCTGTCTAGACCCGGAGGTCCGAGTCATGGGGCCTCGGGGGCAGGGACCGTGCAGAGGAGGCCTCCCACCCTCCCTCCCATCTTGGCCTGCATGGCCCACCACCCAGCGCTCTTCCTCTGCGCCTCGCGCCCTTATCCTCCCGGTTTCTCCGTGAGGGGCTCTGCCCTCCTACCCCCGCCCTGCCTATGAGCTCATCCTCTCCCCTCGACTTCTGCTCCCAGGAAAGGGGTGCCGATCCTCGAACTCGACAGGGCAGGTCAGACCAAAGGTCTGACTGACGTCTAGGGCTGGGTGTCGATATTCGCCCTGGATTCAGTAACCTCACAATTCTGAACTAGGAAGGCAGGAAGACAGCGCGAAGGGAACCTTCCGGAGCCGGGAAAAGATATTCTAACAGCACCCGACCTTTTCCTGGGCACTTGTTTGGAACTTCCATGTTTTTCTATGGGTTCAAGCTGAACGCTCAGTTTCTCCTAGACTTTTGGGGGTTCAGAGAGGGAACACCCACATACACACACAGGACCTGAGGGATGCTCACCAGGGCGGTGGGCATGACACAGGCGTTGGTGCCCGATCCCCAGGCTTGCACCACCAAGCTGAGTTCCCGGAGGGGCTCACACGCTCCCTGTCTCCTCAGGTCCTGAGGCAGGGGAGGTGAGGCCCCAGAGAGGCCAGCCCTGGCACCAGCCCTGGCATCCTAGAGGCCTGGAAGTCATGCCTAAAGCCAGAGCATCTCTTACCCTTCTCCCAGAGAGCTAGGGGAAGAATCGTCATGCTGGGGAGACCAGCCCTTGAGGGCAACATGTGGCACACTCTGGGTGCAGGACAGGGGTGGAGCACCCTACTGTGCTTCTTCCCTTAAAACTGGACCACCTTTTTCACACCCTCAACTCAGGAGAGGCTTGAACCAACTGGACCCTGGAGGAGAGAGGAAGGGGAAATTCAGGCTGCAAGAGTACAGCAGGGAGGGTGGAGGAGTGGAGGAGGTATGCTTCCGGCTGTTCCCTCTACCCAAATTCCTGAAGCTGTGGCTACTGCCACCTCAAAATCTGCCCAGCTGGCAAGCAACAGGATTTGGGCAGGCCCTCAGGTGAGGGTGTGCAGGCTGGGACAGAGTTGGCAAGAATTATACTAGGCCTGCACTCGTGAGCAGTCCCTCCAGACGGGGTGAGACCCAGAAAAGCCCCGTGTGGACCTGCAGCATCCTGTGACTCCACTGTGGCCTCCAAAAAGGGCAGCTGAGAGAGGGAGTGGAGAGGACGGGAGGAGGCCGTCGGCGCCCGGGTTTGGCGGGCGCCTCAATGGGCGGCAGGGGCCAGAGCAGCAGCCTAATGGATTCAGGCTTGCCGGGCAGAGGCGCACCCGCCCGCCAGCCCCAGCTCTCAATAGCGGACAATGGAGTCCCGGGGTGACCTGAACAAAGAATTTGGAAGTAGTTAAACTGCAGAACACGTTCTGGGCCTGGGTGCCTCCTTTCAAAAAGAGTGCAGGGAGAAGAAAAGAAAGCACTGGGGGGTGGAGGGGGTGAGAAAATGCCCAGGGGAAAAGTTGGTAGGTCGCCGCCAGCTACCAGACGCCAGGAATTCAATAGGAAATGGGGGGAGGGGAGAGTGGCCCAGGTCTGCCTGACCGTGGGGAGAGGCTGAGAAAGTTCTCCTTGAGATGGCTAGGGTTCCCCAGCAGGGCCGAGCCTTTGCCCAGGGCAGGGACCCCTGCCCCAGGCTTCCACTCTGGGCCAGGTTCAGGAGCTGGGCTGCCCGAGGAAGCTAGGAGAAGCTTCTCTTGGGCTTTATGCTAGAATGGGGGCCCAAAGGTGGGGAGGGGGGAGGGAGTGTCTGGGCCCTGCCCTAGTTCTCCACTGAAAATTATAAATGCACTCTCTCTCTCTGGGTCCTTGTGTCTTAGTCCTCTGCCTCACTGGGTCTCTCTGAGGCTCCTCTAGCAGGATCTTTCTGGGCAGGTGTCCCTCTCTGATCCTTTCTTCACAGATTTTTTTGGTTTTTTTTTTTTTTTCTTTCTTTGCCCATTTTAAGAAGGCTGGGTGCCCTCCCTACCCAGCTCACCCCACCCCATACAACCAGCAATCGAGATTCTTCTAATGAGAATACTCTTTTTTTTTTCTTTTAATGTCAAGCCTCTAAGTGTAGAAATTAAGGCCAATTATTTTTTAGCTCATTTTTTTAACTTTCTCATTTTCCCACAATGAACTGTCACAAAATGGAAGAAAGGGAAGTTACTTAGGAAAGCAGTTACACTGATGTCAAACTAATTTAGAAGAGGAAAACTGGAGAGGTTATAGAGACCAAAAGAATAAATACAATGACAGGAAAAAATAGTCGGGAAATGCGTTGAGGGTGGTGCGGTGGGAAGACAAATCCTTTCCCTCTTCTAGCATGTTCCTCAAGTTGTTTAGGAAAGAGAAAAGTAGGAAAGAAGAAAGGAGCTGTGGCGGCCACTGCTTTTGGGAGGCAATGCTTCCAGAATCGGAGAGAGCGCGCCCCAGCCAGGCGTATCCCTCCTATGGGAGGCGCTTGGTTTGCAAAGGGTTAACAGCGTTGCTCATGAACTTGGCCTGTCTGTCTGGCTCGTGATGGATGGTGAAACCCGCTGACAAGTTCAGCCGGAGGGACCTCCCCTGCTGTGGTGGCGGGAGAAACACACATGCAGAGGGGACCCGGGGCAAGCGGTCAGCGCGCGCGGGCAAGACAGTGGTTCGGCGGCATGGCAGGGCTACCGACAAGGCGCGCTACTCTGCATACCCTCTCGGCTCCCGCCTCTCCTTGACCGCTCGCCTCCTTCCCTGGAGATTTCTGACATCAGTGTGGAGCACCAAAGTTTCCCGGGGCTCCGCGCTGGGTGCCCCAGAACCCCCTGCCGGTCTCTGTGAGCAATGCTGGTTGAGGGGAGCCAGGCGTAGGGAGCCAGCCTAGACTCAGGAGGCCGAGTTCAGCATTTGGACAGCGGCCCTGGGGCGCCGACGGCCAAGGGCGAGGAGTTTGCAGGTGCACAGCCCAGGGCGGAGAAGGCGGGGGTGGGGGGTGGGGGGTGCGCGGGCGTTGGAGAAGCAGGATCCAGACTGGAGGACACCCCCAGCTCCGCACGGGACACGTTTCCCCGAGCTAAAATATCCTTCCCGAGCTCACTTGGGGGCTCTGGGACCGTTCAATACAGCGTGCATACCCTCAGGAAAAGGCAGAACGTCCTCTTTCAGCCCAGACAGTAGACGCCCCCATCCTCTCAGTTCTCCATTCTCCCCAAAGCATTCTCCCCGGATCCCTGAGCTCAGAGCTGCCAGCGAGGCTTCCAACCCACTGCTCCCAGGTTGTTGGTGTCTCTGGACAAGCCTGGCGGCGCGGAGGGAATGAAGGGCTCGAATGGCGCCGCGACTCCCCGGGAAAAGCTGGAGGCAAGCGGGGCGGGGGAAGGAAGCGCTGGGGCGCGGGGCTGAGCGCCCCTCGCAGCTTGCCTCCGCCCCCTCCATTCCGCACTGGTCGGGGTGAGGGGAGGGGGGGCGGGGGGAGCCGCGCTGACGTCACTGCGGGCCGTGCCCGCCCGAGAAGGCGGCGCTGAGAGCCGCTCAGAGCCCAGAGAAGCCGCGCACCGCCAGTAGCCCCCGAACCGCCGCTGCCGTGCCCGCCTCCCGCGGCTCTCGGCCATGCGTCCGCCGGGGCAGGGGCGCCTGGAGAGCGGCTGGAGCTGGGCCTGAGCCCGGGGACGCGCCGGATCAGTGGCCGCGGAGCCGCTGTCCCCGCAGCCGCCCCACCCCCGCCGCTGCCTTGCGGGCCCCCGGCCCCCTTACCGGTCCGTAAGTGCCGCTGCCTGCTGTGTCTCAGTGAGGCTGGGGATGGGGGGCTAGGGCACTAGGGCGGTAGCCTCTCCTAGGGCAGCATCAGGGAGCTGGTGTGGACTGGGAGAGGGGGCTGGGACATCCCTGCTCAGCCCCCTTGGGCAGCACGGGCGGCTCTGGGCTTCCCGTTGTGGCCGGGCGGGGTGAGGGGTGCGCTGTGACTGCAGGTGGAAGGCAGGCTCAACCTCTGGGGCCTGACCCATCATCACCAACAAATCAAGGCCAAGGTCAAGGGTCGTGGGGCAGTGGGAAGTACCCAGGGATGAGGACTTTGGGTGTGCAGAGAGGGGAGGGGTGCGAGGACCATGGAAGTTGTGGAATGGCAGACAGGTTTAGCAAAAAGGAAAGAATGTTTCCGAAGTGAGGTTCTCTGGAGTCCCTCGACCTCCTCTGACCTCCCCTCTGCCCCCTCTCCTTTCTTCTTATCCCCTCCCCCACAAAAAATAACCCAGAAAGTGGCTTCCTAAAAAAAAAAATTTAAGAAATAATGCAACACGTTACAGCACCCACTCTAGACAAGATTTATGGCTCGCTTTCCCCCTCTGTAATGGGAAGTTGTTGGGAAATCCTTTCTGCTCTGTTCCCCCCTCCATGTCCCAAAACAGGCCTCTTGGATCTGTTTGAGGGTGTCTCTGCAGCCTCCTCCAGACCAGACACCAGTGAGCTAGGAAAGAATGAAAATGGCAATGGAGGTTGATGCTGTGGTGCGGGGCTTCTCTGGGAGAAGCCTGGGGAGGGGTGTCTGGGCTGGCCCCCAGCAGTAGCTGGGAGTGGCTCCAGGTCAGATCATGGGAGCAGTGCATGCATCCAGAAATACACTGTCGATTATTTGTGACTGGAGAGAAATAGAGATGCTGGGGCTGAAAAGGAGCCCCTTTTTTGAGCACCCCATATGCTGCAGAATGTGGTTTCTTCAGCTATATGGAAGGAGAGAATGGAATTTGAGGGTCTGGCTTTCAACCAAGGAACAGAGGCCAGAAGGTAGGATAGGTGGGCACTGAGGTGGGGGTACCATGTAAAGTTCCACCACAGGAGTCTCTATCAGCAATGCCAGCTGCTTGGGACCCCAAGGGAGGGGTGCTGCCGTGCCCAAGCCTTTTCTGGAGGGGTGTTTCCCCGGTCCTGACCAGCCTGTCTTTCCAGAGCCCACACCTGGATGCCTAAGCCTTAGCTTATGAGGAAAGGGAGGCTGGATGTGGGAGCCATGGAGAGCACTACAGCCCGGCTGACCGCATGTACACGAAAGTGGATGTGGAGGCCCTGGGGACCCTGGGCGCAGGAAGCTGTGTCTATCTGAGCTAGTCCAGTGCTGGACTTCCAGACTCCAGACAATAGGAAAATCAGCTTAATCCAAGCTTGCCCCTGTGGAAGGAGCAAGGGAGGGAGGGGGTAGTGGGGAAAGGGCATGCTGGACTTGGCCTAGGTTGTGGCCAGAGATACTGTCTCCTAATTAAGGCCCAGAGGGGCTCAGGAAAGGAGCACTAGTTCCAGGCTGAATGTCAGGTCCCATAGCTGCATCTGCCTGGGCTGGAGTTTGGGGAGCTCCATCCATTTCAGGCTCCTAGCCTCCGGACGAAGGCAAGTCTGGTGGCAGAATACTGGGTCCCTGCATAGGGCTGTTGGCTAGGGTCAGAAATGCCCACTCTCCTTCCATTTAACCTGTTAATTCAATGTGTGCTGAAGTGTGGGGGGGGGGCACGCTCCTGCAAGTTGTTAGGGCCCTTTCACTGAGTTGTGTAACCACTAAGAGGAGACAGGAACTTGGCCCAAATCCATCTCAGACAGTGCCCAAACAACTGACGGTGCCAATTGGTATGAGGACCCTTGTGTACATGTGTGCATGCACGGGCAAGGTATCTGCCACCTGCCTTAGGCTGGCTGCTAGATGGGTGTTTGGGCCAAGTGTGGGAGGATGGATTTTCAGGTTGTGTGAATCTGAAGGTGTACAGGGTACATGTGTGGCTACAGCAGAAATGGGCATTTTTGTAGATACAGGTGTGTAAGGGGAGGGTGCAGGAGCTTCTCTGTCCTTCGGTGGAGATTCAGGTATGAAAAATCAAGTCTCTGGCCCTCAGTGGAGATGCCAAGGAGAGAAGCCTCCTCTTGAGGAGCCACCTGCCAATGGGGTTCTCTCTTCAGTTGTTCTTTTCTTCTGGTAGCTACTGGCACCCCTGCAACTTGGTTTGGGACTGTGGGGAGGAGGCTGAGGAAGTCTGGGGCAAAGGGAGTGGTGGCACAAGAGGCCCGGCAGGCGGCTCTCAGCACCATGGCCAGAGCCCAGCCACCACCACTCAGCACCCAGCACTCAGTCAGACCAAGTGCATGCTTTCCTGTAACCTTAGGGCCTGTGCTGGAGCCCATGGGCCAAGGCCAGGAGCTTGGCATGAGACAAAGCACATAGAACCCAGACCCAGTTCAATGTGCGCAGACGAGAGAGTGCTCAGGGCCAGGGCTGATTGAGTTCTCCCCACTTAGGCTTAGAATCAGCCTGCTCTCAGCCGGCAGTGCCAGGCCCACCCAGTGCACCTCCACCCGGCATCACATGAATCATTTCCTGGGCCCGAGTCTAAGCTGTGCATGGAGGCCAGCCACCGGTCCAAGGAGACTACAGTCAGCCCTGACCCACCAGGGCAGCCTCCTCCCCGAAGCCTATGTCCTCAAGGTCTGATTTTCCTATGACCTCCTTCCTGGGAGTAGTGCTACGATGGCCAGGTGCTGGAGGTGGAGGTGGAGGGGTTACTCATGCTGGGACAGTCCCACTCAAGCAGGGCGTGGGATTCTTGCTGGCTGACCTCACCTGCTCCCCACCAAGGGACTCAGTTTCCCAAAAAGGGTAGCAGAAATGTGGCCCTGATCACAGTGGTCTCTCGCATCTGAACTCAATCCAAATAAGGCTTTTAATTCCTTCTCCCAGAGCCCCCACCCGCCCTCAGCTTGCCAGTCAGGCCTCCGGCGCCGCTGTGTTACCGTGAGCCTTGCTGAGGAGCCATTTTGTGCAGCATCCTGCTTAAATCACACTCCGAGGGGCTCCTTCTTCTCTCTCTCTTCCCCCACGCTCCCTCTCTCCCCTTCCTCTCTCTCAGGTGAACCGTGCTTCTCCACCCCTTCCTGCCTCCGCAGCTCCACCCTTCCCACCCGGGGTGGCCCAGAAGGACTAGGGCTCTGGAGGCCACCCACACACACACACCAAGAAGGGGAGACAGTGCAGGTTCTTGGAGATGCAGGAGGAGGGGAAGCAAGGGGCGCCTCCCAATTATGGTAATCCTTTGGAATTAACTGTCTCAGGCCCAAATTCGGGTGGTTCCTTCCTGCTGTCAGCCTCTCTTTCTCCACCGTTCACCTTCTGAAAAAGGGATGTGTATGCAAAATGGGACTTGGAGGGGATCTGCATATGCCAGGCCTGGTCTGCCATAAGCTGACTGGGATGGGAGTGGGATGCAGGTTGCCTTGGATTTAGGGTCAGGGTGAAAATAGAACAAACCTCAGACAAGCAGTGGGGCAACAGGCACTTGAGAAAATTGAGAACTTAACAAAATGGAGACGTGTCATTCTTAGGAGAGAATAGGAGAGAAAGGGATATTTAGAAAAATCATGAAATCCTTTCCAAGCCACCCTCTTTCGCTCTCTTCCTTGGAATGCATCCTTTGGAAGTTTGCCTGGCTGAGAGTGCCTTAGCGCCCGAGGGTCCACTAACATGAACACTGATGGGAACCTCTGCCCTACCTCACAGGTCCTCTGCTCAGCAGCGGCAAAGTCTCTGGGCGGAGAAAACCAGTGTGTTGACTGCTGAAAGCCGGGAATCCACCTGCCTGTTCCACTGCCGAATCTCTCACTAGCTCTTGCACTAAATTTTTCTGGGGGCATCTGGAAGCAAAGATATCACATTTTTCATATTTAATCTTTTGCCTCCCAGAGATGGCTGGTGTGGAAAGGTGAATCCCAGCACCTAAGGCTGGAGAGTAGCCATAGCATCAAAGAGGAAAGGGGTGATGGCTAGGGTGAGCTAGAAGAGGCACACATGGGTCACTCACATCTGGAAGGCTGCAATGGGGCCTCCAGGTCCGCTGTCAGGCTTAGGTGGCCGTGATTCTGGGAGATCCTGGGTGGCAACCTCTTCCCCCTGTTGAGCCACTTGCAGTGAGCAGCCCAGGTGTGAGCTGAGAGCCCCAGAAGGAGGGCTGAGGCAAGGCTTTGTGCTTTTATTTTTCCGTGGAACATGAATTTAACCGGCATCCCAGTTCTGGCCTAGAGGCCAGGCACAATCGGTTGTACCTTCTTAGACTTGCTGAGAGAAGAGGGACCCAGCAACCTGGTACTGAGTGCCAGGGCCTGGCCCGAGTATAGCATAACTCGGAAGCCTCTGCGTACCTGGAAGGCACTAATGGGTGGGACACCGACTCACGCGCACCAGGACATTTAATTCTTCCCTCCCTTCTCACTCTGTCTCAGTAGGTGGGCTGAATCTACAGCAAGGTGCTGGGTGTGTGGAGACGGAAGGGGAAGTTAAAGGTGAAAAAGCTTCTACTCTCTGTTCTGGGCCTCCCAAGTGCGCACTTGGCTGCCCTGTAGAGGCCTTTTACCACGCCCCACCATGCGCATCCTCAAACCTTGTCATCGTAGCTCCCTAACTCTGATGGTCCACGGTGGCTGCCAGCCTCCTTGTCGGTTAGGGGAAGGCAGAGGAGTTGGGGGAAAGGCCAGACGGTGCGCACCCAGGCGGGCAGCCTTAATGCTTTTGAGAGCAGAGGGGGCGCTCCCTGCCCTCCCGCAGGGGAAGCTGTGAATGCCGAGGCCATTGTAAGGCTGGGTGGTGCGGAGCGCGGGAAGGGGGCTGGGATTTGAATGAGAGCCTGTGATTGGCGGATCCCTGGACTTACGTCACTTCCCCGCGGGGCGATTAGCCTGCAAGAGAAGGGCTGGCAGTCCAGTGCGCTGGGGGCGGCCGGGGCGCCCGAGGCTGCCGAAGCGCACCGCGCGGGTGCCCTCAGTGCGCCCCGGGACGCCGTCGGAGCGGGCAGCCAGCGCTGGTGCCCGGACGCACAGAATGGGGAACCGGGGAAGAATGCGCTAGGAGGGCGAAGGAAGGAGGGATGGAGGGAACTGGGCGGGGGCTGCCGGCCTTGGTTGTAGGAGTCAGTGTGTCTGTGTGTCTGTCGGTCCTCTTTGGCCCTCCGCGTGCGCCCGGGGTTCCGACAGCGGCTCCCGCTCCAGTTTCCGTGCCTAGTGGGCAGCGGCACGTGGGGCCAACGGCGCGGCAGCGGCGGTGGCGAAGGGAGGCCCGTTTCTCTCTTTGGTTATCTAGCTGTATGAGTGCCACAGAGCCGTCATAAAGCTAGATAACCGAAAGTAGAAATGACTCTCACAACTTCTACGTGCGAGCGCCCGCCTCGCCGGCCGCCCCGGCCCGCACGAGCCAGAGGAACCCAGAGGAGCCCAGTGCCGGCCCAGAGGACTCCAGCCCAGCGGAGCGCCCGCGCCCAGACCAGGTACCTGACCTCGGCTCTCTCTCTGGGGACACTTTCCCTACTCTGGAGGAACTTGCCAGCTTTCCCCCTACTCCTCTTTCTCCGCCCCCACCCCATTCCCCAGCGCAGAAGCAGGAACCCCAAAGTGGAGCGGGCCGAGGGAAGGGAGGGGGTTGGGGTTGCAGAGGGGTCGCTGGCGGGGAAGGCGCCAGCCTTCGCCTTCACCCCATAAATCAGGCTGGAACAATCCTCTCCCGGAGCTGTGGACGGGGATTTTGGGATGCAAATGTGGTGGGAGAGAGACAGCGGCCGGTAGGGGGTGGGAGTAGTGGGGAGTGAAAGGGTGGGCAGGGGGCTGCCCCGCCGCTAACAATGCGGCCTTTATCGAATTATTCGACGAGTCAGCCCCTGAGCATCATTAGCATACGGCTTGGGGGTTGCCGGAGCCTCGCCCCTCGGTGAGGTCAAGTTCTTGATAATTTGATCACTTTTCACGGGCTCTGGCAGCTGCCTTTGTGTGCAGTTGGGGGGTCTGTGTGCAGCGTGAAGCGGAGCAGAACTGGCGAGGAGTGTGCTCAATGGCTAGGGGCCTGGGCGGGGGCCTCCCTCCCCGACGGCCCGGCCCTGCCCTGCATACAAACCAAGCACCAGCGAGCGGGCGGGAGGGACCAAGCTCAACCCCTCGCCACCTCTGCACCAGCCCTGGCTCGGCCATTCCCACTCATGCCTCCCCAACTTCCTGGAGTGGTTAGGGTGAATGCAGGCTCCCGGAGCATTCCCCCTACTCTCCCGCATCCCACCCCCTACTCCCTGCCTGCCCCGTCGCAACATAAGATGTATTACAACGTCTAGCAAATAAAAAAGCAATTGAGGGAAATCTGCATTCTGTTCCCATGGCAACCCAATGCAGCACACCCGGCCAGTCTCCTGGCCCATCTTAGCTGGGTGTGGGGAGTGGGATGAGCCCCTGCTCACTGCATGGGCATCTGGGTCCCCCACAGTACATAGCACTGGGGTCCCTCTTGAGGTCTTATCTGCCTCCAGGTCACTTTCCTCCCTCATGCCTCAACTTGTCTTGAAGCTCAGGGCTCCCTGGAAGCTTGGGGAACCGCCTGCGCTCCTGGGGATCAGTGGCTGTAGACCCAGCCCTGGACCCTGCCAAGCCTCAGGAAAGAAAGGATCCAGTGTGGGTTCAGACCCCCGATGGTTGGGGGGCTTTCTAGAAAGGTAGGTGTGTGAGTGCCATGACAGGTAGGCTGGGATGGACTTAAGCCACCACTCTGACATAACTCTCCATCCCATTTCCCTTTCATACATGAGGAAACAAATCTGGAGGCCTAAAGTGACTCCTCCAGGGTCTCACAGCTCAGACATACAGAGCTGGGCCCAGATCTTATTCCCCTCTTTGCCCATTTCATTCTCCAGAGCCTCTCCTTCAGTTATTTATACGGTCCATCTTTCCCAGCCCCTACCCAGGACCTACCCAGTTCCCTTTTAATAACAGAAATCTTTTTCCATTGTCATTCCTCTAAGCCTTTTATTCTAGCCTTTGCTTAATTTTTTTTTTTTGAAAATAGGTTACATGTGTAAAAAGCAAAAATTCAAACAGTACAAAAGGGAAATCCGTTGGCCCTGGGGAGAGGAACTGTGAGGCTGAGGTGAATGGTGGAGGGAGACTTTTCACTGTATCACCTTTTGAATTTTGAACCATGTGAATGTGTTAGCTATTGAAAATAAAATTAAAATGAGAAGAAAACAAAAGACCAGGCAGGGAAGTCCAGTTGCCCTCCCTCTGTCCCAGTTCTCTTCCCTAGAGATAACCACCAGGTAGAAGTTTTCATGGATCCTGTGTGACACCACTCTCCCCCATTTTCAAAGGCCAGTTTCCCTTTTTCCTGGCAAGGGGCAGGCAAAGAGTGACTATCTTGTTTCAGGGTCCAGTAGTCCATAGGCAGCATCCCCTGGGCAGCCCCTCCCTTCTCAGAGCACCTGGGAGCCTATGCGCTGATCGTGACCCCATTTCGGATGAAACCAGAGCAGCGCTCCCTGCCTCCTTTCCCAGCCAACTGGCCCTGGGTCTGGGGCTTCCATCTTCCCTTCCCATCATCCTTATCCTTTGATATTTTGGAAGAACTAGTCTTTCCGGTAGCCCGGTGGCTTTTTTGCCTCACCACTGTATCTATACAATTCAAATGAGGTTTTTTTTAATTAAAAAATTTTAAACACCAGTGTCCCAAACCTTCTGCGCAGTCCTAAAATCAGAGTCGTGGGGAGGAGGAGTCGGAGCTGGGGGGAGAATGTGGTTTTCTTTCCGCTTTCTACGAAAAATTCGTTGATGCAAACCTCCAAGACAGGCACAGGATCTCGGCGGGGCTTCAGTAGGCAGAGAGCGCTGGAATCCTGATTTCACAGACCCTGCCCCACACCCACCAAAATCGGCCCTCGGATAGAGGCAAACCTGCAGGATTTTGGGCCTCCGGATTTGGGCCTTCAGGTATGAGTGCCCACCCCTAGCAAAGCTATGTTCAAATCCCTCTGGACACTTGAAGCCTGAGTCTCAGACTCAAAATCGGTGCCTCACTCCATCAAACCTCATCTGGCTTTGCCGGGGCCTGGAGGAGCCGGCTGGGCCTTGGACCTTCTCAGTTCTTCCTCCCATGCCCCAGGGAGGCCTTTCCCCAAGCCTCCTCTAGCCACTAGTCTCCCCATATTTGAGCTTCATTTTTGCCACAAGTTTCTGCTACCCTCACCCCACTCAAAAAGGCTTTAGGGAGCCTGAGAACGCAATTGAAGCTACAGTTTGGAAGCCCGGGTTGATTGGGATCTCAAAGATGCTCTTCACCTAAACCACTTTCATTTGACAATTAGAAATAGCGAGCTCGATAAGGCCCGGTGGCTCGCCAAAGGTCACACAGCAAGCCACTGCTGGGGCATGGATAACGGCAGCCACCGTGGTGAGTTAGGCATCAAGAGCTTCCTTCTCACTTGTCCACGAACTCCCAACCATGAACAACTGTGGGACACGGAGGGCCTCTGCCCCGGCGAATGAAAAGCTGGTATCACTGGGCGCCGCCGAAAATCAGGCTGCAGCGCGGGGAGAGCCTGATCTAGATTGGTCAGGGAGCTCTCCGGCCGCGGGCCGACCTCCCGGGAAATGGGACCAGACCGCGGAGGGAGCGAGGCCAGAAGGCCTCCCAGGGCCAAGCCGCGACGCTGAAAAGCATGAAGGGTCGGAATTAGGCGCTCATTTAGCGAGCGTTACTAATCCGAAGTTACAGCGCTAATTCCCTGATCCGGCCGCTCCCACACGCAGCGCCGGGATTAGAGGCGCGGCCGCCGCCCCGCCCTCACACCCCCAAACGTGTTTGCCCCGCGCCCTCGGGTCTGCGGGCTGAGTACTAATCCGCCCGCGCTCGGCGGCCCTGAACATGCAGCGCGCCGGGCGGGCCCAGTCAGCTGGGGTGTGCTGGCCTGTAAGACTAGATCGGAGAGATGCAGGGAGGGGTCAGCCCCGACACCCGGGACAGTTCCTGCGGGATTTGTGCGCCCTCCAGGACCCAGGTGACGAGGCTCGGTCAAGAAAACTGCCCGGATTTCTCCAACCCTGGTATGCTCACCCACAGCCAGCGGCCCCATAGAGGCCGCGGCGCCATTTTAATACTCTTCATCTCCCTCTTGGCATCTCCCTTTCTCGCGTGTGTGTCGGAGTGCCTCGGTCCCCTATCCCGGCTAGACTTTAGCCCTCCTCCAACAGCCTGGATAGTGACCAATCAGCTCTGGCCTAGGGTGGGATGCGTCACCATGGCGACGGCCAGGGCGCCCTGGCAGTGCCGCCCACCACGGAGGGCGAGTCTTCACTCCGCCTGGACAGGAAGGTGGTGACTGGGGGAGGGGGAGTTGTTGGAAGAAGAGTGTGCCACCTCATCCCTACTCCCACCACATTCTGCCTAGAATCAGTTCAGCTTGGGTCAGGCAAGGGGATAATGGATGATGCGGACAGGGTCTTGGTAGAGACCTGAGCTTGTCCTGGGAGTTGCTCTTTCGGGAGTTTTCCCATTCCACACCCCTCCCCCCAAGCCGTGGTACTCCCCTCTGTCTTTCTCATCTTGGCCCAAAGGTCCATCTTGGTCAATCTCTTATCCTCTTCTAGCTTCCTCTTCCTAAGAGATGGTGTTCAGGCACTCTCAGTGGTTTTTCCCAAATTGCCTTGCTCTTAAGTGCTGTGATTTTGGGCAAGTCAGTTCCCCTCTCTGAGTCTTAGTTTTCTCATCCATAACATGGGCTCATAATGGAAAGCACTGAGCGCACAGTGGATGCCCTATCAATGTTAGAGCTCCTTCTCCCTTAGCAAGGAGGGTAAGACGATTAGGGATAGAACTCAGAACTCGAGGATGTCCTTTTTGTCTGGGGCAGCCAAATTTGGGTGTCTCATGGCTCCCTAGAGCTAGCTTTTCATCTCTCTTCCAGACAGCTGGGAACTGGAGAGGAAGGGAGGATGTTTCAAAATAGAGTCAGGGTGGGGGCTGTGGCTAGAACAAAACCTTGGTCAGTGGCTCTGAGAATGGGCCGCTGCAGCTCCTATAGCGCTGGCTCCTTCCTTCCAGGCCGGTCTGGCTTAAGCACCACTTTAAGTGGTCCCGGTATTCACTGGCCAGCCCCTCACCGCAATTGAGCCGCAGGGGTTTGAAAAGAGGGCCAGAGCCTCAATGACAGGACCTTGGGCCAAGCTAATTGGTTTTGGTTCAAGGGGATACTGGATTTGTGAAAAGCTCCAAACTGCCTTTCCCACGCCAGAGCCAGGTCACGGCTTTAAGGAGAAGGGTTCGAGGAGCTTGGGGCCAGGCGAGAAAGCTGGGAGCCAGGTGCCTCCAGCTGATGATCCTGCTCTAATGGCCAAGACATTTCTCTGCTTGGAGAGTGGGAGTTGTTATCAAGCATCTCATGGGTGCAGGCAGATTCTACTAACCCTCCCTCATACACATGGCTGTGGCAAGAAAAGGGGCCCTTTCTCTGAGCCTTTGGCACACCTTGGTTGTGTAGCAGCCTTGCTTTTTCCCACTGGAATCATCCAGTAAGAGAAACCAGCAATTACTGAGTTTTAGTTCTTTACCCAGAGCCGGACCACATCTAGCCTGTAAACTCTGGGAGAATCCTGGACTCTAACCTGAGGCAGGCGGTGCAGTTGGTCTCAAGATAACCCATTTCTGTCTCTTGAAATATCCCTAAACCACCTTGGATATGGGCAAACAAGGTAGAGATGAGAAACGGGGGAACTTGAGGGACTTTTTAAAAACTATTATTTTAAAGTAAAGGGTCAACTATTTCTTTACATTCAAAATTAAGCATTAATTGTAATATGGACAAGCCTATCATTATTGTAGATAATAATAATGTAAATGCCTTAGAGCATATGTCTTGAGGAGTACCAGGTATCTATGTGTTTGAACCAAATAACTGTACATTCGTAATATATAATATACCCATTCTTGTATATATGTGGTCTATATACCGAATCACACAATTATATGACAATCAGTTATATTAAGGATGGCGGTGGATAGAGGGGGTGCTATAAAAAGATCACTCACTCCCATTTTAAATGTTGCATTGATTGAGACCTGTTTTTCATGGTTCATTGTGTGTTGGAGGGAGCATTCCCAAGTAATCACCAGCTAAAGAAACCCCCTACCCTTTTCATTATCTTCCACATTTTGCACCATGTTTGCCCACTTGAGGCATTTGATAAGTAGGAGAAAGGTACTTTGAAGAGATATAGAACTCTGTGTATCACATTTTCCATTTTTATTTCAATTTTTAATTGCCCAGAGCCTAGTTTCTTTGGGCCTCTGCTGATTTGCACATTTGAGAATCATGTGTAAATATGCATGTGGCATGTGTGCACGCCTGGGCTTCCTTATCACAAAGTGTGCTCTCTCGGTGTTTAAATACACACAATCCACATTGACACACGATTATGGGCTTGTGTATTTGCCTCTTCTCTAGAATCAGGTTAATTTTCCCTTTGCTAATCCTCAAACCCATTAAGTTCCCCACCCCATCCCCGCCCCCACAAAAAATTGCAAACCCTACCACAGACCAGCGGTCTCACCCCACTTCTCCAGCAGGCAGCTCTCCAGGCGGGATGCTGGAGTGAAGGTTCCTATTAGGCAGACTTCATTAATGTTACCAAATATACCCCAGCACATTTACTCGTCTACTATGAAGTATTATCATAAATAATTAAAATTAAACTACACTTGTCAAAATAAATGAACAAAGTACAGTTAGTGATGTCTTTGCCTTGATTTGCTTGCCTTGGGTTTGCTTATTCACTAATTTAAAGAAAAGAAGGAAGAGGAAAGGAGAAAAGGGAGGAGAGAAAGAACAGACTGCCATGGGTGGGAAGGGAAGAGGAGATGTGGAGAGAAAGCAGAGGGAGAGAAAGAGAGGAAACACCCTTAGTCATCTGCCCCCGGGTTTCCAGTCATTAGGGTACTCTGGGAGGCTGGAATGCAGTCTCTAACGTCAGCTCATAATGAATATCGAGGTGTGGATGTGGAAGGAGGGACTTCTTTGTTTACTGAGGAATGGCCATGGGAATGGGGGAGAGGATTGCCTTTGGGGATTAAGGAGTGGGCTTTGTTTTTATGAAGGGCCTTACTTCTTTTCTGAAGTTTTCTGCAGCTAATTGATTCAATTCAGACATTCCTCCTCCTTGCCCAGCCAGCCAAGTCCGTGTGTTTGTGAGATGTACACAGCCCCATTTCCCCATGTGCTCTGGCCCCTTTCTCCACTGTGACCCTTGAAAAGGGTGTAAACCTTTACATCAAGGAGATCACAGGCTATGGAAAATCAGTCAGGGGTTGAGACCTTTGTATGTATATGTGTGTGATATACTGCCACATACTTACACACCTTCATATAGATATATTATTAGAAGCATGATTTTCATATAGAAATGGATCATAGGTGTACAGATCTATGGGTTCTGACCAATGCATTTATACCCATGTAACCAACACTCAAAATAGTATTTCCCTCACTCCAGAAAAGTCCCTCCTGCCTCTTCTCAGTCAGTCCCTGCCCAATCCCCTTCTGACATCTCTTATCATGGATTCCTCTGACCTATCTAGAATTTCATATACATAGACTATATGCCAGGACTTTTTAGATTTCACTTTTGCAGTTGCATTGGGCTTGTATTAAACATTTTTCCCTTGGATGGGCCCAGAAGTCAGATCTGTAATTAGATTTTTTTGGTGGGGTGGCTGGCTTGGGGTGGTCTTCCATCAGGACAGCCCTGATCTCACCCAAGAGTCTCTTAATGATGGGGGACAGGTGAGGCTCACATATTCCAACCTGCCTCCCATCAGTGGCATCCAGGAGCTGATGGAGCGCTATTAATGGAAGGTGCCGGCTTTGTGCTAATTAGAACTTCCTTTCAATTTCCATCTGCACAGGCACTGGAGCCCCTCAATGGTCAGCCTCACTTCCCTCCAACAGCTTGCAACCTAGTTTTTGTTCCCCTCCATGAATTAGGGGGTGTTGTAAGTGGAGCTGCTCTCCCCTGTCTCTGGCCAAACCCGGGTTCTTTGTGTGTCACAGGAATGTACCAGGTGGCACTTCTTGAGCCTTCTCTGTCTTGTTAAAGTGGAGATAGACTGCAAGCTGGAAAGGTGGTTGGGCACCATGGCCATTCCCCCAGGCTAGGCTGGTCTCACACTCTTTGACTTGGGTTTATTTTGAAAAGGACCTTTCTCCCTTGCCCTCTGAAGAGTGTGGCTTCAGACCTTTGTCCCATCTATTACCCCCATTCCTGGTGTCTCCCAAGTCTAGTTGCATCCACCCTATCTCAACCTTCAGCTGCCATTTTTGCTGTGTTAGGCAGTTAGGTGGGGGCTGTCTCTCTGGCCCTCTTCTGAAAAAGCCGGAACTTTTTTTTTCCATTTTGCTTTTTCTTTCTTTCACCTCTGGCTCAGTGGACATAATTTTTTAAGTGGAGATTGTCTCTTATAGAAGTTTCACTTTAAAAGAAGAGAAGCATTAACGTCATGTTAATGTCATTTAAAGAAAAAGCACCTCTCAGCTTGGAGGCTGGGGGAGTTACAGCTTCCTGTCTGATTATCAATTGGGATGAAATCTCTTGCTGGGGAACCAATGACGATGGGCATTTCCTCGCAATGCTCCTCTTTTTAGCTCCTGAATCCCCTCAGGTCTTCATTGGGGTTGTGTGTAAAAATATCATGCCCTCCCTGCCCTTTCATCTCATTTTCTCCTGCTGGAATTATCCTGATCATAATACAGGTCACCCACTTCTTTGACTGTGTAAACTGGGATTTTAAAAATCAGCAGTGGATTATTGGCCAGCACGAGGCTTCACCAGATTCCCTTGAGGTTCTGGACCCAGAAATTCCCCATCACCAGTCATGGGGCTAGCAGGAAGACTTGCTCTCCTCCACGGCCTTTTCTACCCTAGGAGTGACAATCCTAAATTGAGGCACTAGAGTACAAGACTCGGGACTATCCTGGACAGGGTTAATAAACCAGCAATCCAAATTCCAGAAGAGCAGCAGCTGCGGGGTGGGGGAGGGATACTCACACCTGTGAGGCAGGGTTTTGGGACATGCTTAAGCCATTACAACTCAATGTATCCTTGACAAGTTACATCACCTCTCTGCACTTCTATTTCCCCATCTGTGAAAGGGGGATAATAATACCCGTACCTCCAGGGGTCAAATGAAAATTAAGTAAAATACCCAAATGAAGTGCCTGGTATACAATAGGTGCTGAGTAAATGATAGCTCTTTCTCTGGGGTTGGACAGGGGGTGCACATGAATGTTTAGATCTGAAATTCAAACCTCCACCCTCTAGAGACAGAGTGAAAGCAGCGGTGGATGTCCAGAATCTCCTGAAAGAACTGACCACTGCCTGCCATGCCCATTGGGCCCCTGAATTGCGAAGCGAAACAGGACTCCAAGGAGGGCCCCGTTTGGGGCGGGGTGTTGGAACCCGTGTAAAGTTCCAAGTTTGGCTGGCTGCGGAGGACATATAAGTGTCTTTATAGACTTGAAGGGAGGCGGGTAGGGATTGACTTTCTCCACCAAGAGGGCGTCGCCAGAAGGTCCTTGTTAGGGATTTCTAACAGTTGGCGCCTGGGATCCCCGCTCCTCTGACAGGTTCTAAGTCTCAGGATTCATGAACATTGCTGGGGGATGGGGAGCCAGAGTCGCCCTCGTCCCGGGGTGGTCGCTGGCAGGTTCTGAGCGATGCGCTGGGCTCAAGGTGCCCTACCTCACGGTTCTCCATTTCCGGAGCTCCAGCTCCGAGAGAGCAGGAGTTCGCTCCGGAGGGCGGCCTCCAGCAGCATCCTTACAGTGGCTGGATGCCTGGCCCTCTGGCGAGTAAGGAGCTCCGGGCTGGGACAGAATCCCCCTTAGCCAGTACCCCACCGGGCTTCCTTCCCTCTCGCGTCCTGGGCGGGCGAGACTGAGGTGTGGAGAAGCCTAGCAGCCTCCCAGGGCTGTGGTCATGACCTGAAAGACGCATGTGCCCCCTGCCCCGACCTTCCAGTGGACCAGGGCGCGCTGCAGGGCGGGCATGGGCGGGGGTGAGGGGTGGGCGCCTGATGTCTTCGCTCTGTTTTACAGCTATTCTCCAGCAAGCGCTACCCTCCTAGGCGCTGTTCCACCTGTGCCCGGCGCTCTCTTCGCGGGCACGAACTAGCCATGGGCACCGGCTCTCTCGTAGCAAGGCGCACCTGATGAAAGGTGAGTGACCAGAGCCAGGATGTGGGAGAAGCTGTCTAACTGCACCCCAACTGTGTCCCCAGTGTCTCCAAGAACGGGCTCGCCAGCTGGCAGTTCGGAGGTTGCGCGATTCTAAGATTAAGATGGTGCAGCGCCTGTGTTTTAACCTGGGTCACCAGAAAGGCGCCCCTTCCTCCCTAAACCCGGACCCAATGCCACCCTCAACCCCAACGCCAGTGAAATGGCATTAACAGTACACTTACTGGATTGTTGTGCTTTGGGATACAATTCGGCAGAGCTGACGCAGAGCGCGGCGTGTAGCATACAGTAGGCGCCAGGTAAACGCGGCCCTGGCGGTTCCGGCCTCCGACAAGCCTTAGACACCCGGGCTCTCCTCGTCGGTTTACCGCAGGATTCCAAACCGAGCAGTCGGCAGAGCCTTACCCCTCCGCCAGGGGATGCGCGGCGGCTGTCTGCCGCCCGCCCGGCGTCTGGCTGGCCCCGGAAGGGCTGGGGCCTGTGCCCGCACCCCCACTCCCCAGGCTGCAGAAAAGGTAGTAACCGGTACAGAGTCGGGGTCCGTAGCGGGGCGAGAGTCTAAGCAAAGCCAGAATCCGTTTTAGGTAGTCACACGTCGTGTACACCAGGGAACTGCCTGGGCCTACGGCCTTCGTAACCAGAAGCGCCCGCAGGCCCCAGAGCGAGGGAGCGGGGGCGCACAAACGAGACGCCGGGCCAAGGAAAGGCGCTGGCCAAGGGCTGCGGGAAGGGCGGCGGCAGGCCCACCGCCGTGACCCCCCCGGCCTGCGCCGCGGCTCGGGGAAGGCGCGGGGCCGGGAGGCCATTTTGAGAGCGCGAGGAGCGGCAGCAAGATGGCTGCGTGGGCACGAGGTAGGTCGCGGCGCCGCCGGGCCCCGCCGAGCCGCTCCTAGCTTTCGCTGCGCCGCGGGCCCACAGAAGCGGAACGCGAGTCGAGCGCGCCCGGCTCCACGGTGTCTCGGCCAGCGCTCGCGCCGGGCAGGCCCTCCTGGTATTCGTTAACCTACAGGGCCTTGCGAGAGAACGCCGCTGTCCTCCTTCTCACCTAACCCCACGGACCCTCCGTCGCGGCTGCCCGCGTCCCCGGGCCGCTACGTGCGATTCCGGCCGGAGCCGCGGGCCAGGGAGGTGCTCGTCGCGGCTGCTGCGGAAAGAGAGGCGTCTGGGCTGAGCCCGCCTCACTTACCTGCATCAGGCTAGGGCAGAGACGGCCTTCTCCTGGCCGAGCGGGCGCTACCAGGCCTGAGCCGGCCGGAAGGAATACTGTTATTTTGGAGCCGGGAACCTCGGGCGCTTCGCACTCTTGTTTCCGGAGAATGCCAGGCGCGTGGCTAACGCCCGCTTTTTCTTGAAACCGCGAGGCCTGAGTGTCGAAGGCCGAGGCCACCCTTCCCGGGACCGCGGGTGGTCCAGAGCGCAGTCATAGTCCGGGCCAAGGAGCAGAGGGCCCCGCCGCCGAGGCAGGCGGCAGCCTGGCGAGGGCCTCTGCGTCGCTGGTGTGGCTAGGGGCTGAGGTCGGGCCTGGAGGCTCCGTTTGCATCATCTCGGGCTGCTTTGGGTCCGTTGCTTCCTCCGCTGGCCCGATGGAGCAGCAACTTTGATCTCGCCCCTCCAGGCCTCCGCCCAAACGTCAGAGTGTGGCTCTTCTGCGCGCCGCACCTCCAAACTGGTTGAATAATTTAAGCTCAGTCGCTATGGTTCTAACTGCCCCGGTTGACCCACCGTCGCACTGAGGCAGGTTCCACGCGTATGCGTTTGTACAAACTGACCAAGAAACTCCAGTAAAGTTCATTGTATTTGAGTCCTGATTTATGCCTGACCGGGTGCTAAGCATTGCACGTGCATTAGAGCCTCAGCTTGATAAACAGGGTGATGATTCCCTTTTTGTGATTTTGGCCATAGCTAGGGTGTGGCAGAGCCAGGATGGGGATTCAGGGCTGTCTGCCCCAAAGCCCGAGTGCTTAACCACAAGCTTCGGGCTTGCATACAACAAATACAGGGATTCATCGTAGTTGTCTTACCTGTCAAACAAGCACCAAGCCTGTCCTGAATCCCATCCCCACATCCCCATCCCTACATCACATGTGAGGGCTCACATATGAGGGCTCTCCTGTTACCCTACCCCTAACCTTCTGACCTAAAGCTCTGGTCTAAAATAGATGTTATGATTTAATACTGTGGTTGTTCTGAGCCTCCTGGCAGTCAAGACAAAGAAGAAAGTATGATGTTCAAAAAAGGAAGTCCATCAGGATTTTTAGAGATATGAACATTTTTACAAACATCAAATTTATAGAAAATATAAAGCTTGATAATTATGTAGGTTAACTGCTCTTGTCACAGATGAGGAATTGGCCCATAGAGGTTAAGAAAATTTCCCCAAGACCACGGAGTGGGACCCAGGGATCCTGATTCCCAATCCAGTTTCTCTCCTCTCATGATCAGGCTTTAGTAGGCTTCTCAACAATAATTTAGTTGTGTTTAGTGACCCCTTCCATCCCCCACTATAAACTCCTCAGACTTGCAGCTGTCTTGTTCCTTTCTTTGCCCGATTCCTAGTGCTGGGCCGGGCTCATCATTGTGGGTGTCTGTAAATATTTGATGAATGAGTGAGTGGTTCTCTCTTAAAGGCTTTGGTATTGAAGAGATAGGGATGGTGGTGGAGAGAAATTCCGGTTTCAGTTCTCTGGGAGGACTTTGTCTTTTGAATGTTATACTCCTGAGCCCATGGATTCCCTAGACCTTTCGCTTTTAGCAAATGGTGTGAACTGGGTAGTGTATTTCCCCTTTTGGCAGTTCTCCAGCTCCTAACTGACCTATCACATTGTTGGACCTAATGAGAAGGAGTCATTTCTCTCTTGAAGGGACGATGTTGTCAGTAAGACCTGCTGGTCCAATTATGTGAACTAAGGAGGGTTTACCAATGACCCCAGCACAGCTGCCATGAGACCTGGTGGACCCATTCTTTTGTACTCTTTGGGTGGAGAGCCAGCCCTCTGTGCCTGCCTATGTTTGGTTCATGTGGCTTAAGCACAAATCACAGAATGTGGCTTATCATATCCCCAGAACTTACACAGATTAGCAGATTTCTATGGCTTCCAAAAGGTATCCTTTGAACCCCTGGCATGATAACTGTACGTGCTGAATTAATTTAGTGAGCCTGCCACAGGCCAGATTCTCTGAAACTTTGTACTGGAAAGTTGTCACCCCCTGTTTGTGTGTGTGTGGGGAGTCTGCTTCCTGGTGAGGAACCTCTGTTGACAGAAGGACTCCCAACAGATCCCGGCCAAATCCTGACCATTGTCTTTGGGCAGGCTTTGCCCAGGAAAAGCAGGGTGCAGAGCTAGGGCCACTTTATAGCTAAAGCCTCAGCTGTGGAAGAAAAACAGGGTTCAGCTCCCCAGATTAGTTACTATCTACAAGGATTAAAGGGCCCAAATAATGGCTGGCCTTTCCCCTCCTCTGTGCCAAGGGAAGACATGTAAATACAGCCGCACGCCAGCTTAGGCAGTAGATGTGTATAAATCGAATTTAGCAAATCAGATCATGGTTTAAATGCACTATTTAAAGCAGTCCTGCAGTGAAGCCTTTTACAAAGAGAATAATCATTTTGTGATGCTAATCATCAGCCTCCAATTTATCTCCTTTGTAAGTTCAGATGTTGGTGCACTGGGTGTTCTGAAATTGGGGCGCTCTTGTGTAGGGCCTGGGTGATGGCTGTCTGCCTTCTTTTTCTGACCTTTCATTTTAAATGGGTGCATGTCCTTGTTCTCACTGGAGGCCTCAGGATGCTTGTCACTTAGCCTGATCGTTCTCATCCATCCCACTCATCTTTTTATAATCGGATAGAACCCACCATTCAGCTGCTCCTGGCTCCTTTTCTGAGATTTTCGCCCTTCCTGGGGGGAGATATAAGCCCTGCTGTTCTCAGAGTATTAAAACCAACTCCTTCTCTGATCTGAACCTTCTTTTGTTTCCCTGAGCTTCTGGTACCTCTGGAGCTAGTCATAAAGAAGATCTTAGAGTCGACTGGACCCACATCAGCCTCTGCATTTTGTAGGTGAATTAAATGCAGGCACTTGCTTGCTGAATAGGCACTGTCCAAAATATTCTCCCCATTCACAGCAATATAACTGAGGCCTAGATGTTAAAGTGACTTTTCCCACAAGTTAAAATCAGGACTCAAAGGAGAACCTGTCTCCTAATTGCTATAAAAGTGTTTTATACACTGAGCCACAGTGCCTTTCTTTGCAGAGAAAATATAATCAGAGACCATCTGGGTGGGAGAGAAAGAGAATGAAGGGAAAGAGATGGATCAGAGTGGAATAAAGGAAGTGGGCAGGAAGCTGGGGGCCGCGAGGAGCCTGACCTTGCTTAGCTCACAGGCCCTGATATAGTGTCTTTGTCAATGCTGCCACTATTGGCGCGTTCCTCAGTAATTATGACTGTGTGTTGGCATGGCGACTCAGAGTAAGAAGACTAGAAGCACTGGGTAAATGCACGACTTGTTCTTGCCTTTTAAAGCAGAGAGGAGCTTTTGTGGGTAGTTCCTCTAGGGAGACGTGGTAGAAAAATCACCAGACCCAGTGCTGGAATGTGGGTATTTACAACCCATAGGAACCAGGTGGCCCTGCTCAGGGGTGGCACACACAGAGGTCCTCATCGAGACTTGACTCCCACGAAGAGGTCTCCCAGAACCTCCTTCCTGTTGCTTTCTGTTGGTCTTTGTTCCAGAGCTTGTGATGTCAAGTATACCTATTATTTCTCCTCCTTGGGTTGTCCATTTCAAGTAGATTTATGTTGCAGTCCCCCTGAATTTGATTTATCATAAAATGATCTATTTCATAGGTCGTGAGTATTTATTGTGAGACCAAAAGGAAGGGCTGATGGGCTCATCTGTAGGGATGGAGTTTGGGGCTTCCTTTTCTACCCCAGTGCCCTCCCCTTAGATACTTGGGCCACATCCTCATCTGAAAATGAGGGAAGTTGCTGGTCAAGAGTTGCGCTGTCCCGTATGCTAACCACTATTGGTCCCATGAGATGTGGTCAGTGCAACAGGCTGAAGTGGTAATACTGGGTTAAATAAGATATATTATTAAAATTAGTTTTACCTCTTCTTACTTTTTGATATGGCTTCTAGAAAATTTTAAATGATATATTTCACCCATATTTTCATTGGGTTAGACTCGAGAAGCAAGACTTCTTTCAGTCTCAGTGCTCAGTAACTAATCTTGATCTACCCCTGGTTGGTTTCTGGCCACAGAGAGCTCTGTGCACAGAAGGCCATGGAAAAGCCAGGCTGGAGACCAACACAGAGGCTCAGGCCTTATGGAGCTTTTAGGAGAGTGCCTGGTACAGCCTCTTAAATGGGGTTACCCCTCAGTATTTCAAGGCAGAAGACCTGAATCTGCATGCAGCATCATGTTTTTCATCTTTTAGGGTGGGGGAAGAGAGCCAGTGGGTAAGGCCCAGAAGAGTCCTTGCTTGGAGGTTTAGCAGTGCCCCGTGGAGTTTGTGTGGGCACAGATGTAGGTGACAGGAGAATTGTGCTGGGGTGGAACCCTACCGCCATCCCTGTTCTCACAGGGATTTCATAGTCTCCCAGATGTGTGGAAACCACCGGACATGGGAAGGCAGCCATGCCTCCCAGGTTCCTGCCAAACCCACTTTAAGCAGATCTCCTTTGGCCTGAGGGCTCTTCATTGCCCCTCTTCTCGCTGGCCCTCCTCCCCTCTGCCTCTGCTGCTCTCTGTGAGCTGAAGCTTCTGGGATGTGCCTTGGCTCAGAGCCAGCATCTTCTTGGAGAAGCCTCCTGCCCTGGCTCCTTGCCAAGCCTCGGGTCTTCAGAGAGATTTTTCGGGGAGGGGTTACCCACTGGACTCATCCTGCTGTCAGAGGGCAGAGGGTCCTTCTCACCTTGGAGGACTCCTGGCCGTGGGTCCAGCCTTACTCCAGTCCCCTTCCCCTCTCAGAAACTTCCGTGTCCTGCCCTGGAAACCCTGGACTGTGTTAAGGGCCTCTGAGCTCCAGTAAGTCTTAAGATTATGAAAAGAAGGCCCCTCACATGAGCCAAGGAGGTGAGGAGTGGGCAGCCAGGAAATCATAATGAGTCATGATAATGGTGACAGGAACCATTTATTGAGCACTTATGCTGTGCCAAATTCTGTGCTAAAGCTTTGCATACTTAGTCTCCTTTAAGGCCCGTCTCTTGGGGAGCAAAAAGAAAGATAAATGTAATCTAGGGTCTGCCCTTCTTTTCTAAGCCAGATGCCATTGGGGTGAATGCGTATGGGGTATGGCTCAGAAGCTACAGCCCTTGGGTAGGTGGCAGTCTGAGTCCCCTGTGAATCCTCATCTCCTGAGGAGTCAGCCTGGACTTGGGTAGCCACATGAGCTCATGAGCTAAAGTATGGCTCTGAAGTGCCTCCTGCTTTGGGTTGGCAATATACCTGGAGGATCTGTGTAGGAGGACTTAGTGCTGGGTCCCTAGGAGCCTTGGCGATGTGCTCAGAGGAGTGAGAAACACCTCACCCAGGCCTGGCTTTCTCCTGATTGTCACTGTGGTCCACAGCCTGGCTGTGCTTCAGTCTGTAAAATCAAGGGTTGGCTCAAGCCCACCTGTCTGCCCGTGGTGCCAAGGCATTGCACCTGCCCAGGGCGAGGTTGAGCCTCTGCTTTTCGCAATGTTACATCCCCTGAGGTAGCATTCAGTCTTTTGGAGGAGAGACACCATGTCCTCTGTCTAGTCTCATCTAGTCCTTAAGCATAAAATGTTAGACCTTCTTCCTCTCCACCCAGTTTGGTGGCACAGGATGGGAGAGGTAGTGCGTACCTCTGAGGGTGTGTCATTTCCCTGAGGAGTGCTGAGAAAGGGGGTGTAACGAGGGGGAGGTCTCCAATTTACATCCAGTCCCTCTCTTTGAGCCTGCAGCGTCTTTTACCCCATTTTCAGTTGTTTCTAGTCTGCTCTTCTCTCTTCTGCTGTTGGATCAGAGGCTTCAAGATCACAGTGGTGTGAGGCAGTGCGTGTGGTTCAGTGGGGGTCGGGATCTGTCTGACCTAGTTCAGACCTCTCTGGCACACCATTTCACCTCTGTCTCTGAGCCAGTTTTCTCATCTGTAAAATTGGGGACAGTAATACTTACCAAGAAATGTCAGTTTGCATCCCCCATCTCCTGCCCTAGAGTGGGTTTGTGTGTTGAGGGGAGGAGGATGGCAGAACACGAGTGAGGCAGCAAGGCTCTGATGCAGTGACCATCTCACTGGTGGGTCGCACATCTGTAATCAGTGAAGGCACAGGGAAGGCGGCGAGCAAGGGATCAGGCTCAACTGTCAGTCGCTCTATGGTGAGTTGTAGTGTTTACTGACTGCATCAGCTCCAAGCTCCACGGTGCAGGGAGAACCCCAGGAGAACCCCTGACCTGCTCCCTGACTCCTCCAAGTAGAAACCAGCCTAAGGAGACACACATTTAAGGTGTACATAGCTTGACTCAGGCTGTAGAAATTAAGAGAGGAGGAATCTGTGTATGTTGGAGTCATTAGACCAGGCTCATTGTACCTAAACAGGTCTTCTAGGCTGAGGAGGGAGAGGGGTTCAGAGAAGGGGTTCAGAGGTAGGGATGGAATAGCTGGGCGGAGTCCTGCAGGACTGGGCCAGAGATTTGGGTTTGAAGAGCAGGTCAGATGGTGGAGGCCAAGAACAGAGAGTGGAGAGGCAGGCAAAGGGAACTGGTCTCGTCACCATGTGCAAGGTGGGTGTGGGGTGCTGCCGGCCAGCCTGGGCTGAGGAGACACATCCATCCAGGGCCTCTTGCCTCTGCTGGCTCTTGGCCTGGATTTCAGCACCTCCACAGCTGTGCCGTGTAGCCGTATCCCAGTTTGTAAGGAAACGGTGGAGCTCGGGAATTGAAAGTCTTCTCATATCAGATTGTAGTTTTTCTACTGCATTCATTTATTCCTTCAATTTTTATTGACCGTGCACTATGTGTCGGGCTCTAGCTGAGGCCTTGGGGACACAGAGGAAAACCATAATCCCTTGCCCAGTGCATTAAGCTTGTGTAATACAGAATTTCACCTATCCATACAGGACAGGAAGTCCAGGCCCCGGGGGCAGGGGTGTTGGATTAACAGGCACTGGGGGTATGACAGTTCTCACCCATTTGTGGCTTCCTGGCTTCCTGGCTTCCTGGCTTCCCTACCCTTCCCTGCCCTTCCCCATACCCCCCAGGAGCCTGGAAGAGCCAGGTCAGAAGCCATTTCGTGCTTTGCCCATGGTAACTTTAAACTGCCATTTAGCCTGGGCTAGAACTTTAATTTTCCAGATTCCATTGGTTTATATAGAACTGTGACATCTCAATTGCCTTTCCTTCTTTTAAAAAACAACTTTGAACTTAGGAATCAGCATAGCAGTAACCTATCAAGATTTGCATGTGAGATTGGTAGGGAACATCGTAAGTGCAATCAAATAATAAATTACATCTGGATGAACTCATATACAGAAGGTTTCTCCAACACTGTTTGGGGGCTCAAGGCCAGAATTCTATCCTGGTGCTGCTCAAACTGGACCCTGAGTGCAGTGGTTGGCAGGTGAGCCTGCATGTAAGTTAGTAATGGTAGGTACCCAGCTGCCTTCTCTCAACACATCTGGTGTTTAGGAGAGTCTTCCATGTAGCCCCTAGGTTGGAGCCCACCCTGCAAAGGCATCCACCATGCCTAAAGCCCAGACTACAGGCTCTTTTTCTCTCACTTGCCTCCCAGAATCAGGGAGGCCAAACAGATTTCATCTTGTTATTTTTATTACTGTTTTGGTGGTTTTCTTGTTGAGGTCAAGGTGTGTATGTGTTTGGAAAGGTAAAACTCTAGGAGTTACATGGCATTTGTGGTCAAAGTACTTGTCAAAGATATAGGAGGGACCATGCCACTTCCCACTGCATGGAAGGGCGTTCCAGATCTTTGAGTGGAGTCCCAGGTCCTTGGCTATTAGGAGACTCTCAGGGAAGTATCCTTCTCTCAGCTTCTGTATGGACCCACCAGCTGTTGCTGGTGGGCAAGATAAGCGTATATGAAACAGACTTTTCCCTGTGGAAAAGAAGCAGGTAGTGGGATACAGAGCAATGCTAGACTCCACTTCTGAAACCTTCCATCTTTCCTTCCCTGGGAAACTCCGACGAAGTTGGTAAGAGTGCGTTCTCAGGAAGATGCAGTGTGTTCTGCGTTCTATGACAGTGAGCGATGGGACAATGGATGCCCAGCTGTTGGCAAGGAGTGGGTCTTCCCCACGCTGGATGGCCTGGCGCCCTTCCAGCTTCTGTGCATGACTCTCAGAGGTAGTTTGAATGAGTGTCATATGCACAGAGACTGGCCTTGGATTTAAATTTGGTAGCCACTTGACTGCACATGCTTTAGTTTCAGAGCTGCACAGTAGATGTTTCCTCCAGGAGAGTATGTGCACAGATTCCTGTGCTAGCCCCCCATGCTCCTCCAGAGGAGAAGCCAGGAGAGCAGTTGTCCCATTTCCCTTTCTGTTCTCGTCTCATGTTCCTTCTGTCCTCTCTAGGACATGCTCCAGAGTCAGAAGACAGGAAAAGGAGAAACAGGAACCCTGGTGGAGTCTAAAGGTAGGTCCTGGCCTAATACAGGCTGTGGGCCATGTGCGTGCACGCTCTCACAGGTCATCCCAGCAGCGGCTCTGACCTGTCTGCACAGTGTACTTTTGTGGTTGTAGGTGGATGATTCACGGTCACTGCCTATTAGGTTGGCCTATACAAAATTTCTCTTTTGTAGGTCAAAAACATTTAGATATTGATGATTTTTATGGTTCAACCTAGTATATTTCCACTGCTTTGGGCCAGTGGAGAGGAAATCATTCCTTCTCCTTTAGCTCCAGAAGCACACTTTAAAGAGTCCCTGAAATTTTTACCATGTGTGTTCCTCTTCATCCTATCTACCCTTCTCAAAATTATTTTAACTGAAGGAAGAAATGATGCCAATCTGTGGATTCTACTGCAAAGGAAAACTACCCCAGCAAGGCTCCACTTTGCTCCACCTTCAACACCTGGCTTGAAACACAGGATAATTGAGATGACTTTTAACATGTTTTCTTACAATATTAAAAAAAAAAATTTCTTCAGGGCAGCTCAAACAACCTTGACTAAGGGCTGAGACCAGATCCAAACTTTTCTATCTCAGGAAGCATTTGCTTCCATCTGGATGCCTGGAATGGTGTTTTACTTCACCTCCCGTGTAGCAGAAAGCCGTCCTGGGAGAGAGTTGGTAAGGAGGTTGTTAGGGAGCTGGCTTGCAGCCGCTCCATAACCTTTCAGCCACCCTGGTGCTGGGCGACCAGCGGTGTGGGCTTTTGACTGAATGCACTCGCCGTCCTCCATTCATTACACTATTGTCAGCATGTGTGTCTGGGACTGCCTCTGGATGTGCGTGTTTCTTTTTGTGTCTACGTTTCAGTGTCAGGCTATGCGTGTCTGTTTACGTCGGCCTGTCTAGGTGGGCTCAGTGCAACAAGGAGCTGGGGGTTGTTGGTAGGAGGGAAGGTGTTTCAAAGCCCCATATATCCCCCTCAGGAATCTCAGGGGATTTGTATATTGTATATATATTTATGTGTGTGTGCGTGCGTACACATAGGGTTTTTTGCTACACGATATAGCTCATTGTATAGGGTTATGTGCGAGTGTCTGACCAGGTGTGTTGTGAGCAGCCACGGGCTGGGTAAGCCCCATCTGCCATGAGCTTACAGACTTGCCTTCCCGCCTGCCCGCCCGCCGTCCGTGGGGAGCCTGTCCCTTCGAAGCT